>NC_090929.1:584203996-584828996 GCF_040938575.1 Ambystoma mexicanum | reverse complement strand
GGGTGAGTTACAGCAATACTTGCCTGCGCCCCTGTCTCCACCTATAAATGTTTGAACACTTTTTTAGTGTTTAACACTTGTTTGCTTTTGGCAAAACTTGTTGCCAAAAGCTGGAAACAGTTTTATTTGCTTAAATATATGAATACCTATTTTTGGCACCGTTCTCCCATCTACAAGACCCTCCTCCTTACTTTGTCCAAACTCCCAAAACATCTGGAAAGGTTTTGGGCAGAAGGCCCTAGTCAATTTCGGGTTGGACTTACCAAGTTAGGGTTATTTTCTTGTGGACTGCCATTGCAAATAACCATTGTCTTACCTTTTGTATTGTGGGGGTGGGGTATTGTGATTTTATTTCACTGGCTGAAGGGGCTGTGTGTGTGTGTGTGTGTGTGTGTGTGTGTGTGTGTGTGTGTGTGTGTATATATATATATATATATATATATATATATATGTAAGTTTTGTGTGATAGTATTACCTGTGTTTAGAAATTTTCATTGTGTGCGCTTTGGCCAATAATATAGTATTTGCATAACTACTATTTGCATATAGTAAGTGCAATCCTTGATTATTTGCCTTGTGGACTCTTTACCAGGTTCACCCCTCTTGAGTATAACACCAGGTCATGAAATCACTTATATGGTCGGGAAAGATGATGCTTTTGCTGGCTATTGATGGATTTGTATGTGGTCGAGGAAGGAGGGTGGGACTGTCTAGTCCCACTCACATCTGTGGTGCCATGCAGTCTAGGTGTTGGGCAAATTTGAAACTACTAGTTGTCCCTGACTGGACAACTTCTGGCTGTTTGAATCATGTTGATCCTGACCATTGGTGGGCTTGGACTTGCTTCCAGCTCAGAGGATCTCTGCAGCCATAGCTTTAGATCATTGTTGGAGCCAAGAATCCCTCAAAGAAGCACAGTCTGCTGAAAATCTTTCTGGTGCCAGTCCCTAGACCATCTACAGAGCAGTCTTATTGTCAGGGAAGCCAGAGGTGTTGGCTGTCCTTGGAATTGGTGCCATTTCAGTGGGCATTTGGTGCAAAGGCGCATAGGTAGGAAGAGCCAGGGGATGAGAGGAGTGGAGCTGGAGCTGGAGACGAAAGTGAGTTGATCCAAAATTTTAGAAGTTCTAGATGAGGAGCATTGGGCACAGTAATAACCTGAAAGTAGAGTAGCTTGTATGTGCACAGTAGGTAGCATGGCTTTGTGTGGAGAAGAGCTGCGGGGTGAAGGGTTGTGCAAAGGGTACTAATGAGCTTAGTCAAGTAGAAGAGGGGCCTCCTTGTAGGCAAGGAGAGTGGAGGTACAGTCCTGTGGCCACTTGCAAAGGTGACGTTCCATGATCATCATAAGGAGCCATATCTCGGTGGGTGATTCAACGTTGATTCATGGTTTGAGAGAAATAGCGGTGCTTGAAGCAGCTGGGAGCCATGTTAAAGTCTCAGAAGGCCTGTTCAATGGAGAAGCAATAGAAGGGTGGACCTGAACTCTTTTGGTAGGGAGTCAGAGTTAAAGAGATGGGCAGGGGAGAGAGTGGTGGAGGAACAGTAATACTGAAGTGGAGAAAAGTCAGAAGAGGATTGGCCAATGGTGAGAATAGATGGGGAAAGTCATAAGGACTGACATGCAAGGTCTAGAGGGTTCTCTTGGCAGGGAGTGGTTAAGTTGTGAAGGGATTTCAGTTGGCAAGAGGGTACAGTTCAAAGTGGTGAAGTTAAATAACCCCTTGAGCACCAAGGAAGCTTAATTAGAAATGGAGTCCAGAAGGTTATGTTATTTGGCATTTATAGAACGCTCTATATATCATTGGTATGACCTCAAAGCGCTGGTAGGTTGAACGCCCTTGGGACCATAGTTCAGGTTAGTTGAAAGAGTAGGGTGTCGAAGGGTGCTTGGGTGCACCAGTTAAGTGTGCAGCTGATGTAATTGCCTGTTGGTAGCTCTAGCCTAGCATTAGGTGTGGTGGTAATGGTAGTGGTTCAATGTGTGCAGTCTGGCGGGTGGACACCAAAGCTGGGTTCCGGATGTGTAAGGCCTGTGGGACGCTTGTGTGCAGCTAGGGCGGTTTTTTCGTGGGATATAGCTGCTTTTTATTAGAATGATGAGGTGTTCATGGAATAGTGTTCATATGTGATCAGCTATGCCGAATTGATCGAGGGGTGTAGGTGCACTCTAATTGTGTGATGGTGTAGAGTAGAGAGTAAGCATAGTGATTGAAGGTTCATCCACACAGCGCCCACACACAATGCGCTTCAGAATCGCTAGACGACAACAGAGGGAACAATGGAAAACGCAAACACACTCCCACAGGCCATGACCAACAAGAATGTGAGGACCAGCCACTGCACTCAGCCTAGCGACACCCAGACAGTGCAAGTTCCAAGACACAGACCGGAGGGAACGGTACAAGAGGATCAGAGGGCTGGGGATACAGCAACAGCGCGGATTGGCTGGTGGTGTCTGGGGGGCACAGAGACATCACAGGGACCAGAGGGGATCGGGGTACATCGCAACATCACGGGGGTACATCGCAACATCAAGGGGGACCAGAGGGGCTGGGGGAAACCGTGACGGGAAACGAGAGGGGCACGGGCACACAGAAATATTTTAGGGGGCCGGGAGAGGTCTGAGGGTACACAGCAACATCGCGGGGAGCCAAGGGGGCTGGGGCACTCAGCAACATCACTGGGGACCAGGGGAGGATAGGGGGCAGTGATGACACGGGAACCGGAAGGTCTGGGTATACATTGAAACACAGGGGCCAGAGTGTCTGGGGGCACACAGCGACATCACGTCTTAGGGGACAAGGGAGGGGCTGGGGGCAGACAGCAACATCACGGGACCAGAGGGGGCAGGGTGCATGCAGAGACATCACAAAAACCAGATGGGGCTGAGGTACAAGCTACTACACGTGTCACGTGGGCATACAGCTAATCACGGTCGACCAGAGGGGGCTGGGGTGGGGTACAAGAGACACATAGGGAACCAGAGGGGCTGGGAGCACATGGGACAACAGGGAATCAGAGGGTCTGGGCACACAGTGACTTCAAAAGCACCAGAGGGGCAGGGGGCACACAGCTACATCACAGGGGACTAGAGGTCCTGGGGCACACAGTGACAACATGAGGGCTGGATGGACTAGGGGTACGCAGCGACATCACAGGGACTAGAGGGGCTGGGCATACAGCGATAGCACAGGGAACTGGGGGTACCCAGAGACATCACAGGAACCAGAGGGCAGGGGGTACACAGCGACAACACAGGGGACAAAACGGGCTAGGGGCACACAACAACATCATGGGGGACCAGAGAGGGCTTGGGTGCACACAGAGATAACACAAGGGACTGGGGGGCAGGGGCAAGAAGCAAAATCACGTGAGACTTGAGGGGGGGGGCATCCACCGACAACACAGGAAACAAGAGGAGCTGGGGATACATAGTGACATTGCGGGCGGGAAGCACATTAGAGGCGGACAAGAGGTTGGTGGAGGCTTTGTTGAAGGCCTAGTATGGTGAAAAGGAAGCAAGGATACTGGCAAGGATATGTAAATATCAGTAAGGAGAGTTCATAGATTCTACAGTCCACTTCCTGTCTTCACCATATGAACAGTTCACAGACACTACAGTTGGCCCCCCTGGCGCCAACATGTGAACAGTTCAGATACTACAGTCCGCCTCCTGGCTTAAACATAAGAACAGTTCACAGATACTAAAGTCTGCCTTTTTACATGCAAATATTTAAATGCAAATAGTTTGCAGTGACTCCTGTCTCCATCCTGACTTTAACATGCAAACAGATGGAAGAGACTTCAGACAGCAACTTGGCTTTAACAAATAGTTTGCAGAGACTTCTTTCTGCCACTTGGCTTTAACATGCAAACAGTTCATAGAGACTTCAGGCAGCCTTTTGACCTCACCCACTCGGAAAGCATCCCTCTCACCTGCCAAGCTCCCCTTTCATTTAGATGAATGGGCTTTGACCCGACAAAAGCAAAATCGGGGGTTTTCACCCGCCGTGAGCTGACAAAACGTTGAGAGCTATGGGTTTATGTAGTAATGTTTATGGCAGAATGGGAGCAGAGGAACAAAGGGGAGTTGGGAGAGTGAAATCCCCTCATTTAAAGGGTAAGGGTGGGCAGGAGATCGGTTTCCAGGGAGTTTCGGTGGGGTGAGGGGTTAAACCCCCTCCTCCCCTGAAAAGTGATATTGGCGAATATTGAAGGCTGCACCAAATCAGCGGGGGTCTTTTGTTTGGAATGCGGCCTTCAATATTGGAAACTATCACATAGAAACATTCTGCCTCCTGAAGGTTTCTGACTTGTATTCTCCCTTTTATAAATGTTACTCCTTTTTCTCCTTTCTGTCATTATGCTGTATTAGGGTGTATTTGGGCTTGCCTTGTTTCTCATCAAACTCTGCAACCAGACCCATGTCTCATGAAGAAGGAAACCAAACATAACGTCTTAAGTTGATATTTAAGATTTCAAGTAGATTTTGTCGACAATGACCGAGGTTCCATCTGCCATAACACTTGACCTCGGGTCTTGTCTGGTGCCGGGTCATATCATGCTGTGGCGAAGTTGCTATCTGCCATTTCTGCATGACAAAATATAGTCAACACTTTAATAAGAACTGGGGGTGAAAACTAAGCACACCTAATTAAGGATAGGTATAAAGTTATGGATTGTAATTAAAGAAATTTACCGGGCGGTTTAGTTGTGGTAAGATTCCTCTTCTTCCAGTTCCTCATTGGTTCTTTCGTTCCAGTGGCGACTCTGCTCTTCCAGTCCCAGAGACCTGCTTTTTATCCAGTTTTCCCCCATTCATACAGCCTGTCTGTCAATCACACAGCAGGGTTGCTGGCCTGGCAAGGCCAGTCCCCTTAGCCAATCAGACAAGAGTGCGACTTGGGTTAACAAGGGAACCTCTGGCTGGGGTCCAAAGATCCCTCCCTCACATTCTGCCTACCTAGACTATCAGGCACCTTAAGGAGGGCTTCTGTGCAGAAGCCCGCGAAAAGACAGCAAACAAAGGAGTCATCCCCGGTTTGGCGCGCAGAGAAAAACACGAGAAAGACTTTAACAAAAAGAAATGGTGACTAAACCCAGCCGGAACTAAAATAAAATGTATTTGGTCAAGCGTGTGTATGTTCGAGGCTAATATAATAGCCTAAAACATTACCACGTTTATAACAGATAATCGCGGTAGAAAAGTTAGGGTAGATACCACTGCCACCAGCCAAGTCTTAATGTTAAGGGAGCGAAACAAGGCTCCAGGAGGTACAGACAAAAAAGGGATAAGAGTTAACCCTTTCCAATACTTCATGTAAAATGGGCTGTACAGGGTCTGTGGTTTAAAGTGACTATATAAAGTTAATGGCAACATTACCTGTTTCTGGGGGACAGTAGTCAGCCCCAGAAAAATGAAGTCAGTGGGAAGTCTCAAAGACAACCCTTTGTCACTGCACTGAAGGTGCTGTGTGACACACACAAAAAGTGGTGCACATGGAGTAGGTGAGGCTTCAGTGCCCAAGATCTTACACAAAGTAGAAATACACATAGGAAAACACATGTAAGAGTGGGAAAAAAGGCTCACTCTTACCAGGTGAAAACAATAAACCTTAGAAATCCAGCAAAGCTGCTGGGGGACTCTTTAGGTAAGGGAAATGAACCATTTATGAGAATTCTCCCTAACAACGGTTACCCCATCATAGACTATTTGATTGTATGATTGACCTGGAAGCTAATGCTAGACTTTTTTGTAGCCGGATTCACGGACACTTGGAAAAAGAAACTCAACATCTTCAAGAGTACATAAACAAAATGTTGGCTTGTGGGTTTATTCGCCATTCCAAATCACCTATTTCTTCCCCCTTGTTGTTTGTTTCCAAGAAGGAGGGAACATTGAGAACATGCATTGACTATAGGTCACTGAATAGGGTCAACATCAAAAATATATTCCCACCTACGTTACCTGTAAGGTGCGTGCCTGCGCGGCCACGCACCTTTGATTGTGAAGCCACGCATATTGTTTATTTACTGCGCAGCACACGTGCCCTCCCTCCCTTCATTTTGTTGACGGGCTGCACTGCGCACGGCCCTTCCTTCATCATTGATTTATTTTTTGTTGAACATTATTTATCCAATATTGATGGCCTGCATGTCTCTTTGCAACCAATCACAACTGATGCAGTCACATGCTGTTAATTTGATTGGCTGTAGCAGCGCTTGTGATGCATGTGCTGCACTGCTACAGCCAATCAAACACCGTTGCTCACATGGTTGCTGCCGCCTCCCACTCACTCTGACATTCACCTTGTGCATGAGGCGTGGCAGCAGGAACCTTGGTTGGAGGCGATCAGTGCAGTCGAGGAGCGACTCATTTGTTCCACTTCCAGCATTTGAGGCCTATACGCTGGGCAGTGGCAATATTACCTTGGACAACGGGGGTGGACTGGTGGCACGCTAAGTAAAACAGAGGCTGCTTGCATGTCATGTATTGCCATTTGCCATGTCCGACTGGGAGGCACCCTGCCTGAGTAGCTCTTGTTAAGTGGGGCAACCTGGCAGCTCAGGGCCACATGGGCCCCTGGCAGACTGCAACAGGCCTGCTCAAGCCCTCCTGTTTCCGACTGGCAGCCGCCCCAAGTAATTATGCAGAGAGGCTCAGGGCTTCCGGAATGCCTGGGTCAGTGGCAGAGCCTCTCTTCTCACCCTCGCTTAGCAGGGCTTCCAGAAGGATAGGCCAACACCTGCCCTAGCTTGAAGTTGCAACGCATACTTTTCTGGCTGGGGAGAGTCTGTTATGAGAAAAGCAGAGCTTCATGAGGCACATCCATTGAACATCGGATTCGACCCCTGCCTGCAATGTCCTCAAATGTGGGATACTGTAACTCAACAACCTTATATCTGGTAGTGGGGGTCGGGGGATTGCATTAGCACTTTTCACTGACTTATTGGTGAAAGAAAGAAAAAGTGAAGTGTGTAATGTGAGAGTGAGAAGGAGAGAGAAAGCAAGTGGGTTGGTTGCACACAGAGCCCTTGGCCTTGTAGCAGAATTACTTTTGCTGCAGGGCCAGTGTTGAGCTGCTCAGGTGCACAGCATTCACTGGAGGTGGAGCACTGAAGTGCACATGCACCTAGTCCTAGCATCAGACTTGCACAGTGGGCCCTGTGCGCCACATGATATCAGGTGCCCTTGTTCTTCTTGGAACCACCAGCTTTATGGGCCTGATTGGGGGCAACAGGCCAGTGGGCACAGAGGCGTAGCTAGGATTATCTAGAAAATGGGGCCTGATGCTAATGTAGTTAGGCCCACTGCACTGACAGAAATATCTGTAAATACCCACATAGCGCTGCTGAGTGGGCATTTACAGATTTTGGGTGGGCCTTGCCCCTCAGGCCCTACCCTGCCTATACGTCTGAGTGGGCATGGGCAGACTGCAACAAACCTGCTCAAGCCCTCCTGCTTTCAACTTGCAGCCAGACCCAAATTCATTATGCAAAATCTTGTGCAGAGCAGCAGGGACTGATGGAGAAAAGAACTGTGCTACAATGTGCCTCTTCTGCTTGGCTCTGCCTGCCAAACCTTCCCCGACATGGGCCAGGCAGCTCTGCAGAGGCTCAGGGCTTCCGGAAGGGCTGGGGATGATTCAGTGCCTGCCTCACCCTTGCTTAGCGTGGCTTCCAGGACAGGCCCAACCGCTGCCCTTAAACTGCACTCATACTTACCTGGCAGGGGCGTTCAGAAAGCCAGAGCTCCCAGTTGTGAGACTCATCCATTGCACTTTGTATCTGCTGACCTCTGCTATGTCCTCAAATGCGGGATACTCAACTGCATTATTTCTGGTAGAAGGGCACTGTGTTTGCACTTTACCCTGATTTATTGGTGAAAGAAAGAAAAAGTGTGTGTGTGTTGTGTGTGTGTGTGTGAGCAAGAAGGATGGTTGCAGACTTTATTTTGCTGCAGTGTAGTCAAAGAAGGCTAGCGCTGAGATCCGAGCATGCACTGGAGGGGTGCAGTGCACAGGCTCCAGTCCTAGCATCAGACTTGTGCCATGTGAGCCATCAGGTGCCCAGGCCAGGGCAGTTTCTAGCCAACTTGGTGCCTCATTTAGTCATCAAGTGTTCTGTAGCTTATATTAGATAAGCCTTTTGCTACTTGTACAATTGTGTTGTGTGGCTGCTTGTGCTGGGTAAATATTTGAAGATGTGAGCTAATAGCCAGGCATAAAAGGCATCTGCCCTTGGCCTGGTTTGATGAATACAAGTTCTCCACTTGCACATAGACAGCAGCAGCACAGCACTTTGTTTCCATGCAAATAAATGCTATTTCTTTTTTAACCAGATAACGGATAAACTGTTTAACTTCAGAAGACCCAAGTCTTCTTCATCAAAGGAAGGGCAAGGGAGTGCTGCTGCAGCTGCTGCACCAGCTAAGAAGA
The DNA here is from genome assembly GCF_040938575.1 of Ambystoma mexicanum. Lineage (NCBI taxonomy): Eukaryota > Metazoa > Chordata > Amphibia > Caudata > Ambystomatidae > Ambystoma > Ambystoma mexicanum. The sequence continues at coordinate 584,820,555 of NC_090929.1, read as the reverse complement.
AATGTTGAGCTGCTTCCAAAGAGGATTGGTTAAAGGAAATAGGTGAAATAGAGTCCCAGAAATCACAAGATAAGGAACATGTGCAACTTGGAGAGGTTTTTTAGTACAATGCTGATAGGGGTCAGATATCCAGAGTAGGTGCGGAAGCTAAAGTTACTGGCACATTTTCTACAGGAAAGAAATGGGCTGATGGGTGGAAATTGGACTACATGAAATGCCATTTACTTGGAAAAGTCGATGCCTCTGCTGTACAGGGTCTCAGGCACAAGAATACAGCAGAGAAAATGGGGTTTGGATTGTGTAGTATGCTGGCACAAATCTCTACTGAGAGTTGATAGATTGGCCATGGTTGAGCGGCAACGGTCCAAGCCTGAAGAGGTCAAAGTTCTATTGCACAATGTATTGCTAGCTGTAAAATTGAACAAGTCGGTGCTATCTGTGCAAGAAATCCACAATCACATAGCACACTACACCAAAATACCAGATAGCAGAAGAAGAAAAAATTATCCGTTTGAATTCCTGGAGTCCATCAGCAGCGGAATCAGATCAGAAATCATGGCAGAAGTTTGCAATGCTACATTTAACGCACTTATTGTCGATGAAAGCATTTTAGTCAGTAAAATGTTAGTTATTTACTTTAAGATCAGATCTCTTGTGGCAACACCACATTCAATGCACAGAACTGTGTTTGGTGGCATTGTCAACTTAACTTCTTGCAATGCGGAAGCTGTCACTTCAGCTATTACTGAATTATACTCTGCCAATGGTCTGAATCTACTGAAAATGGTCATGGACACATCAGATGGTGCATCCATTATGCTTGGCAAAAAGAATGGTGTTGCTACAAGGCTTAAACAATCTATTCCACATTTAATTGAGCAACACTGTGTAGCTCACCATGAGGAATTGGGTATCAGGGATGCTTGGAAGAAGGTGCCAATGATTAGGGAAGTAGAAACCTTGTAAGGAACAGTTTATTCTGTGTTTTGCAGATCTCCTTTGAGAAAATCAAAATTTGAAGAAATTGCATCAGTCATTGAATGTGATGCTTTGTCATTTTAACCCCTCAATGAACTGAGGTGGTTATCAAGACATTCTGCAGTGAATGCATTAATGCGCAATTATGAGGTTTTGCTAAAATACTTTGATCAGGAAATGAAGGAGGAAAATGATCCTATAGCGAAATACTGTTTCAAGAAACTGACCCCACTTATCACATTTCTTTGGCAGTGTTAAATTATATTCTTTACGATCTAGCAGACTTGTCCAAGGTGCTCCAAAAAAGCAGTCTTACCCCATTTGAAGCCATGCAGTTTGCACAAGGCAAGATCAGCCAGATGAGCGAGATAGTACCTTGGTCAGGAATCAGATCAGGAAGTGTTCTGGGGCAACACAGTTAGAGATCTGATCAAAACATACTCTGACTACGAGAAGGAGTTTGCTACCACATCTATTCTGAGTTTCATTGGCTTGGTGTGTGAGTATATGGAGAAAAGCTTTCCAGAAAACGAACTGAAGGACTGGGTCAGTTCTGATTTTGATTCACTAGTCACTCAACAACACAGCTTTGAGTTTGGAATACAAAATGGTAAGCATCTTGTTTAAAAATACAAAGACATTTTAGATTCCAAACACTGTTTAGAATCAGACCCTAGCATGCTTGTGGTAGATTCTATTGTTACGCACTATAATGCCTTGAAGTACGTGGCAGTAGAGAAGAACAAGTGTGGTTCTTTAAAATGTTTTCAAGACATGGTGAATTTCACACTTCAAAATGCCATGGAATACAATGTAGTGGCACAGCTCACGGACATGTGCGCCACATTTCAAGCCTCAAGTGCAGAGTGTAAGGGAGGGGTCAGTCTCATGAACAGCATGTAGACCAAATCAAGGAATCGACTGGATGAAGTCACCTTGACATGCTCATGCAAACAAAGGTGTATCTATTACATAATGAAGTAAATCTTGATGATGTGTATCAGCACACGAAGAGCGGCAAAGACAGACATCAGAGAGCTTTGCCTTTTAAAAACAAAAGCTTATTAGAAACAAGCTTTGAATGTAAACCTGTTGATGCTGGTACTTCAACTTTATCCAACGGCAATTGGTATGTAAGGCATTCACACATACCTTCATTAAAACATATTTTTGTATATTTGTATTTGTCCTATTTGCAAAACTGGCGCCTGGTGCGCTCTATCCTGTTGCTTTCCTATCTGATGAGAAATATGTTTGTTTTCTGTATTATTTGCATATGTTTTCTTTATTTTCTTAATTGACTGTAAAACAATTGTTTTTGAAATCTGCTACTTACCAGTCCACCACTCCCAAGGTCATGTTCCATTTAGTTCCAGATAATTATATTTATTGGTCATGTTGAATCACACAGTAAAAATAATATACAAAACGAAACCCTTCCTTGTTAGAGTGTTGCCTCCTGCTGGACCTCTGCTTTGGCTATACAAGTAAGTGACTATTCGCCCCCTTTCTTATGATGCTGTTTTCATCCTTTTCTTGGTAGTCTTTCTGAGACTGTCGGTTTGACTTCCAGTACAATCTGACATTACATGATTTACTTGAATTTATTTAACCATTCACCCATACCCCCTCTCTTTATTCATCTTTGTCATTAATCATGTTCATGTATTGCTTATTTCCTTCAACCAAAAGAAAGCATTTCCTTTATATGCCATAGGTTTAGTGAAATGAGAACGCAGGAGCTACTGTTGCTACTAGTGTTCTAAATATTAATTTGTGAGGCAGAATCTGTGTTCCACCAGAAGAACCAGACTCCCTCCTTGTACCAAACCATCATAAAACAAAAGATCTTAATAATGATTTGAAATGAAAAAAAATACAATTTCAGATGAGTTTTAGTCTTAGGAGGAGAATAGAACACCAAAATGTCCCTTGGAGTAGAGCTTGTTGTGCTGCAAATTCATATTTCTCACTTGCACAGTAGATCACTAAACACTTACTGTGGCGGCCCGGCATGCTGGTGCCGACCGGCACCTAATCACTCAGTTGGCGCACATAGCCAAAAATAATTAGAGGGAACATTGATTCCCACTTCCATTAATTTCTGTTTTGTTAGACCAGTTGAAGAAAGCTAAGATGTATACAAAACTGAACCTGAGGAGTGCTTACCATCTTATCAGAGTGAAGGAGGGCAATGAATGGAAGGCCGTCTTTTGGAGTAAATTTGGTCTGTTTGAATATTTGATTATGCCTTTTGGCCTATGTAATGCTCCAGCAGCATTTCAACATTTCATGCAGCAGGTGTTGCGCGAGTCTTTGGTTTTGGGATTGTCTATATTGATGACATTTTGATTTATTCAGAATCTGTGGAACAGCATGTTCAACATGTAAAGGCAGTGTTGACCAGGTTGCAGGAGAACCATTTGTTTGCAAAGTTGTGAGTTCCATACTACTAGAGTGGAATTTCAAGAGTTCATTTTTAACTCCCTCTGGTGGTGATCTGGATGACAGGAAGGTTCAGGCAGTAACCAAATGGCCGTCCCTTCAGTGTGCAAAGGACATCCAGTCGTTCTTTGGTTTTGATCACTTTTATCAGAGGTTAATTAACAACTTTTCAGCCACCATTATGCCCATTACACGACTTTTAAGGAAGGAAACCAAATTCAACTGGCATACGGAGGCAGAAGAAGTATGGCCATGGGGGAAATCTTGTCACAGGCAGATGAGGATGAAATTTTACATCCTCTGGCTAATTTTTCTCGCAAATTGACAAGTTGTGAACCAAAATATGCTATTACACATAAGGAGCTCCTAGCTATCAGAGATGCCTTCCAGGAAAGGTGACACTTTGATGGGGGCACGACACCCCATGGTTGTTATTACAGAATACACGAATTTGCAATAACTGAGATAAACCAAAACGTTGAGCCCCCAGCAATTACGGTGGTCACAATTCTTTGAAGAATTTGATTTTTTGGTCACGTATCGGCCGAGAAGGAGTAATTGAAATGCAGACGCCCTGTTCAGACAGGAGAATATTAGAGGTCAGTGTCAGGTGGAGTGAAGCATCATACCTGTGGAGAAGATTGTGGGGGTTGTAACTAAGGATATGCTCTATGAAGTGCATAAGGGTTTCCCGAGGAAAGAATCGCAGGGATTGGTGAAGGGAAACAGAGCGACAAGCATTTGGGGGGTTTGCCCTATCAGGAGGGGAAGTTGGTTCTCCCCACAGACTCTTTGCAGAGGAAGGCTTTGTTTTGGTGGCACAAGTCCCCATTGGCAGGCCATGCAGGGGCAAGGAAGACTCAAGACATGGTGTAGTGTTATTTTTGGTAGGAGGGCTTAACTGCTGATGTTCATGATCATGTTTCACGATGTGAGACCTGCGTGTGATCCAAGGCAGATGATTTCAAAAAGGCAGGATTTTTGAAACCTTTACCCACTTGAGAGGAACCCTGGGCATGTCTGTCTATGGATTCTGTTACGGAACTGCCCAAGGATGGGAATTTTTACACAGTGTTGGTGGTTGTGGACTGTTTGACTAAACAAGCGCATTTCATTCCCTGTGAAGGGATTCCAAGTGCTGGGACATTGGCAGGGTTGTTCTTACAGCATGTGGTGAGGTTGCCTGGTTTACCAAGGGCCATTGTATCTGATTGAGGATCTCAGTTTACATCCCGGTTTTAGTGTGCCTTCTGCAAGATGCTCGGAATCGCCTGTGCTTTATCCACAAGTTACCATCTCCAGACGGATGGACAGACCAAGAGAGTTAATCACACGATGAAGCAATACTGGAGTGTTTTATGGCAAGTCATCTTGCCTCCGGGCCTTGTGGCTGACGGAATTCTGTTACAACAATACTAAGCATGATTTGTTAGGAATGTTCCCATATTTCCGCTTGTATAGGCGAGCCTGTAAGATGCTGCCAGAGCAGTTCCCAGTTATTGATAGAATAACTGCGGTTATCGAGCGTACACAAGAGCTTCTGGACATAATAGAGAGGGCACACCAAAATCTAAACCGGGCAAAGGTGTCATATAAGAAGCAAGCAGACAGGAGGAGAAGTGAGACCCCTAAATATGTAGTGGGGGATTCTGTTTGGTTGTCCACTCAACACATTAATCTGTTTTGTTCTCGTAAATTTTTACCTCGATTTATTGGTCCCTATGCTATTGTGAAATGTATTTATGAGACCGCAGTTCGCTTACGTGTCGATCTAGAAAAATAGACACCCCTCGATCGTAAGGCTATGTATTATGTTGGCCGAAGACCAACCGTCTCATGCATCTAGTTTTAAAAATAGATAGCCATAAGCTTGCCTGAGGTGCAGCCATTTTGAAGCATAACACCCATAGTAAGTTTGATTAGCCAAGGGTAAGGTTAAAACATGCCTGGGGTATTGTCCACCTTAACAGGGTTTTTCCGCTGCGGCGGACAATCTTTGGAAACTGGCCAGGTTGCGCCACCAGTGGGAACACCGGCATATGAGATGTATGTGAAATATGGTGTGGGAGCGATAATGTTTTGTGAGATTTGGCATAGGCAATCCAGAAAGCAGGAAGATCTTCAGTGGCCGAATCATGGGAGTTTTGAGATGACGAGGATAGATCATTTGGAGAAGGTTTTAATAAAAAAGAAAACACGCCCTGCGGCATTTGATGTCCTTAGGGACTGGAGAAGGGAAGCTATGCTTCGTTTCAGAAGCAGAGAGAAACATGCACGCAGGCATAAATCGAAGTCAGAAATGGTGGAAGAAAAAGAGGAGGAGGAGTGGAGTAATAATTTGAGAAGATAAAATAGACGCGACCAGTTGAGTATAGAAAAAATATATCCACAACGAGAATTGCATTCATCAGATGAATTGATAGAAAAAATATTGACTGATACGAAACAAGGCCCAAGACGAGAGACTCAAAAGACAGTGTTAATGGCTATTGCTCAACCCCCACCTGTTGCTCAGCCCCTCCCATCTGTTCAGATCCTAGCACAGCCACAGACTGCACATGCAGTGCCTCCTGGTAGCCAATCAACATTGCAACAGATACAGCCCGTTCCCATGATCCCATCCACACCCCCCTCTCTAGAGATCGTTTCTGTCCTATCGGCCCCTCCCGTGATTGGACTTGAAGCTGTTGAAACAGAAGAAGGGGCCGGACAGAGTGGATGTGTGAGAGTGACTCAGAGTGCGATTAGCAAGGAGAGGAAGCGAGAGTTGCAAGAACAGGCCGAAATGTATATAGATGGGAATGATGAAACGGCAGCGATGGCTTCAATATTTGACTTCAGGAGGAGCAACGAAAGACAGGTAGTGTTGGAATGCATGGGTGAATATTTAGTGGCTAGATGGAAACAGTTGACTGGGAAGTTACTGCCACAACGATTGTTAGATTTGAATAGATTGGCACGTTGTAGAGGGAGAGATGAAGAGATGAGGGAACATGTAGATCGGCTTTTTGAACTGAAGAATGAACTTGATAATGAGTATGCTGAAATGTTTGCCACACCTGGGTATAGGAGTAGAGATATTAGGAGAGATAGAACTGAAGTGGTAGAGCCATATATACAGTGGTGATATTTATCGTCATCAAGACAGACAGGTGACTGACTAAGAGTGTGTATACGAGAGGCATTGAAATGGATTTCAGACCCTAGTATTCCCGCAATGGAGATACATGAGATATTTGATGAGTACACCTTGCCCATGAAAAGAAAAGCATTGCAGATAATGGCTGAACATCTGATAGACAAAGATATAAGTGAGAAGAAAGCTAGCCCCCCTGAAATAATAACAGTATATAAGAGGGCATTTGAACGCGGAACAGGAGAATCAGCCTTATCACTTGACTTGGGAATACTACTACATATGAGAGAGGGGGGAGGAACATTGAGTGCAGTATTTCCCATGAGAGAGGTCCCACCTACCTTTGTACCGAAAGTAGAGATTCCTGCAACAGGTACTGAAGAGGCGCAGGTAACGCCAGCCCATTATACCGCCCAATATGTACATGTCCTCTTTTCCAGACAGGAAGTGAACAACATAAAACGGACGATTCCCGATATAAGAAAGAATCCCGGGGGATTTTATAAAGAAGTAGAGTCCTGCTTGCAATCATCTGTGCTTACCATGGGTGACATAGATTTAATATTCCCAGTAATATTACCAGCAGATATATGGAAGCAAATAAGGAAAGTGGATGATGCAATGGCCTATGGCGCCACATGGGCAGACTTAGTACTAGAGGATAGGAATAAAGAGGTGGGAGGGAAACCGGGGCCAAATATGGTGGCATTACCAGCACGAATAATACAGAAATTGAAAGAAATTGTTCCAGAGAAAAGAATTCAATGGGACAAACTGACTGCATGTGTCCAGGGCAAGGATGAACTAGCCATGGATTATTTTAATACATTTGAGGAAGTCTTTACAGATTTTAGTGGACAGGATGTAAGTACAGAGGTGGGAAAAGGCTATTTGTTGATAAATATGTGAGAGGGTTAATACTTCCCATTCAAAACTTAATAATGACATCGGAAAGTGCATGGCAAGCAAAAACATTGAGTGAAGTGCTACATATGGCTCAATGTTGCGAGAACAGAGTAAACGCAGAGAAAGAGAAAGAGTCGAAGGATAGAACAAATTTAAAGACGAGGGTGCTACTCCGGCAAGTAGCGGGACACAATAGATGTAGAGGAAATGCCCAAGGTAGAGGTAATCCGAACATGCATGGAGGGCCCCTGGGATTGAATCAGTGTGCGTATTGCAGAGAGGAAGGTCACTGGCGAGCACAATGTCCACATTTACAAGAAAGGAATGGGTATGTCCAGAGAAGACAGCATAGAGGGCATCCAAGAGCAAATGGGCATAACAGGAATAACATGCAGCAACACCAAAATTGTCAAGGCAATGGTGCCCAGAACCAGAATCAAACCTCTACTCAGAATCAGAGCCAGCAGAATATGCAAATTGGAAATAGAGGAAGGGGTGGGAACATTTTTGATACCCATGCGAATGCGTACTATAATAACAGCAGCAATTACACATCGGATGATGTGTTGTTTCCCCAATAGGACAGCCCAAGACAGGGGTTGGAACCGGTGTCTATTCCCGTGAATCAGAAAGGACCTTACGTAGAAATGAAAGTCAGGGATAGGGAGCACAGATTCCTCGTGGATACGGGGGCACAAAAGTGTTCGATAGACCATCACTTGGTTCCAGATATACCGCTGTCAGGGCAAATAAATATTTCATTAGGGTTCGCAGGTACCCCAGTGATTAATCCAGTGTCCCACTCCCAACCAATAGCAGTAACATTAAGCCCATTCACTGAATTCTGTCCATTCCTTTTAACAGAAAACTGTGGGGAGAATCTGTTGGGATTGAATTTATTGAAAAAACTAAGTGCAGTAATCCACTGTACGCCAGATGGAGTATTTTTGACCATTTCTACGCAGGATGTGCCAGTATCTGAATTTTTGTCTAAACCTTTGGCAGGGGAATGAAGTGAAGTGCCAACTTGTATATGGGCGGTAAATGACAATGATGTGGGATGCTTGAAGATAGAGCCATTGAAAATTACACTAAGAGAAGGAGTAACATTACCATGTATTCTGCAGTACAAAATCTCAGCGGAAGGAGAAAAAGGATTGAAAAGTATTGTGTCTGATTTGGTAAAACTGGGAGTAATTGAAGAAATTACAGGCAGCACGTGTAACAGTCCCATTCTCCCGGTGTACAAGAAAGGTGGTAATGAGGTACCGTACCGTTTCATAATTGATCTGCGTGCATTAAACAAGGTAGTAGATCCTCAATTTCCATTGGTCCCAGATGTTACCACAATTTTGATAATGATTCCTGCTTCAGCAGAATACTTTAGCGTTATTGATTTGAAGAATGCTTTCTTCAGTATTCCAGTGCACCAAGAAAGTAGATATTTGTTTGCCTTCACATTAGGAGGACGATCATTCACATTTACGCGCATGCCACAAGGCTACACAGAGAGTCCGAGTATTTACAGCAGAGCATTGAAAGAACAACTAGACATGTTAGAGTTACCAACAGGTTGTGTATTGTTACAATATATAGACAACTTGTTGATCGTTGCAGATACAGAAGAGATTTGTAAAGAGGGTACTGTTTTATTGTTAACACATTTGGCAGCACATGGCCACAAAGCAAGCTTGAAGAAGTTTCAGTATTGTCGAAAGGAGGTCGCTTATTTGGGTTATCTACTTTCGAGAGAAGGGAGAAGACTAATGCCAGAACGAATAGAGAGTATTTCTGGTATGCCTATTCCAAAAACACAAAAAGTAGTCAGAGCTATAATAGGCATGGCTTCTTATTGTTGGCAGTGGATAGTGAATTTTGCTCTAATTGTGAAGCCAATGGAAGGATGCTGTGATGCCTTTTCAGTGGAGTGAAGAATGTCAGAGAGCATTTGGGTTGCTCAAAACTGCGTTGTATTCCGCTCCAGTTTTGGGCACACCATATTATGAAAAATGTTTTTAATTATTCGTGCATGAGAATGACGGTTGCGCGCTGGCTGTTCAAACACAGGAACAAGGTGGAAGAAATAGGCCGTGCGGCTATTTTTCTTCTGCGCTGGACCCTGTAGCGCGTGCATTATTACGATGTTTGCGAGCTGTTGCAGCGGCAGTTGCGTCAGTGAAACAATCGGAAGGGATGGTACTGGGGCACACTTTAATTTTGATGGTTCCACATGCCTTAGATGTTCTATTAAATAGAACACAGACACAATACCTCACCTCTGCTAGATTGACTAGATATGAAATTATCCTGTTCGCGCCAAACATCCAAATTATGAGGTGTAGCGCTTTGAATCCTGCTGAATTAATGCCACTGCCCATGGAAAAACTTGATGAAAGTGAATCACCTCCCCATGATTGTTTAATGGTTACTGAGGAAGAAACGAAGGGGAGAATTGATTTGACAGACACCCCACAAAAAGAGCCAGATGGAGAGTTGTTTTGTGATGGCTCCTGTTTTAAATTGCTGGATGGCACATCAACTGCTGCCTATGCTATCACCACATTAAAAAGGATTGTGGAAAGTAAAAGAATCCCCTACAACTCCACACAAGCAGCGGAGATAATACCCTTGACCAGAGCTTGTGAGATTTCTGAAAATTTGAATGTAAACATATATATTGACAGTCAATACGCCTTCGGCGTGGTTCATAACTTTGGCCGACTTTGGGCTGAGAGAGGTTTTTTAGCATTGCATGGGACTAGAATACAACATGGCCCTTTCATTGTATGATTGTTGTCTGCACGTACGTGTCCAAAGCGCCTGGCAATAATAAAATGCAAGGCGCATAAAAAGGTAACATGCAAAGTGGGAGAGGGAAACACATTTGCAGACAGGATTGCGAAACAAACTGCCACTGACCTGAATGCCAGAATGTTCACAGTACAGTCAGCGGAAGTGCCCAGCATGATAAAGAATGGAATTGCCTTAGTCAAAGAAATGCAGGCAGAAGCCACTGTAGATGAAATACAAGGGTGGGCTGAGGGCTCGGCTGAATTAGATCTGGAGGGTTGCTGGGTAGACAAGAAGAGTAGGAACTGGATGCTGCCCAATTCCTATGTAACTGCAATGGTCACAATGGCCCACAGTCCTACTCATATTTGTGCCAAAAAGATAGTCCAACATTTAGCCACAGGGTGGGAGAATGCGCTGAGAGGTTGGGGCAAAATTGTATCACATGTCTACAACACAATGTGAGGAAGGTAACGGTGACTTCACAGGCAGTTTTGGTCCTCCCTCTATGCCGTTTGAGGTATCCATTTTGATTTAATAGAAATGGAGAGATGCCAAAACTTGAAATATGTCCTAGTGGTCATATGTGCATTTAGCAAATGGATGGAAGCATATCCATTGAAAGACTGCACTGTTATGAGCATGGCGAAAGTAATGTTAAAAGAATACTTTTCCCGTTTTGGCTTGCCCGTGTCATATGGTCAGATAATGGTCCACATTTTGTGAGCGCAGTAATACTACAGGTTTGTGCAGATCTGCAGATTGAAAAGCAATTCCATTGTTCTAGGCACCCCATGTCTGCCGGTCTTATTGAAAGCCATAACGGTATCTTAAAATCTAAGATTAGCAAGATATGTGCAGACAACAAGTTAAGCTGGGTAGATGCATTACCGCTAGCACTACTGTGCATGCGCACATCTGTGCAGGCGAGAACTGGGCTCTCCCCGTATGAAATCCTCATGGGGAGACCAGCGAATGTTTCGTGTGCACCTCAGCCAAAGAGGTTGAGGGAACTGGAATATCCTGTACTCAGTATCTATTGTAATCTGTTAATTCAAAAACTGCGTTTGATTCATCAACAGGTGCAGGAGGCATTGCCAATAAGATACACTGGCCCTGGACACGCACTGGAGCCAGGAAACTGGGTGCTAATCAAAAATTGTGAGCGGAAGACATCATTAGCACCCAGATGGCATGGGCCCTATCTGATCCTCCTAACTACGCAGACGGCAATTCGGGTGGATGGGAGAAAGGCGTGGATACACGTGACACACGCCAAGAAGGTCCCACCACCGCTTGAAAAACTGACTGATCGAGACAACCAGAAAGAGACAGCGGTCCCAGCAATGAAAGACACGATTGCCAGTTCTCTGCCACAAAAACTGCCTGATCCTGAAACAAAGCCTGGAGAGATTGCTGTGAAATAGGAAAGACAAGGAGCGGCCCAGCATTGTCCAGCAGATCCTGCATCACTGCTGGCCGACACCAAGCGTGTACCGCTTTGGCACCCACCATCTATTGCCGCATCACAGCCTGAAACGAAATTTGCATCATCACGTGGGCGCCCGTCATCATCTGTCAGAGTGCCACAGACAGACTCCGATCACACGATACCAGGAGCAAGGCGATACAATTTGCGGCCCAGGAAAAAGGAGTGATCAAACCTGCATTCCTGTTGATTTTCTTTTTGTTGCCTCTGTTTCCTATTCTCGGATGAAGTAGGAACCGGAGGCTTAGGGGAGAGCGTTGTGAGGGTTGTGCAAATCGGACATCCCAATAATCGAGACTCCTCGGTGCTAACACAAAATCCATGTGTCCTAAACCTATTCAGACTAACGGGGCGCACATGGTACGAAGGCAATTGATAACTGCTCCGGAGTTCTTTTGAGCAAATGTGCAGACGCACATAGATCTTGCCCAACATGTAGAAATCCAGGCTGCTAAGAACTGGCAGGAAAGACTGTTGACATTATCGAACTTATTGACATTGCAACGAGTGCAACAATGTTAGACATTCACGCAGAAGAAGAAAGACCGCTAGAGAAAATGCCGGTACCAGCTTTTGCCTCCTCCTGCACCACTGCTCATAATGAATTAAACATAGAAACTGAAATATTACACCAAAAGAGTTATCGAAAAAATTGTATGCTAATTCTAACAATAATAATGTGCGTAATGAGCATAATAGCCCCAGTAACGGCAGCACTGGTATTATGGTACCTGGAAGAAATGCACCCCTTTGAAAGTCTATTGCCCATAAGAAACAACTCCACCACTGAAAGCCCTGTGCATGTAATTACTTACACTCTGTCCCGAATGGAAGAAAGACATAGAGAAGGTTATGGGAATAACACGTTACTGCAAATAATGAACATGACACATTCAATTTTGAAAAATAATAACTGTTGGGTGTGTGCTCATTTGCCACTGCATGGTGGCAAAGGAATAGGTTGGTACGTACAGCCACTAACTTTAAGTTCTGCATGTAGTGCATCTCTGAGTACATTGTATTATGGAAAATTGAATAAAAGTGAAATGAGTCAATTAGCACAAACATGAATGAATTTGAGGAGATAATTATGAGACCCATAGGTTGCTCCATATTTCATAGAGCACAAATGATAATGCCAAAAGCTACGCCCAAACCAATGCCACAAGATAGATTGTTTGTGCCGGAGAAATCATCAGTAATCATATTTCGTATGAGATCAGAGGGAAATGAAGATGCAGTGCCTCCCTCCTTTACAGTAAACTACAGCCCACGTTCTGGTCCTTTCTGTTTAAAGAAGAAGGGTTCTTATTCAGTAGGGACATTCACTAGATGTATGAATATAGCGATTCTTACAAAGGAAGTAGAACCAGTATATGTTGGTGACCCTGTATATTTTACATGTGGAGAAAGAGCGTATCCTTGGTTGCCTAGAAATTGGTGAGGTACTTGTTATTTAGGACTTTTGTTCCCAGGAGTGTTTCTTTTAAAAACAATGGATATAGCCAAACTATCTAGATCCAGGCCACGAAGGAGTAATGAGGATGGATTAATAGTAGAAGACGTAGCAAAATCATTTGTACCATTTCTGGCCCAAGCAATACACTCTTATAATGTACGACAACTAACCAGAATCTTAGAAAAAACAATAAATGGAACAATAGATATATTGTACAACATGACATTAGAGGAGAAAGGAATTAGATTAATGACACTTCAGAACAGGATGGCTCTTGATGTAGTCCTGGTTGATTGTGGCAGTGTTTGCAAAATCTTGGGATCAGCGTGCTGTGTATTTTTAAATGACTCCTCTCCTATGATTTTTGAAGCGATAAGAAATCTACATGTATTAAGCTCTGAACTCCATACCCAAGAAGGAGGTTGGGATATAGGCTCTTGGTTCTGGGAGTTATTATATTCATGGGGATGGAAACTATCCGCGATCCTAGTAGCAATATTAGGAATACTTATGACATGTTGTTGTTGCACACACTGCTTACATGTAATACGCACCGAAATTAGTGAAGGGGGTGTGCAGATGATAGAAAAAAAGAGCACTATTAGATTGAGTACCCATGGTAATGAGGAAACAAAGACGGTCAAAGAAGTCATGTCTACCAACGTAGACAACAATGAGGAGGAAACTAAAAATGTACAAGATTCAAAATCAGAATCTGAATCAGATACTTGGTCAGAAGAGGCTGCAATGTACGGATGAGACGTTTGGCATACAGCCAAAAGGAAGGTTTGTCGATCTAGAAAAATAGACACCCCTCGATCATAAGGCTATGTATTATGTTGGCCGAAGACCAACCGTCTCATGCCTCTAGTATTAAAAATAGATAGCCATAAGCTTGACTGAGGTGCGGCCATTTTGAAGCAACTGAAATCGCCATTTTGTTTTCTCTCTAACATTTGCTTTTTGCCTCATGTAAAACTGCTTTGCTGAAATATTATTCTGCTTCACTGGTGCACAATGCAAGGCCGCGAGTGGCATGTTGAAACATAATGCAGTAACTCAGACAGAAATGTCCGGTCCCTTCCCTCGCATATCCTTGGAGAGCGAGCAACAAGGCATTTTAATCAGTACAGCAGGTGCCAGCTAGTCTCGGTAAGCACAGTAGAAATGCTGGAGCCAACATTAAATGAATTGAATTATTCTTTTCTTTGCGGCCCCCCTTCTCTGAGCCCGGTACAGCCTGGAGAGCAAGCTGACCCCCCGGCACACGAATAGCAAATAGGAGATAGCAAGGCCAGTAATGTGTCTCTCCCTATGCACAGCTTGCTTGCAGAAAACAGAAGCATTGTGTTCTTTAAAACACAGAATTAATGTCTGTGGGCTTATAAAATTGCAAACTGTTACACAATGAATGTTTGAAGGTGTCAAACTCGTCACCATTGTCAATCATCGTGCCTAGTTCAAAGGAAATGCAATAGGGGCGTTATAAGTTGTGACACTACTGATTACTAGATGCTTGTTTTGTATATATGTAACTGTTGTATGAATTTCGCTCTCTTGTATCCCCCGAGGTCTGATAGACACACGGCGTGGGGCGTGGGACCGGTTGGACAACTGAGACTATTTGCTTTGCAATAAACCCTAGATTTTGGGAATACAACCTCGTGTCCGGCGTATCAGTTCGTGTGTGGTGATTGTGCCTTGTTTCCACAAAGGAGGGTCCCTCAGGGGCCCCTTCATACGGCTTCCCTCTCATATGAGGATACATCCTGTTTTTCTTGTTTCTTTGGTTAAACCAGTAGCTCCTGGTGTAGTCTCCTGGGATGATGTGGGACAGTCAGGAAGAATTTGTGGTGCGCTGAATTTTGGAGTCCTGTTACGCTCACCTGGTATCCGCAGGGACGCCACCCAGCCAGGTTACTCGCTGGGATGCTTCTCAGCTTGGCCTGATGTGGTCTGCGGGGAAGGTTCTGCCTGAAAATACAGGAGGACTCCGTTCAAGACTGACCGACTGGGTTAAGTATCCTCCCTCCACCCCCGTATGATTTCAGTCCCTCTGGTGCCCTCTCCTCACCTTGTGGTAGAATTAGGCGTGCTCTCCGTCCTGCCTTCTTTGCAGGGGCGCGTTGTCTTTCATGGGCGAGTGCAGTCCAGTTACTTCACTGACGCCGGCCCGTTTGATATTGTTCAGGTAGGTCTTATTGCTGTTCTTTAGTTTTGTTGCTATCCTGCATGCCTTTCTTTGTTTAAAATGTCTCTTTTTTTCTCCCTTAGGTATGCAGAGCTTCAGCGCAGCGAACTGGCTTGGTTGAGCCCCGCCTGTAAATGATGGCGCATTAAGAGCGCTATGATGCGGTAAGTAAGCACTATGCACAGCGCTTCGAAGTCTTGCCTTTGCTAACCTGTGTTTTCCTTCCTTGTAGGTCGCGGTGTTCTTCAGCGCAAGTGGAATGTCCGGAGTGGTGCCAGGCGAGAGGCGACCAGCCAGGTAAGCCTTTTGAGCAGTTCGTAAGTTGTAAATGTCTCTACTGCTTTCTTTAATGTTGCCTCTTTCAGGTCGTTCTGTCCGGGAGGCGTGCAGATTCGAGGAAGCTGTTCTCAGTAGCTGCGAGTGTTTAAAGATGAAGACTGCAGGTAAGATGCTGTTGCTAATGATGTTCCTTTTGTCTCCTTGCAGGTTCTGCTTCTCCAAGGTTCGAGGGAATAACTGGACACGGTGAGCATCATGTTGCAAGCTGCAAAATAACACGAAGCGTGTTGTCTTGCTCGGGTGTGGTTTAAATAGCCCCAACAAAATAGTCCAGGTAAAGTAGTCCCTAGGCTACCACACCCAAAACACTAGACCACATAGCTTGGTTCTTAGGAACCAAGCTATGTGGATGCCTCCATGTTGGCTGACAATACAATAAAGTAGTTCCCAAGCACATTGTTTTTCATGGTGTATGAGCCTGGCGCCACAGGCGCCAGGACTGGCCCCATGAGGGCTTTTGAAGTGGATGCCTGGCTCTAGAGGCCCGAGTCCTGACTCCAACTGGCCAATGGGTTTGCCAGAGGGGGTTTTGGGCGAGGGTCCTGACAAGTCCAAGTGGCGTTACAAGAAACTCTGGTATTTGATTTCCTGGGCATGTTATGGTCCGGAGGATGACTCTTGGGAACCTTCGGAGGCAGTTTGCATCTACGCTTGTTAAGGGATTGTCATCATGCTCATCCGGACAAGCTGGGTCCTGGAAGGGGGCTGGGGGATGGGGTAATGTGAGGAAATGGGGATTGGGGGTGTGTTATGGGGCTGCGGGGACGGGGAAACTCAAGACTTTAATTGTGGTCCAAAAGACTTCACTTCCCATGAGTATCATGGGTGAATGTTGTGCAGGCATGCACACAAGGCTGTTCCCTATAAAGCTCCTCCCCGGCCCATGCTGCTTGCTGGTGATTTTGTCGTCTGCAGGCACGGGCCAGAGGAGAGCAGGAAGAAGTGCTGGAGGACTTGAAGGGAGAAGTAGGCTGGAGTGGTGAGATGCTGTGAGGGATGAGTGGCGAGAGACAGCTCAGCTGAGCCTCCCTCACAGCACGAGAGGCAAGCATACCTGAGACCGCGGGTCCACCCACTTTCAATGCATGATTCATCCATGCCCGGGGAGGTGCTGGCCGCCCCCGACCCCCAGGACTCCGTTAAGTGTCTCATTGGGGTTTGCATTAGAGCAAGTGAATGGGGGAGGGAAGTAGGCGAAGGGAGAGGCTCATGAATGGCGTTGTTAAAGAACGTAACTACAGCACACAAACGCTACTGGTGGAAGCTGTGCTGGAAGCATATGAACGCTACTGAAAGCGCTTTGTGAGAGAACATATGTCTTTAGGGCATGCTAAGTTTGTTTTTTCGCTGCTTGCTCAGACGTGCATATGTGGAGGCATCCAGGAAGCATGCTGTGTTCTCAGTGGAGTATTGAACTGTGGAAACAACTCCTTATGACAAATCCATTTAGGAGTTCATGGTGTCATGTGTTTAAGAGCTAAATGTAATGCTGAGGTTTTTGTTTTTTGTTTGTGCTACTGCTCGTCCAGAATTCTCCTGGAAGCTATGTGCTTATGTTAGTCGCTTACAAACTAGGGTATGAATTATTGAATGTACGAATACTATGAGAGCATATTCTTAACTAAGGAGTGTGCTCTGCTGAATAGGAGAGTGGGCCCAGGAGTAGAAAAACCCAAGGAACACAAGGGTTAATGCTGTTTTTTATGGTCAATGTTGTATGTGTTTTCCCTTTCAACCCCCACTACCCATCCATTACACAAACCTTAACACCACCTTCCCTATACAGAATTTCTGCCAACCCTCTTCCCCCCCCCATTGGCTGCCATGAGGTTACCTGTTAACAAGAACCAGGAGCCTGTGCCAACCAAGGTGGGAGCGGTTAACTACAGTTGGCTTCCGTGGTCAGGAAGGAGTTGTGAGATACTCCCTGCCATTTGCTAATTTTTATTTTTTTAATTTTTGTTTAAACAATTCTATTAATTCCAACATGGTCACCATACAATACCCACAAATATACATGTCAATCCTCATATACATTCCCATGTTTTTTTACCCCCACTCCATCTCCCTCCCGCCTCCCCCTTCCCAAGCCTACCACACACCATCATCATCTTCATCCCCTTTCTGTGGGCCTCTCATCATCCTCTCCGCCTGACGGTGTTCTCCTCCGGGTTTCCCCGGTCGGACCCAGAGTCGCTACCATTTGTTTCCAGGCAGTCAAGGTATCTGCTTCTTCCTCCCCACCCCTATTCGCTGCCTCATTCCACACCATAGTTTCGGCATTCACCCATTTCTGAAGATTGTCCCACCAGGCCCCAACTTGTGGTCTCCTGCTTGCCTTCTAACCCATTGCTATCCTATGTTTACCAAGTATGTATGCCAGGCATTTGAGTTTGCTCACATGTTTAAGTTTGTGCGGCAAGGGGAACCCCCTCCCCAACATACATGCCCATGGGGAGTTCACATCCAAGTTTATCTCTTTTCTTGCCATAATGTGGGCCACCTCCCTCCAGAATCTCCCTATTTCGGGGCATTCCCAAAACATGTGTACCATACCTGCCTCCACTTCCCCGCATTTCGGACATGCCTGTATCCCAGCATTTTTAAACTTTACTATCTTCTTAGGGGTCGGGTATGCTCTATAGGTGACATCCAACTGTATCTGTTGCAACCTCACGTTCCTTGATACCTTCTTATGGTATCCCTGTACCCTCATCCACATCCCATCTCCCATTGATTCCCCCACCTCCTCCTCCTCCCAATCTCGTCTCATCTGGATCACCTCCTTCCCCACCTCAGACATCAGTAGTTCATATATTCGGGAGACCTCATGGCCCCCCTCTGAAACATCATAAAATGTTTCGATGGCGGAGTCGGGTTGTTGGGCCAACACTGCCTCGGGCCATGAACCTTTTATCATCTTCACCAGTATAGCATATGTGATGTATTGTCCCTGATGTATCTCTCCGTCTTCCACTAGAGTATCAAACTCAATCGCCTTCCCATCCATGCATACGTCCCCAAGGGTCACTATACCTGTTGGTTCCCAATGCTTCCTGATCGTCCTCCTCATTTGCCCATCAATCCCGTCCAGTGTTACCAGCAGTATCTGTGGGGAGCACGGGAACGGGATCTCCATTACGTGACAAGCTCTCTGCCACATCTCCCTGCCCAGGCCCAGCAATCTTGACCTTCCTCCCCGCTGCATTTTTGGCAACCACATCTATTAATTCAGGAAATAATTGGTGCAATCCGCCCTCAATAAATTGGACTCAGGTGTAGGATCTTCTGGTAACCACTGTACCACATATTGGAGCTGACTAGCCAAGTAGTATACCTAAAAATTGGGCAATCTAAAGCCCCCTAGTTCATATGGGTTCTGTAGCTTGCATAACGCTATTCTATTGCTGGAATTCTGCCATATGAACCCCCTGCATATGCTCTGTACTTTTGTAAACAACCGCTTGGGTATCATATATGGGATGTTCGCAAAGTAGTGTAATAACCTGGGTAACACCACCATCTTCAACAGTGCCCCTCTCCCTGTCAAGTATATATACAAAAAAGAGTGCCACCATGTAGCAGCAGTGGTCTGACCCAGGAGTGACACACCAGGGGGGTCAAAAATCATCTGTAGATTACAACAAAACGAAGTCCTGGTGTATCAGAAGGTTGGCCCGTGTAAGGTATAAATGAATTATAATTGCTTATCTGGTCCAAAACCTGTATAACTAGTGTAATTTATACATATTGCATGCGGTAGAAGTAGAAGTCATTCCTTCACAAATGAGGCATAAGCATTATGGAAAATGCAAAGTAAAAGCTTTATGTCAAAAAAACCAAGAATAAAATACATGGTGAAATCTAACATGTACAAACATATAAAATCAGTGATATAAATGGTACATACAATTATTTGGTGTAGAAAAATGAGAACACTTAGTGGGGAACATTAACATAAATTTGTTCTTCGTCACTTTTTGGATTACACAAAGTCTTAACAAGTAAAAATATAGAATTGAAAAGACAATTTTGTTACTGATAAACTGTGTTCTTACTAGTTGATCATAAGGAAAACAAATGCCCCTTATTGTTGTGCAATTGTAATAAAACAAATGAATTAGTTATTTTTGTATCCCAAAATCAAAAGGTTATTATATATTGGGATTGGGTCTGCCTACGCATCAGGGGGATGAAGTAAGGAGACAGATTGACATGAAAGGAGCTTTGTGGAAAAAGTATCCTTGTCCTTCGGTTGGTGGTTGCAAATGAGAAAAGATCCTAGATGACACAGTATTGTGATGGATCTTGTATCCCCTCTGGTTAACAATGCGTTTCGGCGGTACAGACTTCAAAGACAATGGAAGCATGGCCCAAAAAGCCATGCTGTTGGCTATTTTAGACTGCCTTCTCAGTGTTCTGCCTGTGCTCAACTTCAACCTTGTGATATACATCTCTTCTCAGGTATCTGAACGTCTCGGTTTCCCACTTTATCTGTTATACTGGCAATCAGTTTATGCGTTGGTGTTCCTACATATCTACCCGGGGGAATATGCTAGACTTGTTAGGGTTAACTGTTATACCAGACAGCATCGCGTATTGCTCCATAACATCCAGAATGTACTGTAAGTTCTCCTTGGGGTACCTCAAGTACATAAACATGTCATCCCATACATCGATATCAGATGGTGCCCTCTCTTAGTGCTGATCCCTACTTCTCCATACTGCTGCCTCAAGTATGCCGCTAGGCGTTCCAGTACCAAAATAAACAGCATCAGGTACCACAGACATTCCTGTCTGGTGCCTCTACACAATTGCCACTGTTCTGAAATGGTCGCTCCCATTCTGACTCGAGCCAATGGTTTGTTGTATAACAACTTGACCCACTTCAAATATACGGGCCCAATACCATACTCTTTTAAAAAGGCCAGTAGCCTGGGACATTTGACTGAGTCAAAGGCTTTCACTGCATCTAGAGAGATTATTGCTACCTCTTGGGAGCGTCCCTCTGTTCTATGACATGATGGAGACTTCTAAGGTTATCGGATATGTTTCTGTGCAGGGCGTACCCCATTTGGTCAGGATGTATGAGTTTATTTATGACGTGTCTCAGCCTATTCGCCATCACTGCTGTGAGTTTTTTGCTATCTTGATTAAGCATCGAGAGCGGTCTATAGGACCCACAATCCATGTCTGATTTGTTAGGTTTAAGGAGTGGTATGATGATTGCTTCCCAGAGGGACTCCGGCAATGTGCTCGTGTTAAACGCTTCGTTAAACATTGCCAACATCGGAGGGAGCAATTCCGTCCTGTACGCCTTATAGAACTCACTCGGGAGTCCATCTGCCCCTGGGGCCTTGTTAGTAGGTAGCATCTTAATCACTTGTACTAGCTCCTCTAACGTTATTGGGGCCTCTAGGTTACCTCTTTCAGTCGTCTCAAGCTTGGGTAAAGCAATCTCTGTAAATGCTTCATGCACATCTATTTCTTCCTCCTCAGTGGTATCTGAATAAAGTTTCTTATAATATTCAAAGAAGCATTAGTTTACTCCCTCTTGGGTATCTCGTGTCTGCCCATTTGGCCCTTGAATTGCTCTAATTGCTTGACGGGGGGGTCTCACTTTTGTATAGCCAGGCTAGTAACCTGCCTGGCTTGTCTCCCTCTGCATGTTGTCTCTCCACATATCTTCTGTAGTTTAAGTTACTAAGACTCTCCCAGTGGTCCCTGCATTCCTGCTGTAAGTGATATATAGACTCAGCCTCCTTGGGGGATCCCGTACCCTCCCGCATTTTTGTCTCTAAATTCCTCTCTGCATTATGTAGGTCTCGTATTATGCTGCCTTGCAATCCTTGTGATTTAGATATTGCCGCTCCCCTCGCTACCACCTTGAATGCCTCCCACAGCATCCTGGCTGTATCTACACTGCAGTATTGTGTTCGAAATACTCCTTTATGTCTTTTCTCAGGTCCTCCTTGAACACTGTCTTTCAGCGCCTCAGCCCTGAGTCTCCATGTTGGGATTCTCGCCCTGGGGGGTGAGTTCCGCCATGTTACTATCAGCGGCGCGTGGTCCGAGAGGATTATGGCCTTGTACTCCACTTGTGTCATTTCCTCCACTAACTCTGGTCCAA
This sequence comes from Ambystoma mexicanum, assembly GCF_040938575.1. Lineage (NCBI taxonomy): Eukaryota > Metazoa > Chordata > Amphibia > Caudata > Ambystomatidae > Ambystoma > Ambystoma mexicanum. The sequence goes on along the minus strand of NC_090929.1, from coordinate 584,798,692 downwards.
TAAATGTTAATGTTAATGTTAAAGGATATTTGTACTGCACGCTATCACCACCGCAGTGGTTCCCCGATGCTCTAAATATATAATCTAATCTAGAATACAGGTTTTGAGGGGCGTAATAGTGTGAGTGTGGAATCCATTGGAGTATGGGATGTGAGTATATCCTCTATCGTGGGGGTGGTGCATTCTCCACACAGCCGTTAACCAAAAGTCTTTTAACAGGGTGCTCAGGGCCTTCGCCGCTGGGGCCGGCTTCCCAACCTTCAACCTTCTCATCGGACCTATCTAGCTTCAGGTTCAAGGTACAGTTGTACCCCCCCATATTACTGCCCCATCAATATATGGGCTTATCTTGGTATACAGATTTTTAAAATAAACAGTGGTATCTTGGTTCGGGCATAAACATGATGATGATGATGATATTCACTTCAGCATTTTCTACCATCCCTTTTATTAGTACCATCCTCCCATCTTTATCTGTGGTGGATGTACTAGCTTAAACGGGACATGTGGCACTATCCATGTGATAACTCCTCTGGCACACGCCGAGTACGTTGCTCCCAGGGTTGTACCTTTCAATTTCCTCGCTACTACCGCTTGCTTCTCTTTGTTCAGGTGAGTTTCCTGTATCAGTGCAATATCTATTTTCTGCCTCTTCAGGTACATCATGACCATATTCCGTTTAATGTAATTATTCAGTCCCCTCACATTCCAGGTTGCTATCCTCAGGTCTCCCATCTTATCCGTTTCCCGCTCCGCCTGTCTCCGCCCCCACTCTCTTCATTTTCTTTTGTGGCATGTGATTGTAGCCTTGCCCTCATTTAACACCCCAACCTCCTTCCCGGCCCTCCCTTGCAACTTCCCAACTATCCCCCCGCCCTCCTACCATCCTCCCCCAAACTGTTGCCCAGCTCCAACATTGGATCTCAGGATACCCTGCATCTGGACCTTTTCTCGGACCTAGCAGATACTCCGGACTCCGCAGGGGGACACCGCCCTACTGGTATCCCAACTAAACTAACTACTAGGGGGTAGTAGCATCTTCCATCTGTGTCACCCGCATTAAACTTTCAGTTTACCACACTCTCTTACATCTCCAGGTTTATTTGTGCGTGATTCACTTTAAACTCCCCATGATACGTTTTATATTCTAGTCCAAAATCAATGTAATTGCTGAATATAACATCCCCACCCACACTCAGTCTACAGTATTTTGGAGAAACCCGAAGTTCACTTATCCAGTATGCTCTCCGTTTGGTCATCTGCTCCAGCCGGGCCGTTCCGTGCATCCAACCATGCCGTTGTCGCCTCAGGGGTTTCGAAGAAATGCGCCTTGTTATTTAGCATCACTTTCAGCTTCGCTGGGTACAGCAACATATATTTGTATCAGGCCTCGCGTAGCTTCCTTTTGACGGATACATAATTCAACCGCTGTCTCTGCACCAAAAAGGTGTAATCCGGGTGCGCTGTGGTGGTCGCAGATCCTCTGTTTATTGTCCCTCCTTTGCAGAAGTGCTCCAGTATGTTCTCCCTGTCTTTATAGTTCAATATCTTGGCGATGATAGGTCGGGGGGGGGTGCCTCTCCACTGCGAATCCCTGGGTGAGTGCACCCCCATCTATCTCCTGTAGCAACATATTCTTAATGTTATCTGTCGGCTCCGAGCCCTCTTCCCCTTACGGTAGTCCTGTGATGCAAATGTTATTTCTGCGCACCCGCCCTTCCGCCTCCTCAGCTCTGTTTTCCAAGTTACGCACATGTTGTTGTACTCGCAGTGCAAGTGTTCGTGTTGGCTTCCACAACTTTTGCCAGCACGCCCGTGCGCTCTGCCAGCATCCTAACATCTTGCCGTAGGAGGTTCACATCCACACTGACAGATTCTATTTTATGTTCCAGAGAGGATTTTAACAATGCAATAGCTGTGTCCATCTTGCTCGCCCATGATGTCTTCATCTCAGATATGGCATCCAGGATCTGTTGGTCATTTCGTGTCAGGGTCACGTCTCCTTGTGTGTCTAGCTTCTTTGCTTTCACCACTTCCATAGACTGAGATGATTTGGCAAAGTCCTCCAACGTTGGCTGTTTCCCTTTGGTTTTATTCACCTTGGACGCCATTTCTGTCCTCTTATTCATGCAGTCCTGGCCACCAGTGTTGGGTCACTTATTTGCCTCCAACCCTCTGCTTTCAGGTCACAATTCCATGGTAGTGTCCCAACTTTGTGTCTCCTCCACCCGTGGCCTCCACGTTCAGTTGGGCCCTCCTGCCCCGGCACCACAAGGCTGTGTGAGAGCCTTATCCACTCATACCACTGGCTCACAATCGTCTCTGCAAGGTCTGCAGCAATGCTTCGCTGTGCCTCAATGCCTGGTGAACTGAAGTCGGGGGTCCGACTTATCTGGGTGGGACAATATGCTCTCTTCAGGGTGTGCGCCATGTGTGCCTGTGTCCTTATCCCTCCAAAGCTTTGCTTCCCTGATAGCTCGCTGGTTAATTCTTCCCCATGTTAGGGCTGCTCCACCATTCTCACTCGTGTTTCGTTTACATGCAGTACCCCGGGCATGCCATACTTATTTCTCCACAGTGCTGCAAGCCCCTTTAATTTTTGCCAGTGATCTCTCATTAGGTCCGGGCACCACTGTGCCCGCCTCCCTCCTTCTTCAACTCTGCAGTTGTTTGCACTACAAATGTATCCCCTCAAAGCGTGCAGCGCAATTACCCGTCCCCGAGCGGGTTCGGCTACAGATGCTTTCGGAGTCTCTGTAAGCTCCACTGATACATTGATACATGGGAGTGTTTGGAGCCCGGGCTGCGCGTCTCGCATTCAGCTCACCGCCTCACTGCATCCAGCCCGCAACTGGGAGGTTGCGTAGTCCGCTTGACCGGGCTTCTTCCAGAAATGTCCTTCATTACCCGTGCCCCACCTCCTTGATCACTAGGGTCAGGGCACGCTCTACCCAGCTGGCTTAAGACCCGGCTGGGCCATCTGTGTATCGGCCGGAGCAATCGCATGCACACGCCGCCTCTGTTGTAGGTCTCCTCCTGCTCTGCAGTTTCACCGCTCATTCCTTTTCTGTCCGTGTCCCATTGCGCCGCAGTACAGAGCGGTCAGAGCGCGCACGCTGCCCTTTGTGTTCCGGCCCTTTATTGCAGGCAGATCGCCATTTTGGGTCCATTGTGTGAGATCCTCCACAATCTTCCTCAGGCTCCTCTTCTGTGAGTCAGTTTTAGCTTCAGATATGTGTAGTTTCGGTCCGGATCACCGCAGGATCAACGGGAGCTCACTGGAACACATCCACCTACATGGCCTTGTAGACACACCGCCCATTTGCTCATTTATGGGGAAAGTAGCCTTCAGACCATCAGTACTGGAAAACTGTTTCCCTTTTTTGTCTTTTGCATTTCTGTAACTTTTTAACATTGCACCCAGCATCTTACAATGCAGTGCAATGGGGATATTTTTGAATCATCCTGGCTTTTTAGATTTGGTATTTTTGGTTAATTTTATATGTGCCTAAAGACAAGCTGGAGGCAGCAGATATATTTTTACAATTCGTGTTATTTCTGGTGTGCACACTTGCGTTTACCGCATTTGGCTACTAAACTTAGCCACTGCCCTAAAATGTTTGCGTGCTCTTTTGCCATATTGGTGGTTGGCCTTCCCCCTGCCACGTCAGGTTTGGAAATCCCAATTGAAATGCACTTTCCTGGTAGATGGGTGGGGGAGGGGTTGTGACTGAAGATATGAATAAGAATTCCTTTCTGTGTCTTCTTCCCTGTGCATTTCAGCATCCCAGCCTCAAGAGATCCTGTCCTAGAGAAGCTTCCTCAACCACAACTGGAAGGACACCTGCCTTTGCTGGAACTTGCCTTCTGCTGTCCTGTGAAGTCTAGAAGATGCCTGCATCAGTAAACCTTGCATTTCTCCATCAGCAGGGGTTGCTTCTTTCATCTGGGCCTAACCATAAGAACCCTTGCACCTGCAGCTCCTGGGCACCACTCACCAGAACCAATGGTGGGAAATCCTCCCTCCAGTGATCCCTCCACCGACCCATCAAGTCATCTGGGAAAATCTGAGTTGGGGGAGTAGGTAAACGCAAAGCATTTGTCGCCCCACCCTTCCACCATAGAATAACATTGGGAACCAATCCCTTTGTATCCTAACATTCCATTGCCTTTTTGTCGTCAAACTTGGGTAGTGTATCTGAAAGATAAGAGCCCAATAGACTTACCTAGTAATTTTGTTGCATCTGTTCTTTAGAAAAATCACCAACACAAGTAACTTACCTGCTACAGATACATTCTGGGGAGAAGCATTGTGGCTCATGTGGCCTTTAGGCACAAGGCCCCATTCTACTTAAGGATTAGACTGCTGAAGTTAGGGAAATTCACTTGTGACTTTGTTCCATTTTTACTGCATTAATTTGCTTACCTTTCATAGTAGAACAAAAGAGGTGATGGCTGGAAGGTTTAGAATTAATCTTAACCTCTGGCATTTATCTGGGCAACCATGCAGACCATCGTTCTTCACCTGCCAAGACATTGCAAAAGGGGGAAGACAATATGCAAATCAGGCTTGGTCTCACCCCAAAAGGGGCAGTCCACCCTGAACTGCTTGGTCACATTCCTTCTGCACAAAACCATAAGCATCCCCCAAACATGTTTCCACCTTGTTGGGTCTCATCAGCAAGGAGTAGCTTGGTTATCTAAGCTCAGCAGGCACAGGACACACGTCTGGGTATACCCATCCCACTCAGGGTAGCTAAAGCAAAACAAAAAAGGTGATGGCTGGAATGTTTAGAATTAATCTTTAATAGTAAGCCATTTGAATGCATTTTAAGAACCTGTGGTGAATGTATATATATGTTTATTTTTCGATATTATCACCTGCTAGTTTCATTTTTAGTGTGTGTCTAAAAGCCTAGAATAAATAATTGTAGTTTTTTTTAAACCATTCCTGTCTAAGTTGAATTGTGTGCTTCAAATTGTGGAACACTGACCCCACTCATTCTCTCCCGAGGATAGCCTTGACTGCTCTCCGCGTTTGCTGTGATTGGGCTTTAGCTAACCTCTGAGTTCTCTGTTCACTATAACTAGGGTGACATCCTAAAATCTGTCCACCAGGTCAACTTCTAGAAATCCATCTTAACAACCAGTTTGAGATTTCAGAGGGGCCCACAATCGTGTGATATGGGAAAATCAACTGCCTGTGTCCTTTGTATGTTCACTTTCATCCCAGAGTCAGGAAGGGAAAGATTGAGGTGTGCTTAGATACTCCTTGCTGGAACAAGCTTGGGTGGCTGTTGGGGCTCATTTTCTCTGCTACTTGCTCTTTCCAGGATAGTGTTGTGGAAAAATCAGCTACAGACTAATGTGGATTGTGAATGTCATTAGCAGTCAGCAAAGTGCAGTACAAACAGCAATGGCGCCTCAAACCCCCTCGCCATGCACAGTGCTTTTATACAGAAGAGTGCACATCTATTTCAATCGAAGGGGTGGTTTAGGCATTTCTTAGCATACAGGTTTTAGGCATACACTACCTTCTCACCCCTGGAAGAGCACAATCATGATACTTGCAGACATTTAGGATGATTTCGAACAATTGCTGCTGTGCATGCTACTTTCACAATTCTGCCACAGTTCAGGGTGAGATGATCTGCATACTGTTGCTAAAGCTACCTTTCCTGGTAAATTGGTGCTCTAAAACACGCTTTGATATACCAAACGGGAAATATGTCAGAAGTGCGGACTATAGACGCGGGCAACCTTATGTAGTGGAAGGCAAAGCGTATCTGCGTTGAAGAACTGCACACTACAACAAATGCAGTTATGGCAATAAGATACTGTTAAAACATGGCAGCCAGTGAGTGATCAATCTAGTCAGTAAAGCAACCGGAATGGTACCTAAAGAGTTTGATAAATTAAACATTTCACGCTCCTAACCCCCTCCTATGAGACAGTCACTCGAGTCTCGTCAATCACATCCTTAGGGAAGCAAATGTCATCACAACTTGGCAAATCATAACAGCGTACCTCTTCTGTGGCATTCAGATACAGTGGGCCTCATTACGACCCAGTTGGTAACCATGGCGCTAGTAGCGCCATGGTTGCTGCCGGTATTTTACCGATTCCGCCATGGTGAATGGCGGAATTACCGCCCCATTCCAAGGTTGGCGGGGCAGTAATTCCCCATTCACCATTGGCCCTTCCCCATTCCCATTTTTGCCCCCATAGGGCTCAATGGAAATGGGGAAGGCGGTAGTTACGGTACCGCAAATTGCAGTACTGTAATTACCTCCAAGGTCCCTTTGCGGGTCCAATCCTTAACGGCTGGTAAAACCAGCCATTAAGGTAGGGACCTGCAAAGGGACCTCGTAATTAGGCGGTAAGGCGTTAACAGTGCTGCCACCTTTTACGGCGTCGTTAACCCCTTACTGCCTGGGTCGTAATGAGGCCCAGTAATTGAGTCGTTTGAAATGCTGTCTGGCACTGATCATGGGCACAGAGATAGAGCCATTTACAGATCACCATGAGACTGCATAAACCCAGGTTCAATACCAATGTTGAGAGGCAGATGAATGCGTCCTTTATAGCGTCAGCCCCTCCCCGCATCTATATCATAGGAATGCAAGGAGTGCATAATTTATGGCGTCTGCCCCTTCTACGCCACCATCTCGCATGTACGAGAGACTCTATTCACTAAGGCAACCCTACCAACCTTATCCTGAATCAATCGAAGAAGAGATGAATTGGCAAGCTCAAGAAGGCATGAACATGTAATCAAACATGACAAAAGCAAAGTGACAGCATTGCTAAACTGACACACGTAGATGCATTAGACACAAAGCAGATATGCACTCACAATCAAGAAACACTGGCACAAGGTCAAACTGCATTTAGGCATGAAGAGTGTTACCTGCATTCAATAGACACTAGAAAACATATAACCAATGTATGCACTGAAACACCAGGCAAATGACATGCACACAAAACTTGCTTAGTGTAAAACTGCAACAGTAATGAGTGGCCATTTTCGATAAAATGGATGGTGCAGCCACGTTCGAGTGACTGGGAAGTATCAAAGAAACCTCGAAGCTGCAGAGAGGTTCGGCTCACTGAATCGGCTGAAAATACAGATCAAAGCGGACCAGACAATAGCTGCACAACTCCTGCCAAGGTTACAGGGAAAAAGGGAGGTTTGGACTGGCACTGAAGAGAACAGAAGATAATAATCCCCAAGTGTAAAACTAATTTCTCTCAGATTAAGTAAAGAAACAAACAAAGCCAGGTGCTCATTAATTAAGGTTTGATATTGAAAGACAAGTAGCTTGAACAAGTCTCCAGTGGCCAGGCAGGGTAAGAACACCTGTATTAATATGGGCTAAAATCTTAGTAAAAGTTGATCAGAATAATCCAAAACATGGTCTCCTCACACGTGATTTATAGTTGAACAGTAGCTATTCATTAACTTCAGACTCAGACTGGCCAAGGCCTTCACTCCCCTCAAGTTCTCAGAACAACGCAAAGATGTTCGAAAAAGCGAACTCCAAAGCTAAACTCCTGGCTTGTGGCCTAGTAAATCAGAGATGGTGTCTTATTAATTGGGAAAAGCAGCTTTTCCGGAACGGTGACAGCATTACGGGAACTGCTTTTGTTGCTGCTATGGTCGCTGTTGCTTTAACAAACTATAATTACCAAGACAAGGCACAGAGCGCCTGTAGTGAGTCCAGTCTCTCACCAGTCAGTGGTCAGGATGTGAGTGGCTGGGCCACTATGGAGAAGTAGAAGGATGCATCTGTGCGAAAAACGTTTTGCAAACAGTTGAAACGGGACAGAGGGGATGCAAGAAAACACAGGGACACCTTGGAACCCTTTGAGCAGACAAGAACCCTTAAAAGTGCTGCACAACCAGTGGGGGGGGGGAGGGTTCTTCCCCAGTTGTTCATAATTCATCAAAGATAGATTCTTCAAGATCTCCACCTGATTCCCAATGCCTAACAGAAAGAAGCGGGTAAGAGCTGAAACGTGGCTTTTAATCTTTTTGAACGACCCTGCCCGCGTCCGCCATTGTTCGCAATTCTGCCGGCTTATGAAGCTGCTGTAGCCACAGCAATAGAGGTTGTGGGCTATGAAATTGAAGAACTTGACAGACTGTCGGGGCAGGAAGGGGCGCTGAAATGGAACACAGTGTTTTTTCTCTGGTTCAAGCAGCCGACAATTCAGGAGTGAGATCTCTGGCTGCTCTTCACATTACTCAGCCGCCCATAAAGGCTTGCTCATCACCCGCTGCCTTGAGTAATAATAAAGAAGACTTACGAATCATGAAAAGTGAATCTGCTCCCTCCGCGCCAAATGGCATAGATTCTACTATTACCATCATAGTGGAATCTAGGGTGGAAATTGGAACCCCGGAGTGGGTTGCCCCTGGGCCTTCTCCAGTTATATCTACCTCCCACCTGATTTCTACACATACCAACCTGCCATCTCCCTATTTTGAAAAAAGAGATGGAACAGAGGAGGTGTTGGTTTCCCCTCCCCATGAAATCTTACTCATAGAAAAAAACGAACAGTAGAAAATCACAAGTTCAAACCACAATGTTGCAGCCCCAGCCGAAGAGGGGACCCCGAATATCGGAGGCATCAGAAGGGTGGTTTGACGGTTCATGTTGGCCAATGGAGTTTGCTTTTTTTTCAGGTTCTTCCCTACAAACAACGTTAAAAGCGAGTCGAAATGAAAAAGGGGCCTTTGAAAGGGGCCCTGTTTTACTCTTGAAATGGCGTATTGGAAGTCGGACCTGAAAAGGAACTGGACAGGGCTCTAACTCAATCTGGGAATTTGGGTTAAAAGCAGTCTCCTTGTAAAATTACTAGGGATGCCTCTAGAGTCAGAGTGAAGGAGCCAACGGACAGAGACGTTTTGGAGGGGCTAGTCAAATTTGACATTGGGTCTTGGGTGTAGTGGAAACAGCCCAAAAATTACATAAATGAGTGCCCCAGCGAGTGCCCCTACACAAAAGAGACCACGACAATGCTCCTCAGTCACATTACATCGAGACATCTGTGGAGACACAAACTGACCAAGTCCTATTTGAAAACTCCACCAAGAACAATGTGAAAGAGTGTCCTTGGTTTGTTTCGACTGAAGAGAGGCCTAATACTGACATTGGAGAAGAGTGTACAATCCAGGATGCCACATCTCAAAAGGACAAAAGGGCTCAAAGGCTAGATCAATACTCTGTGGCCCCTTTGGTCAAAAAGGAGGACTCCACGGTTAAAGTCAGAGAACGGCATAGCCGTGTACGACCTGTTAAGGACACAGATTGCTTTGTTAGACAGTGTAGATCCTTGCTACGAAGATTTGCTACTAAGCACCTCTGCAAACCAGATTGGGCAAACTGGGGTGCTGAGTTACCATGGACAACAACAATCCGGGAACTGTAACAAACAGAAGAAACCCTCAGACAAAGTAAACTATGATCATTTTACACAGTTGTCAGTAGTAACCATAGCAATGGACCCCTTTATGAAATTGTATGAGGCTATGAATGATGCCCTTAAAAATCAGACAACTCTACTTGATATTTTACACTCTAACATGATTTTCACTGAGGGTTTTGCTGCAGCAAGCTCACCTCAAGAAAAGCTCAATATTTATTATCCTAGGATTGCACTCTGGCTGGAAACGTGCCCAAGATCCAAATTGCCTACGCTGCCGAGAGGGAGAGGGTACCTTTATACACACCCTGTGGGAATGCCCCAGAATCAGAACCTTTTGGAGCAAATACTGTGGCAAACTATCTGAGATCCTTGACATCACTATATCACTTGACCTGAACACACTGGCCCTCATTATGAGTTTGGAGGTAAGGTACGGCCCTTACCGGCATGGAGCAAATACTGTGTCCGTGTTGCCACAAGGCTTCATTGCACAGGAACGGGAAAGAGCACAGCGGCCATCTTTAAAAACACAATCCATTGCCATCCTCTGTAACCAGGACCCATATCACCACCACACCTCTACCACACCTCTACCTCTACCTGCAGCATGTCACAATGCCCAAGGCACTCCAAAAAAGTGCAGAGCGCTTGCGCAAGGAGCGCTTCTCACAAGAGGAGTTGAACATGCTGGCCGAGACGCTGCAAGAGCATGCAGATGTCTTCTCCACCAACATGTCTCGACCTGCAGTACAGCGGAAGAAGGAGATATGGGCGGAGGTGGCGCAGAATGTGAGTGCCGTTGGCACCACCCCCCGCACTCCTAAAGATGTCCGGAAGCGCTGGGACGACCTGCGCTTACGCGTGCGGAACATCCTCTCGGCCAACCGCAAGCAGGGGATGGCAACAGGTGGAGGTGCGGACTCCCCCATAAAGATGCAAACCTGGGAGGAGATCTGTGCAAGCACAATTGGGATGGAGGCTATTGAGGGAGTGGGGGACATGGAGTGAGGAGCCCCGTCATCGGCTGATGCAGGTAGGTGTTCCAAATGAAACACTGCAAAGACCAACACGATGATGTCCCCCTGAACTGACAGTGCAATGATGGAAAGCAGGGTCCACCAGACACATATTTGCAAGACTGCCTAAAGGCAGTGGACAGCACCATCTTGTCCACATGCATGATGCATCCCATATATGTTTCATCCCAGACGCATCCCTGCATCACCCACCCAAAAGCCAAGCAACCCGTATGTCACTACCCCAATGCCAATCAACTGCCATTCCATATAAATGCAGCTACCCAATGCATGCCTGATGGATGTAGACCCATCACTAATCCTCTCCCTCTCTTGGTCCCCCACAGGCACGCAATCAGACAGCGATGACCAGGACCCCAGGGAGGATGCTGCGACACCACACAAGAAGGCCAGGGGCATGGAGGCTGAAAACCGCCCCTCACCATCAAGGGGAAGAGGGCAACCTGGACTACCGTGGAAGGGCAAGACAACCCGAGAACCCACAGCACCAATGCGCACTACAGCCCCCACCAAAGCACCCACACCAGCCACCAACACACAGGAGCCAGTGGCTGAAGGCACTGTATCGGCTGCCAGCAGTACTGTGGGGGAGACAGCTGCCACAGCAGCCGTGTCCAAAGATGAGGCAGATGTTCTGCCACATGGCACAACTACCGCTACAGGCCCCCGCATTCACCACACCTCTCCCCATCCAGCATACACAACAGCAACAGCCATGAGCTGTCTCCTGGGGAGTCATGGCCCGGTAGTTTCAGCCCCACGGCAAGCGTACATGAGGAACCAACCATGTCGGTAGCACCTCATACATCCACCAGTGTCCGGAACAGCCAAGAGGGGATCAGGGCAATCCAAAAGCACCAGGAGAAGCTCACAGGGCTGTTGACACAGCACATCACGAAATTTGGCTGAGCAAGGGATGAAATAAGGGAATGTGCTTCATCCCTCAAATCTGCAATTGAGACCACCTCAAAAGACATATGCAGTGAATTGGCAGCTGTGAGGCAGGTCCTCACCCAAATGGTGGCAGCAATGGAGGACATGGATCCGGCACAGGTGGTAGAACAACCTGGGACATCTTCAAATGCCAGCTCCACTAAGTCCAGCCCCCTGCGTAGGTCTGGGCGGAACCTGCGCAGGTCGGACAGGGGTCCACCTGATGCCGGACTGTAGATTCAGCCAGGCATTCTGGTCTCATGTAGACTTATGGTGCATGCCAGTGCACACCATGTGTGGGGAATTTGAGGGGGGAGGGGGGAGAGGGTGTGTGGGGAAGTTGAGGGGGGAGGTGGACGGGGGAGAGGGTGTGTGGGGGAGTTGAGGGGGGAGTTGGAGGGGGGAGAGGGTGTGTGGGGGAGTCGAGGGGGAAGGGGGAGAAGGTGTGTGGGGACGGAGGGCTTGTGCACTTGATATGTTATATATTCTGAATACACCTGTTGTGAAATCTGAATTCACATGTGCGGACATTGCTTATTGTGTATGTGTGCTTTATTGGTGAACAGTCTACAGTGTCCATGTCCCTGACACACCCAGTGCCCTGAGTCCCACCTCCATGTCACACTCCCCATCCATGTGTGCTAGAAACATTGGTTAATCAGTGTCTGACGCATGGCATGTCCCTCCTGTGCATCGCTGCCTCCCTGAAGTGCAGCCCATCTCCACCCTCCTCATCGTCAGGTGGTTGTAGTTCAGCATCAGGGGGCAGAGGCACATTCCGTCTGATGCACATATTGTGTAGCATGACACATGCAATGACGATCTTGCCCACCTTCTCATGGCCGTACAGGAGTGCCCCACCAGACCTGCTGAGGCAGCGAAACCGTGCCTTCAAGAGGCCAAATGTCTGCTCAATCACTACACGGGTACGTGTATGCGCACGATTGTAGTCCTCCTCGTGCCTGTTCTGCGGGTTCCGGACTGGGGTAAGGAGCCACCTCTTCAAGGGATAGCCTGCATCACCTGCATGTGGGCAACAATGATTATGTATTATTCCTCACCTCATATGGGACCTGTATCAATGACACCATAGCATGCATTTATTTCCTGTTTGCACCCACAGATCCATGCATGAATATAGACACATGATGTGACTGCTATGTGTGTATTCCTCTTATAGACAGGTGTGCGTGCCATCGTCTAGTGGGCGCAGGGGGGGCCAATGCCTTGTGAGTGCTCATGCACTGTGGTAGTCCACGCTGGTTGTTCCCATGATCTGGGTGATGTGCAGTGATTTATATGCTTTCATCATGTCAACGTTGATGGCAGCCTCATGATGATCTCACTATGCACGACAAATGGTGACATGCTGTTTTGGTGGACCTCTGTGTTGGTGTAGGAGTGTGTTCATGCATTTTGCCCTCATGCCCTCATGTGGCTCCTTTATACACAGTAATGGAGACCTGTCCTCTTTGATGATGGTATCTGTTGCTGTGCATTGGCCATCCTAATTGCTTGTCGCTGCATTTTGTTGTGGGGGCTACGGTCTGATTATGTGCAGTGTACATGTTGATGGCTATGGAATGGTTGTTGCACTGCATCACTTCCGTGGTAGGGCAGCTTACGTCTTGCATTTTGTGGTCAGGTGTCCGGTCAAGTCTGGCCTGCTTTGGGGTATGAGCATGGTCCATCCTCTCAGGTACTCTCAGCCAGATGAAGTATGCATCTCTCCCCCACCCCATCTCAGCCAGGTGAAGTATGCATCTCCCCCTCCCATCTCAGCCAGGTGAAGTATGCATCCCCCCATCTCAGCCAGGTGAAGTATGCATCTCACCCCCCCATCTCAGCCAGGTGAAGTATGCATCTCTCCCCCCATCTCAGCCAGGTGAAGTATGCATCTCTCCCCTCCCCATCTCAGCCAGGTGAAGTGTGCATCTCACCCCCCAATCACCTACCCACATCACATAGCCATGAGCCTGACATGCAACTCACTGAGTAGCCAGGATCTGTGCCCTGCGTGTCGCTCCATGTAGCGTGGTATCGTGGAGTTCCGCATGACCATTGAATCATGGGTTGATCCTGGAAATCGGGCACAACAATGTGTGATGATCTTGTTTGGGTCACATAGCATTTGCACGTTGATGGAGTGGTATAACTTACGGTTGCGGTACACTGCCTCCATGACATGTAGGACCACCAATTCAACATGGGTGCAGTCAATGGCACTAATGCAACCAGGGATGCCGGCCAGTGAATGGAAACCAACTTTGGTGTTGGAGATCTCCTGGGCTGTCCGTGGTAGGAAAATGTGGTCGCCTGTGTGCTTCAGGAGGGCATCGAGCACTTGGTTCAGCGTACGTGAGAATAATGGTTGTGATATGCCATGCATGTGCCCCACTGTGTGCTGGTAGGTGCCTGTGGCCAGGAAGTGGAGCACAGACACTACTTTCAGTAGATGTGGGATGGCGATGCATATTTCAATCAGGCTGACGATGTCGTCATGTATCATGTCCACAATGGTGGTGATGGTGTCCCGGTCCAGACGGTACAGGGTGCGGATCTGCTCGGGGGTTAGGTTGAATGGACTGGCTTGGATGCGAGGGATTGGGGGCTGCCGGCGTGGTACCACTGGCTGCACTGGTGGGGCATGCTGGGCCTGCCTCACCCTCTTTCTCTTCCTGTGTCTCCTCTGTGCTGCCTGTTGTTGTTGTTGTTGTTGTTGCAGCAGTTCCACTGCAATCATGTCCTCCAGCCCCAGCATTGCTAGTAGCATTGGAATCATTTGGTGCGTGACTGGGTGTGGGAAGGGGTGGGGTGTGCTCCTTTTGTGCTGGCCCAGTCTATATTGCCTCCACCTGTGCTGATTGTGTGCACCTGTGGCAGTTGGGAACACTACCCATGGTCGTTTACGGGTGGTACGCAATGCCGGTATTTACTCCATGCTGGTAAGGTACTTTTCGGGCTTCAGTAGGCCGTTATTTGCATGTCCGCCTGACTTGTGATGTCCTCCTGTTTACGCCATGCCGGTATTGCCGGCATGAAGGGTCGCGTCCCCGCGCCCATGCCGCTATTAGGGGCACCGTTAATTACGGTGCCGCTAATAGCGGGTTGGTGGGTCGTAATGGCCCGGAGCAGTAAACGATGCCGGTAATACTTTACCGGCATCGTTTATCCCTTACCTCCAACCTCGTAATGACCCCCACTGTTATTGGGTGTCCCAGATGAAAACAATGTTAATAAATGGGAAAAACAGTTTTTATCCACAGCAGTGGGATTGATAAAGCGCAACATAGCACAAAAATGGGGTGCACCGGAATGCCTGACCCTGGCTCATTGGGCCACCGATATGGACATGTGTGCAGCCATAGAACATAGAATATATGCGTCGCAAGGTTGCCCTACGAAGGCCGATAATATATGGGGGAGGTGGGAGCAAGGTGGGAACTAGGGAACTATCGACCACCATGGAAGAACAGGTGAGAGATGCTATGGGGTTGACCATGCGATTCATTATCGTGAATATGTACACGATTGTTACAAACATGACCACGATTAGGACATGCGATTGTAGATGGGTGAATGTAATTTCTTTGTTTTGTTTTGAAAATCAATTTAAAAAAAAATATTACAAAAAAGAAAATCTCAATAAACAACAAGAGGCATCCCCGGGATGTTCTGACAACAACATTAATCTCCGGGAGATGTCCGGAGCTTGTAAGCCACCACTAATGGCCCTTTTGGTAGACCATCAGACTACCAAAGAGATGTCGGGAGAGGTGGACTCCACTCGGCAAGGTGCCGTATCACAGCGTAAACTAAACAAGCCGGATGAAAGTTTCCCTTTGAAACCTGCAAAGCTTTCTACAAATGTCTTTCCACTCTTTGTCAAACCAAATAATGGGCTAACACCACCCAGTAGGCTGTCAAAACAACAGTCTCCACTACTTATGGCTAAACCAAAGGATCTCAAGAAGTCTCAAAAAAATACAATCTTATTGCAACTGGACGTGGTCAAACCTGGAAAGGAAAAAGAGGTCTCGGGCATAGACGTGGAACAGCTATTAATAGGTTATTTGCAGCCTGATTCCCAAAGAGGGAAACCTGCTGTGTCGACTTTGGCAGAAGATGGCGTGATCTCACTAACACATTTATCAATTTATACATGACGAGATGGAAGAAATTATTGTAACCCAATCCATCCTGCCTTGCCCAAACTTAGTAATTCCTGAGATGAGCGAGCAGCCTTCTCCACCGGTAAGCTCTGCTGGCTAGCCCATTTCGGACCTTTGCTGAGAGAATGGAAAGAGTTACTAGGAATCATGAAAATGCCAACCTAACCAAAAGGGAAGATCTAATAAATGGGTTTCCAACTAAAGATAAAGCAAGCCTCTTACCTGGTACCCAGACATTTATTAAACCTAATTTGCCTAGGAAATCCACGTCAATGGAGGGCCCGAGTTGAGTACAACTAAGGCCAGCAAACGTTTTAAAAACCTCAGATTGTAAGAAAACCGAAGAAAGGCATGCTCCAATCACAAGAATTCCAAGAGGAACCCTAATTGACTGGTTTGACCATGCAAGAGACCCGAACCGCTTTAGAAGGCTGGGGAGACTCCTGGACCAAGGCGGCCAAGAGTATATTTTGCATACCCCCTCCCTGCCAAATAGTATCAGAAGACTTTTCCATTATCGAGTTTCTTAACGATGACGCACATATGTGGTTTTTCTCCATCTTTGTTCATCGGTTGTAAAGGACCTCCTCTTGGAGTCCACTACCAGTCTATCACTGGGTTTTCAATGCAACAGACTGGAGCGGAGTGGGAACCCAAGCTCAAGAATCTTCAGATTGGGAAAATATATCTCGACCTAGAGGTGGGGAATTTAAAAGGCGTTAAGGAAGGACCCGCAAAGGGAACTAGCTTTAATCAATATATACTGGAACCCAAAGAAAAATGGAGTGGAGTTAATGATGGCAGAAAGCACGAAGGTCATAAATGAGGCGTACAGTTTTGAAAATGTTTCAATCATCTTATGTGGGGACCTAAACCTGCTCTGCGGAGAGGGTCACAGTGAACACTCAAAAGAGGCAATGAGTGCCCAGGATACGAAGCAAGGAATAGGTTCTCACTGGAGCCGTTTCATGAACTGTGGCGACATACACCTGCTAAACAGAAGAACAAGCAATGTAAACCTATATGGCATAGAGGGATGCAATCCTCAGTAATAGACTTTATTTTTGTATCTTGAAGCCTGATTGTGCCATCAAATCACTTGAGGCTTGCTACACTGACCGAAATGACCATAACCGCTCTTGAGTTAGAAAAAAAGGGGTCTAGGTTTAGGTTACAAAAACATGATCTGATCAAGATGGCCCTAACCTTGAAGACCCAAGTAATGTCCCAGGACCGGGGCCTGCAATCTATGGTCAGTTACACTCCGTTGCTGGCTATCCATTTGAAACCCAATCAGGGAAATTACAATAAGCTAAGAACCCATAGACACAGCTACGATATACAGTTAGCCAAAAAGAAATCAATTTTGAGACATGAAGTGAGATCTCTTAAGAAGTCGGATGAGGCCTCTGACATAGAGAGAATTGTTAGATTGAAGACCATCTATAAAAACTGGGTGGGACGCCATACAAAAGAGATGATGTGGAAGGATGCCAAATAATGTTGAGATCTTTAGAAAAAAAGAATAACACACATGAAATACAGTCAATTATCAATTTCACTGGGCTCAACCAGAAGTTACCTCTGATTAACAGGGTCTCAGAAGAGAAATGGGTATCCTTTTTTGAGAACTTATATGCTGACCCCAACATAAATGATTTTTCTCTGGATAATCAGCAATCTTCGTCCCTGAATTACGATCGTGCTGACGTAATCTCTTTGATCCAAAAAATTAAGCCGTTGCAAGACCCTGGCCCTGATGGTCTTTCTTATAAGATGCTGAAGGAAAATCCTGAGGAATGTGCGGAGGTGTTGAATTCAATCCGGAAGATGATCTGGGCAACCAGGACTATTCCCCCATCATGAAAGGGGGCGATTGTGGTCCCTAAAAGGGGAGACAGAGATGACCCCGTCAACCATCGACCAATAGCCCTGCTCGATGTCCTGGGGAAACTCTATGCGACTTACAGAGACTGAAAGAGTGGGCATCAACAAACAGGCACCAGGACTGCCTTCAGTTTGGATTTGCTAAGGGCATTGGGACCTCTCTCTCCACCTCTATTTTTGCTATTGTTATTGAAGAACAAAACGCTAAAAATAGCTCAAAAGTTTTAATTGACATTTGTGGACTTATCGAAAGCGTTCAATAGTATTGGCAGACACCTGCTGTGGGAAAAACCAAGGGGTTGGCAATGTCCTGAAGACCTGATAGCTCAGATTAAAGCACTGCACACTGACACTTTCTTTAGAGTACGACTAAATAGAGCTGGCCTCTTAAGCATTCAAATTAAAACGGAAGGTGAAGTAAAACGGGGATGCCCCTTGCTCCCTACATCTTCAATCTGTACATCTCAGATTTCCCTGCGTTTATGAAATTATGTAGAAGCTTCCACCCGCAAAAATTGGAGGAGTGGAAATCACACACCTTCTATACGCAGATGATCTACTTCTACTAGATAGGACTCCAATTGGCTTTCAAAGACAATTGAGACAATTCACAGAATAACCTGTCGATTAACATAGAAAAGACGAAGATCATTCGATTACAGAAGCAAAATAAGAACAGGATTTTTTCCTGTACCATCGGTATGAGAAAACTGTACTGTGTGATGGCCTTTAAATATTTGGGCATCCAAATCTCTGCTAATGGGGCGTAAAGGGAAAACATGGTCTCTTTGAAAGGGAAAGTCAGAGCACTGGCTTACCAAGCCTTAATACTAAAACGAATATTCTGTGGCTTCTCTCTACAACCAATGATGGGTTTCCATAGAGCAAAGGTGGTCCATACTGAAACATATGGCTCTGAGGTGATGTTAACTACTTCTGGACATTTATGACCACTGTTAGAAAGGACATTTTGGAAATTAGTTCTTGATTTATCAAGGTCTATTCCTATTCAAATATTAAGAAGAAAACTGGTCCTACTCTCACTCAGGACTTCGGTTGAATGGAAGGCATTATCATTATTTCAGAAATACATAGAAGCTGACCTAGCTCCCAGTTTCAAAGTTTTTAATTTGGAGATAGCAAATGGTACCAACGCAAAAGGCTTAGCATTGTACACGTTCTGTACCCTTCTGGAAAATCTAGGTGTGTCACATGAAGAGCGTCTGATAAATCCAGACAAAATCAAGAAGAAGCTCTGGGAAAAAGACTGGATCTCCACCTTTGAAGAGGCAAATACTTAAAAACTTTTTCAACAGTTGTCTAACGAGGCCAGAGCTTACAGCCATATTCTACCCTAGATAGATAGATAGATAGATAGATAGATAGATAGATAGATAGATAGATACAACTTTATTTCGGGCAATGCCCATAAAAGTACATTAAAAACCCACAGCACAAATGTTATATAATTCAAAACAATAGCTAAATATATAAAACACCACAATAAAATTACATATGCTGCAATAAAAGTGCTCTCAATTCCAGTGCATGCTCAACATAAACATATATTTGTTGCGCATAGATGACACTTGGGGATAGATTCATGTTAAAAGCTGTACATGCACTTTTTAACCCCTGATCGCTAAACAATCAACAGAAATATTTGCGCCACAGTTTTGCCTATAGAGGGCATATTAACAAGAAGTATAACAAATCATCCACATCGTGTTGATTGCAAGGGCTCCTATTCAAATCTTTCCTTCTTTTGTCCTGCAAGCTGCCTTTCATAAAAAGTAGGTTAGACCTTAAGCGAGGGAAGACTGTCTTCCTTCTTGTATCATAAAACCAAAAAATGTATTTTGATGGTCCCAGATTGTTTTTCCTGCTAAAATAACCTGCATTGCTTCTTTTATTAGTTTCATAAGCCTCTCTTTCCATTTGTTTTAACATTAAAAATGCCTTGGTCAGGGTTTCTGTGGCTTCATTCCCCCCACCTGATTTGCCATAGAGATAATACACCAGACCAAGCTGTTTAGAAGTCATACGAATATAGTTTAGCCATTTTAACTCATATTGTTTGTCTGAGTCAAAAATATCCTGAATTAATGACCTTGTCAATGATGGAGCTGGGTTATCCCAGAGATGGAGTCAGGACAACAGTGGTTGGAGCTGAATAAGATCTGAAGCAAACATCATACCACATTGTTCATGTAATATGAAACCAGGATAGGCTTTTTTTTTTTTTTTTCTTTTTTTTTTTTTTCCAAACTTTATTTATATTTTACAATAACCGGTCGGCATGGCTCCAACAGGGAGCTTCTGAATGCAATATCCCACAACAATTCCCCCACCCCACCGCCCCCCATCCCCCGTTTCCACAGTATCTTTGAGAGTTCCTACTCATTGCCTTAGTCACATGGACTTTTTCTCTCCTTGTCTTCCCGCTCCTCCCTCTTACGGACCTGAGTTCTGGGTGTTTGGATTATCAGGGTCCGAAGCTACAGATTTGTTCATCAGGTAGGTGATATATGGTCCCCAGATATCAGGAGGGCGTGCGTGTAAAGGTAGTGTACGAATAAATTCAGTGTCCATATCTTGGCAATAAGTTATATCCTTTTCCCAGTCAGCTACCCTAGGGAGTGGGCCCCTGCCCCACGACATGGCTATTCTCCTTCGTGCTAGCACCATGAGGAGTGCCGCCAGCTTGCGTGACGATGGCTGCAGATGTCTTGTGAGGCCGAGAAGCGGGCCCAGCGGCAGGGGGGTCATCTGCTCTCCTATAATCTCGGATGTTGTTTGTATAACGGTGGACCAGAATTGCTGGATACCGGGGCAGACCCATGCCAGATGAAAAAAGTCGGCGTTGGGACAAACGCATCTCTCACACTGGGCCGACGCCTCTGGGTGGTGCCTGTGTTTTTTGGCGGGTGTGTAATATGTTTGGTGTACGAAATTGAAATGAATCAGTTTGTAGCGAGAATTTAGCGCCACTTTTTGAGTTTGTCGCAGAATGTAGGCCCAGTCTTCCTCACTGATTGGTTCCTGCAAAA
This sequence comes from Ambystoma mexicanum, assembly GCF_040938575.1. Classification (NCBI taxonomy): domain Eukaryota; kingdom Metazoa; phylum Chordata; class Amphibia; order Caudata; family Ambystomatidae; genus Ambystoma; species Ambystoma mexicanum. The sequence goes on along the minus strand of NC_090929.1, from coordinate 584,778,181 downwards.
CCGATTCCCACCTGTGTTGCACTTTAGGTAGGAGCTTCCTCGTGTCACTCACCAGGGTTTTGTACAGAGTTGACACCAGTCTGCCCTCTCCCTGTGCTAATATTGTGTTGTGCAGCAGCTCCCACGTGGGGGGTTGTTTAGGGAATGAGGGGAATAGCTCCTGCAGGGCGTGACGGAGTCTAAAATAGAGAAAGATGTCCAAGGATGTGTTCCCTCCCTTGTCCTTGGCCATTTGGGTGGTCAGAAAGGAGCCCTCTGGGAAGAGGTCTCCTAGCGTTTTTACTCCTATTTTGTCTACCCATAGCAGGAATACCTTTTCGTTCGTGAGAGGGATACCGGGGATAAATTTTATAGGTAGTATGGGGGAGAATCGTACAGCCACTCCACATGCACTGGCGATCTTCTTCCATATCGCATATGTAGACAGGACCGTGTTCAGTGTCTTATGCGGCACGGGGATGTGGCTGATTATGACTGCGGATAGTAAATCGGGGGAGGCCAGGGCTCTCTCCACTTGCACATGTGGTCTTACATAGTGGATTGAGTACCAGTGGCTCAGGAATTGGGCCTGAGCCGCCCAGTAATATTTCTCTATATCTGGGAGCGCCAGACCTCCCTTCGCTATGGGTAAAGTGAGTGTGTCGTAAGCCACCCGAGCCGGTTTCCCCGCCCATATTAACTCTAGGATCGTGCTCTTGATCTTTGACAGAAAGGACTTGGGGAGAAGTAGCGGGATATTTGTGAAGAGATATAAGAGTTTGGGGAGAATAACCATTTTCGTCAGCGAGGTCCTGCCCCACAGCGTCAATGGGAGTGATTTCCATCTCTGAATACGTTCAAGTAATAGCTGCAGTGCGGTTCCGTAATTATCTCTAAATATCTCGTGATGGTTACGTGACATCTTGATCCCCAAGTAACGCACTTTCGAGCTTTCCCATTGAAACCCATGGTCGTCGGCGAACTCTGAGGTACACGGAGTCAGGGGGAATACTATCGATTTGGAGTGGTTGGTTTTGAGCCCTGACATTAACCCGAATTTTATCACCTCTCGCATTACGGGGTTGAGGTTGACTTGGGGGTCGCTAATGAACAGCATGACATCGTCCGCGTAGAGGGAGACGATTAGCCTGTGAGGACCCAGTTTTAACCCTCGCTCTAACTGCTCGGCCCGTAGCCTCGAGGCCAGGGGTTCCATCACCAGGGCGAAGATAAGGGCCGAAAGAGGGCAACCCTGTCTCGTCCCGCGTTCCAATGTGATCCCCGATGATTTAGTGTTCCCGAGTGTGATGTACGAGCGTGGTTTATTGTAAAGCAGAGCTACTAGTTTCAGGAAGAAGTTGCCCAGACCCATCTGCTTCAGTGTCGCGAACATGAAAGGCCACTCAACAGAGTCAAACGCCTTCTCGGCGTCCAGCAGTACTGCTATCGCCTGCTGTGTCGAGTCTAGTGCCTCGATGACGCCAAACAGCCTCCTTATGCCGAACGTTGTGCTACGCCCCGGGATGAACCCGGCCTGGTCACCCAGCACTAGTGCTGGCATCAGAGGGAGCAGTCTGGCCGCCAGGATTTTGGCCAGGATTTTGTTGTCCAGGTTGATCAGAGAGATCGGTCTATACGAGGCGCAGCTCTCTGTAGGTTTTCCGGGTTTATGCAGCATCATCACGTTGGCTTCACGCATCGTGGGGGGAAGTGCTCCTCGACCCACTGCCTCTTCGTAGACCTGCAAAAGGAGGGGGGCCACTATGTCCATGTGCGCCTTGTAGAACTCGCCGTTGAGCCCATCGGGGCCGGGTGCTTTGATATTAGGTAGGGATTTGATTGCCATCCGGATTTCTTCCAGTGAGATGGGCGCATTCAGGGGTTCGCGCAAGTCTTGGCTTACCCAATACAGTTCTGTGTCATTCAGGTATTCTTGTATCGCTTCGGGGTCTGATGTTCCTTTTGAGCTGTACAGGTCTTGATAGAATTCCCGGAAGGTGTTGGAGATCCCCTCCTCCGTGTAGACTATCTGTCCCTGCGCATCTGTGACACATTCAATATGAGGTGGGACTCTGTCTATCGATAGTAGTCGGGCCAGTAGTGCACCAGGTTTTTGCCCCTCACCGTACTGCCTGATCTGCTGTCTACGACCCATGAACTTCAGTTCGCGGTCCGCTGTCTCCTTAAATTTCAAGAGTTCCTGCTTGAGTTTGGCTTGCGTGCATGGATCGGGGGTGTTGAGGAGATTCTGTTCCAATTCCTTTAAACGGTCCTCTATGTTGGACAGTTCCCTTCGGATCATTTTTAGTGTCCCGTTTTCTTTGGTCAGGCAGATTCCTCTGACAAAGCACTTGAATGTTTCCCAAATGGTGCCTGCGGAGTCAACCGAGTTTTGGTTGGTGTCTATGAAGGAGAGTATTTCTTGCCGCAGTTCTGCTGCAAACACTGCGTCTGTGAGTGAACCGGGTTTAAACCTCCAGTTGAGGCCTGGCACTGCTGTGCCCGCTAGGGTGGCCTCCAATACCACCATCGAATGGTCGGAATAGGACCTTGGTAGGATCTGACACGCGTCCCACCTGAAAGGGCTGTGGGAGGACGCCAGGATATAATCGATTCTAGAACTGGTGTTGTGCACAGCAGATCGGAAGGTATAGTCTCTCTTGTCTCGGTTGTGTCTTCTCCACATGTCGGAAAGATTGAAGGCCTGACAAATCTCTCGAACCTGAGTACTTGCTTTGGACGGGTTTCCTGAAGTGTTGTGGGACCTGTCGAGCCTGGGGTCGAGTGCGGTGTTGAGGTCGCCCCCCCACACCACAGTCGACGCGTCGGTCGTGGCTAGATGGGACATTATCCAGTTAAAGTTATCGTGTCCATCTGTGTTTGGAGCGTAAGAGTTGACCACCACCACTTCCCTTCCAGCGATTATTCCTTTCACCAGTAGGGCCCTTCCTTCGGTGTCCTTCTTTGATTCGATGAGGCTGAAATTGGTCCTCTTATCGATCAGGATCGCCACGCCTCTGGCGAACGATGAGTAGGACGAGAAGTACCGGTGGCATCCCCATGATCTGGCCCAGCGCTGTTCCGACGAGGGTAGTAGGTGAGTCTCCTGGAGTATCGCTATGTTGATTTTGTGTCTCCGCAGATATTGAAGGATTCTCCTCATTTTCGTAGGCTGGTTGCCGCCGCGTATATTCCAGGTGGCGATTCTCAACGTTATCGCTGCCATCTGAACGGATCAGTGTAATCCTGTCGGGCCGGGGCCCGCGGAGTTAGCTGGAGTCGCTTTCGGAGAAGGAGCCAGGAAGACTTGGCGATTGGTAGGTACATAGTTCCTCGCGTGGCTGTCGTGGATCGGGGGTATGTGGGTTGAGGCGGTATTACTGAATTAACTTCCCTCCCATGCACGGGCAACCCCCAACAGGCCCGTGGTAAACAGTCCCATAGTAACGAAACAACTTGCATTGCTGTGCTCGGGGCGCAAGTGGCCCTCCAAGAGAGGGCTAGCTCCCTTCCCCGGATACAATAGTGGTCTGCGGTGGTCTCTCCTTGTCAGCCATGCAGACACTCGCCCTCCCATTAGGTACCTTGTAGGCAAATTTTATGGTGGATTTCTTCTCGGTCTCTCTCCCCTTTGAGGCCTTCCGTTGGAGGAGGCGGATCTGCAGCCCGAGCGGTCCAGATAATCGCTCGTCTCTTCCGGAGAGTTGAAAAACCGGGTCGTCCCCTCATGTTGGATTCGGAGTTTGGCAGGGTAGAGCATGGCGTATTGTATCTGGTTCTCTTGAAGCCTGCGCTTTACTGCCGTGTACGATCTTCTTTGTGCTTGGACCGCCTGGGAGAAATCCGGGAAAAATTGGATTTTATCACCGTCGTACTGAAGATCGCCTTTCTCCCTGGCCGCCCGTAGGATGGCGTCCCGGTCTTTGTAGTTGAGTACTCTCGCTATGATTGGGCGAGGATTAGCCCCCGGGATCGGTCTGGTGTTGGGAATTCGGTGGGCTCTCTCCACAACAAACAGTTTGGACAGGATGTCTGTGCCGAAAAGGTCCACGCATAACTTCTCAATGTAGTCCTCCATCTTTATGTTGAGTTGTTGTTCCCTAGCTCCAACTATCCTGATGTTGTTGCGTCGAGAGCGGCCCTCCAAGTCTTCATTCTTTGCGTTTACCGCTTTCATTTGCACTTCCAGGGAGGCCACTCTGGAAGTCAGGGCCGCTGCTCCGTCGTCGAGGTCCGACACCCTCTGCTCGACCGTGTCAAGTCTATCGGCGTGTTTGTCTAACCGGTGCTGGAGCAGATCAACCTTAGAGGAGAGGGTGTCGAGTTTGCTCCCAAGACCGCCAATTCCGGCTTTCAGTTCTAGGAGAATTTCCCTGATGTCGAACCCGTGGGCCTCCTCCTCGTCTTGGATGGGAGATGGCGCTCTGCCATTTGAGGTGGTTGGTTTGGTCACGGAGCTGCCCTCAAAGTTTAGCTTCTTTTGAGCTCTGTCCATTTTCTTTGAGGCCGCCATTGGCGCTTGTGTAGCGGGGGTCCGGGGTCCCGGTTGGGGTTTCTCTCCTGATGTTTCCCTTTGTGATAGGGTATAGTGGAAGCGGGAGTGACGCCGGGTCCAAGCGCTATCTACTGCTGGTTCTCGGCTGGGTGGCCCGTACGTTGGGGGTTCACGCGGACCCCGGCTTGCGGTTTCCCGCGCCCCGTGCCTTCACACAGGCTGAGATTCACCCCGGGGAGTATGGACGGGGGCGCACGGGGGCGCGCGTACCTGATCTTCGGGGTTCGTTCAGGACGGCTCCTCTGGGATTCTGCCGGATGTCCCACCACTTTCGGCCGCTCAGGCCGTCCCCCTCCGGGCCCGCTCTGTCTCCGACTGCCTCGCGTCTAGCCCGCGCCGGCGCTCCACTCGGACCGGGGAGGGGGAGGGTTTCTCGTCGCTGAGGAATCTGGACCCAGCATCCGAATTACGACGAAAGAAGTACTTCGTTTTGTTCAGAATCGCTTTGGCTACAAACTGGGGGTGGCTGCATACACAATGCCCAGCGCAGATGCCTCGATTCGTCAGGATTTCTGAGGGAGCTCCGTGGAGCTCACAGGGAGGCCGCCATCTTGGACGGCTCTCTAGCGCCCTCTCTGAAACCAGGATAGGCTTGATTTGCCCACATAATTCCTCTTAGGAACTGACTTTCTTTCCTTTGAATAGACAAAGGTGCCTGATGCCCCCAGACTGCTGCTCCATAGATAGCCAACGGAATGGACTTGCCTTTATAAATAGTAGGGGGTGCTCAACCGGAAGCCCGCCGTACTATTTCCTTAATGCAGTATGGAGCCATTAATCTGGGCGCATTTACTGGCCTGAGAATCAATAGGCATACGCCACATAAGGCCTTTCGAAAAGATTTCACAACGATGTACGAAAAAGAGCGAACCCATTGCATGGCATGTCCTTCGGCCAATATGGTTCTTGTTTTACTTTTTAAAGTCCCAATACACATTACTTTTGATTTTGTCACATTTATTTTCAGATCTCTTTCGGAAATGTTACTACAAAAGCCCTTCACCAACTGTTTGAGGGCCCTTCCATTCTTGGAATAAGAACGGCATCATCAGCGTACATTAACACTGGCAGGCGTCTTCCAGCTAGCTTAAGTACATCACGCGAAAGGTTGTTTAAAATGGCAGACAGTGAATTGATAAAAAAATAAAAAGCAACAGTGCCAACACACATCGCTGTCTAAGGCCACCAGTGGAATTTATGGGGTCTGATAACTCCCCTAATGCGTACTCTTACTGAGAGGTCTGTGTGCATACCAGGAGATCCAGTAAAGAAGGCGGCATGCCAAAGGATTTCACGTATGTTCACAGTTTCCCGCGATTTACAGAGTCGAAAGCTGTGCTTAAGTCCATAAAAGTTACATAAATGGGGGCCCTATAGCCATGGGCATATTTCCCCAAAATAAGAGACAAATTACGGATTTGGTCAACCGTCCCCACGTCTTTACAGAAACTGTATTGGATATCTGATAAAATAGCATTCTCCCCTACCAAGTCCATGATTTTCCCATGGAGTCCTTGCCCAAACCATTTAGCTTTTGTATCAATTAAGGCAACGGATGATGGGATGTTGGATCTGCAGTGTTCCCCTTCTTAAAGATCGGCAAGACAATAGACAGCAAGACAGCTGCGTGGAATGGTCTTACTCCATGAGATAATATTACACACTCTAGTGAATGATGCTACCCAGATTTCCCATTTATATTTAAAGAATTCAATTGGGACCAAATCTGGACCAGCAGCTTTCCCGTTAGATATGTTTTTAAGTGTGTAATCCATGTCCTTTATAGAAAAAGTAAGATAATCACCTTGCACGGGATGCTCTATTTATCACACTTGGGGGCAGCCTTAATGCTGCAATAGGTGAATGATCACTGGAGTTATATATGCTTGAGTAATGATCAGACCAATTCTTTGCCAAAATCTCTGCAGCTCCCCCTCTATCTTTACTGGAATTGTTATTTATACCTGCAGGAATTGTTCTCCAATATAGTTTGGAGTCACCAGAGATGGCGGCCATTTCCAGGTTCTTCCATCTCTTTGCAGCCCATTCTGCTTTCCCCTTGCTAATTGCATTTCTATATTATAGCCGAAAGGCTGCAATTTCTCTGCTGCACCCAATTGGGCGCTTCAAGGCTATGACGAGTGATTGTTTAGCAGACCTACACTAGTTCCCAAACCACCCTAGCCTTTTGTTGTCATGCCTTAGCTTCCTTTTAGGACCCACAAAAGCCTCACCTGCAATCCTCATTATACTGCCCCATTAATTCAGGACCCTGTTTGAATCAATAAGGGGATTCAGACACTCTTCAAGGCAAGGCAGGGTTTTACGAATACATCTCAACATCATGTTTTCATGATCACATTGAGACCACAATAATGGTTCAGAGATGTCTTCAGCAATCATTTCTAATTCCCTTGAACGTTATGCAGTGATAAAATCGTGGCAAAAATGCTGTGGTTTGACCCGGTAAAGGTGTACCCCAGTATACCACTTAAGGGGAGTGGGAGTTGCGGGGGTGCTCCCCGCTTCCCTTAAATGGTATGATAGGTCCAGGGTTGCGGGGGTGTCCCCTGCATCCTTTACATGGATAGCGGCAGCAAAACCACAGCCTTTTTGCTGCGATAGGTTGCATCCACTGCCATTTTTGCTGTGTTTTTAACACACAGAACCCCTTGAACAAGGTTGTCTACTATTCAAGGAAAATGGAAATTTAATAGCTACGGTCAAAGGGTCGTGGTCACTTTCCAGACGTGGAAGCACTGCAAAATCATGAAACAAGTTCCAGCTAGATATATCCACAACAAAATAAACTACCCTACATAACAACATTTCCAAATCCCGGCTACAGAATTCAACTAATGAGGATCAGGTTTAACCTCTCCCCTACAATGGAGATATCAGCCAAATCGGAGGGGAGTTCCATTCAACTTACATGTAGGTTCTGTAGAGCGACTGACTCTTTGGAGAACCTACATCATCTCTTTACATCGTGTCCCGGGCTAACTGAACTGAGATTTAAGTTATTTGCGTGGTCTGTAGAGTCGACTGCGTCTTTACCAGCAGACAAATGGTGGTTGATGGATTAGAGAGGTGACCGAGTGAGACTTACTATCGCTGCCGTAAACTTCTGAAGAGAATGTTTGGATCTAAAAAAGGACTGTATGAAAACAAAATAAACCAAGAAACCGATGGACCTAAAATCAAAGTGGGACTTTGAACTTGAGGACTATGTGGGATGCCATTTTGTCTTGACGTTGGATGGAGTTTAACTTAACTTCTTTTTCTATTTGCTAGAAATTTTTCTTTTTAAAAACTAAGTATGCAATACAAAAAGAAATGTGGGGAAAGCACCACTTTGATGCCTCTGTCCCTACCACTATTGTTGCTCATGTGCTGATGACCTGTCAAGTAGTCAGGGTTGGTAAAGCCAATGGCAACTAATCACAGTTCCCAAATGATGCTATCTTATAACTGTTTCACTAGCCAATAGTTTGTTATTGCCATGATGTATTTTTACCTGTAATCAATTTAGGGGTGGTCTCAGGTGGAGCCACATGATAAACAATAGCTAATGAGAAAATGAACCCTTGTATGCAGACAAATCCCTTCACCAATCTCTCCTTCCCATAGGTTTTTTTTATCAAGAGTGTATCGAGACGTCAGTTGTGACATATTTTCTATTCTTAAACTGTTGTCAAGCTTGAGAATGATGAGAGCGTGGAAACGTTTCGTGTTTGCTCCTGTACCAATTTAATCTGGGTTGCTAATAAAACAGGCCTTTGTCAATTACCTTGACGCTTTTGTTATTGTGTGTGGGATTTCCCAGCTTGTCCGTTCCGCTCAGGACTGGGGATTTCTACCCCTCCATTACATATGGTAGCAGAGGATGGTTGGCCATTGCCCTCAGATTGTCGAGTCTTTCCGCTGCAAGCCTGAGGACTGCAGAGTGACCCTTGAAGATGGGAAAATCAGGCGTGAACTGGGATGATCATCAGGAGCCCCCTTGGAGAAAATCCTGCCTGATCCCTGCAGGGTGTCCCGCAGGGCATGGGAGTAGTGGCCGATGGAGGGAGGATTGACACTGAAGGCCTCAGCTGATGCACGGATTTAGTATAGAACATTGAATTGGCAAACAAAGGTGGGACAGATTTGTCTGTATAATATTGGGGAAGAGTGTTACAGGATTTATTTATGAGAGGGTTGCTGTAACCAGGGTTATGGAAGGTAACACACTAAACCTTGAGATGAGGCATTAAGATATTAAGAGGTAAAAGAGATTACCTGCGACAAGATCAAGGAAGAGTGTGCCATGCCATGTTGGGGAAATTTTAAGAGATCAGAGAATACCTTGTCAGAAAAGGACAGCAAGACAGCCGTAGGTTTGGGGGTTTGTCTTGTTGGATTATTTTGGGGGTGCACCCATAGGTGCAGTAATTGCTGGTGCCGGTGAGAAGTGATTTAAGTTGTAAAAACAAGGCTGTGTGTATTGGTTTACTTCGTAGAGCATGTGGACTTTGGTTTGGACTCAAAGGGCAGAATCATGAGCGTGGGTGGCATTTGTGGTGTATACACAAACAGTTTTTGTAGCTGAGAGGCTTGGGAAGAGGCATAGAAAGTGTTGAAAATAGAGGAAAGTATTGTTGACAAGAGATTGTGAAGGAGGAGTGAAAAGATAGTGTTTTTGAAGGGTTATTGAGGTCTGGTAAGTATCGGTAGTCAAGAGCATGACGTGCCATCACGGGACACACTCCCCTTATGCATTTATGTAAATCTCTTCCGAGGTGTAAAACTAAAATCTGTAAATATAATGTGGAGTGGGTGCGGGGCACAGCGGGCAAAATGTTTATGGCCTGGCCCCAGGAGGGCACTGTTTCGAAATCAGTACTGCAGCACATGAAGACATTTTTTACATGCTTCATATAAAGGAACGAAGCTGCAAAAGAGATAACCCATTTCAGAGTTGTGGAAGATGTTTGGGGATGAGGTGGAGGATAAATTGCCGAAAGAGTTGATGCTTAATCAGCATGAAGGAGAAGGCATGGCACCCTTGGCACCTGCCACCCAGCACCCCCACCCAGAGCATTGATCTGTCAGTCGAAGGAGAGGGATTCTACACATTGAAAGAATTAAAAGCAGTGGCAGGGTATACTAACCCAGTATATGCACTGCATGCCTAAAGTACTGAAGACACCATAAATGGAGCCAAGCTAAATAATCAAAAGATAGTGTCTATGCGCGATAAGTATAATGAGCGCTGCAAACTGCAGGCAAAATTAACAGAGATTGAAGAAGAGATGAAAAGGCAGAAAAACATACCGCATGATAAGGAAGAGACAGTAACCACCCCAAATGGTTAAATTAGACAGAAAGAACATGAGTGACACTAAAGACAGAGAAGGGGAAATTAAAGAGAGACATGAAAAAGAGGAAGAAGAGGCACGGCAAAGAAGGAAGTTAGAGGAGGAAGAACGCAAATGGGATTAAATAATGGAGGAAGTGAAAGACCGGGAAAGAAAACCTAGAGCACATAAAGAAAATGAGAAGACACAGGGAGAAATGAGAAGTGAGCTAGAAGAAAGAGAAAAGAAGAGAGAGAAAGAAGAAACGGAAGGAGTGAGAACAAAAGGAAGAAAGGCAAAGGAAAACAGGAGAAGAGAGCAAGGGAAATGAAAGAAGGAAGAGAGAGACCGCAAACAGAAGTTCAAAATATTGTTAAGGAACACATACTTCGAGGGAAAGAGAAAAGTGAGCAACAGGAGCGGGAAAGAGAAAGGAGTTTGGAAAGACGCTTTAGAGACATGGAAGAGCTAATCAAAAATCATACTCTCCCAGATGAAGATGAGGGAGCAGAAATACGAAGAAGAGTCGATAACCTGTATAGCAGCACTAGGGGCAGTGATGTCACCCCTAAGGTAAAAAGGAGTGTAGTAGGGTCTCCACATAGAGGAGAATAGACTTTATTGGAAAAAGCACTGAAGGGGTTGTACGGAACAAGCCCTGTAAAACAATTAGTTTTTGAGGACAAAGAAGATGAAGGAAGTGATGAAATTTGTGAGACAATGGGCCTCATTACGAGAATGGAGGTAATGAAAAAAGGAAGGCGGAATGGTAATAGCGGCATCGTTAACGGGTCTGGGGCATTCCGACCTGACAACCCGCCAATACCGGCACCGCCCGTACCGTGCCCCCTAATACCGGCATGTGCGCGTACACACGCCCCTTCAGGGAGCAAATACCGGCATGCCGGTAATAGGAGGACATCACAACCCACGCGGATATGCAAAGGCGGTAATCAGGGGCTGCACGATGCCGGCCATACAGGCATCGCGGACCACCTGCAAACAGCAATCAGCAATCAAGCCAACTGCCGCAGGTGCACACAATCACCACAGGTGGACTCAATGGAGTCTGGGCCAGTATAAACGGAGTACACCCACACATCACACCCCTTCCTACACCAAAAATTCTACCACTAGCTGTTTCAATCATGGCGCTGGAAGACATGTCTATACTGCTACAACTACATCAATGACAGCAACTACAACAACTACAGCAGCAACAACAGGCAGCACAGAGGAGACGCAGGAGGAGAAGGAGGGTGAGACAGGCCCAGCAATTATCACCAGTGCAGCCAGTAGTTGTCAGGACTCACTAGTTTCATAACAGGAAGAGTAACAAGATTAACATTGTGCCTTTAGGGCTGGCTGGGTTAGTTGTGCTTTTAGAACTGGCTGGTTTAGTAACAGGAAGAGTTTGTTCATAGAATTAACATTGTGCTTGCCCAAGTCAAGATGGAGTGAAAGAAACTTACTCTGATGGGTTAAAGAAACAATGATATGTTTGGTTGCCTGATTGGTGGAGAGGACAATGGGTTTGATTCTTGGGAGATGAGCAAGATTCTAAACTGCCTTTCATCCAGAGAAATTCAGTGGCTGGTTGTGTATTAGTTAAGCTCCTTAAGTAAGGCCTTTCCAGAGCTCAGAAAATCTACCAAAGTAAGAATATCGTTTGCTGATCCAATTTGAACAAGAAGTCATCAGGTGGGATCGTTCTTTTAAAGATTTTGAGATTGTCACAGTGAACTTTCATTTTCTTTTATAAGAAAACTTAAAGAGTAAACAAGTTTCAAGTTCATTTGAGAAAAGAGACATTACAGTTAAAGTTATTATAAGGAAAACAAGCTTGAAGATTGTGCGTAGGATTTTAAAGTTGATTAACTGTGTGAAATGTTCTTCAAGACTTTTTAATGTGTGCGCGAGCTCGCAAGTTGTCGTTTGCGTGTTCTTTTTAAAGCGCGTGTACATTTTTCACTTGAAAGTCGTTTCCTGAGAAAGCGCGTGTGGTTTGCGATAGAGCGCGTGCCAAAAAGAATTGCGCGTGTGAATTTTAGCGCGTGTACATTTTTCACGTGAAAGTCGTTTCCTGAGAAAGCGCGTGTGGTTTGCGATAGAGCGCGTGCCAAAAAGAATTGCGCGTGTGAATTTTAGCGCGTGTACATTTTTCACGTGAAAGTCGTTTCCTGAGAAAGCGCGTGTGGTTTGCGATAGAGCGCGTGCCAAAAAGAATTGCGCGTGTGAATTTTAGAGCATGTACATTTTTTCACGTGAAAGTCGTTTTCTGAGAAAGCGCGTGTCGGGCTGCGATAGAGCGCGAGTCCATTTTTATCAGCGCGTGTTATTTTTTATCGCGTTTACGTATTTTTTCACGCGCGCTGGTTTTTTAAGATAATCGCGTGTGTATTTTACACGCGAGGACAATTCTTCACGTCTTCTGATTTCACGTGTTTATCGCACACGCTAGTAAAGGAAGAAACTATACGTTCTTTGTGTAAATGTGTAAATAAGGAAAACAATTCACACGCAGAAAGAAGGCAGTATTCCAGGAAGTTAAAGAATATAATTTAAAGTAATCTATGCAAATAGAACTCAATGTTTTCAGAGAAAGACTGCAATTTATGTAAGCATTGAAAACTACATAAGATCAGAAGAACTTTGAAGTAAGAAGAATATCTAATTCTGAAAAGATGTTGCAAAGGCCATCACTTTAGGATTCTAAAGAGACTAGGTTGGCTGGAACTATTTGCACAATACAAGATATATTTACAAGATATTCCACAAAGGTTACTAACCTCTAAGTCTTTTACTGAGGTTTTAGAGGTAAAGAGTTTAGAATTTATTTAGCATAATTTAGAAAAGAAGTTTTCTTATTATATTAGTAACCAGGTGTATTTGTTTATCACAGATACCAGAGCCTACCAGACGGTTGAAGGGCAGCTGTGTCTCCGTTGTTATTTTCTCCAAATTCCCCTTTCCCTTTCTTGGGGTTTTCAGCTCAGCTTATATTTAAGGGTTGAGAGGTGAACTCCTGGTGAGGGTCTGTGGGGCCAGCATCAGCTCCTGTGGAATTCAGTCAAGCCGGACCCTGACAGTAGTCCTTCGTAGGCAGCCGCCAATCCCTCGCATCAGACCCAGTCCATTCAACCTAACACCTGACCAGATCCACACCCTGTACCGGTTGGACCGGGACACCATCACCACCATAGTGGACATATAGGCAACAACATTGCCAGCCTCATATAAATATGCACTGCCATCCCCCCACTACTAAAGGTGGTGTCTGTGCTCCACTTCCTGGCCACAGGCACCTACCAGCACACAGTGGGGCAGCTGCATCGCATTTCACAACTACTATTTTCACGCATGCTGACCCAAGTGCTGGATGCCCTCCTGAAGCAGGCTAGCGCGCACATATCCCTTACTACGGACTGGCCAGGAGATAGCCGACACCAAAGTAGGCTTCCATGCACTGGCAGGCAGTAGAGGTGGTGTACCGCAATCGCAAGCAATACCACTCCATCAATGTGCAGATGGTATGTTACTCCAGCAAGATCATCAAACATTGCTGCGCCCGATTTCCCGGATCAACACATGATACCATGGTGCTGCGGAACTCCACGCTACCCCGTCACATGGAGCGACATGCTGGACCACTTGCCTGGCTGCTTGGTGAGTTGCCTGAGTGGGCCATGGCAGTGCGATGGGGTAGGGATGTGTTGCCATGCATACCTCACCTGGGTGGGAATGGGGGGGGGATGCATACCCCACCTGGGTGGGAATGGGGGGGATGCATACCATGACTGTGCTTCCTGAAGGTGACACCCACCTATTTGAATTTGCTTGTAGGTGATGGAGGATATCCCTTGAGGCTGTGGCTACTTACCCCTGTGTGGAACCTGCAGAACAGCCATGAAGAGTAGTACAATCGGGTTCACACCCGTACTCCATGTTGTGATTGAGCAGACCTTTGGCCTGTTGAAGGCACAGTTCCGCTGCCTAAGAAGGCCTGGTGGAGCACTCCTTTATAGGCCTTAGAAGGTGGCAAGGATCACCATGGCCTGTGTCATGCTGCACAACATGTGCATCTGGAGAAATGTACCACTGCCACCTGACATTGACATGCATGCTCCGGGTGAGGATGATGAGGATGGAGACGGAGGTGAAGCAGCACCCATGCCAGTATGTGATGCACAGGATGGCCATGCAGTACACTGATCCACGAATAATTCTGAACCTCAGGGACTATGATAGACATGTGTCAGTGACACACTGGGTCCATGTGGAAATGCTCACAGGGAATGTTGGGAGTTGGGCACTGAACACTGTCATACAATAAATGGATACACACCAAATGAACAATGTCCGGCCATTGAATGTTTTTTCTCACAACGGGTGATTTGGATCGAACAGCAAAAATGTGACAACCCCCCAAACCCCCAGTGAACTCCAAACTCCCAAACCCCCCCAGGAAACTCCCAAACCCCCCCCAGAAAACTCCCAAACCCTCCCAGGAAACTCCCAACCCCCCCAGAAAACACCCAACCCCCCAAAACTCCACCAAATGCTCCCATTCACCCCCAACCATGTGTCCCAGTCCCATTGTCCGCCCACACTACTTGCGGGACTTTTTGCTGTGCTTGTGGGGACTGAGGAAGCAAGTGTGGTGGCTGATGAGGAATCGGTGTCAGGTTCCACGGCTGCTGCAGGGTGTGGCCGCTGCATGTGGAGCAGGATGGAAGTAAGTACCTGTGTTATTGCCCCCAGGCAGTCCCTCATCAGCACAGCCGACGCATTCACTGCGGCTGTGTTTGTGGTAATAGCAGCAGTGGTCTGCGCAATGGCAGTGGCTATTTCCTGCCTGGTGTCCTCGCCATCTGCCATTTATTGCCGCAGGATCTCCAACATGGACTCCTGTCGGGCCTCCACCCTCGCCAGACGTGACTCGAGGGTGTTGGTGGGAGCAGGAGTGGTGGGTGGTGCACTCACAGGGCCTGCATTTTCGTTGGTGTCCTCCTGGAAGGGGCTCAGGTCCGAATCATGGCGGCTGGGATCAGCACTGCTGTAAGTGGGTGAGGGCTGAATGTGGGGGGTGGACATGGGGCTTGGGGTGGGTAGACATGTCATTTCAGTGACTCCCTCCTGGTCCCTCCTCATAGTCATCTTCTGTGGTGGCCAGTGCTTGAAGGGACTCCCCTTCCACTGGTGTGGGTGTGGGCTGCTGGGTCTCGAGTGTGTCAGGCACACTGGCAGTAGGTGTGGCCTGCTTGGCAGCCCCGCAGGTGGTGGTGGCCGTAGCCATTTTCTTTGGCTGGGACGTGGATGCCCTGGCGGTGGTGTCTTGCCTGGCATCTTCTCCATCGGTGCCTGGGGGGTAGAAGAGATGCAGGGCATCAGTGATGGTGTTACATGCCAGAAGCATACTGTGGTGCTGTTCATTATTCATATAATCATGCATTCATGTCTTACAGGTGTGTCACACAGGGTAGTCTGAGGGGGCATTTTGGCATTTGCTGCATGGCAGGTGGCATGCCATTGATTTGGGGTTTGTGTGATGTATTACATGGGCACGGTCCATGTGTGTTGGCTGTTTGTTGGTTATGGGATTGGCACTAAGCATGCATTTCTGTCTGGCAGGGTTTGGCCCGCCATCTGGACTTGTATGTGTCCATATGGGTGTTGGAACATGCATTGCCGTGCCTAGACTCTCTTCCACATCACTTGTGCTACGTCATGGATTCCCCTACAGGGATCTGCAGGGTCACTCACCTCCTTCTGATGATGATGCCGCACCCGTCTCCATCTCCCCAAATCCCTTGATGGTCTCTGGATTAATGAAGGTGCTTGCGGTCTCCTCCCAGGTGGTCATTTTTACAGGAGAGTGTGGACCCCCGCCTGTGGCCATGGCCTCGCTCCTGTTGCTTGCCATGATGTTACGGACCTGCAAGCAGAGGTCATCCCACCTCTTCCTGCAGTCCTTCACACTACATGGGGTGGTTCCTACGGCCGACACCTTGTGGGCTACCTCCTGCCAGATATCCTTTTTCTGCTGCTGCACCTCACGCTTCAGGTTCTGGGATTTTATCATGTCTGCGTGTGCAGCAAGGGTGTCAGCTAGCATATTTAGTTCTGCGTCGGAAAAGCACTGTTTCTGCAGCCGGGGAGTGGTCTTCCTGGTTGCTTTGGAAATTCTGGAAGGATTGGCACAGAGCTCACCAGGAATCAACTGGTGGTTTTGGAGGATTGCAATGGATTGTGTTTTTAAAGATGGCCAACTGGCCATTTCCCGTTCTGACGCAATGACGTTATTTCCGGATCCGGGATTACGAGCCCGGTGTTAGCATGTTGGTATTACCGGGTCGGTATTTAGGGATTCCTCCTAGGCGGTGGCGGTATCGGCGGGTCCCGTGATGGTGCTATCGGGGGTTTGGAGGGCCATTTGCGGCATGCCAGTATGGCCATTACCGGCATGGGGGTTTGCGCATGCTCGCGCACTTGTAATCACCCGCTATTAGCGGGGTCATACGAGCATGGACCCGCTCGTTCCGCCATGCCAATAACCCCGTTTTTACTGCGCTACTCGTAATGAGGCCCAATGTTTTTGGATAAGGAAAAGTATGAAAGTTAAAATGAGGAAGGAGAGGGAGCTGTGCAAGTGGTGCGATTTGGAAGAACCAGAAGAGGAATAGCTCAAACCTGTATCATACCCCAAACCTCCAAAAGGACGATCACAGAGTTTGGAGGAGACAACCCCATATGGAAACAGTTTAAGGACATTACCAGGATGAAAGAAATCGAGGACAGGCGCCTTCACAAAAAAAACGAAGAGCACAACTGAAATTGAACCTAAGGCAGAATTAACCCAATTCCCATTGATAGGGAAGAGGGGAGGACGACTGCAATATATACCATGAAAATAAAGAGACAAGAATAATTTGAGTTGCAAGTTTCCAACTTTGACATTCTAGAGAGAGTGACATCGGGAATGACATTAGCAGTGGGCGACATAAAAAGCGTCCCGCTGCCACCATTGGGGAGAGAGCTGATGACATTTGGATCAGGCAGGGTACCCCGGGGTGAAAGCCCACAATACGGCTCATGAAAGAGCACCATTTAACAATTGCAGGGCAGATGTATGGAGGGCACTCACAAATTCAATATCCTGATACTTCAGACATGAGTGCAAACATGACACACAAGATGCGTGATGACGAAGACTCTGTTGCTTATATTCAAGAGCGACAGCGTCTTGAGACTCGAGAACCGTGGGACAAAACTATAGCTATTGTCTATCATATATTGTGTCAGGGGTTACCCGAGCCAGTGCAGAGGCAATTGAAAAAACTAGTGGGAATAAAAGCAAACCCATGGCCAGAGAGGCAATTGATTATAGTTCATCATTGTCGATTATTGCAAGAGAAGCCGGAAAGAAGTTTGAGGAAAGAAAGCTAGAAGAAGAAAAGATAGCTCATAAAAAACGGTCGAAGTTCGCGGTCGAAGGAGCTGTGCTGACAAATGGAGAGGGAGGGGTCATACAAGACACACAGCGGGTACAGCCAATGGCTGGAGGGAATTTTGCAGAAAGGGGAGAACATAATTGTTGGCCACAAGGAAGAGGGGTAACACCAAGAGGAAGTAGGGTTGGATTTCAAGCTCCACAATGAGCAGGGTTTAATGGGGGACAGACTAGATTTGGAGGACCACCTCAGCAGTGTTGGACATGTGGAAAAATGGGAAACATTGCTTGAGTATGTAGAATCAGGGGAGGGATGCAATAGAACTGGCAAGACCCAAGGAGGGGGGGGTGGCATATCCTCCACCATATAGTGCAGAGCCACTCGAATGTTATGCCCAAGATCACACACAGTATCAGAACCAGGCGCCACAAATACAACCTGCACAACAGGCACTGATGCAAGCACAACCACCACCAGTACAAACACAGAAAGTACTCATACAGACACAGCAAACGCAGATGCAACCGCAAACACTGGTATGGCAGAATATCATGGCCACCTGGAACGCAAATGCAGGAGTAGAAACATCTTCATGCAGAATAGGGAGTGTGACCGTAGTGGGATGGAACACTTTCACTGGTAAAGGGATGAACCTATATCTACAATAGGACAGCCCACAGACTGACTTGATGTGTTCAATTCTATCTGTTACACCGGGTCAGAGTAACCATAGGTGACAACACTTTTTCCTTCCTTGTAGATACAGGGGCAACCAGATCCTGTTTTGGGGAGGAGAAATGCCTGATGTCAGGCATTGCCATGAATTCCCAAGACTTCTCTGGGGCTACAAATCTGGTTCCTTTAACCTATGACTTGACTATTACTAAAGGAGAAGATGACCCTTCCGTGCCACTATTACACTCCCGCCAGACACCGTCAGCATAATGGGGAGGGACATGATGAGCAGGCTTAATATGACCATATCATTTACTGAGCAGGGGATAGTGTGCTCCACTACATGGATTCATTATATGAATTCACAAGAATTTAAATTAGCATTTTATGGCCAGAAAACACATCGAGGCATGCCCATGGATCCCAAAGTATTTCAGTATGGGGTACACATCTCACTAGCATGGCTTCCTGTGATAAGGGGCACAATATTGTGGCTACCCACATTACTTTTATTCAGGCCAGAGGTTCCTATGAATGAGGAGGAAGGACATGTGCTCCCATTAGGATTAGAAGCGGTTATAATGAGAGAAGAGAGGGCGATTTTTCACTGGACTGATGATGAAGGGGGAAAGCATGGCGAGCAGTTATCACCCTAGATGAAGGACACAGATTGGCTGATTTGACAGATGATTAGCTGTTCAGAGATGATGAATCAGATGATGAGGTGGTATTCTTCATAAGCCTCACGTATTGGGTGAAAATTGAGAGCAGGCAAGTGCCACCGAGAATGGCCTTGATATAAAAGACACCAGCATGTTTTTGAGAAGATTTGGCAAATGTACCGACTACAATGTGGACCAGCAGTCCCTATGATGTTGGCCTGCTGAAAAGAGTAGGTGTAGTTAAGTTGAAGCCGGGAGCACTCTTACCAATAGTAAACGAATACCCCATGTTAAAAGAAACAGATAAGGGCATTTATTAGACAATTTCCGTGTTAGTGTAACAGGAACTACTAGTGCCATCAGAGTCCCCATGTAGTACAGCGGTAAACCCAGTGAAAAAATTAACTGGGGAGACGAAGAGATTTATTTAGTGCTTACGCCCCTAAAGAATTTTCTTGAAGCAGAATTTCCATTGGTCCCAAATCCGGCCACAATATTGTGACAAATCCCAGACAAAGGCAAATATTATGCAGTGATCGATTTAAAGAATGCATTCTTTTCAATTCCTTGCCATGAAGAGTCACAAGACCTGACTTCATTCTCATATACAAACCAAAAGTGGAAACATACTCATTTGCCTTAAGGATACTGTGAGTCCCGATCAATATTCAACAGGGTTCTCCTGATGGACATTGTAAGAGGATTCAATTCAGCACTACAGCTAAGTTAACGCCTAGTCTAGAATACTGAATGAAAACCCTTATTGATATATCTTTAGGTCCAGTTCATGCGTTCTGGATGACTACCCCTATATAACACCCCTCTCTTGGAATCCCCCTGACCCCACTGAGCCAAGAAGTAGTTCTGTTTTGCAAGTTAAAAGGGTTTATTTGATAATTTAAACAATAGATATATATATGACACTTTATAATAACTTAATAATTGAATATCACACTTAATCTGATATGATAAAGATTAACAACAGAGAATCTGGCACTAGCACACTTCTTTATAATTACTAAGGAGTTGAGATGAAATGGATAAGGTAGCACACTGGTAAATAGGAACAAAAGTATAATGTGGTAGAGGATGCTTTATGTAAGCTCAGGTGGATGCAATATTCAATGAATGCAGTACAGAAAATACTCAATATGATTTCAACCAAACAATGTAATCACTTTTCTCTGGCATTCCCCTCCCCCCCTTGATGCAAGGCAAGGAAATGGAAGGAAAACACACAGTTCTCAGAAATGCAATCAATGTAAATCAGTTCACCCCAGCAAGCTTACACTACAGAAAACAGATAGGAGTTTTGAAAACACAGGCAAAATGCTTTGATATGTGCTAGCAATGGATGAGAAATATGCTGGAAATGCTTTTAATTCCCTTTCAGAGGTTCAGGGTGAGTGGTATCTAGTTAATATTAGTCCAGGCTCACACTAGCAATGATGCAGGGATAGTTAGCAGGTTAAACGAATTTCTGGCAAATGGAAGGCAAAACTGCTGTCTTTTTACACGTGAAGAAATTTGCAAATCGCGGCAAAATTCGCGGATGCGCCGAGCGCTATTACAGAGGAACCACAAGGACTATCTCTATCGTTTTGGGGTCCTAGCAAAAAGCCTAGGATCTCAGCTTCCAAATGAAAGTTACTGCAAGTCTCTAGCCCAAACGGTTACAGAGTTATGAGCGATTTTGTGAAGGTCGTTTTACAGATTTGAAATTTTAAACGCACACTTTTTCAGCTTTAAAAATGATGGCAGGATAACACAATTGCTAAGCTGCAGTTCTACTTAGGTTAAAAATGGATTGAATTATATTATTTTAACTAAGAGATGGGTTCTACACAGTTTTACTATGTACTCACACTATATTCTTGAATTAAATGGGCCTCGTCACGGATCTGGTCAGGGTTTTAAACTGGACTCTGGTCTGGTCTGGTCTGGCCTCTGCACTTCACAGTGATCTGGGTCAGCTCTCTCTGCTGGTCTGGGTCTCTCTGGGTACAGCACTGCTTTCTCTCTGGTCTGTTCTCTTAGTTCTGGATAGATTGAAGTCTCTAGTTTGGCTTTCTGGAGGTTGATGGAGGTAAGTATGGATTTTTCCGGCAGAGCGTCCCGCTGCAGATGGAATTGAAGGTCCCTATCTGTCCTGTCTGTCTGCTTTTATGTGTTTAGAATGTGGGTGTGTTCTAGCATCACTGACCCTACCTCTCTCTCAGCTTCTAATTGGTCAAACTTACATTTCTCATTTGATTGGAGAAGGAAGTGTGTGTCAGCGTGATGTCATCCATTTATGATCTCTTGAAAAACCTCCCCTGTCATCTGTGCACCCAAATCTATATATGATCAAAATCCATATTTCACAGTTACACAGTTGTTTGAAATTACATATACATGGTGTGGCTGAATTTAGCCATGTCTCTGTCCAAATCTGCTGTTTCTAAGAGCTTGCATTCAGAAATGGCACATAATTGACTTTTTAACTGATTTTTCAATTTCTGACATTGACCCAACTTTACATACATGTGCGCAGGGAGTATGGACATTAACTGATGAAGTTTCAGATTTTTAACATGCATACATTTAGAGTAATATCCACTTTTCTGCTAACACCCCCCTGAACATACCACCGGTTCTAAAAACCTCTTAAACTGTGGGCAGAAAAATCACAAGAATTATGGTATCATTTATAAAATTTTCACATGTCCGCTCTATGAATGATCCATCTTTTTAAAGTTATGTTCTGGCTCCAAAGGGGTGTGGTTTCCTCTCAGCACAAGGTAGAAATACTGGTTTATCCAGTTCTGCCAAGCCAGCTTGCTCTCACAGGCAGTGCCCCTCCCAGCTTCTGCCAAGAGGAAGCTACATTTTACGACGGCTGTAATAAAACCTTTGCATGAGTCAAGACAGGCTTTGTTCAGAGCTCCTGTAGAGCACAGGTAATTCAATTATCAGATAGATGGCATATCCTTAGTGTTGCCAGCAAAAGGCAGATAGCCTGGGAACACAGTTGTGACTCAAGTTTCACTCCTGATGGGGGTAGCTGTCAAGCAAAATCAAGTTCCTTAAGCCAGACTTTCAGCTAACTGTCATGTTTTTTGTTGCTTTTTAAATTAACTTGCAATTTTACACATGCAGCTAGAATGCTGATTCTAAGTGCAAAACTATGACATTTCAACAGTTACAAAGGCATGTGACACCAAACATAGGTCACTCATTTAATCTAAACATTTTCGATTTTAGTGTCTTTAATCCAGTGCAACTTAAACTGCTGCAATCCACAGCTCAGCCAGTCTTGTTATAAACCTTCAAGTCACTTCAGAATATCACTTTACATTGTATCCACCTCTCAGTAAGTCTTTCTTTAGCCTGCTTTGGGTTCATTCAGTTTTACACAAAAAAGTAAAATCTGGTGTTGTTTTAAAATGCCGGCTTTTGGATAGTGGTGAGTACTGGTACTGCACCCATTTTTGGGATTTAACAAATGAATTCCCCACAATTCTAAGTTGCATTTGGCAATCAGCATTGCCATTCCCAATGCTTTCAGACTACTGTGCGGGTAGTCCAATGGTGGTTTTAAAGCGCTTTGAAGCTAACCGGCGCTACTGTTTTTCCTTTGGCAACCCGGCCTTTCATTCTCGCACTGGTGGGTGGCAAGTGAGGCAACCATTTTGGTGGGCGCACAAACTGCGCAGCTTTCCTGGATTTTGGCGCACATGTGGGTTTTCCGCCATCTTGACTTTTCTAAGCCCACAGCACCAAATGTTGCAGCATGATTACTTGCATGTGGGTCAAGACCCCCAACAACATCGGAAACTGGCACCTTGAGACTGTAGTGATTCAGTACACAGATGACATTCTGATGTGCAGTGACACAGAAGAGCAGTGCAGAAAAGACTCAATACAGTTGATGACAGTCTTGGCAGACAAAGGGTACAAAGTAGACGAAGAGAAATTATAATATTGCTATGAGAAAGTCTTGTACATCGGATAGTTGTGATCTCAAGAGGGCAGAAAAGTGACCCCTTGAAAGAGTAGAAGCGATCATGAAAACAACCCAGCTAAAGACAGTGAGGGAGATGCAACAATTTCTGGTCCTATGCAATTACTTCAGGACGTCAGTCTTGTAGATGAGGTCGTTTTACCTGGGCTCTTCGCGGATCACTGGAAGTCGCGTCTGGCGACCCCTCGGTTTTTGCGACAGGACAGCAGGAACCTGACGTTTGTAGACACCAATCTTTTCATGGAAAAATCAACCACAGACTATGAAGGTGTATTGGTGGACATCTTTTATAGCAGTCAGCAAAGCCAGCAAAACACAGGACAAACAACAACCCAACGATTGAACTAGATTTGGCACAGCAGCACTCCTTCCTCAGTAGCACACAGACATTTTAATAGGAGGGGTGGTTCAGGCATTACATAATGTTGACAAGCAACACTGTTTCTGTATGATGTTCACAGTTTCTCAGCATACAATACGTTCTCATGCATGGGAGAGCACAATCTTCTCCATCCCATATAGTGTTACCTCATATTCTGCAGCTGTGTATGCCAGGAGAGGCTGTGGAAACTGCATGCCTAGGACTGAGAAGATGATGGGACTTAGGCAGAGGTAGCAGCCAGTGTGTATGCCAGGAGCAGCTGCTGTGAAGTAGAAAGGCGGTGGAGCGTCTAGAGCATGCCAGCAATATTTAGGTGATGGGAACAAACAATCTGAGGCACCATGCTGGATGAAGTAGAGTCCGGGCCATGGGGCTGCCTGCAGGCCTGTATGCCTGATGTGCCTGGCACCCACAGACCAACCTTTCGGTAAATTATCATATTCATCAAGTTTAAGTAAATCTCTGAAGAAGGTGGTTCCATGCGGCACCTGGGCCCTTCAAACAGAAGTGAGGTGGCAACTCTTGGGCTGCAGCTTCATCTTTTGCATAACTTTACCAAGCATCAAAGTCTACTCTGTGGCAAAATACAAAAATACAAGAGAGGCTATACCAATCCGTATAAGCACTAGAGCAAACATTGCCCTGTGGAACAAATGTGTTTAAAATGTATCTTGTTTACACAAAGGTAGTATTTGCCCTGGTGTTTATATCATGCCACACTGCACTTTTCATGGTGCAAAGATGTTCTAATATGTACAAGTGCTTTTAAAAATAGGGCAAACTCTTCCATAGTGATAATATCGTACAAACTTGCAATTGCACCAGTGCAAAGTTTCTGTAATCTGCTGCCCGTCTAAATATACCAAGGGATGAAAGAACTTGAGGCCTATGTCACGAGAAAAACAAAGTAGAAACACCAAGTAATCTATTTAAGCAATGCCCAATATTGGCCAACAAGCGCAAAGAACTTGTAGGCCATTTTGTGCATGACAGTGAAACACTTGCGACTTCACTATTTTGCGGCAGATGCATGGTAGGGTCAATGCCATCGATAATAACTGCAACAGTGCACCTGTGGGAAGTGGCTCTTTTACAGATAAAGGAGGCTACTGAGGGGTCTGGCATCAACACCCTGGCTAAACACACTATGACCAGCAATTGAGCCTTACAAGATGAAAGACAGAGCCAATACCTCCTTGAGATCATGTTTAGCTAAAATCCCGTGGCTCATTGTGCATAAATGCCTTGCATAACCCTCTGCAAACTTATTATTTTACAGCAATAACGGAACGAGGAAAAATTAGTTTGTGGTGGCTGAAAGTTTTATTCCCATGAATACATGCCAATGATGGAGTTTTTGCATACTGTAAACTGTATCTGTATATGCTGAATTGTGATGAAATGTTGGTAATCTATTGCCGTAGTATTTCATATGATGTGGTCTCTCTCTTTTAGTGGTGGTGTGAAAAGCTTCTGCTGAAGCACACCAAGAATACAACGTTTGTTTTGTAAAGGTTCCCTTTATTTTGGGATGTTACGCTTTGCTGTTTGGGTCGCTATTGAATCACATTCACACCCCTCTTAAGAGCCTAGCCTTCTCTCAGGCCATGTATGACAAAATGCGAAGGAGGTATATCTCTTAACTGTGCCTGTTCTACCATTATGCCTGTGCTGGCTCTTGGTTTGTAGCAGTGTGACAGCTGAGTAGGCATTTTAGCCTCTACTCATCCTTGTACTTTTGCAGAGTCCGAATCCATTCAGTCACACCTATTGTGATGTTTTAGCTCTGTGGGCCTTTCTTCAATTCATCTTGTGTGCCAGGATGTGCATCTATGCCTTATCATGCCATGTATCAACAATGGCAGTACAATATGTGTGCGTCTATGAAGTCTGTTGATTGATCTATGGGACTGGACCATCTCACAAGGCATCAATCTGCAGGTGAGCTATGCAGCAAGACTGTCAAACGAGACTGATTCGTTGAGCAAAATCAGTTCTTCCTAACATGAGTGTTAGCTGCATACACAGTTAATTAGTCATCTTCCAAAAACAAGTTGCCACCAAAATCGATTTGAGTCCCATCAAAACAAATGCTGCAGAATGCCCCCTGGATAGCTCTGGAAATGGCCTCATGCTCACCTAGTAGAATGTGAATTAGGATTTATAAAGCTCCTCCCGCCATTTGTACAGCCTTCTGGCTGTGATCTGCTTATGTGATTGCGGGAATGCTTAACTCTGGCTGGGAGTCAAGGGGCAAATGCAGAGGTCAGTGGCTCTGGAACTAGGGGTATACAAAAATTTAGTTTACGCATGAAGATTTGCGCCACTAGATAATTCACTTCCGTATAGAGTCTGTTATTACTAAGTACCTGGTTGTGTCATCCCACCTTAATTACATTATAGAAAAATCAAATATTAGAAAAGACAAGTGTCAGGTGCCCCTCCTTATTAACATTCTTAGTTTGTAATGAAATAATCTCAGCTGACAATAATCTTAATAATATATTTGTATCCATCAGAAAATATATCAACTTCAGAGCATTATTCAATTTATTTGTCTAAACTTTGTATTTCACATATGGCCTACCCATAGAAAAATAGGTTGATCACATCTATTAATTCATTCAATATTCATTAAACACCTAGCTATATTGCTAAACAAAGAAGATCTATCTATAATAGTCAATAATACAAACTTTGTTCATAATCTGATCATGTTCAAAATGTGATATTGACATGTAAAACAATAGGTGGTTGTATATTACTGAATATCAAACAAACAGATGCTGTTTTCTCTGAAATTACAACAGTTGTGAGTGAATATTTAAACATCCACAAACTAACTGAATTCCTATAGTTGGTTATAAACTATGCAGAATGGATAATTTAAACAATAGGTGCTTTCCTTTTGAAATCGGTAAATTCTAGTTGTGTGCTGACACGTGTTTTGCCCTTTCAAGGCTTTTTCAAGGCTACAACTACTGATCCGTTAGAGGTTATTAACACACTTTATGAAATGGTAAATAAATCATCAATCACAATTAGGAAGAAAAATAAAAAAAGATAAAAGAGAAAATATACATTATTTTGATGTTTATCAATAAACCAATTATGCTTCTTAATTGTTGCTATCCCTAACTCAAGAAGTCTTGGCAATTGTTGATTATCTGCATTGTAAGCTATATTGTTGATTGGGATATTCCAATATTTAAGATCACTAGTTACTCTTTCTAATTTGTGTCATTCTGTATTTTTCTACTCTTGATTGTACCTAAAAGTATTTAACACTCTTCTGTTATGTGTAGTACTTATTAGTTTGTCTAAATACTATAAAAAAGTAACATATACTCAATACTTACATAAAGTAGGTGAGGTAACTTCAAAGATTCAGTATTGATGATTCCTTATTATTGGTGTCCATAATTTGGTTTATCCACTATCCAAGAAAGAAATATAATATTAATAATAATAATAATAATTTAATAATAATAATAATAATAATAATAATAATAATAATAATTTAATAATAATAATTTAATAATAATAATATGACAAATAATAATTTGTCATTGACATCTGGACTTGGCTGAGGACCAATAACATTCCATCATCCCCAAACAAAATCACAAGGACATTACTGTGGGAGAACTGGGTGGTGAGGAGGGGGGGCACTACAGGGGAAAATCAAGTGGCGAGCTGAAAAGGTGCTTCGAGGGTAATGTTAGCACTGACTACAGGGACATCAGGGAAATAAACGTCCTTGTGTGGAACTTAACGATATTATCTAGTAATGTACAATACGGCTTCTTGAGCGACCTTAACCACAAGTATTAGATCATTATGCTACAAGAAAGCTGGACAATTGTGCCTATTTACTTTTTAAGGCTTCTCTCTGTTCCATACACCTGCAACTAAACTGAGGGACAAATTGAGGCCATCTGGCGGGCTAGCAATCTGCATAACCACCAATTTCGCCTGGAAAATTAAACAATCCTACAGCTCCTATGATAATTTGCAATTGTTAATTGCCCATATTGCAGGATATAAATCACTAGGACTCATACATTTTTATAATAAAATAGTGATGGGTTTCTTGCTCTTTCCAAAACTCTATAGGGGATTATGCTTAATAACTGTATTTGTCATGATCCTGAGGTGACAATGATTATTGGTGGGGACTTCAATCTTAGAATGGGTTCATATGAGGACCTCTTCTATGAAAAAGAAGAAGAGTGAGTTTTCTCTGTCGCAAGCCCTTCCCTGGCAGATCCAGTCAGCTCTAAAACTGCTCTCCTCTTAGCATAATATTGAAAACCGGCTACAGAGCTATTAATGACAGGTACAATTTCGTAGTATTATTGATTACATCTTGGAACCCTATGAAATGGTGGAAGTCTATGAAAGATTTTGAAATCTTTGACTTTTGTGCTAGTGACCGTTGTCCATTATCTCTTGTTTGGGCTTGGGGCTGGAGGAAGGTTAGTGGTCATGCACCTCTCTATCCCCTATCACTGAGAAAGGGAACACATAGCAGGGCCTTGCACTGAAGGGCAGACAATAAGGGCTTTTTCCTCTTTTATTGGCAAGTGTGGGGAAAAATATTTAGAACCATGGAAGTGTGATTTGCCTAAGGACAAGACTAAATCTAAGTCCTTCCTTTCAGCTCACTGCCAGGGAAAAAGCACTTCTGAGTGCCTTGGAGTCCAATGGCCCTGATATTGCTCTCTTAAACAGTGAGGTAAAGATTACAAAAAGGAATTAGTAGTTAGAATACGGGAGATTGCTCAGGGTCATTGGGATGCACTGTGCATAGCTGCAACCTCGCATAATAACAAGAACCTCTGGAGGATTATCGCTAAGAACTTCACTGGTTTAGATCTTGGATGCAAGAAAGGCATCACATCGCTACATCATCTGACTGCCCAATTATACTGTTGCATGGAACATCAAAGAATTTGTGTGTTGGCTTGATGAAAAACTTGAGAAATGGATTTGTGAAAAACCAAAGGGTGTCTCACCGCTAGTCCTCTGGGACTTGTCATCCAGATGTCCAGGACACAGCCATTGCTTTTGGATCCAGTTCCTGGGGGCGGACCAGTGTGGGAGGATCACCTGGGTATGGGTCTTCTGGGGGTAGGGGTGAGGCAACCAATGGTGAGACCCAGTATTCCCCCCTTTCCCGTATACATGACCCCTCCTATCTTTTAGGATTCTCTAGTGTCCCAACTCTCCCCTCCCCCTTTTCACATGAACACTGTGCCGAGGAAGAAGATGACTGAGAGTAACAAGGTTGACCCTTACATATCTCATTGACCATGTGCAGCTAATTGGGTCAGGCAACGTCAGGCACTTGACTCTAAGTGCATACATCTAAAACAAATTAGCTCTCCTCACACAAATAAAAGGCGGAACATAGGGACACACTCTGAGCAATACGAAGGTGGAACACGAGCAAAGGACCATGGGATGAGTGAAAAGGGTCAAGGACCCCAGCAGTTCCCTGCAGAAGGTCATTACCTCCTACAAGACATGAAAGACACGTGGAGAAGGCCGTACCCCAGACAAGAAGACTGGATTGTGTTTCAAGGATGCCAGCGACCCTCCCGGGTGAACAGCAGAGTTGGGAGGTGAGGCTAAGCTTGTGGTATTAACCTTGACTTGTAAATTCAAACTAAAAGACAAGAAAGGAATGCACACGGCTGGTGAGTTGGTGAGCGACATGAGATTGAAGTTGCAACAATATATTGCACAATTGAAGGCTGCATGCATGTGAATGAGATGCAGAGTGAGGCAGACCTGTGTTGAACTTTGAGTCACTGATAGCTGTACCGATAGCTGTAAAGCCAGTGACACTGAGTAGCGGAGTGGTCTGGTGAAAGAAAGTAGCCCATTTGAAAGTCTCTGTGAAAGGTGAAATGCGATAAAGTGAATGAACTATAAAATTGAAAAGATCAAGATTAACCCTGGGAGAAAAGGGGAAAGAAAAAGGTGAATGTTGAACGTTTGTGCTTATGACATCGAACTACCAGGACCAAGAGGCACTGAGGCAAATAACACAAGAGTGTGGTTTGAAAGGAAAGTCGAAGTGGTTCTGCAGAGGTCTTTAGCAAAAGCCACACACATTCGAAAGTCTTCGACATTGAGAAAAGGTCTGAGCCCGACTGAGGGAGACCAGAAGTGTGATAAATTAGGGCTAGGGAACCCTTGCAATTGCTGTGTTCGCAAGGTCCGAGCCCGCTGGGGGAGATCTGCGTTGAATACGGTTCTTGTTGTTTGAGAGGTCCGAGCCTGGCTGAGGGAGACCTATGTGAACTGTTAAAGCTTTGGGAGGCCCAACTCGACCGAAGGAGACCAACGTGAACTTTTTGGTTGAACTTTTTCTTGGAAAGTTCTGAGCCCGACTGAGGGAGATCAACGTGAACTTTTTGTAGAACTTTGTTTTGAAAGCTGGGAAAAGAGACTTTAACATGGAAAGCTAGGCGGGCCTCAATCCATATTTTGAACTGCCTTTGTTTTGAGAACCTGTGCCAGAGTGTGTCATCCTGTCTACAGGCACCGCCTTACTCCGTGCTGTCCAAAGTGGGGAGGAGAGCTGACTCAGCCACATTTATTCTTTATATTATAACACTGACTTTTCTTTGCATACATATTTCCCCTTACATACTGTTTAGATAGGGCAGGCATTAGGTTTTGTTAGTGTAGGGCATTTTGATTTGACAGACTCAACTAGGACTGTTTTATTTATTATTTGGTGGTCAAGACTACTCTCATCCTAGCTATAGGGCAAAGTAGTTTTTCCAAACCCCGAAAATTGAATAAAGGTTTTTACACATTATACCTTTTTTGTCTGTCTCATACTTGTGATACCATGCCTCCCTTAGAGTTTGGAGAATAGCGCTCTTTCAGATACCCAGCTCGCTTTGAGGCCTGCAATGGGTACTATTAATCAATGTGTTAATTTGTACATTACTTTCTCCTTTCTAAGTAAGTGCCTCTCATGGGGACCCCTGTCTACGTGGCATTTATGTATCTTAGTTCAGCCTCTGATTATGTAGAGAAAGGTCTCCTGTGGAGAATCGTCTGTGATATGGGTGCCCCAAGACCACTCCTGCAAGAGCATACTGACTCCACGGTCTGTGCTCAACTTGGTAACAGGGGAGAAGTGGTGTTGGCAGGGGTTGGCAGGAGTGTGTGAACGTACCAGACTAAATGTTCCACAGTTAAAGGTAGTGACCAGCTATAGTTCTAGCAGAACGTATGCAAATGGCCCAGGTTGCTTCTTTGGTGTTGTAGAGAACCTGGCACATCTTGTTCTTTTTTGTCATTTATATAATGATTTGCATAGACGTACCTGCTAACGATACTTAGGGGCTTTGGCCTAAACAGCTGGAAACCTGCTTTTATGCTACTAGTGACTCCATTACTAGTAGCATAATTTTTCAGTAAATTTGCCAGCTCCTTACAATTTGCATGGAAAGGAAGAACATCCTTTTCTTCTCCTGTGATGTCAATTAATTACTGTGATGTTATGGCATTGTGATCTTATGACATGCATGTTGTGATCTCATTGCTTTTGTGACCTGGAATTTGATTTGATTGTTGATGATTTTTTATGGTGGTGTTATATGGCTTGTTTGTGCTAATCCAAAAATAAACAAATTCATTCATTCAATCAAAAGTGAAAACTAAAAGTATTTCATATGGATGGATCTTAAGGATTATAATAGAACTTGCTATTTAAACTTTACTTGTTCTGGAGGAGCAATTGTTATTTTACCTTCCCCTGTTGGTTTATGTGGCGTTCCAAGTGTTTGGTCATGACATATGACATCATCGCGTATGAGGACACCTATCTGATGCTGACTAATTTGAATAACTTTGAAGTTCTCAAAACATGTTGCTGCCCCAATTAAAGTATATTATATGAGAACTTTGTGTTTTCAACTCTATCATCATTAAATGATGGATATATTGGAAATTATGGTTAATATATACATACAATTATTTTTTAAATAACTAATTTCACGCTGATGTTTGGGATAGATCGTACTCATTCAGCAGTTTAATGGCATAATGCAAAATGTTGTGGTAAATAGACCTTTCTTCCCAATTGTATGATTATTTTGATATCTGTAGATTTGACAGATATATATTTATACTTTAAATATTATGCTTCATGATTGTGTAGCTATATCATCGAAGCGACAACAGATATGGATGTTTCTATAGACTATTGGTTCATGATTAGCCTCATTTCGATATGCACTTGTTAATCGTGGATTGTACCTTACAATTAATCCGTTGTATTTACATAAATAATAATTTATAAAAAGACATGCATTACTTCATCCAAATTCAGACCAAAATAAGCTGTGCAAAGCTCACAGAAATATCTTGCTCCAGGTTTTCCTAGCTGTTGTTCCTTTACCACCTCTAGGGGATGTCATGGTCAATAGTGAGACATGCTGGTCTGGTGGTGTTGTTGCCAGTGTTGTACCAATGGCCTTTTGTGATCTTGACTGCCAATCAAGTTGATATGTTCTCTGATTCGTAAACATAATCCTCTTCTTGTGCTTCCTATATAAAATGTGTTACAAACACAAATAATCACATA
This sequence comes from Ambystoma mexicanum, assembly GCF_040938575.1. NCBI lineage: Eukaryota > Metazoa > Chordata > Amphibia > Caudata > Ambystomatidae > Ambystoma > Ambystoma mexicanum. The sequence goes on along the minus strand of NC_090929.1, from coordinate 584,746,521 downwards.
TGTTACATATTTGCTGCTGCAGTTAAACAACTGCTTAATCCGTATCTCTGGTCCATGTGAAAGTTTAAACATATGTATGTTATTCAACGCAAGCATACACATGCTACAACGACCACATTTGTAGAAGCCTGTAATGTCTTGTCTTTTGTCCAAATACTGTCAAATACTTGAGGGCTGTTTCGGCAGAGTGCCCAAACAGTGACTGAGAATAGTGTCTGAATGTACCTCTTACAATCCTGAGGAAGTATGCACTATGGGAGTGGCAAGCAAACAGGCATTGCTCCGGTAGACTTGAGGCGTATAGTGCTCTACCAGGAACCTATCCCGACTGTTCTCACTTTCCTTTGGCTTACAGGTGACATACATTGGGGGTCATTACGAGTTAGGCGTTAAGGGGTTAATGGCGTTAAAGGTGCCGGAGCCGTCAACCCCTTAACGCCTCATTACAAGTCGCGCCCTTAGCAGGTCCCACGAGCAACCCAGGGTGCTAACAACGGGCCCGTTATTAACGGGCCCGTTGTTAGCACCCTCCCCATTCCAACGGAGACATATGGGGGCTTGAATGGGAATCGGGAGGTACCGGGTCTGGGTTCCTTTAGAGAGGAATTACCGGGTCCTCCAAAGTTGGAGTGGCCCGGTAATTCCTCATTTAAGGAACCCGGACCCGGTACCCGGTAAGGGGGTAGCCTCCTAACTCGTAATGACCCCCATTGTGCTTTATCTGCCGTCCATGCTCTAAGGATAATGAGAATTAGACACCAGTAAGGCTGGGACAAAGCAAGTCACAAGTCACATGTGACCCACACTGGCCCAGCCCTACACTCCTCTCAGCAGAACACGCCCCATAGGAAATATAGCTAATTTAGTTCTCATGCCACCCTGAAGAGATTCTGATTTATCCTAAGGGTTTATAAGTTACAAACCTGGAAAGAGAGGGTAATGTGCCTGCTGCACAAAATAAATGTGTGTAACCTGTAGATCACAGTTTAGAGTTACAGCTTTGCTAATGAAGCTTAACATATCCAGCAGTGCTGCATTACTTTCAATGGGACAGCACTAGACTAGTAGTGCCTTTTAACAGCGCTACTTTGATTAGTTTGCTTTTAAATAGTGTGTTAAATAGATAGTGCATTTTACAGCACACTTTCTGTGAAAAACTGGGTAAGAGCCACTTTGCGACCGGTTTTGTAGGGTAACACATGAACACATGTCAAACAGTGTACAGGAGCATTTTTCAACACCTTTGCATGATGCCTCTGCCCACAATAAATGGCAGTATAAAACACATTTCCTTGCAGCCTGTGCCCATACAAGTCCATGCAGGCAGCACCAATATCTGCTAGTATTCCCATATATGAAGAGCCTATGAACGTCCTGTCGGGGTGATAGCCCGGGGGTCGGCAGGGCCGTCTGCGGACCTGTGGGGGTAGGGAGGCCCCAACTCCTCCCGCAGTCCCCAATGAGTATGAGACACACGCAAGAGCAAGGCGTCACTGCTGTTTATTAGGTGAAACGGCAGGGATACAGATCATCCGGGAACACTTCTCAGCAAGAGTGGGCTCGCAGGCCCTTTTTCTTCATGCATGACGCCTCACCATGCGTCACATGGGAAAACTTCCCCCAAAACCTAACGCCACCTCGGGTTGGCTCCCCGAGTAATAGGGTTATTATAGATACACATAGATGAGTTAGTGGTTGGTAGAGAAGAGGTCAGGTGGTACGCTTGGGTCGTCCCTAAAAATTGGTACACTAAATCGCTTACATGGAGAAGATTGGTGATTGGCTAGGTTGTGATGCCGTCAGTGATTTGCCCCCTGTGCCCTGATTGATTCATCTGCGAGCCCCCAAGCCTGGGACCATCGTCGTTCCCAGATCACAGTGTACCTGATGTTAGAAACAATGTGTGACTAAGTGTCAGCGGTAGATAATGGACAGGTCTGCCATTTGCTGCAGGAGCGCTTTATTCTCACCGCCGTCAGTGTCCCATTTGTCACTTCATTGTTGCAGTCAGTGTCCCAAACATGAGACTCCAGAGTTTCTCTGGTCCTTGGTATTTGGCACTGCATCAGGTCGGCCTGGTCACGTGTGGTGAGACCGTAGCTGGAGCAGAATTACGAGCATTTGATTTGTATTTCACCCCTGAGGGGCGGTTAGCCGCAGCAGGTGGAACCTTGGCTCGGGGCGCGCAGCGTGTAAGTTGCAACTTCGTGGCCTTGGTTGTGAGGCCCTCGTCTGGGTTTGTCCTGCATGATCAGCACCTTGTAGCTCCATCCGAGCTGCTATGGGCCTTTGGCTTCTGAGTTTGCGGCCTACTCTGATGCTAAGGCCTACTGTGGCCTGGTCCATGGGTGGCGGCATATGGTTCACAACACAGGGGTCGTGGTGGGCGGCAGGGGTCCTTATACATAAGTGCCTCATGTTGTCGTGGTTTTAGTAGTGATGAAGCATTTGCAAGTATGTACACAAGCTTTTCTTGCGTCTTGTGTTTCTGCGGAACTGGATCTTAGCCTATGTGGAAAATAACAACGATGCACCAGTGAGTGTAAACTGTCCATTACGTCATGATCTTGAGTATGTTCTTTGTGTGAGATTGGTGTGGGTATGACCAGTGTGCATGGTGGCACATGTGTTACCATCCGTCGGCTATGTTGTCATGGCATCTCTAACGATCAAGGCTTTTCTTGTTATTGGGTCAGTCGAGTTGATCCATATGGTCTATGTCAGCTTCGCCAGGGGTTCCAGCATGTGGCTTGATTCACGGGCAGTTTCCCTGACCATGTGGGGCGTGGCCACAGTAGATGTTGACGTCTGGGGCCTCTGTGAGTGGGTCGAATTCCTTTCGTGGTGGGTGCTTAGGCGGTGACGATCTAGGCCAGGGTCTGGCTGAGAACCGGGGGAAGGGAACGTTCCATTTTCCCTCTTCAGTCCTCAGCTGCTTGATTCAGCCAAGGGAGCACTCAGTTTTTCACTGGGATGGGTTTGGCTCAGCCATAATGGTTGACGGGTCGCCACCCTGTCGCCCATTATGGATGAGCCGCCCCTCTTATTGGCAAATTAATAGTGAGGGACTGGGTCCTCGAGGAGTGAGATGATGAATAAGAGAGTAACAAGGGTGCGAGTGGAAGTTAGATTTCGATAAGAACAGAAAAACGGAGGACAGACAATATTGGAATGTGTGCGACACCCTTTTATGTGCATCTTGTGGTATGTGCAGGATGTGACTAGTGTGGTTTGTGCGCTATGGCTTTGCGTGGTCATTGTGGGTTTTGTTGAGTACTACTTACAGTATTGACTTTTAAATAGTGTGGGCAACATGTGATATGCAGTGTTGCATACATTCTGTGATATACGTTTGGTAGATTTGTCAAATGCATTGTGTGCAGTGTTGTGGTAGGTGCTTTGTGTCGTATGTATTGATTGCATTATTGTGTTCTATTGTATGTACCCTAATGGCATTAGAAAGAGTGGTTTAGAAGGGATGGAGGGCACAGGAAATAATAAAAGGCACCTTCACAGATATGGGCCTTATAAAGGTTAATTAAAGTAATTGAAGTCATAAAAAGGGATAAAGTGCCCTTGAGACGTGAACAAGCAAACACGTTCTTTATGGCATGCATAAACATTAATAAAATGGGCTGCTAGAAGTTTTTGTAAGCATTAAAAGGTAGGGAAGGCCTTATTAAACAAGCAGAGCTTAAAAGACACTACAGGCAGAGAAAGGCATGCCAATTTCCTGTCTGGTGGCATGGAAAGAAAATGTTACTCACTGTAGTGACTAATGTATTCCTAGTCCCCTTTCCTCCATACTTGTGGGACATTGACCGGGGCACTTTTTGGTACCATCCAAAAACACTGTCCTTTTTTTTTATTTTTTACATGGGGCGAGCATGCGTATGGCTCAAGCCCCGCCTTCCTGAGCCCCGTCTAGCGCATCACCTTTTCTATCGCTAAGGTCAGTAGACATATAAACAATTTAAAGGAAACTTTTATTGGGGGACAGCGGGCGGGCTTATGGAGGAATGGGGACTATGGACTAGGAGTAAGTTAGTCACTACGGTCAATAACTTTTTCTTACTTCTATGTCCCATCACCTTTCCTCCATACTTGTGGGTGATTCACAATCACTGACTGTAAAAAATGGGTGGATGGATTAAACTCCCATGATTAAAAAGGATTCTGAGGACCGCTTGACCAAACTGAATGTCAGCTCTAGAGCTAAGGTTGAGACAATAATGTTTTCAGAACACCGAGGGGGAGACTCAAGTGGCCGCCTTGGCAATGGTTTCCCAGAGAACCTGGATCACAGACCTGCTAGACCAACAAACACCCTAAATTATTAAAACCCACATCGAAAAAAGTCACAGCAAGAAAGTTCATAGAGGAACTGCGGGAACTTCAAAAAACAAACCCTAAAGCAGAAAAGCAATGGAGGAAGCACTAAAACCAGATGGACAAAGTCAACTACCAACAACAAATTTGGTTATACAAATTGTCAGTCCTAAAAACCAAGAAACATACTATACCGTGAGAATCCAATCAGCAACACATCCACAAAAATAAATGTTTAGAATCACCAAGGAAATAAAAAACTCAACTACATGCAGCAATAACATTGTGCCCTCACAAACCCTATGCAACAGCATGACAGCCCACCTAAGTGTAAAATTGAAGCAATCAACAGGCCATTGACGCATCCCACAGGTCTACAAAGAACATCCTCCCATAAACCAGAATGCCAACACTCAATCGATTTGAACCGAGAAGTGAGGAAATCTTTGACAGACTATAAGAAGATACCAACATAGTCAGATCTCCCAGCAGCCAATGCCCACTGGACATCTACAAAAAGCTATTCACCCACAAAACACAAGCCCTCTACATCCATCTACTAATTAATCTATCCCTAAATCCGGGAATAGCAGCAAAGTCATTAAAATCAGCATATATCAAACTTCCTCTAAAGATGAGATGTGAAATACAGATGAACCTACTAACTACAGACCCATATCAAACCTACCATTCTGAGCGAGAATCTTGGAGGACCATGTGTACAAAGAACTACTCAATCACATAGAAAGCAATGGAATACTTGACCAATCCCAGCTTGGCCTCACACTCATGATAGGAACAGAATTAGCACGCCTATCCATGGGGGATGACCTAACAATTAATGTGGACAACAACATCCATTTGGCCCTCATACTACTAGACATATCAGCTGCCTTCAATATGATCAAACACACAATTCTAATCAAGAGATTGGAGGAATCTGGTATTCAAAGCTCTGCGCTACTATGGGTGAAATCTTTCCTTACTGACTGAACTGAAAGAGCAAAGTGTTAAACTGTGAATTGAGGATTTTGGCACAGCAGCTCTCTGACCACCAATTATCAATCTTTTGTAACCCATCTGATTTCTCTTTCTTCTTATCTAATGTGGCCCCAAAAGAATCAAACATCCAGAAATCACATGGGATTTTCAAGCATTCTTTTAATGTTGATATAATGGTCAAAAGAAACAACTCAGAATTCAAAGAGGTTGGCTAAAGAGACACTGTCAGGACACAGAACGTCTCAAGGAGGGTCTGAGAGTGCTGAATAATTCTTATAGAAACTGGGTTAGACCTCATTGGGGTCTTATCTTTCAGCAAGATGGGGAAAAAAATGCTAGCTGCCCTATCCTGGGGAAACTCAAGAAACGTCTGGGCTTTGGTCGGAATGAATGGAATAAGTTGTGCACAAACGCAGGATGTGATTATCCAAGAACAGGTGTGGTGTGATCATTTTGCAGGGGTTTATGATTGCCCGGATACAAGTTCTGGGGAGAGAATAAAATCAGGTAATTGGTTCGTGGACTTTTCGGCTGCAGATCTAGAAAGTCTGATACGGAAGTCTTCGGCATCGAGGGCTGCAGGGCCGAATGGCCTGATTAACTCAATTATGAAAATGGATCCACCTCTGTGGTCAAGGGTCTTAAAGAAATTGTTCGATAATATAATCCTTTGGGAGACCTTTCCTGAATCTTGGAAAAACTCTATAGTTATTCCTATTTACAAAAAAGGGGACCGACTGCTAGCAGCCAACTATCGCCCAATCTCCCTTTTGGATGCTGACAGCAAAATGTTTGCTGGTCTCATCCTAGGGGAAGTGGAAGCTTGGGCAAAAAAAAACGGGTATTATACCAAGGCAGCAATAAAGCTTTAGAAAGGGCCTTTCAACCTCTCTTAATGAGTTGGTTCTGACTTGTTTGACAGCGTCGTCCTTCCTAAAAAGGGGTCCACCACTGTATGGGGCATGGTTGGACCTCTCACAAGCTTTTGATACTACTGATAGGAATCTGTTATGGAAAAAACTAGATTCCTGGGGTATTCCTCCTAACCACCTAGCTATCCTGATAGAACTCCATTCGAATAACTTTATGCGGGTAAGACTAACTAGAGCAGGCCTACTCACAAATCCGATTAGATGCCTATTAGCTCCTTTTCTGTTTATCCTGTTTATGGCTGACCTAGTGGGGGTGCCTGAAAGATATAGGACTAATTTCCCCCGTAATTGGAAATTCAAGAATTAATTGGTTGGCGTATGCAGATGACGCTGTAGTCCTGGATCACTCTCAGGTAGGGCTGTAACGTCTTCTGCCTTCCGTAGAAAATAATTAGTTTAGTTTAGTTTATTATTTGATAATGCGCTCCAAACCCAGGGGTAGCCGGGCGCTGCAGTCACAAGAATACTTAAGTTTATGTTACATACAGATGACACATACAGAAAATGCATTACATGTGTTATTAACGTATTTACGATACAAATATACAAGAGATACAAGATGTGGGTACCTTACATCACAAGGGGCAATGAGATAGTCTATAGTCTGGTTTCAGAGGTATCATGGTAATTATATGCAATGTTAGATCCGGGCCTAAAGCAGGGGAACAGTTCGTTGGTCGTCATTGGTCCAGAGCCAGCTTTTCACATTACATCTAAATCTAGAGTAGGGTAGATTAGCTCTCAATGCAGTAGCGAGTGCATTCCAGGCACGGGCAGCTCTAACAGGGAAGCTTGCTCCACCCGCTTTTGGAGGTAAATTATGCACGAAATAATAGTCTCATCATTAATCCTCTAAAATCTAAGATTCTAAGGTTTAAGCAACCACGGAGGTTGGTGAAGCATTATGTTTGGAGCCTGGACCAATTACCGATTGAGGTAGTTGCGGAATTAACATACTTAGGAGCAACAATAAGCTCCTTTACAACAAAATGCGATCTGCTTCGATCTATTGAACTAAAAATAGTACATTTGGGTGCGCAAATGAAAAAAATCAAGATTCAATTCTGTAAATTCTCTATACTTCCTCTAGTGAGATTTTATATAGGCAAGGTCGTTCCAATAGCTCTTTTTGATTTAGACTATAATTGCTTAGCTATGGATATTGAATGGGACACAATTGAAGCTAAACTGTGGAAATGCACACTGGGGTTACCAGACTCTGTCCCAATAGTTGCCCTTAGATATGAATTAGGTCTTGCCTCACTTAGATCATGGCTTCAATGGAAATGGCTGAACCTATATAGAGTGGTCTTAGAATGTCCTAAAAACTCCCTATTTGAGGAAGTAGCGCAAGAGCTGAAACTGGGTAAAAATGGCTTCTTGAATAAATTCCAGCAAAGATGCTCAGAAATATTAGCGAAAGCTGGTTGTGATGTTGAGCTTCTGCTGGGAAATCTGGATAGGGTGAAGGATAAGATGAAACAGCGGGACTGGATTGATACCATAGAGAGTATGAGGAGGGCTAAGAGATCCGCCTCATTTACAGTGATTGATAAACGATTATCAATGCTCCCTGTCTATCTAAAAAAATCTCCAGATCTGCGGCTGGGTTTAGCTATCCTTAGGTTTCGTCTAAATCTTCTCCCAACCCTTGAGATTCAGGCTACAAGGGATAGTGAAGGGAAAATACTACTGAGTTGTGATAAATGTTATAATACCGTTAATCAGACATCTAAACATTTACTATCAGATTGTCCAGGCACTTGGAGTATGAGGGTTAGAAGATTTGGTAGGTTTGTCCATCATCCATTATGGTTAAATACCATTGATTTTTGGGGGAGACTATCTTCATGTCATGAGTCTGCTCTCTCAATGGAACTGGTTAGAGCTTTGAGGGAACTTAATCTGATTAAGGATTGAGTGGTAAGGAGGAGAGAAATATGTGAAGGGTGATTGGATGCCACTGGGTGACAGATTCGTTTTTTCTACTTTTTAGTCTTTGTCCGATGTTGTGTTCCAAGGAGTGATTTACTTAAATTTAGTCTTTATGAGACCAAAGACTTTTACTGTGGAAATTATGTGTTTTTCGGTTTCCGTATTCCCCCTTCTCTGTTTTTTCTCTTTTAGTTCATCCCCTATCTGCTGTTTTTTTTATATCTTCTATAGTGTGTGTTGAAATTTCTTGTTTATCAAAGATAATAATTTGGGAATCTGAATGTTCTTAAATTAGATTTTTAACGTTGTCATTTTTATCTTGTATGTTTGTTTGTAAAAAGTGTTTAAAGTCAATTGTTGGCTATGGCACGATAAAAAAAAAAAAAAAGAGAGCCTACTTTCCACCATTTACATCAAACACAAAAAATAATCACCTGCTGTGTGCCACAAGGATCAAGCCTCTCCCCACTCCTCTTCATCATTTATATGACCCCCTAACAAAGCTCATTCAAACCATGGACTGCGAGCCCACAGCTAACAACAATGACCCTGAAAACACCCTCAATAAGTGCCTCACTGACACAAACACCTGGATGGCAAACAACAACCTCAAACTAAACCCAACCAAAACAGAAATAGCAATCTCCCCACAAGAAAACAGTTCAACACAGACATCCCTCACCTGGCCCCCGAGCATGTCAACCCAACCGGAGACGTCAACAATGATAAAATATCTAGGAAATTCTCATGGACAACGGTCTCGCCTTGGAACCACAAGTCAACGCAATAGCAAAAAAAAGTCTACCTCCTGTGATTATTAAGAGGGATCCTCCCCTACCTCCATTTTGCACATAGAACCCTCACAACCATCTCCTTTGAATTATCTAGGATAGGCTACGTAAATAGTCTCTCCCTAGGAATGCCTTAATACCTCACCAAAAGCTATAATGCATCAAAAATACTGCAGCAAGACTATTACTGAGGCTAAATAGAAGAGAATGCATCACATCAGCCCAAGAAGTCTACACTGGCTACCAGTAAAGAAACACATCAACTTCAAAGCCCTATGCATTGCCCAAAAATCATTGCAGGACAAGACAACAAATTCATCAAAGCCAAATTCACCTGATACCAATTGGGAAGAGACTGAACAAATTAAATAAATAAATAAACTTAAGATCTAGAACTGCCCTCCAAATACAAACAAAACACTACAAGAAAAGAACATTCAGAGGAACTACATTCTTCTATCTGATAGCCAAACTATGCAAGACTACCTAACTTTCAGGAAATGACTTAAAACCTGGCTATTAACCTTGCTGAGATAAACATAGAACAACAATACAACAGCCACCCTCACGAGCAGGTCGCCCAATCCATACAATGCCTGCTGCTACAAATCATAAGCTGGAAATAAGGAAACAGTGGATAAATACAGAATGAAAAACAATAACATATCTACATATACCCAGAGATCATCCAAAACCCACTAACCACTTCTCTCTTTCACACAACCCACAACTCCCACCTACAACACACACCCAGAGGGCTAGTGAATCAACCCACCGAAACACGCAAACCGAACACCACTCTCTAACCAAGCTACAAACCCAATAACCTCTGACAATAAACAACTCAAACACTGGACACCATCCTTACGGACACAACAAGCCCAGTGCATAAATCAAAACACATCCAGAAACCTCACACGCACAGACCCCAGTTCCTCCTGGTTCTATGTGCATCAACAGATGTGCACAACATCTATCCTACCTATCACTAACCAACCAAACCCACTTTTCCTTACAGGGTCACGTAAGCACCTGGAGTCCATCAAAATGGCAGCGGTGCACGGTACAAATCAACTTAACATAACAAACCCTTGTGTATTCTATACATATAGCCTCATATAGCCTACTTAGGGCCTCATTATGAGTTGGGCGGCATTCCAACTGAATTACTGTTAACAAAACTTGGTCCAGCAGAATTACTGCCAGATTACAAGTGGCAGCGGTGGTGTAAATCCTGTAGGACTCTATGGGCCTCATTCCGAGATTGGAGGTAGCCATGGCGCTAATATGGCTGCCTCCAATAATGGTACTGAGTCTGCCCTCATTCAATGGGGATTTACCGGTCTAGTCGGACCTTTGCGGGACCGGTAAATCCCCATTGAAAATACCATTCCCCATTCCCATTTGAGCCCCCATAGGGCTCAATGGGAATGGGGAAGGTGCAAATAATGGTACCGCAAATTGCAATACCGTTAATTGCTCCCTGGACCCTTTGCGGCTCCCGCTAAGGCCGCCTGGTAAAACCAGGTAAAACCAGGCGGCCTTAGCGGGACCCGCAAAGGGACCTCGGAGTAAGGCGCAAAGGGATTACCGGCACTGATGTCCTTAACGGTGCCCGGTATCCCTTTGCGCCCACCTTGTACTTTTGGCGGAACTACTGCTGAGGTAATCCCGCTGCAGTAATTTTACAGAGTAATTCCACAGAGTTTCCTGATTTTTCAGCTGAGAGTTGGAAGTTTTACTTCCCGCATGATGCTGGAGGTAAATCCTCCACTCCAGTGCCATACTTGTAGTATGGTGAGCCAGAATATTGGTGGTAATTCTTTTACCTCAGACCTTGGGCACCCTAACCCGAACCTAAGGACATTCGGACGCAAGACATTTTGAATTGACGGCTGGACACATACAACCATTAAGTCTCTTCCAGGCACATCATCAGGGCCTTATTCTACTCCATTAAGTTGCACCCAATTGCTTTTGATCTAGGAGTGTTTCATTCCATAAACTGAATCAATTCCTGGATTCACTTTTATTGTGGTGTGGATGAATGACTGACTGTCATTGGTATGAGGGGTTAATGTTTGAATGATTAGGTTTCTGTGACTGATGCTTTTGCCTGACCAATTAAGGCTGGGCATGTTGTTTTAGGCTCTCCTGCAACACTCATGACATTTATTGTGTGGAATCGCTTATGATAAATTCTATATGCAGAAATAATGTATCATAGTAAATACATTTTGATACTTTTGAAAAATAAAAACATCCTCTGGACATTCTTTCAGTATACTCTGGTACACTAATACCCCAGTTAAGAGTGTGGGGTTTTCCTGTGTATTTCAGTGTTCGTAATTCTTTTACCGCCACTTTTTTCCCACTCAGCCATATTTCTAATGAGGCCCTTAATCTTAACCCTACTTAATCATTCCAATAAAAAACCCATACATAACATTTTTACCCTACTTACATTTTATTATACACTTAAAATATATACACAAATATGCAAAATGCCATACAACATATAAAACATATTGTACATTACTTCACAATCGGGTGACTGCTGCAGTCAGCCACCCTTTTCATAATACCTTAAGAGCTGTCTTTCTGGTGACTTCTTCTCCCTGATGATATGGGGACTGGTGAGGCCTGTCCTGGATGTTCGTGGGGCCTAGCCCCTCATCTTCTTTCTTTTGAGTGGCTCCGTCCACCAAGTGGGGCCACCCAAGATCACATGCATGCCTCATGACTTGTAAAGTCTCTGGGCGGTGCCCTGCCTAACTGTGTCCCCACTCACCACACCATCATGGCCCATCATGTCTTTCAGGTGGCCCCCATGGCCTGTGGGGCCCCACTGACATCACCGCCTTAACCCCCAGCTATTGTTCAATCTCCGGGCGGCCTTTACCCTTGGGTAACGCCCCGTCATGTGTTGGGTGTAGGAGGCATCCCTGTTTCTATGGGGATACTTGAGGATAGAAATAGGAAACTAGATCCTTATAAAAGGACATAGAACAGAGGAAAGTCAGAAAATTCAAAAGGGACACCCTAGACTATTCAAAAGACAGCGCATATACGTGACAGGAATATTACTAGCAGAACAGAAAACACGACCAGATAGCTCAGAGAATACACCCAACACCAACAAAAGTCAACACAGGAGTGACACCTCTAGCAGTGGAGGGGAATTGATACCATCAATGACATCGACAAACTCACAAGCAATAGTCCCTAGAGACTCTAGTCAAACTACTTTGACAACCATTATTGAATCAATGATAACACAAGCCAGTACATCTATCAACTAACACCCTTTTCTAGATGTAGGAAGACAAGAAGAGGACACAAGAAAGAGACAAATCAACAATAAAAAACAAGAATTAATAATTAATATCTCTAGTCAGGCTCTTACCAACCAACAATTAGATTTACTGAATCGAGGGCTCTCTTTTGTCCCTACAAATAATTCAGCATTATTTGAGGAACATATACATTTGGCTAAACTCATGAGAAAAATACGCCTCAAACTATTTTCTTGATTCACAACCACCGATGGCAGAAAGATCCAGCACAGTTGATCATTTAGAAATGAAGCCTAAGAGCACTTTTAATTCATCTATAAATAATTCAGCTCTAGAACTGATTGAAACTAAAATGATCAAAGACTTGTAGTCTGTCAAATTCTTTAGCCAAAAGAAACAAAATATAAGGAAACATCAGATGAGGTTATTACAGCAACTAGCTGAAGATACAAGTATCACCATAAAACAAGCTGATGGAGGTGGTGCAATTGTAATCATTGACACGACTTCTTACAACTCAAGATGCGTAAAACTTCTAGATGATGACAGCACATACATGCATTAGATCGAGATGCAAATGAAGAAATATGGAAGATTATTGACTCAACCCTAGAAAAGGCCCATGGAGAAGAATGGATCTCTGATGAAACCAAAGAATACCTCACATTTCCAATTATGCCCGTGTTTTATGTTCTCCCGAAGGTACATCCAAATCTAAGACAACCACCCTTGAGACCTATAGTAGCTGCTACAGACAGCATTTTTGATAGATTGGTGAAATATCTTGACAAATTGCTTCAAACCATTGTCCAGAATTCATCCACGATACCGAAGGGATACTACACATTTTCTCATGACATTGGAGAATTTGATGGACCTATCACAAGACTTAATTCTGCTAACAGTGGATATACAAAGTCTTTATACATCCATTCCACATAGTGAAGGACTAGATACCTTGGAGTGGGCCTTACTCCAAGAAGAATACTTCCAAGCTGATAAGGTCTTTACATTCAAAACTCACCAAAATTATACTATACAACAATTATTTTAGATTTGGTAAGGATCATTTCGTACACATCTCAGACACTTCCATGGCCTCAACAATGGCCCCAGTTTGCGCAAATTTGTTCATGCATGCGTTTGAATCTAAACATGTCCTGGAACTCCCAATTTGGTCCAAGAAACGATTGACTTGGAAAAGATTTATTGATGACAGAGTGCTTAAATAAACTGTCCAATGAAAAAGAACTAGAAAATTACCAAGCTAGCTGCACAATTGAGCAAACTTTTCCTCAATCCTCTGAAGATGGCCTACACTAGAGGCAGACATTTTAGAGCTAAACTAGAGAAAGCTGAACAAACAACTAAATCCAGATACTGGTTCCCGTCTAAACCCAAACATGGGATCTTCCCCTGCCTACATTGTGGTTATTGTAATAACATCCAGAGAGGGGACCACATTCGCCTAAAAGATTGCACTGGGAGAATATGCAACCTGTGACTCAAAACATACGATTTATGGTCGTGTCTGCCCATGTGGCACATTTTACGTGGGCCAGACTTCACATAAATTGAAGAAAAGATCAACTGAACATAAATGAAACATTACAATCAATAACCAAAAGTCCACAGTGATGAGACATTTAACAATGATGAGACATACCATGTCATAACTGAGATTTGTGATACTAGAATTGACTAGATCACCACCACAAGGGGGCAACCTTAAAAATGTATTTTTGAAAAGAGAAATCTATTGGATACATAAACTTGATGAACGAAGAATTCATATTCACTCTTTTTTTGATAACAAAAACAATGGGCCTCATTACGACCCTGGCGTTGGACCATGGTGCTATTAGCTATTAGCACCATGGTCCATGCCGGATTCCGCCATGGTGGATGGCGGAATTACCGCCCCATTACAAGGTTGGCGGGCGGTAATTCCCCATTCACCATGGCCCCTTCCCCATTCCCATTTTTGGCCCATAGGGCACAATGGGAATGGGGAAGGCGCTAATTACGGCACCGTAAATTACGGTGCCGTAATTAGCACCAAGGTCGCTTAGCGCCTTGGACTTTAACGCCTGCAAAAAGCAGGCGTTAAGGGTTTAACGGCGCCGCAGCCTTTTACGGCGCTGTTAACCCCTTAACGCCAGGGTTGTAATGAGGCCCAATGATTGAATACACTGAATATCGTCTCAATGTACTAAAATTGGAAAAGTATAACAATACATTTGAATGTGCAATGCATACTTGAATAACATAATTTTACACATTAACATGTAACCCAGAAGTCATCATGTAACATTATATGTGTTAGGTGTGACCTTCCTAGAACTCCAGAATGAAACATAGAATATTGAATCTAAATGATGTACCCACTCTGATTTAGAAAAATATGTTAATGCTCATACACAGATAACTGCTGTATTAGACGTTGAAAATGGAATAGAGAATACAGTACAATTATGTACACTTACTAGACATGGATCATGTAGATGATGGATATTATGATAGCAAGATGAATGTCTAAAGAGATTGTGAATTTGGAGAACTGAATGTTATGATACCTGGTAAAGTGAATGCCATGCTGCCACTTATATACAAATTTAATCTGTGTGACCAACACTTGAGTCTACATGACATATATTGGCTAAGTAGACTTAAATGGCTATGATTAGCCATACTACAAATTGAATTTGTGTGACCAACACTTCAGTTTACATGACATATATTGGCTAAGTAGACTTAAATTCCTATGATTAGCCAACTTCTCTGGAGAAATAAACATTAGAGATCACACCAGGTGTATCTCAATCATGACATTTAATCTAATAGAATTTTCGAATATACATCTAATGGATATATATTTTCACCCACAAAATGCCATTGCACATGAGTTGATCCTGGAATATATATTGAGACAATGCTTAACATTGAAATATAAGGATCCTTAAGGGACGATCGTGCAATGTGTGACATCATCATTGAGGGCAAACATGATGATGTCATCACGTTTCTGTGTCACTGCAATGCGCGCAGCAAAAATAAACAGACATTTTATTCAGATGCTAAAGGATTGTCTCATGGAGACAGTGAATGAAGCTGGACTTTAAGGATATTTCCATCCTTAATGGGTACAAATTATCCACCCCATCCAAATTTCAACATAACATATTAACTCACTGAATTCCTTTACTAATAAAGTTGCCCTATGACCCTTATAGATTAAGTTGATGAACATACACAATACATATGAATACGATTATGGCTGATTGCCCAGGATGCATTTACACCATTTCAACAATTGACAGAACTACTTCTAGTGGAAACCAACAATGTATCTTCACTCTCTTGATGATAGACCACCAACATCCTACGTGAGTCTTCCCTAATTTTAACCCTGATTTTAACTATGTAGTTAAGAACTGCCTGGACTATAGAATAAGAGTATTAATCTTTTCTGTTGTTATTTTGAACTCATAAGGTGCGGATGGAATTCACAATTAAGAATTTGCAGCTCAACTGAAGAAAATCCTTTACCAGTTGACACACTTTAACATAAAAATAGGTAAGCACATGGATTTAACTACCGATTTCTGATCTATTGAACCTTTTTAGTACTCATAAGCCTTTGTACTCAGAAGCCTTTGTCCTCTTTTTTGTAGAAAAGATGGTGAGAATATACTGTGAAGCAGACATTGTCACAAATAATTTGATTGGAAGAAGGCACGTGGCACAAGCCAGCCAGGTGATTAATACTTTGACTCTGTATGAGAATAGTTATATATTTAAGTTGATCACCTGAAAAACCTGCTAATAGAAAAACCGATTACACTTCTTTAATTTACCCCTCAGAGAATATTAAAACATTGAAGATTTGTTCTGCTCCTGAAGAAGGGAAGCTCCCAAAACACATAGAGCTAGTTTTATGATTTAATTGTTGTATTGATTGTAATAAAGAAAACGTATTGCACATTAAATTGTGTTTTACTAAATATCTATCTCTTAAAATTACTTAACAAGAAGAACCTATTATAGAATTTCCATACAATGAGTTTACATTTTGACTGTCTTTATTGATAGTAGTATAGGAGTGCAGGGGCTGGGAGAGTCCAATACCTAAGGACACTATACATTGCTTGTCTATGGGAATGCCGCCATATTCTGTGCTCTTCACCTTCGGGCCATCTGGCAAGCAGGACCCGGGAGGACTTCTCCACAGGGCCCGTCTCGCAAGCCACAAGGTGAGCCAACTCAGTGGCATGGTCGGGTTGCCTGGTTCAGGTCGCCCCCCTGCACAGGTCTTCACTCTTTGGCTCAGGCAGTCCCATGCACACTGCCCAAGCCCTTTGAAGTTGATGGGCTTGTCTGATCTGGTGCCATGTACCCGTGGGTGCCCGGAGTGCTCTGGACATGCAGCCTAGCTTCATGGTTCACACGCCAGTCTGCCCCCCACATGTGGACTCACCCCACAAATGTTTGTGCAACCAGAGGTAGGCTTGAGGACACCGCCTCCCAGGGGGTTGATATTTTTTTCTTCTTCCCTCTTCCCTGCTTTTTTCTTTTCTTTTACTTCTCTATTTTTCTCTTCTTCCTTTTCTTTTCCCAACTCTCCTCTAACTGTCTCTTTTTTCATAATACCTTCAGACATGTTTCTCTCCTGGCCAGCCCATTCTTGTGCAAGGAAGATCTGTGCCTTTGTTTGCCCTTTCTCCTTTTCTTTTCAACATTCCATCTAGCCCCATGGCGAGCTGGATGAACTAGCCCACGACACATGAAACAGTTAAAGAAAACATAGACACTGCATGAAATAAAGTATGTTATTAAACCCTGGTATCTGTGTCTTTCTTTCTAGGTTTTGCTTAGGGGGACAAGCATGTAGCCCTTACTTGCCGGGCCCCATTCTAGCTGGGCTTCTAGTAGGAGGAAGGTCTGAGCAGCCCTGCTGGACTCCTAGATGCAACAGAAATGCTGGAAAGTATCTCTAATGCTGATTAATGGCATTTTGCAGAGGTTTCACATTAATAAATTAATTAACCAACAGCTACTATTGACAGCATAGCATTAGGTTGGAAGGCTTGTGCTTTACAATCATTCTGGAAAACCTGGACTGCTGCTTCAACTGCAGATATGTAACCTATTGTAGACACACCAGATGAATGTGCAACTGCTTTATTAAAGGTCTCACACCACCGGCTAGGATAGCCCCTTTGTAGCAGTCTCTTTCCCCAAATCTCATCTAACCATCCTCTCAACATGTTCCTCTTGCTCCCAGGTGGAATGTCCTGATGTTATAAGGTCCTGCATGACAACACGCATCCCCTTTCATTAAGTATGGCTTTATACATAATTACAATATAACTCAAAACCATAAGTACATACAGATATTGTCAATACTGTTAAAGTCTTTCACTCTATATGGTTGTTTGCATTCCCTTTGACGCCTTCTCAGATTTTCACACTTGTGAATGTTGTTGTCACTTTGAACTGATTTTCTTCCTTCTAGACCAGTGATTACCTAACATTTGCTCAACAATGTTTTGGGTTACAATCATGATAGCCCCTATACAGCATATTCATTGGTGGGGATCGTGTGAGTTGTAGTACAAAACATCTGAAGAACCAAAGATCACAGACCCTTGTTCTAGACCATTCATAGGATTACTTTTATTAATATTACCCAGCATTTCTCAATCAATTATATTTCTACCTGATGTTGGCTTGTCCTTCTTATTGTGTTTATGTTTAAATGTTTGTTATTCCATTTGTACTTGGACTCACCTAAAGATTTATGAACTCACATATCCTATTAAAGTTCCAAGCCTTGCCACTTTCCACACTCAAAGTACTGTAGAATGCTCATTGAATTTCCACTGGTTTGGTAAACTTTGGTTCACATTTGGATGTTCTCACGTCCACCTTAATCTTTATCCAGTCTCCTTCTGACAATCTCTTTTAATTCTGAAATTGGTCATCGCTTCCCTTGTACTCCTCTTCTACTCTTTCTAAATTATTATCCACTTGGGTACAATCAATAAACCTCTAACCATTTTCACAAGCATGATTAGAGAATGTGGTGCTACAAAAGGTGACCCAGCCCTATTCATATAGAGATATACCTATGGTGTGCCAATCTAGAATTCCAGAATTTGTTCTTCACTACACACTTCCATTTAATATAATGTTCTAAGCCATGTTGAATGCTTTCCCCCAGCGCCTTGATCAATAGCTCAAGCAGACCGTTGCTCTCCAGATGATACAACAAAATAAAACGTATCTCTTTCTTTGCTGCCTGTGTCTTTGTTGGATTATTTGGCCATGAGCTCTGGGTTTCTGCAACTCTATTATAAACACAGAAACAGGCCTTCACCCAATGTGCACCCATACCCTGGAACTCCATTTCACCCATATCCATGGTCACCTTCCAGCATTGCCATCCAGAAAATCCTCCAATCCTACTTCTTCCCCAACCTAATTCAGACAAGACGGTCCCCTGCTATCCTTTATTCATCCTGAGAGTCCTATCCTATGCACCTCCTCCCTTTGAACCTTTCAAAGCGCTCCAAGATCCTATGGGCACGGCCAGAGCTGTATAAAAGTTTAAATAAATAAACAAGATCCTTTTATGTATATATCTGTTAACTTTCCAATTCCTCCTTGAATACTTCATGAGTTTATTTAATTTTAATGTTGAAGATCCACTGCTTATCATCTGTTTCTCCAGGAAAAACTCTTCCAGCTAAAACGTCCTCTAAAATGCCTATATCTAATGACTTGTGTTCCCTACATTGTAAAACTATGACTCTCTTCCTTTTGACATACTATTTAGCTATGGCATACCTACCTTTAAACTACACCAAGACATCTATGTATCCCAGTGTCTCTAATAGAGAACATTTATATGATTTCAGAGCAATATTTGGCTGATTACTTGTTTTAGATAATCACCTGTTTATGAGTCATTTCCACACCTCCTGTGTCCCATTTGTATATGGAAACCTTGACTGCATAGTACCGTAATTTAGCTTGTGTGCAAGCTGCATCCTGGATCGTAATACTTTTTTCCATCAATATCGAATGCTACATCAGATTCGGACTCTGAGTCTTGGTCCCTTAGAAACCTGAATTTTCACGTCTCCTACTTTTCTTGCACGTAAGTGTAATGAGCAAACAGTTTTCATTGCTGCACGTTACACTTGTTCTAGGATATGATCTGGTGTTGTCTACATGGCCCAAACTCTCACATTGCGAACACCAGATTATCCAATGTTTTGCAGTGCTAGAAACTGAACAAATGCACTTGATTTTCCTTGCAGTGCCCACCATTCCTCATTCACATTACTCACACTCTTCTTAGATTCCTGATGAGGTTTCTCTCTGAGAGTCTTACTAGTAAACATAGCATTCTCTAACTTTTTAGAGATATTGATAGTTTCTTGCAAGGATGTTAACCAACACCCTCTATCTTCCAGAATGGGCCTCGTTATAAGTTTGCCGGTCCGGAAACAACGATACTGGTAAGCTAGCCAGTACTGTTGTTTCCAGACCGGCAAATTACAAGTTCTGCGAGTGGGTGCGTTTCAGCCCGGCAGGGCACCATTCATGAGTGGTGCCGGTGCATCCGGCCTCCCCATTCACATTGATTCCAATCGGACTCAAATGGGAATGGGGAGTAATATTTTCTGGCGCCCGGGAATTGGCAATTGTAATGCCCCCGTAATTGCCCAGTCCTGGGAGCTGGAAAATTCATGCCTGCGGTGGCAGCCATGCCGGTATTTACCGGCACGGCTACCTCCAGGGTCATGTGTCCGTTCTTGTGCATAAGAATCTGATCACAGATTAAGAATTAAGGTTCTATTCCATTCCCAGACTCCCATAGTTACACAATTATTGATGAGTTTGACTCCTTGCTACTTTGTAGATTAGAAAGAAAATATAACAATGTATAGACACATTTATCTTTGTAATATAATATTTGTGAATGTATATTCATTCATACCTTCTCCCATCTCATTGACACCAAATACGTGTGGCTGGATACTAACCCTCTGACTTGATGGTACGAGTGATGCAAAACCTATCCTCCCGTTCAACTGTGGCTAAATCATTTCCCCAATACTCCTTCCACTCACTCCATAGTATGCCTGATTCAACCCGAATGGCATAGAAGGGCTGTGGCAGCATGGGATTGATGCCCTGCGTGGTAAAATGCTGATGGATGTTAAGGCACTACTGAAAGTGCGATTCTGCTTATAGAAGCCAAGCACACAATGCCCAATGTTTATACCTCGATCCCTAACTGTTTGGATGCTAAAACAATGCTGACAGTGTGAATAATGTATGATTATACCAACTGCGAGCACAAAATTCACCAGCGGCAGGGATTTTAGCTGAATTCGTAATTACACCTGCGCTTTTCTGGTTCATTGGAGGTCAATCTTTGTCTCTGAGTGAAGAGTATACAAGGTGACACGCTGTCTTGGGTGCCACACTAGTCTTCCAAAGGGGCATCGGGCTGCCTCCATTGCACCTCTTAATGCATGTTCACCACTTGTGAGATGTCTTAACCCACTTTTGCTCTGCCATGCGGCATCACTGTGTTCTGATGGGGCCAGAAATATCAAAATGGCGCAAATCCCTTGTGCGCGCCAAAACCTATGGAAATTGCGCTTTGCAACACAAAAAGATGGCTGGCAAATTTACCATGCATGTTGTCAGTTGTGGAACAGAGAGCTCACTTCTGAAATATGCCACTGGGCTTCACAACAAGTAAAAATGGAGCACTGAGGGAAAAGCAGTGCTTTGCTGAAAGAAATCCATAATTTTGCTTTTAAATCTTTTTTTCTTGGTTGCTGAAACTGCAGAATGCCGGTACAAAACACCTTCAAACATCCAATATTCTTGCTGGGTGCTACAATTCAAGAAATCATTGTGAATTTACAATATCTCGAAAAGCTGAATTTGTCATAAAAACATCCACAGCAAAAGTTGTCTGCCTGTGGAATCTGTCAAAATCTGGGCGCAGTACCCTTGGCCGCCTAAATGACAGCTGTCAGAAGCCTGCATGATAAACTTAAATTTGTACAAACTGAAATCAAATGGTTGAAAACTAAGTGGCCTGTTACTGAGTAACCTATGTTGTAACTGTTTAATCGCATGGTGTAGAATCTGGAATAAGTGTTCTAGCTGCTTGTTTGAAATCACAAGTTTATTTTAAGCAAAGAAAAAATGCAACCGAATAACATTTTAATTTAAGCCTGACTAAAAGCAACCAAACCAGTATAACAGCTTCCGCCACAGATGGCAGGCCTCTGCCTTCTGCTTCCCTCCACCAGGAAATCACACCTAAGTGATGAGTATAGGGTGGGAGGAGACAATGGACATCCTCCAGCTACAGGAACTGCCAAGTGTGAAGGGTCGTAAGATGGCCTGGGCCCAGTCGGAACTGGGAGGAGACTGCTTCTGAACTGCAGGAAGATAGAAGGAGGCAGAGACAAGCAACCATTTGTTGCTTAACAAGGACCAAAGACACATTTTAAAAAGATTGAAAACTTACTGTGTAAATCTAACGCTCACCTGGTATCCACGGGGACGTCACTCAGCCTGTTCTGAGCTCTTATGACCTCGAACCCTTCCCTGGAGGCTATTCGACTGGAGAGTGGGCCTGAAGCACAGGATTGGTAGAGTTTAACTCCCTATTGTCTCTGTGTGCTTGAACCCCTTCTTCCCCGGGGTCCAACCCTTCCCTTTGATCCACAGCTCACCTTGTTTTCTTGGATAGTGCGCTCTCCGTCCTGCCTTCAGCGCAGGGGCGCGTTGATTGATGCGGGCTCGTTGCTGCCTAGTTACTTCACTGGCAAGAGTCCGACAGGTAAGTATAATGAGTCTTTTGAACAGTTCTCTAACTTTGTTCCTTTCTTTCCTTAGATGATGGCCGGCGTTCGGGGATGGCGGCGTGCTGCTGAGATGAGTAGCGCTGAAGGTGAGTGAGAGCACGATGCGCGATGCACCCCTTTTGTATTTGCATTGAACTGAGTTCTTTTTCTGTGTCTTTTAGGTACCGCAACATTTTCAGTGTGGATGCCAATTATGAAGAACCAATGTGGTGGGTAAGCACAGTATGCAGCGCCTCTGGATGTTTCCACGCTAACCTGGAGTGTCTTTTCCCTCTTGCAGATGGATAAGAAGTTCCGGAGACAGAGTTCTCCCAGAGTGGCTGGGATTCAGGTAAGCGTTTGAAGCTCGTACAGTATTTAAAAATAAGCGAAGATTTGCAGAATGCTTACTAATGCCTTTTTCTGTTCTTTTCCCTTTTCCTTAGGAAGCGGCATACCGGGATGGGAATAACACCGCCGAAGATGCCCACAGAACAGAAGGAGCGATGAATGATTGGCAGAAGCACTGCAAGGTAAGGCTGTTCCTAACGGTGTTCTTGTTCTTGCAGGAGCTGAGTGCAGAAGAAAGATGCAGGCCTACTGGAGTCCGATCCGAACACGGTGAGTGTCACGCTGCAGGTGCAGAAAATGCAAAGCATGTTTCTCAGCCTGTGTGTGGCTTAAATAGTCTCTGGGTATCCCAGGTGCCTCTTGGCTGAACCACACCCAAAAGACTAGACCGCACATGCAGTTCTGGGAACCGAAATATGTGGGGGCATCCATCTTGTCCCCATCAATGCACTACAAGTACAATCCCCAATGTTATCCTATGGGAGTGAGTGAGTCTGGTGCCACAAGCGCCAAGTCTGACTCCAAGTGGGTCTTTGGAGGGATGGAGAGGCCCTTGAGGGCCATGTAGGTGATCGTGGCCTGGCTCCAGCCTGACATCTTGGAGGGCTGGGGACATGAGGGGCAGGAATCATGACAGCACTCCCCCCCAAGGCCCCTCTCAAGGTGGCTCTTCTGTCTGGTCTGGGTTTGGTTGGATGGTTTTGATGAAATTGTCTAAGCAAACGGGGTGCATGGATGTACTCACAAGGCTCCCATGTCCTGTCTTGTGGACCATACCCCTTCCAGTCTACTAAGTAGTATAATTTGGATCTGACGTACTTTGAATCTAGGATGTCCTTGACTTCGAATTCTGGCTCCCCGGCGACTACTACTGGCTGCGGTGGCATTGCTACCCGGGTCCCAGGTTGAACAGGTTTAAGGAGAGACACGCGGAACACAGGATGAATTTGCATGTTTGACGACAAAGCTAGTCTGACCGCCACAGGATTTATCACGGAGGTGACGGTGAATGGACCCAGGTATCTTGGACAGAAAGTCCGGGCTCCTTTAATGGACACATGTTTAGATGCCAGCCAGACTTTGTCTCCCACTTGGTAGTTGCGGGCCTTTGCTCAGTGTTGATCAGCAAACTTCTTTTGGCGATTCTTAGCTTGAAGTAGGTGTTCAGCTGCCCTTTTAAAGGTTTGAGAAATGGTCGTGTGCAAGGTTTTGACTGCTGGCATTTCCAGGGTTGTAGGAACGTCCAACTCAGAAGTACGTGGGTGCCTGCCATACATGGTATAAAAGGGTGTCTGCCCAGTGCTGGTGTGTAGGGAATTATTATAAGCATATTCAGCTATCCATAATAGGTTGAACCAGCTTCCTTCAGCTTGGGGTAACATGCAACGCAGATACTGCTCGAGCGTCTGATTTGTCCTCTCAGTTTGACCATCCGTTTGGGGATGGTGACTGGTGGATAGCCGGATGTCGATCTGGGCCATAGAGCAGCATTTTCTCCAGAAGTTAGATACGAATTGGGTACCTCGGTCTGAGACCAAAACTGAAGGAAACCCATAGAGCCGTACAATGCCTTCAAGAAATGCCTTTGCCAGAGTGGAAGCATTTAGGAGCCCTTAAGAGGAATGAAATGTGCCATTTCTGAAAATAGGTCCACGACCACAAGAATAGTGTTAAACCCTTGACTGGGTGGTTAGTCAGTAATAAAATCGAGGGACAACGTGTGCCAGGGTGCTGGTGGGATTTCTAATGGTTGTAATAGCCCAGCCGGTTTCTGCTTGGATGACTTGTTTTGAGCACACACTCCACAATATAGGATGAATTGGATAATGTCTACGCCACGTGGGCCACCAATAATTTCCTTTTACCTTGGCTAGGATTTTAGCGATTCCGGGGTGGCCCTCGATCAAGGAATCATGATAACCGGACATGACTTGTTCTCGTAATTCTTGGTTTGGTAAGAATAAACGATTCCTGAAGTAGGGCAACTGATCTTTTATCATGTAATGTTCTCCTTGTGCACTCCACGCTTGTAATTGCTCCGGACTCATCAGGTTTTGGATTTCTTCATGTAATTCTTTTTGAGTTATGGTTGCTGTGATTCCTAGGAGCTTATCACCTGGGATGATTGCTGTTGGGTCAAGGGTCTGATACCCTTGCTCTTCCAACCCCTTACGGGAAAGGGCATCGGCCTTCCCGTTTTTCACACCTGGTCGAAATGTAATCACGTAGTCATATTCAGCAAAGAAAAGAGCCCAACGTAGTTGTCGTGAGGCCTTTGCCGTTTTTAGGTACTGGAGGTTCCGGTGGTCAGTTATTATGGTGATTGTGTGTCTGGCGCCATAGAGGTAGTGCCGCCATGCCTTAAAGGCTTATTTAATGGCCAGGAGTTCTTTGTCTGTGATAGTGTAATTGAGTTCAGGGGGTGTGAATTTACGTGACCAGAAGGCAACAGGGTGTAACTGGCCCATTTCGGGGTCCTTTTGTGAGAGGACGGCTCCCATAGCCATGCTTGAGGCGTCCGTTTCCACCAGGTATGGGAGATCAGGGCGAGGGTGGCGTAAGATTGGGGCAGATGTGAATCTTGCTTTGAGTTCCTGGAAAGCCTCCTCAGCTTCTGTTGTCCACTGGAACTTTTTGTTGCTTTTCCTTAGTAATGACGTGATGGGATGCACGATTTGCGAAAATCCTGGGATGAACAGGCGGTAGAAGTTTGCATAACCGAGCATACTTTGAACCCCCTTGAATGAATTTGGGGATGGCCAGTTGAGGATAGCATCTACCTTGTGTACATCCATTCGGATTCCATTCGGGCTGAGAATAAAGCCCAGGAATTCCACCTCGGAGACGTGGAATGAGCACTTTTCGAGCTTGGTGTAGAGCTGGTGTTGACAGAGTTTCTCCAATACAGATCGGACGTGTTTAACATGGTCCTGCTTTGATGCAGAATATACTAGGATATTGTCAATGTACACTAGACCACAGACATCATCAATCAATTCCAGTAGGACATTGTTCATGAAGTAATGAAATACAGCAGGCGCGTTGCAAAGGCCAAAGGGCATTACTTGATATTCGTACAAGCCGTATTTGGTGCGAAAAGCGGTTTTCCATTCGTCCCCCTGTTTTACGCGAACAAGGTGATATGCCCCCCTCATGTCTAGTTTTGTGTAGATTTGGGCATCTTTGACTTGATCAAGCAATTCAGGGATCATTGGCAGGGGGTAGCGATTTTTTACGGTAATCTGGTTTAGTGCGCGATAGTCTATGCACGTTCTCAAGTCCCCCTCCTTTTTCAGTACGAAGAATAGAGGACTGGCTGCTGGAGACTTCGAGGGACGGATGAACCCGTTGGCCAGGTATTGGTCAAGATAGGCCTTCAGGTGCTGGTTTTCTGGTTCCGTGAGTGCATAAATTTGTCCACAAGGGATTTGTGCGCTGGGTATCAGGTCAATTTGGCAATCGTATGGTCTATGCGGTGGCAGGTTATTAGCCTGTTCTTTCTGAAAGACATCTTGAAAGTCCTGGTATTCACTTGGTAGGGTGCCGATTGCCGCAGTCGCAAGCGTGGAGGTTCTGGTGTCTATTGGTTGTTTCTCTTGGCAATAACATGTGTGGGCGCAAGACTCAGGAAAAGCCAATTCTTTTGCTCGCCAATCAATTTGAGGATTGTGAGCCACCAACCATGGCATTCCCAAAATCAACCGGAAATGTGATGCCTTAATGAGGTCGAAAACAATAGATTCTTGGTGTCCATCCTGGCACAGAAGGGTTAAAGCTGCAGTGCATTGGCATACTGGACCAGAAGCTATTTCCATGCCGTCGACTGTGGTAACAGTGTCGGTGGTTGATTTAGGGCATAACGGAAGCCCCATCTTTGCCGCAAGATCCTGGTCGATGTAATTCCCCAACGGCTCCACTGTCTATGTACGCTCTTACTGCGTGCATCCGAGATGGTTGTTGGTGATTGATCAAGACCACAGATAGTGCAAAATGGGAGGTCTGTAGTTCACTTTCTTCGCTCGACAAGTGGACCCTGGGCTGGGGAGTTTTCCGATTCCTTGATGGTATCTTTCTTGTCCGTGGCCCCTACCGTCCTCCTCGGTGGCTTCACAGGTCACTCTTTAAGGAAATGACCTGACCTTCCACAGTACAGACATAACTGCTGCTGTCTCCTTTTATCCCTTTCCACTTTAGTCAAGGGGGATCTGACCCCCACGATTTGCATTGGTTCTCTTGAACCTTCCGTTGTTCGGGCAGTATTGTCCTTTGAACGCACATACATAGGGTGAGGGTCTGGTATGGTTCAATCTGCTCTTCGGTCCTGCAACCTATGATCCAGTTGAACAACAAGGTCAATGAATTCTGAACAGTCTTTCAGGGGGTTCACTACTTGTGCAAGAACATCCTTGAGCTCCCCCCGCAACCCCTGATGAAATAACATGGTTCTCTTCTCCACTCACTGGCCATTCTGCTTCAATTGAACGTGGCCATGTATGTTAATAGGTCTTGATTACCTTGGCGTAGGGACAGAAGTTTGTTGTCTAATGCCTGCCCATGAGTACAACGGGCAAACAGCTTTTCCATCTCCTGCTGAAAGCCCCTGAAGTCATGCAGCAAAGGATCGTCTGGGGCCAGAAAGGGTACAGACCAGTCCGCGGTGCTACCACTCAGGTAGGATAGCATAAAAGCGACCCGTGATTGGTCATTCGGAAAGGCCCCTGGCCTACAAAGGAAGTGCAGGTGGCACTGGTTCATGAACATTGCAAACCTCTTGGGATCCCCCGTAAATCGTTTGGGCGGGGCCAAGGGAACTGCCCCAGGAAGGATTATCTGAACGGGATTGGCTGATGGCGCTGGCATCGAGGGCACGCTTCCTGGCAATGGTGCATGCCCTGCTTGTGACTGGAGAAGTTGCCGGCTTAAATCATCAGTGCGTTCTTTGGCTACTATCAGCTCTCTCCTCAGGGTGTAGGTCATGTACTTCGGAACGTAGCTGCCCCAACATGTGGGCTAACTGGTCGGTTTCTGACGTTTCCATGACGCCCAGGTGGATTTTGATGTGAGTCTTTGCGTTCTGTAACGCTCACCTGGTATCCACAGGGACGTCACTCAGCCTGTTCTGACCTCTTACGACCTCGAACCCTTCCCTGGAGGCTATTTGACTGGAGATTGGGCCTGAAGCACAGGATTGGTCGAGTTTAACTTCCTATTGTCTCTGTGTGCTTGAATCCCTTCTTCCCCGGGGTCCAACCCTTCCCTTTGATCCACAGCTCACCTTGTTTTCTTGGATAGTGTGCTCCTCGTCCTGCCTTCAGCGCAGGGGTGCGTTGATTGATGCAGGCTCGTTGCTGCCTAGTTACTTCACTGGCAAGAGTCAGACAGGTAAGTATAATGAGTCTTTTGAACAGTTCTCTAACTTCGTTCCTTTCTTTCCTTAGATGATGTCCGACGTCCGGGGATGGTGGCGTGCTGCTGAGATGAGTAGCGCTGAAGGTGAGTGAGAGCGCGATGCGCGATGCACCCCTTTTGTATTTGCATTGAACTGAGTTCTTTTTCTGTGTCTTTTAGGTGCTGCGACGTTTTCAGCGTGGATGCCGGTTATGAAGAACAAATGCGGTGGGTAAGCACGGTATGCAGCGCCTCTAGATGTTTCCACGCTAACCTGGAGTGTCTTTTCCCTCTTGCAGATGGATGAGAAGTTCCGGAGACAGAGTTCCCCCAGAGTGGCTGGGATTCAGGTAACATTTGAAGCTCGTACAGTATTTAAAAATAAGCGAAGATTTGCAGAATGCTTACTAATGCCTTTTTTCTGTTCTTTTCCCTTTTCCTTAGGAAGCGGCGTGCCGGGATGGGAATGACACCGCCGAAGATGCCTGCAGAACAGATGGAGCGATGACTGATGGGCAGAAGCGCTGCAGGGTAAGGCTGTTCCTAACAGTGTTCTTGTTCTTGCAGGAGCTGAGCGCAGAAGAAAGATGCAGGCCTACTGGAGACCGATCCAAACACGGTGAGTGTCACGCTGCAGGTGCAGAAAACGCATAGCATGTTTCTCAGCTTGGGTGTGGCTTAAATAGTCTCTGGGTATCCCAGGTGCCTCTGGGCTGAACCACACCCAAAAGACTAGACCGCACATGCAGTTCTGGGAACCGAAATATGTGGGGGCATCCATCTTGTCCCCATCAATGCACTACAAGTCCAATCCCCAATGTTATCCTAATGGAGTGAGTGAGTCTGGTGCCACAAGCGCCAAGTCTGACTCCAAGTGGGTCTTTGGAGGGATGGAGAGGCCCTTGAGGGCCATGTAGGTGATTGTGGCCTGGCTCCAGCCTGACATCTTGGAGGGTTGGGGACATGAGGGGCAGGAATCATGACAGTAAATTGTCAAAAACACAAAAATAACAGCATTGTTAATGTAAATATTTGCTGCACATTTTAAAAGGGGCCGGAACTCTGTTCATGTTCTAGGAAGAAACGGCGGAAAATGTGATATTGCACCAAATGTATTTTTATTTTTGATAGAAGCATGAACTTCATACACTTATGCCCATGTTCAATGCGCACATTTGTAGAAATTAGCTCCAAAATTGGACATTGTGTTTCGGATAAAAAGGGCAAAATTCTGTAAAAAGCAGTCACAATATCTTACAGCAATGGGTTTGGAGGAGTATCTGCTACACAAAATATGAAATCTATATGTATGGTTGTTATAGAGGTTGCCCATGTGGAAATATGTATTATACCAAAAGTAGATTTGTGTTCAAGAGGTTAGGGGTGGACTCTAGGCCTCATAAACCCACATCATAAAGATGACGCATTGTTTTTCTCCTCCTATCAAGGAAGAGAGGAGACCCTGACCAATCCCTGGCAAGGGTGCGTGCTTAGGATAAACGAGCACACAGCCTTTATCATAAGCATAAATAGAGACAGCTGAGCACTCAAAAAAAGACAGATCCACCCACTAACCGATTGCTGGTGGAGCACCCTGGAGCAGGACCATCCATCTTCCTTGCTCCAGACTCCAGAAGCTTGGCAAAGCAGAAAGGCCCATTCTATAGCTGAACCATGTTCAGCTAGGCCTTAAAATTCCAGAACCCCAGAAACTTAAGGGGAATAAAAATAGACAGCCAGGCTGTGCTGTACTGCTTGCATGCTGAAAATAATTATCATCTGAACCAAGAGATCCAATCCAGTTGTGCCATGCTGTGACCGGAGCCATTGCAGACCCGACCCGATCCAGTCCCGTGCTATGCTGTGAACAGACACAGTGCAATCTGGTGTGCCCAGCTGTCTGTCTTGACCAGAATCCCTGACCAGAATCCCTGACCAGAATCCTTGACCAAAATCCTGACGGTTCAGTTTAAAAACCTTTCTAGTGAGTACGTATAGAAAGAACTGTGTCACATAGCATGTGTACTTTGCATAGTGTCATCCCAATCTCAATTCACTCTATCCGCAAATTCAGAATCATAGTATTGTCAGAACTTTTCTTGCGCTGAGTTTCTCTCATTTCTTTTCTAAAATCATAAGCCATTTGTGTTGTGAGTAACTAAAGTGAATCCCAGAAAGAAATTGAGTATCCACCATGTGAAGGGTTGCCTGGCCAGGAACTGATGGAGATTCATGTGTTGCATCCTCTTTTTCTATAGTCATAATCTAGTGTAAGAAATCCCATTTGTCTTTTAAAAGGGCATTCCTGTTTCCCATTCTTGCGCCTACCTCGAAAAAAAGACCTCCACTAAAACGTCCATAACTTCTTCAGTTTTTATGCTAACTTCTGCTTGTAGCTAACATCCACAGATTTAATTTGCATCTAAAACCGCACCCCAAATCCATACAGTTCTTCCGTAATCGCGATTATCGCGCGCGGAAAAGTTTGCTGCAAATTGGAATTTCGGACACATGTAAAACAGCTTTTGATTGCTTCCGACCTCAGTTTTAAGATTTTACATTGCTTCTTAGTATCAAATCATTGCTAGTGATTGTGTGTAACTATCTAAAGTGGCTCTCATAAGAATTTAAACAACTTCAGCAATTTAGCCCATATTTAGTGTTTTACCCAATCCATTCTCAAGATAACTTAAAAACCATTTTGACAGCTTGCCAGTCAATTCCATTCTCTCTTGTGGTTGCTTGGGGAAAGTGGGATCGATATTTTGTTTGAATTTTGCCATTCCTGTATACCTGCTCTCTCCTCCTATCTCTTCACATTGCCTATTGCGGGGTTGAGGGGTGTGCAGGGGGAAATAGTAACCACACTGCTATTTGATTTGAACACACACACAAAAGTATTATTTATGTGCTGAATTGTTTTGCTCACTATCACTTCTTGTGCATTAAAGAGATTGCTTAGTGTTACATCACCCCATTGGTGATTATTGTATACCCATTAAACATATTGTGATTGAATTGTAAATACATAAATACATATTTTAACTTTGCAAACCAGCCTGATTCGTTGTTCAGTGTGACCGGGGTGTTCCAGGAGAGGGGCTTGATATGAGTGGTACATCGTTCAGAATAAAATAACTTTTAGACACAAATAAATAAGGATTTCAGTTGTGCATTACACTCTAGGCGTTGACTTAGGTGAAGTGCCGGATTCAAATCATTTACACACTACCATGTTCCAATGATGTTTGATGCGTCCACACTCACACTACTTCTGTGGCTTTGGCTCCACGAAATGGAGACAACATGGTCTTACCCTGCTGCCAGTACATTGGCAGATGGTGGTTTTGCACACATATTTGTGCTTTGTGGAGTCAAGACTGGCAGTCTCCACTGAATGTACGCACCTTAACAATAGGTTGTTACAACATGTTGCAAGTATACCCTAATTCCCGCCGACTTCACACCATTGAATAATAATTATGATGGGCACATCTGGAATGAGTTGGGCAGATGAGTGTGAGCTGAGCAAGGGCCATGATTGAGGGGATTAAAGATACTTGCAATAGTGAATGTACCCATAGGATGGCTTCAGTGCTCCATGGCAAACACTGATATTTTGTACAGAAGTCTCATTTCATGCACATGCCACACTGCATGCTTCTGATGGTGGGCACCTGATTTTTAGGGGTTAATGGTTAGCAGAGTGCCCCCCATTGTCACATACATTATTGTAGACACATCCAATGTAGGTTCCTTTCCTTTTTCCAGCGCTTCAAAATACCAGCTGTAACCACCCCTCAGGATCTACCTCCATGAAATCCCATCTAACAATTCTTTCAACATCCTCCCCACTCTCTCAGATAGAATGTCATGAAAGATTCCTTTTCTATGTTTATGGCCACCTAAATGATGGACCAGGCAAATGAGTTTAATGTGGTAGTATGTAGGGGAAGAGGTGTAGAGATGGGTGTGAGGTAATCTACGGAGAGCAGAAGGGGGGAAAGAAGGGTTGGACCAAAGCCTAAGAAGATTGAGGTGTGTGGAGAGTGGTGTACGAGGCTGGAAAGGAAAGCAGGTTTATACCAATGATGCAAAACCAACATTCCATTACCATATATACGGTATTGTACCCTGCAACATTGGAAGTATTAAGCATTAATTGTTGCACTGAATACTTTAGTTATGAACTTTTATTAGTCTGGAGTAGACGCTACCTACCTAAAACAAAACGAAAACCTATTTGCCAAAAGTAAGATTCCAGCATCTGTCAGAAAACTAGCATAGAGGGGATCAGTTAGAAGAATTTGGCAGTGGAAGTTTTTGGAAGCATTTGGAAGCGGGGCATAGGTCGTCAGTGGTGAGGTGTGGTTAGGTGAATAGACACTCGCTACCAAAATGCAAGGGCAAAATCCAGTTCTATTAATTGATGGAAAAATGCCTCTGTGTTTGAGAGTGGGTTGTATACCGTGCTAGGAAGAAGCTAAACACAACCCTTGGTAAAAACTATGCAGGACTAAAGGCAAAGCACAATGTGCAGTTCATTCTCCTTTATACTCCTAAATAGCTCGGACTTTGTGAAACCTAATTGCACCTCTGCCCAAACCACTCCCAAACAAACATTCTGCGACTCCCTATCGCTACATTTCTACAACACTGCACTTGACAGGATGGCAACCTTAACACCCTCACCCCCTGCCCTACATCTACCCCTCCTGATCCTGTTGCCCTGACGCCCACTATGCTAACCTTCGACTCTTTCAAAACCATCTCCAGAGACGAGTTCTTTGACCTTCTATCAGAGGAGAATATTTCTTTCAGAAGAGAGGCGGGGCCTGCCCCGCCTCTCTTCTGAAAGAAATATTCTCCTCTACTTGCGCAGGAGAACATGCAAGATCCATACTTAACGAATCCCTCACCTCTGGCACCTTCCAGAAGCCTTTAAAATAGCGCATGTCAAACCGCTTCAAAAAAGTCATCCCTCGGCCCCTTGACCCTAAGAATTACAGGCCGATCTCCAACACCAGATTTCTTGTGAAACTCATTGACCGGACTGCATGCTCCCAGCTCAACTGCTTCGTAGAATCCAACAAACTCCTCAACCCTGCACAATCAGGCTTTAGACCTCGACAAAGAACAGAAACCACTCTGATCTCGATCTGAGATGATCTCAAGGTTGTGGCAGACTCTGAGGGTTGTGCAGCACTGATTCTCCTTGTTCTGTCAGCAGCCTTTGACACTTTTAACCATTCAATCCTCCTTGACCGCCTCCACTCCCTAGGAATCCGTGGTTCGGCACTCAAATGGATTGTCTCCTTTCTCAGCAACAGCAAACAAATCGCCTTCCTCTCCCTTTTGTCTCAACTGCTCATGCTGTGAACATTGGAGTACCCCAAGGTGCCTGCCTCTCTGCTCTCCTTTTCAACCTCTATCTGACCACTCTACCAGGAATCATCCGCACGTGCAACCTCTCCTGGTACAACTACGCTGACAATACCGACATTATCCTAAGAATTCCCAAAACATGCACTGACCCACGTCCCGACCTTAAAGCATGTCTCAGTAATATTGACCGATGAATGACAAGTAACCACCTCCTTTTGAACCCTGATAGAACAGAAATCATGGTGTACAGCAATACTGCCCTTCTCCCGCAACCGCTCCCATGGCCCCCCTCCCTTACCCTTCCTCCCTTACCCCTCTCCTTCCAATACAGTTAAAAACCTTGGCTGCACTAAAGACTCAGGCCTAAGCCTCTCCCATCAGATCAATAATGTCTCAAAAGCCTATCACTACCACCTCAAACTCCTTAGACGCATTTTTCCTTACCTCACCTATCCCAACAGACTCGCTGCTGTTATGTCTATTGTTATGTCGAGACTGAACTATGCCAACTCCTTATACCTGGAAGCACCGGCATACCAACTTAAAAAACTCCAAAGAGCCCAAAATGCTACAGCCAAACTCCTCCTCTACCCTGGACACAGAGACCACATCGCCCCGCTCTCTGCACCCTCCACTGGCTACCTGTCAGATGAAGGGCCACCTTCAAAACCATATGCATTATCCAACGAGCAGTGCACAAGACTGGCCAAACATATCTACAAGAGAAGATAAAACCCTTCCTCCCATCATGCACTCTAAAATCAAACACTGCCCTCTTACTAGTGATTCCATCCTCCAATAATTCTGCAAGATTGGAGGATCCTCCTTCTCAACATTGGCTCCAACTCTGTTGAACTCACTCCTCCCACAGATTCGACACACCCAAGACTACATGACCTTCTGCAAAGCTCTAAAAACGTGGCTTTTTCCATAATGCTGATTAAGACCATCAAAGGCTGCTGAAACATCGCAAACTTCAGACAAATGTTCAAAGAGATACCGAGCAATGACGCCACTGAAAGCGACTATTAAGTCACTAATAAGGTCACTCTGAACGCAGCAATCGCAAAACGTGTAAATGAAATCCAGAACAGTGGGCTCGTAAGAATAAAACCTCCACTCCAGACACTCACCTCTCATATCACTATTTTCACTCTCTGCTCTACACCAACACACAATGGAGCGCAGCTACACACCACGATCAATTTCAGCCTAGATACTCACATACGAACAATACTCCATGAACACCTCAATATCCTGCTAGAACGCAGTTATACCACACAGAAAATCGGCTTAGATGCACACATAAGCGTCAGAGACCAACCTCCAGACTGCACACATTCAACGGATGTCAATACTACCACACCTAATGCTAGGATGCATCTACCATCAGGCAATGGCATCAGCTGCGCACATAATCAGTGCACCCAAGCACCCCATGATACCCTACTCTCTCGACTGACCTGGACTACGGCCCCCGAAGGTGTTCAGCCCACAAGCGCTTTGAGGTCATACCAATGATGTATAGAGTGCTATGAAAATGCCAAATAACATAACATAACATAACATAACATAACATACTGGCCTATTGGGTAATAGGGCATGTTCAACAGGCTTGTGAGGAACATGTTTGTCAGCCACGTGGGCTCATTCGAAGAGTTAGTACACTGTTCAGCTGATAGGTTTGACCAATGTGCCTTAAAATAAGCTAATTGCTGTAACTTTTAACAACCATTGTCACAGTCAATAGGTCTGGATTAGTAAGTTTGGATGGAAACATTTTTCTGTAAGCAAACATAGGGCAAACAAGCTTGTCATCTACCGTAGCAAATCTAGACGTATTGACTTTGTCAAATTCTATTTTTGTATATTTTCATTTTGAATGTTTTAATACCCTTTCTCTGCCCAGAACCTATCAATCATGCTCCCGTAAGTAGCCAGGCCTCATTTTCATACCCATGAATCCTGTTTGTTTGGTTTAGACACTGCTGTTTTCTTTTTGTCAAATTATTCATGTCAGACTTTATATCGGTAAGAATAAAATACCATAAAAGCACTTACAAATATAAAAACAAACTAGGCCTCATTCTGAGTCTGGCGGTAACCCTGCCGGTGCTACCGGCGGGTTGCCGCCGGACTCAAAATAATTTACCGGCACCTCACCTCCTTTGCCACCAGCTCATTACGAGTATAGAAGTATATTTGTTAATCCCCATAGAGTACTATGGGTCTGGGGACACAGGAGCACCAGCACCATTAACAACGGTGCTGGTGCTCCCGTGAAGGGTCTGCCTACTGTGGCTGCTGCGCCCGGCATGGTTCAGACCTGTTGGGCACAGTGATCATGGCAGGCAACTCGTAGTTTGCCGGTTCAGAAGCAAGGGTGCTGGTAATGAAGCCCACCGACTCTTGCTACAAATCATATAAAGTGCAATGGTAGTCTCTGGGATATGTGTGTAGGACAAAGTTAGACTCATTTTGTGGCCCAAATATGGGTACTTGCTGACATAGGGTAAGTTACCCAAGCTGGTATCAAGGATGGGACGGTTTACTGTGGAGGCAGAGACCAACATAACCTTTTTCTTAGCCATATTAACCACCAGTTCATTCTCAGCGGCATACGCAACTGACATTTCAAACATGTACTTTATGCCACTGAAGGTATGGTTAAAAACGGCCAAGTCATCAGCATACAGGAGGCCTGGGATAGAAACCCCTCCAATTCTTGGGCAACACCCCACCACATTGCGGAAGCATGTGGTTAAGCCCGCCAAGTATAGGTTGTACAATAGGGGGGCCGGGACGCAACCCTGTTTAACACTCCTATTGAGCTGAAGGGGGGAAGACATAGTACCCCTATTATCCAACCTTACCTGGCCTGTCGTGTTTTTTTTAAAACATCTTTTTATTGACATTTTAAGCCAAAATACCAGTGCGTGCCAAAAGAAAGAGCAGGCGAGTACAGAGATTAAGCACCATAAATCATAATATACGTATAATATACGCATAAGGGACTGGCTTAATTGTGTCCATCGTTCATTGAATGTTGACCCCCTCAACAATCCTTCAGTACCCTTCCAAAATATGATCCGTTATGAGCCAGTATACTTCACAGTATACTTCCCAGTATATAGCATTAATTCCCCAAGAACCTGTCCCCCCTCCCCCCAAACTAAGTAACATAATAAGCACAGTAAATTCGATACTTAATATTCATGCAACTAAGTCATCATCATCAAGTATCACAGCGACCCAGCGCATGGCATTTTATGATTATACTAAAAGCTTTACAGACAGGCTCATCGGGCAGAACATTGGAGAACTCAGAAGATTGTCTCGTCTTCACTGTCTCGAGAGGTTGATAGGTAGTCCTGCAGTGGGACCCAAATGTCCTTAGGTCTGCACACCGCTGACACGGATCGAACATAATGTTCCGCAGTCTCTTGAACATATATTAAATCCCTTAGCCAAGTCAAATGTTCCTCTTGGCCACCGCACCTGCAACAGCCACAAAGCGACAAATCCTTACTGTTACCTTGCCTATATCTCCCAACAAGTACTTTAATGGTGTTGTGGGTATAGACAGTTCAACAATATCACTAACTGTCTCAGCAACTTCCTCCCAAAATGCTCTTACCGGGGGACAGTTCCAATACATATGGATAGAGTTTGCCATGGTGGAATTACATTTGGGGCAACTTGCCTGCAGAGCTGGATTAAATTTAGAAGCTTTGTGCGGTGTAATATTTAAGTGATTAAGGATCTTAAATTGTATTAATCGGAAGTTGGCTTTAAGCGAGATGGATTTAGTGTGCTGACAGTATTTGGACCACTGAGCATCCTCTATGGTGATTCCCAGATCTTGCTCCCATTTAAGTTTCATATAATTTTTTGAGGGGGTATATGACTGTGCTGCCCTATAAAGGCTAGATATAGTGCCAATAAACCTGTCCTGTGACATGGTAGCCATAAGGAATTGATGTGGTTCTGGGGCATCTGGAAATGTGGGCCACAATTTCTTACATGCTGCTTTTAGCCGATAATACTGTAGAGTAATGGTAAAACCGGCGCCCAGTTTGTCATGTACTAACTGTAATGCAGCAAACTTTCCCCCAGGGTAAAGGTTTCCCAGCCTCATCTCCCTATCGGGGTCCCATCTTTTTTGAAGTGCAGTGTCAAACATGGGTTCTAACCCGGGATAATGCCACAGGGAAAGAAACGGCCAAAAAGGGGTCTTGCATCCTACTCTAGTGAATAGGGATGACCAGGCTTGGACCGTAGAGGCCACCGGAACTATATCCGTAATATTCCCTTTGACAGTAGAAAACGGCATCGCTTGAATATTGGAAGGGGCCACAGCAAACTTCTCGGCACGCACATGGGAATGCGGTTCGGCTGTGGTAGCCCAGTATCGTGCAAAGTGTGCCTGAGCCGCATGATAATATAGCAAATAGTCAGGGGCTGTCAAACCGCCAGTTTCGTACCTCTCACACATCTTTGGCCAGCTGAGCCTGACACCCCCCACACAAAAGCTACGCAAAGTTTCTGCAATTTTTGAAAAAATCCCCTCCCAGGCCATACGGGGACACCACAAAACAGGTAAAGAAGTTTTGGGACCACAACCATTTTAAGTAGAGCGACTCGGCCATATATAGATATTCGTAAAGCACCCCACATTTTTTATTTATGTTCCAAGGTATGCAAATATGCTTTGTGGTTATTTGTAAGCACTGTTTGTCTGTCTGTAGACATTATTATCCCTAGATAGCGTCCAGTGGTGGGGGACCATTTAAACCCAGTTAATGCAGGGGACTGTTCAGTGGCCGGAGTCAGCGGGATAACCTCGGACTTTGCTTGATTTATTTTATAGCCCGAGTAGGTGGAAAAAATGGAGATCGCATTCATAATAGGGGCTAGGTGTGTCTCAGGGTACCGCACGTAAATCATTGTATCGTCAGCGTATAGGAAGAGGAGCTGTGGGGAACCTCTGATAGGGATGCCCCTCCATGCATGTTCATGTCTGATCTTGGCCGCCATACCTTCAATAGTGAGGGCAAAGA
Organism: Ambystoma mexicanum; assembly: GCF_040938575.1. Taxonomy (NCBI): domain Eukaryota; kingdom Metazoa; phylum Chordata; class Amphibia; order Caudata; family Ambystomatidae; genus Ambystoma; species Ambystoma mexicanum. Next base: position 584,708,168 of record NC_090929.1, on the reverse strand, counting down.
TAAACGGGGAGACAGGACAACCTTGGCGGGTGCCTCTTTCCAATGTGAAGGGGGATGATATAGTATTGTTTGTTCTGACCCTTGCAGTCGGCTGCTTGTAAAGCACTCAAATATACCCCAAAAATGCTGGACCAAATCCCATTTTGGCAAGAATCAAAAACATATAGTTCCATGAGACAGAGTCAAATGCCTTCTCGGCGTCAAGGGTGATGGCAGCAGCCTTAGCTTTAGGATCTAACTGTGGTGTGATAGCAAAGAACCTCCGCAGATTTAGAGCAGATGAACGTGTTGGAATAAAACCTGATTGGTCGGTGTGAATCAATTTATTCATGTATGGGGTCAGGCGGTTGGCTATAGCTTTGGCGTAGATTTTCGTATCCATATTAATGAGGGATAACGGGCGGTAGGATGAGGGATCCTGGGGGAGCTTGTGGGGTTTAAGCAATACAGAGATCACTGCTTCCCTCATTGTGGTTGGGAGCTTACCCCTCTCTAGTGTGTCTTCCCAGAATGCAAGTAGCCTGGGGGCCATTTCGCCCTTGAATGTCTTGTAAAAGTCGACTGGAATCCTGTCCGATCCCGGAGCCCTCTCAGCTCGCAAGTCAGCAATAGCATGCTCGATTTCTTCGATTGTCATTGGAAGGTCTAGCTTTAACCTATCATCTTCATCTAGACCCGGAAGTAGGATAGAGTCAATATAACTCTCGAGGTCCCCCAGCACGGCTGAGTCTGCATTGGCAGACAGTGAGGTGTAAAACTGCTTGAACACTTCATTAATTGCTTCAGGAGATGTGTGAACCGAACCACTAGAGTCGACTATGCTGGTAATTTGTCTGGCCCCCATCTCGGCTTTAATTAGATTCGCCATGGATTTGCTGGATTTGTTCCCTCCATATCTCCGTGCCCGGATAGGTTGTGAAATGAAATGCAATTCTCTGATGGCTAGTGCTTTAAATATATCCAATTTAGCTTGAATTTTGCGGAGGTGGTCTCTCCCCACATTAGCGGGCTGCAGGACGTCAAGATTGCAGAGGTCTCGCTCAACTTGGGTGAGTTCCTTTCTAATATCCCTCAGAACACCATAAGATGTTCCCATCATCTGGGCCCGCAGCCACACCTTGAACGCCTCCCAGACCGATTGCAAGGAGTGTACGGACGCTTCGTTACGGAGAAAGAATTCTTCGATTTCAATTCAGAGAGATTCTACCACTGAGTCATCTTTCAACATATTAGGGGGCATACACCAGATTCTGAAAGAGTAAGTCTCGTTTCTTGGGGTCAGCCATAAGAGGAATGGAGAATGATCTGAGAAGGATTTCACACTGCTCCACATCAGCAATCAACCCTGGTGATCACAGCCAATAATCAATCCTCGAACTGGAGCTATGAGCTCCGGAGTAGAATGTAAACTCTCTCTCTAGTGGGTGCGCTTCACACCAAGCGTCCACCAGCGGTAAAGTGGCCATCGCCTACTTCAGAGTCAGTGCCGCTTTAGTATGGTGCTTGTGTTGACTTGTAGAGTGATCAAGCCCCAGATACAGTATTATATTCAGATCTCCTCCCCACAGCACTACTGCGGTGCGCACGGGGGACAGAATCTCCACTATCCGAAGGTAAAATGCCAGAGTATCAACATTAGGTCTGTAGGTATTGACAATAATAACCTCCTGATTGTTCGGTTGCCCCCATAAAATCACGTACTGCCATTCATCATCTATGACAGAATTAGTCAACTGAAAATGTAGACGTTTGTGAACAATAGTGAGTACTCCCCTAGCCATCGTAGAGTAGTTTGTTGGCCACTTTCAGAAGACCCCAGTTTCGTGCAAATGTGTCAATAATCTTCTTTGTGACGTGAGTTTCTTGCAGGAGGAGAATGTCCACCTTATGTCGATTTGCATAAGCTAACACCTTTCTTGCCTTGATTGGGTGGGCTAATTCCCTGATGTTCCAGGTGAGCAATTTAATTCCTTGTCCCCTCGTAGCCATCTGGGTCAGCGTCTGTGATCGCCAATGGATTAGGCCCATTTGGAAGTAGCACCGTCTTATTGAAATTACTAATGTCCATATTCATATTGCTAAGATATTGTTCTTGATGTGAATCGCTCCGCACAATGTCATAGTCCGAATCGCCCATTCTGTGCTATATGAACCTCATCTTGTGGGCAACAGGCCCAAATGTTTCCCCCACACTCCCCAACCTCACTATCCCCCCAAATGGACAGTGTACGCCCCAAACTTAACTTCAACATTTGAGATAAACAATCGGGCAGCACTGGTTGGTGGGTTTTTCTTCGTCACCCTACCGACCCGACCAGACTGATGGTCACCGCGCCATTATCATCTGAACTTAGGTGGCCAATTCTCAAGTATTTGAGCTGGACTGTGCGTTTTTGTCTCTCTGTGGTAGCGGAATGTTGTGTTCTATATACTTCATAGCATCTTCCGGTGATTCAAAGAATTGGGTCTTTCCTTGATACTGAAGACGTAATTTGGCAGGAAAGAGCATCGCATATGGGACGGAACGAGCTCTAAGAGCTTTCTTAACATGATGGAAGGTGGGGCGTGCCGCTTGCACACTGTTAGAAAAATCTGGGTATATGTGTATCGTACAGCAGTGTGCCCCTCTCCCTAGAGAGACGGAAGATCATGTCCCTATCGCGATAATTGAGGAACCGAGCAATAACTGTGCGCAGTGGGGCACCCATCTTAGGAGGAGCAGTCAGAGATCGATGAGCCCTTTCAATTAAGAAGTGTTGCGAGAATTGGACTTCCGGGAAGACAGTGTGAATCACCTCCTCAAGGTACACTTCCATAGAGGTGTTAATCTGCTTTTCAGCCAGCCCAACAACTCTCACGTTATTACGGCGCGACCTCGATTCGAGGTCATCGCATTTCATTTGCACCTGAGAGAGGCACTTCTTGAGGGAATCAATCTCCTTGCCATGATTTGCTGTCACATCTTCCAGTGTACCAACTCGGGTTTCTGCTTCAGTCATTCGCGTGCTCAATTTGTGTAGATCTGCCTTGATTAATGCCATTGTGGACCCCATATCATCCAACTTCGAGTTTACTGTTGCAAAGCTGGCCTGGAGGGCTGCCATATACAGGTCAGGCGAACCATCAGCCGGGCCCGGGGGTACCGGCTGACTGTTATGCAGGATTTCTTCATTTCTGCCCACTTGTGGTGTGTTCGTAAAGGCATCCATTGGGCCCTTTCTGTTGGTTTTATTGCCTCTGGTCATGTCCTCCACAATGGTGCTGCAGTGGTCCAGATACGGGAAACAAGCTGCGCCCCGGTGAAGGGAGGGTCAGGCCACCTGCAACCCAATATCCAGTCCGTGACAGCTTACGAGGAAGGCAGATGTTGCCAAGCGGTTATTACAGGATCTGAACCCTTTCTGGACAATCCAGTTTCTGCAGCTCACTTCACTCAGTGCGGCTCTCCTTAATGGTAACTACTGATGGGCGAACACCCCACCCGATAAATGACCAGTGTAATTCAATGTATGTGCAGGTGGACCACCCTTCAAGTCTTTTCTATGTAGAAATTCCACGTACCTGGTCAGCAGCTTGCAACAGGTTTCGGGGGGAGGGCACACCCCGTACCCAGCAGGCCTGCCGCTCGCTCACAGCGCGCACGGTGGCTGCCGGGGCGGGGATATCCAAAACACCTGCACCCAGATAGCCAGAGTGGGGTTCGGCCCCCGGGCGCAAGCCTCTCAACCCCCTGCTCCGAGAACAAGTTCCAAAAGATAAGCTCCAAATTTACTTATAAAGGGTTACTCCAAGCCCGGGCTCTCCGACACGTTCCGACGTGACCGGGCAAATCGGGGGGATCCGGGCCACACAGCGCGGGGCCCGCAGCAAGACCACCGGCCCCCGCCTCCGCCGCGGGACCGGGCAAGGGAGGGCAGCCCATAGCAGAACAGAACTGCCAAACACGAGCCGCAGGGCTCCAGCAGCGTCCCCCGACAGCTCTGGGAGGAATCCGCAGTCTGGCACCGTCACACCACCCAGCAGTCCTCCACTCGGGGGGCGGGAGCCTCTGAACAACCACCGACACTCCCGGGGGTGGGGGGCCAAACTCAATCCAGGCTCAGACTCCCCCAGTCCAACCGGCAACCCACGGCAGATGACCGAGTCGCAGCAGGATCCCCGCAGGACAATATTTGTTTGCCCGCAACCACGCAGCCGGGCACCGGAGGGGGAGGGGCAGGAAACACAGTATGGCCAAGGCTCGATCACAAGGAGCCCGTGGCTTTTTTGCACGACAATGGATCTCCTCAGCAGTCCGGATCTGGGCTACCCACGATGGATCAAACGGCGCACCAAGAGTTTAGCCACACAGCCCAAGAGGAATGTTGTATTCTGTCAGCCAAAATTCGCAGGATATCAGGACGGATCTGTCTGGTAACGGTGTAGCTTCTCAATCAGGCGGCCATGTCAGTCGGTGTCCAACAGCGCCCCCCTCCTGGCCTGTCGTGTTAATGTGCACATTCTTCAGTATACAAAGTAACCACTGCGGGCAGCGCAACCCTTCTAATTTAGCCCGTAACTTAGCCCGGCAAACATCATCATGAAAATCAATAAAAATAACATACAGAGGTGAATCACCTTTGGATTCAGCATCTCAAACTAATATATACAGGGTTGGCAAGTTGTGGGGAGTGGAACTACCCAGACGAAAGCCGGTTTATGTAAAGTGGAGAAGATCGATCTGATCTACCCAAGACTGTAACTGTCTCAACACCAGGGTAGAAGAAATCTTACCAGTGACATCCAAGAGGGACACTAGTCTATAGTTACACGGCAATAGCCTATCTCCTCCCTTATATATCAGTAGGAGTATCGACTGTCGCCATGAATCAGGGATATTCTGATCAAAGCATGCCTTGGAAAACAGGATTTTTAAGAGTCTAGCCCAACCCCCGGATCCTGTTTCAAGAGTATACAAGCCAACACCTTTGGACCCGGGGCCCTAGAACTCTTTAATTTCAGTATAATCCCTTCGTTATTCTCAATAGTTATTGCCAAAGACCATCCACCTGGCCAAGGTTCCACCTGCTCAATTTTAGGGCTCCCTCCTGTTCTATGCTTAAGGTGGTGGAGCCACTCATTTTTGGATGGGGTTCAGGATAAACTTCATTCTTTCTCCCTTAACCGAGGACAGAATCTGTCAGATTTTAGCAGTGTTTCTACTTCGCAGGGCCCCAATCATATATTGCCAATGGGTATTCTTGTTTGAATAGCGCCACCGCTTGAGCCATTGCCTATGCTCCAGCTTTATTGCCTTAATCTGCCCACTCTTTTCAGAAGTGAGGCCATCTCCGGCCCTTAGTTTTCTCAGATTTCCTCTCATGGTTATTTTCGCATCAGGGATGGCTAAGTCGAATCTGTGTGTATGCTTATCAAACACTGCCAAGTCTCTGCATCAAACCACTCCAGTCATAAGCACTAATAGCTTTATCCAGTCTTCAATTTCATTAACTTTCCACTAGGCGAGATTACCAAAATCACGGGCAAACACATGTGTAAATAGTGGGTTAGCTTTATGTACGTGCCTGGCTGTCCAGCAACTACGATTTCCAGCGTGATTTGGGATGACCCCCCTATTTCCTTGAGTAGACAAGGTGGCCATATGGCAATCCAAACTTAGGGCTAGTATAGCGTGGTCACTGAAAAAACTCGCTATCACTTTTAATTCCTTTGTTTTTAGCAGGCATGTATTATTTCCCAAAAAATAATCTAATGTTGATCTGCACTTGTCAGTGCCCCAAGTATATTGGCCTGGCACATCACCCCTGTTCTACCATTCAACAGTGTTAACCCCCAATTAACCCAAAACTGCACCCATTGGGCACCTTTGTCATTACCCTTACTCTTCAGCATGAGGCTTTCTTCTGCAACATTAGTGTAAGAGGAGCACTGGTGCACATCACTACACCGAGCATTAAGGGCCTCTCCTATTAAGATTAGCCTTTTGTCACTAGAGCCAGCCCAATCAGCCAAAATCTCACCAAGTAAGTCAAAGATTTCTTTCAAGCAGGTAGTGTTTGGGGAATGTACATATTCACTATTAGTATTTTTAATCACACTCTACCACTGACCCAACTTACCTTACTGCCATTAGTGCATTGTGTACAGCTGTTGTAATGTGAAGGCTTTGGTAACACCTATTTCTAACCCCCCAAATGGTCTACCGTTGGGACCCCGACTAGCCTTGTTTTGATAGACATGAAACCCCTCTAAATACATGGATGCCTCCAACCAGGATTCCTGTAATAGGAAAATATCATATTCACCAACTAGGGAGGCAGACCCATCTTTAAACATAAGGTGCCTGTGACCCCTAGTGTTCCAACTGACCACAGCACACCTTCAGGGGTCAGAAGACCAGTAATCCCCTGCAGAGGCCAGGTCTTCATTAGAAAACAGCTGACACACCCGTGTCTCCCTTGGCCCACTCTCGGTAGCCAGATCAAAGTTTATCGAGAGGAGGACCATCCACTGGGAAACCCCTAACATGGGGCCAGGGGCGACTACGCAGGGCTTAACCGGCCCGCCAGCCCCATCTTGGTCACAGTACACAATAATCTTTATTCATATAAGGCCGGTGACCATAACACACTGTCAGTTTATAACCCAGGGTTCGAAGGAAGTCAGAACCCGAACATAGTAAAGAAACCACCACTGGTGATACAAAGTTAACCAAAGCCCAATTTGTCGAGCTGTCCCGAAGTGGAAGTTCGATTTGAGACATGTCTCTACTACTGATCATTTAGAGGCAAGGAATACTCCTCCGGATGCGCACCAAGGTAGATCGATTCAAAAATGGACTGGAGGCGATTGGGTACAGTTCTTCCAATTTTACAATAGTTCCTAATATGAGTCTCCCAACAGAAGAGCAGCCAGACCAATGAGAGTCATGAGCCACACGGACCATTTTTGGGTTATGGGAGGGCCTCCAACAGTTGGGTCGGGGGCCACTTCATCTTTCTCCCCACCTTGCCCCTTCTGGCTGCTTGGAGACGATGGTAATCATAGTTTCAGTTGTCCTTTTTGGCAGAGTGGTTAGCTGGTGGGAGTGGGTGTTTGGAAGCCCTGTAGATGTCAACCGTCCTTCCCCTTGATCCACCAGGTGGGTGTCTCCTTTCTGTGGGCCGGCATCATCGAAGGCTGATGAGTAATAAGCTTTGGACAGGCCCATTTATCCAGTGAGCCGCGTAGGGTTACTTGGCGGAGTGTACCATCACCTTGGATCTTACTAACCAGTTTATGCCCCGGCAATACACCCGGGGGCCTCTCTCAGGGAGTTGCGTTGGCATTACAGAAGCCTTGTTTGAAAAGGATACCTGTTTACCAGGGGCCTGCGTGATTTTCTTAAGGACTTCCTGGGGGAATGGGTAAGGACTTTCAAGGGGTTCGCTTTTCATCATGGAGAGTTCATTACATAACGCTTCTAGCGCATCATCTTCGTCATGGGCAGCAATGTTTAGAGCATCATGGCTACTTAAGTGAGAGACTGGGCAGGGGGCACTAGGCCGAAAGGCAACAAATTAGCCCTTGGACAAGTCTCCCTCAAAGCCAGTCTCAATATGGGTTTGAGATTAGTAGATTGCACGGACCAGGCACAGGACAGCCATCCAAAGATTCTTCGCTCACAGAACAGTGAGACAAGGGATGGGAATTGAGGATAATATGATCGATGTTGTCTGTGATTGTCTTCAGCTGGAGTTGGTCATTGCCATGTCCAAGCATATGATGTGGAGGTTGGCCATTTTGGCTGTTATTGTATTGAGTCGCTAAATAACAGCTTTCATACCTACTTGCATTTCTATTCTCAGCAAATATAGCGCACTGTCTTCACATGAACATTCTTCAACCTCCAAATCCGAATCGCTTGCCAATGCAGTAAGGTTAGGGCTACAGATTTTCTGTAGCAGCATTATTTATATAATCTGCATTAGAGCCCAAGGAGTTGCGCTTCAGAGTTTGGCACATCTGTAGGAGTGATCCGTTGTTATCGATCAACGATATAGGAATTAAGTCGTGCGTATCAAACGCATCCATCATTCTAGGCGCTAGGGCATCTGGTGGTATATCATGGGCCCCCTGGGAGACATTTATGGGGTCAGCGCAAGTTCAACACATGGAAAGTAGACAGAAGTGATATCCTTCGCTTAAATACAACTTAAAAAAAGCCCATGAGCATGTGTTGGTTTGCCACCTGGGAGGATTGCTCTGGCAGAGGCAGCACTGCTTTTTCTCTTTCTTGGTTAATGGTGCGTTAGATAGGTCCCCCACTGCACACACCATGCTCCGTGGTCATTTTGCCACCTTAGCTGCCCAACTCTGCTGCAAGTTAGGTTCCATCTTGAGCCGATGGAAAGGAGAGGGGACAGGGGCCGTGGGGTAGGCAAGCCAAATACGTTGACGAATTAATGATCAGACTTCAATCAGGGCCGGCTCCAAGGCACCACGCCAGCATTTGCCGCCCAGATTACGGTTTGAATGCCTGTTTGTCACTGGTCCAGGGCTAAGCACAAAGGGGCTGGTTAGATTTGCAACTAAGCAGAGAGGCAGGAGTTTTATAAGTGTTATATATAATCCAGTATTGATATGAGAAATCAATGGTGAGAAACCAGATGAGGCACACTCACCGGGTCCACCAAAGACCACTGCAGAAATGCGAGTGAGCGAGGGCTGTGTACCGTTTAAACTTTACCGGTGCTTAATTATGAAGCAAACCCCCAAGTTCCCCGCTTCCCGGCCCCAGAGACAAAGTCTGCCATCACCCAGCCAGGGATCAAGGTCCTATTACAGCAAACCTCGAATCACGGGACTCTACTCTGCGTGCTGCGGACTGCAGGCTTCCACGGGCTTCCACGGCAGCAACGATTAGCTGCAAACTTTTCTCCTTTGGCTTAGAGGAAAGAACCTAGAACCTAAAGATTGCGTCAAGCCGCACTGCGCTCTCACTCGTTTACAGCCACTTCTGATGCTCCTGACATGATGCCATAAGCCAACTCCTCCCAGATGTCATACAGATCTGCCAGCACCCCAGGACCCAACTTAACATTAAAGTCACCCCAGAGGACCAACACCGTATGTGGATCAAGAATTTCTAAAATGGGACCCTCTGTTAGATTTTTCAGTGTCTCAAGCTTGTTATTCTCTACAGCATGGGGACTATTATAGAAATTAACAATTGCTATTTTATCTCCATAGTTAGGAGCCAAAATCAGGTATTGTAAATATTCAGATTTAGTTAGCATTTCCTTGATCCTATAGTTCAAGTTAGACCTAATCAATATAGCCAAACCCCCATAACAATGACCCCTGTTCTTCTTGGACGACTTTACCTGAAATGGCACAAACCCGCCCAATACCAATTCCTCTACAGTGCATGTTTCTTGTAGTAAAACAACATCATGTCATTTCAGATAAGCCACTGGTTGTTGGTCCTTAAATTTTGATCTAGCACCTGATATATTTTAACTGAAAATAACTAATATTTGCCCTACCGTTATACAAATGTGTTGTGCCTCTTTCATGCAGTTAAATGCCTGTCCTTCATTATAAATAGCCTCTTTGCTATTCAACCATTGAGCTGCATGTTTCCTAGGCATGGACTCACCACAATCAAGCCGGTTGACTGGGGAAGAAGAATAACCATGCATATTCCCTGAAGTGACTGAAAACAGATGGTTCTGTGAACCCCCAATTCAACCCGTGTGATCAGCTACCGTCATCCAACATCCGATAACTCTCTTTTGTTCATGTTCTGAGCCCCACTGCCCCTGTACCATTTCCGAGGCTCTAGAACTATGAAGCCGTCCTGTTGTACATCGGACTTGACAGTAGGAATCAGATGTGCAGAGGAAGGGCAAAAAGAGAACACTTCAAACCCAAGATCATATCAAGGTTTTACATTATTATATATCCGCTCAGCTATCAGAGGAGAAACCAATGATGCCAGCACCCAATTGGTGTTACTATGGTATGTAGGTAATTCTAGACTCTCAATATCCTCAGGTTTAATGTCACGTTAATCTGCAATAAGATGGAACAGATGGAGTAACCAAGTGCGATTTAGAAAAGAACTGACTTCACTAGGTACACTTTCTACAATTTTTATATATTTAGTACCTATGCCCCCCGGACAATCCTTAGCCCACTGTGTGTTAGCTGATGTTTTTGCACTTAGGGCTTCAGCATGAGTGAGCCAGGTCATGTGATTAAAACTAGATCCAGCAGTACCATCTCCCTTACTTAATGGGGATATATATTTAACATGGCACTCATCGCTTGCGCAGGCCGAGATATTAACACTTCGTGTAGCTTGATCTGCCCCTTCCCCCTGGGCATTATTTACTGAACCACACGAAGGTGCAGAGCAACAGGGGCCAGACATGCATAACACACTTTGATCCACAGACCCACAAATGGATTGTAGGCAGCCATCAGAGGGAACAGGGACAAGAGCCTGTTTGTTATTCCATGCCTCCTCAGCAGCATTCACACTTGCTTTCGATCAAAAAAACGGTCTCATTATCAAGGCGAATAGGCTGCGTCCAATTATCCAAGGGGCCGTGCAGTACCACTCGTCTTGTGGTACCATCAGGCTACTCATTAGTAACAAAATATTTGCCAGCAGTTAAATTCCTCTCTTTAGTGATAGTCATTTTTCTGTTAGCAGCACCACAGTAGACTTTGTTAGAGGGCGCGCTATTGTTTTGCCGCAACAAACTCAAGGCTGGAGCCCATTGACGTCTCTTTGTCCTTGATTTAATGATGGGGCTTTTTAACAGAGATTATTCCATATTTATGGCTTCCGTGGCATGCTCCTTAATTGCTGCAGTAACTTTTAGCAAGTCTTTATGTAGCACCAGATATCCAGAAGCCGAGGATTGAGGATTGGACTGTTTGTAAGTCCATTCGGCACCAGGAGGCATGCTGGCATCCCCACTTTCCATGAGCAGGATGCCACATATATCTAAATTTCTCCAGGAATCCAAGGGAGGAATTTCACTATCAGGATTAAATGTTCTTTGTGAATCCATGACTGAAGCAAGTATAACATTCACAACACGTGCAAGGGTGCATTTGGTTTCACCCTATTCTTCTGCCACTTTTGTAAAGAGTAGAAATAGCGCATCCAATTTCGAGGTAATGCTATCCAGGGCAGAGGAGATTTGGGCTAATTCACGCCGCCGGACGCAAATTGGATCTCCCTGTGCTGACTCCTCCGCTTCTCCCTCATTTTCAATATAATGTGTATATGGCGGTGAGACCAGGTCAGGGCTAGCCAAAAAAGTTACACCAATTTTCTTATTATGGCTAGGGGTATTAGGGGCAAGTGAGTTTCGCCTCAAATTTAGACAGTGATTGAGCAGCGACTCATTATTATCAATCATTGGTGAGCGCGTTGTTACGTTAACTGAGGAAATGTTGCAAGAGTCTGTCGCCGCTAAAATGGTTTCAGGTCGATTTTACCGTAGTCACAAAGGCAAAAATGCGGTCATTTTCATTTGGGAAGAGTTTGTTAGAACACTGTTGCCATTTCTTTCTTTCTTAGATTGGGGGATTGAATTCTTACATAGTAGGCAGAGGGCTACATGCCCATTTTCCCAAACGGTGTGCAGTGCTGCGTATCTTGCTGATTTTGGTATTCATATTCATACTTACAATAAAAAATGAATACAATGAATAACATTTTAATAGTCCCTCTTAGCCAGTAGACAACAGACAATGAACAGAAGGCAATAGATATATAAAGGACTGAAATACAAATACCAGATGTAAAAATCCGTTCCCACCAAGAGGAAGGAGAGGAGAACGAAGCCTGAGGGAAGAGCTAAAGATAGGTTGGCGTCTCCACACAGGTCAGCAGGCATCGGCACAGGTTTGTAATGCCACTTCAGACGGCACACTCCTGCATCATTTAGTATGGATCACAAATGGTTAAGTGGAGTGAGTTGAATGGATGGATGGACGGTGTTGTGGGAATGACAATGGTCACTCTTTTGACATTTCTCATGAATAATGCTATGCATACCAGTGTGTTCTACTTTAGAGATGCTTGTTCAGTACAATAGAGTGACAAGACATTTCCCAAGCTTTAACACAGGTTGTGCACACCTCACCCACCAACCCTCCAGCAGCTTTGCAAAGGGTCATAGCATATTTCACACAAGCACACAAGCAGTGCACAACTGTTTTCAAGAGGGCTAGACTATCCAAGGAGCAACCTTTTGCCCTGTAAACCTTTCTTAAATAACTAGACAAAATGATATTTTTGAGGTATACTTATTCATCTTATTTCTCGATTTCCATCTTTAATCTTTTATTACACATGATCAAAATTCAACTTTTTCTATATAAAATATGCCGTGTACTGCTCATAGAAACATAATGAACTCATAACCCAAAGTAAGTTGCGGAAATGTACTTGAGGGCTGTGGTTAAACGACATTAATGTTGTGGGCAGGACGCCCAAATATGAAATTTACCACTGGCAAATAACTATCTGCAAGTCCAAAATCTGCTCCTGTCTCTTTTCAGAAAACAGGAAAGTTGCAAGCACAGGTAGGGGGATTGTGGGCCATTTTAAGTTACAGACTGAAGACAGAGCATGGGGCAGATTAAGTGACAGCCATCTGCTTTTGCTTACTGAGCAAGCCCTCAAGTCTTAAGCCTGGTCCAGTTGATTTATATACATATCCCATTGCCCATGGGATGTTAGGAGAAAATGGGCTCCATTTGCAGGTTGTGTCGTAAATCTCCCCCCGTCTCACCTGTGATCGGGATTTCCCTTGTTCGGCCGCAGGACTCTTCCTGTGGATGGTTCGGGTCTTGAATAGGCTCGCCCGAGCCTCGTCAGGTTGCAGGACGCGCTCAGAGTTCCGGGAAGTTCGTGGTTCCAGTGTATCCAGGATTAGCGATGAACGAGTAAGTAGGGGGGGGGAAATCCAGGAACAGGATAAAAGGCAAGGAAGGAAGTAAGAGGATCAAAGGAACCAATGTAGAAAGTTAACACACGTCGGGTCACTACCGAAGATAGCATTGAGAGGCGCGGACCTGCAGGGGCGTGACCAATTTATAGTACGTGCCACGATGTGAAAGCTAGTGCGTAGCACGGAGCTTGGTACGGCCATGTTGGGAGGAACAAGGAGTACAAGCCCTTCGTGACAATGACCATGAGGTCCAGAAGGGGCAATTTCGCCGGGTCATGACAGGTTGGGTATTGGAAATGGACTCTGAGCATGAGGAGGAACCCATGCAGAGAAAGAAAGTCTCCTGCTCAGTATTGTGTGTCAATTTCCACGATGAAGCATAACATCTCAGAATATGTTCTTTGCCAAGATCAGAAGGCTTCTCTGCAATAACACAATAATGTATTTGCTTTCCAATGCTGACTGTTTTCATTTCTGTAACACTAAATCTCAAGATATATTGTTTGCTCAAGTTCACAAGACTTCATCGTAATGAATCCCCTAAAACCTCATATTGGCTGACGTGCTGATTGCTTTCTTCATTATGGATGGAACATAGGAGCTCAGACTATAAACTTTGCCAAAGATCAAAATGCTACCATGCATTTAACTCCTTCCCCTGCCTGTGCTGATTCCCTTTTTTGCTCCCAATGGAAAACAACACCTCTCAATATTCTGCTTGACCATGATGCTGTACTGAAATGTCCTGCCATTACCCAGTGCTTATTTTCTTGTCTTCCAATGGAACACAATCTAGCAATATACTTCTTGGAATGGACAACAAGGATAAACGTCTAGCGTTGTTATTTTCCTTTCCTTTTCATGGAACACAAGATCTACTTGTCTGTGGTCGATGCCTATTATCCAAAGTCTGCACAACAGTGAATCCATCCATCTCTGATTGCTGATTCTGTCCCTTTACTCCCCATAAACCCCTTAAGTGCCAGGCTATTATGCAAGTCTATGCAAAAAGGACGAGCTACAATATATACACAGATATACGATTTTCCCAACAACCCAAGCCACAAGCACAACCATTCGTATTGCAGTGCTTGTCATACTAACCTTTAATTGCAAACCCAAAAGGTACTGTTTGTTGAGAAAATAATTTGTGAAATCTGAGTTCTGTCCTTTTATGAAATACAACTATTAGTATAATTGATTGTTTATATTTTGGTTTCAGTGAATGAAAATTGCATTACATTATAGTGTAACAGGGGGCCATTTTTCCTTCTCAATTCTACGTTTTGAATTTTCATAACAACATCAAACATATGGAAAAACCTGTGTATAGGCGCCATACAAATATCCAATAAATAAAAAGTAATTACTTGAACGTTTTTTGTATTTAAGGAAGTCTTTAGTGTCCCTTAAAGCTACATTCTTACAGTATAATTATTTGTAATGTTTTAATAATAAAAGTGTGGAACAGTTTTACACAAACCTTTCACACTATAAATGTGACAATTACATACCTTACCATACACACATTAAAACAAACAAGCTTTCCACATTGACAATTACATCAATCAATACTTGACTGCATGTCAATTCTACCAATTCATAAACCATCTATAAATTATCTTAGTCCTTTAAGTCCTTTTTCAATAATTTCCCATAATTTCATTAAAGATTAAAATGAAGGTTTGCTGCTTACCAGCCTGACGCTTAGTACACATTTCTTCAGAATCATTTCTATCGGTATCCTGTACCCAAAATTGCTGTTCTAACATTTGCAGTAACCTCACATTGGGTTAATACATTGCTCATCGATTCCAATTAATTATTTTGTCTGCATAGTCTACATATAGGGCCTCATTACAACTTCGGCGGTAGCCGTGCTGGTAAAACCGGCACAGCTTCCGCCAGAGTGTTTTTTTACCAGCATCCGGGAATGGGCAATTACCGGGTCATTATGGCCCTGCCGGACACGGTATTTGTCCATTCCCGGGCGCCAGTAAAAAATGCTCCCCATTCCCATGGGGAGGCCGGATGGACTGGCACCATTCAGAATGGTGCTGGTGCATCTGGTATGGTCTGCTCGCGGGTGCTGGTCCGCCCGGCAGGTCAGTCCTGGCGGGCGGGAAGGCACCCGCGAGCAGAACTCGTAGTTTGTCGATACGGTAACAATGGTACCGGCAAGCTTACCGGTACCGTTGTTACTGTACCGGGAAACTTGTAATGAGGCCCATCGTCATGTTACGTGGGATACCTATACTTGTTCCAGTATTGTAATGTAATGTAATAGGCATTTCTATAGTGCCTTTCACTGGCACACTTTTTTCCGGACCGCCACACTGCAAGTCTGCCTGCAGGGGCCATTGCGCCTGGCCGGGTCAGAACTGCTGGGCGCAACGGCCCCTGCAGGCAGACTTTTCACGGAAGCACCGGCTCCGTTAGCAATGGTGCCAGTGCTGCTGAGTCACCGGAAAGGGGGATTTACCAAATCCCACGCATAAGTTCCCTCTCCGCCAGGACTTATAATGTCCGTTGGCATCGGGCAGTCAGGTGGCAGATTCAGTGTTTCGCGGTCGATGGCAACTCGTCGGTAGCACACGCAGGTTATTGCCAACCTCGTAATGAAGCTCATTATATGTGCACATAGACCAAATTCTTATCATGGGGGATAGCTGCATTCTAACGGCAGAGTTGTTGTGCAATGTATGTGTAGCAGGAGATACATTTTGGGGCCGAGTTATGTAATACATTGCGTGGTAAATAGGGACTTTGCATGCCAAATCGCATGCAAAACCCTGTCGAATCATGGAATCGACTGTGCGCAACTTTTTTGTACACTGCGGGGACTTCCTGCAGGCTCGGGACGTCTATGCGAGCCGCTGAGCGCCTTGTGCGAGACACCTTGCAGAGTGTGGGTGTCCTGCGCATAGATCAGAGTAGGGGGCGGAACTTGCAAAATGGGGAAGAACTAGGGAAAATGTGGGTGTTACGAGGGACAGCGTGTGCAAGGCGATCGCACGCCCACAACTGCATAGTGATACACATTCGAACAGTGTGAGCCAACATGAGTGAAGAATAAAGGATAACCTTATTTTGAGAAAGTATTTTGGAAAGGAATATATATGTAAACCGAAAGAGAGGCACTAGGTTCACTCCAACATTGAACACAGTTTTTGAATAACAGAAGAATAAAGAAGATTGAAAGTTAAAAAAGGAAATTCCAGAAGGAAAAGAGGCATTGAGCGTTTCAAATTTGAAGGGTGTTTGGTGGCAGGGTAGAGGAGGCTGCCTTATAGGTTTTATGGGTGGGAATGGGGTTGGAGGGAAAACATGGTATGGTTGACTAAGTGAACGTTTTAGGGTATATTTTGTGGAAATAAAAAATATAAATAGAAAGAATTAAAATTAAAGCTTTAAGGTTTCTGACCCTTTCTGTCTAAAGGTAATTTTATACCCTCAATCAAAATACATCTTCCTTTAGGCCAAGCCATAAAAACACCACGTTGGGACTATTGGTAAAATATACTCATTTGTCCATCCATCTTTTAAAGACATGATTTTACAACATCATGACATTTTTGTGATCTGTTTTCTTTCAGATGCTATGCTCTTTTAACTGCAAATATACACGCCAATGCCTTATATGCTGTTGTTGCAGGGAAATTTGGCCTCTTGAAGACCAATAATAATATCCCATACGCTCTCAAAATGCAGTTGATATTTTTTTCATGAAACCCCCCTTTTTCTAGAAATCAGAATGAACTACATTGTTTGAAATTTAGTTTTACTATTTTCTTTGAAAGCATTGGACGGTAGAACATTGGCATGTTTCCTCTAGATAAGAGGAACATAGACGTAATAACTAGGCAGATGCAGCGTTGTGTGGCAGTCTTCAGCCAGGGTCAACATGTGCTGCTTCGTTAGCAAAGGTTGGAAAACAGGGTAGATCTTTTCATAGGGCTCCTGTGTTGTGAAGCTGTTTCCACAGTGATTGCTAGGGTAAGTGGGTGAGTCTTCCATTGGTGTCAACTTACACTGTTTTAATTAGCATAAGGTGGAGTAGACATTTTAGGAGGACCCCCGTTTTCCAACTGTGTTTCTGCTGGCGTTTCCAGGGTTTATTTGGGCGTCTCTAGTCAGGGTCAGTCAATGTACACTGTTTTCATTACCAGGGCCAAAAATACTTTTTGGGGGTGCTCTCGTCTTGCATAGCTGTTTCTGCAGCGATTGGCAGGGTGTGCCAGCCCACTGTACATTAATGTGCAGTGCGCCATGGATCTGAGGAAAATGTGCAAGTGCCATTTGTAATGGCAGCTCATGCTCGATGTTACCCATTGAGAAAAGCGATGTCGCACAAACAATATTGCCTATCTAGAAGCAGAAATTCATATGAACAGCCACAGCCATTACTGAAACGTTATGAGCGTAGCCATGTTTTTTGCCAATGGGAAGTGAGAATTACAAGGTTGTACGAATAGAAATATGCCGATAGAATAAACTGTTCCTTGTTCATTAGAGTATCAAGACAGTATAAAATAGGCTGCATTATGTGACCAGGTGGTTCACTTTTTCAGACAGGAATTCTGTGTTAGGCTGTTTCCTTGCATTGCAATGAAAACGAACAGACTTTGTTACATGTTGGAACTTAAATTGTAGTTTGGAGTTTCTGTCACTTGGCAATTTGGTGCCTTTCCATAAATGACAACACCCAATTGAGGCAGCAGCAAGAGCGTGGACTGCTCCCCTCCAAACTCCTAGCACCATCCCAAGAGGTGAGAGACCTTTCGAAATGGGGTTTCTGCCTCTTATATTTTTTTAAAGGTCACGTCAGGTCTGGGTAGAATATATGTGCACAGTGCTGGAAAAACCTTACATTCTGATGCATCCTGAAAACTAAAATGATGATAAATAAGTAAATCAGAAAAACAGATTTTATTTTTAGAAACAGAGGAAGTGGGATGAACCTGTGCGGATGAACCGGCAAAAGATTGAATAACGATGGATGCGTGTGTACATTGCGCACTAGGACTCCAGCTGCACCAGAGCCTTCTCATGTTAGAGGGTTCTGAAAGCAAGAGGTGGTCAGTGGAACCGTTAGACCCCACAGTTGAATTAAAACAGTTCTTTCTCAGGATCCATCTGGTGGAGGTTCCCTTTTGTATGGCTGAAACCATTTATTTCCTCAGGCCACATTATGCTCTCCTTTTTATGTGTGGACTATGAGGACAGGACAGTGTAGGCATGGGGCAATTCCACCAAAAGGTACACCAACACATTACTATCATGATTATATGCACATTTTTACGTAAACAGATCTCTTTTACACAGGATAATGAAGTCAAACTATTTCTGGCAGAAGGTACCTTTGATGTGAATAAATGAATGCACTTAAAAGGGGTACTGAAATCTAAAAAAGGGCAAAACCTGACTACACCAATAAGGAAGCTAGCTTGTTTGGTATGGGTTAAGCCTCCAGGAGACTTAGTGAATCTAAAGTAATCAGTCTAAAATATTCTAATACAAATTTAGCCAACTCTGGTTCAAAAACTAAAATTGGACATGTAATGGGCACACACCTTCCTCTGCTCCACCCTCAGCTCCACTATATACCCTTGTACCCAATCAGCTCAACTCTATCCCCTTGGATCCAAATAGGCACAAGGGGAGGAAACAGCAGAAGACATAATTGATTTCTTTAGCACTATTCAGCACTATGCATCGGTCCCCTCAGCAAAGTGTTCTGCATTCTCATGTTCTGTCTCAGCAAGCTTTACTGCAACAGATGCTACCAGAAATTCTTCCGGCTTATACCTTGAGCACGGGGGGGGGATAGCTGCTGCCAATTCAGGTTCTAATCTTTTCAGTCCTTCCACTACCAGGAACAGAGTGAATTATGGCCTGTGAGAAACGTGAGGGTATCCTCACTAATACTCCCCCTGGATCCTCTTCTCAGGTGGCCAGGGAAAGGCCTCTGCCTTTGGATCCTGACTCTCGGGTAGAGAAGCGAGGGAGTATCACCTGGGTGGAGAGTCCTTGGGGATTGGGAGTGGTGTACCCATAGTCGACAACCAACCTAACCCTCCCCCAGCCTTTATGGGCTATTGTAAGACATCTCCCCATATTTTCCCACACTTTGCCTATGACAGTACTGGGACGAGGAAGAGGCGACTAGGTGTAATGAACACTAGTAACTCCTTTCAGCACTCTAGTACTTGGACAAGGAAGATGCCTTCAAAGTACTTGGAATGTCAGGCATGTCCCTCTAACTACAGCAGTTAGGCATATCCAATTGAGAAAGCACATCTGCAACCTGTCAAGTGGTTGCAAGTGTATAAAAGGAGAGGCAGAGAGCAGCAAGAGAATGACCAACAGGGAGGCCTGTGTGGGAGAGACCAGCAGGGGACCCTGCTTGTGAGACAGCAGCCATGGTGGGACCTGTGAGGAAGCCAGGACGTCGGCAGAAGTCATAGAGGACCTGTGGAGCCCAGGGCAAGTTGGGCCGTAAGATTTCCACAGGTGTGGGAGCCTCCATGGTCGGGGGAGAGCAGCTGGAGAAGTAAGAAAGAAGAAAGGACACTGTCCATGTCCGTAGAAGAGGAGCAAAGCAGCCAGCATGCGGAGAGAAGCATCCATAGTGCGAGTGGGGTTAGCAGTGACTGGCTGCCAGCCGACGAAGCAGAAAGGAAGCAGCAAGTGCACCGGGGAGGAACGCTGAGGGCTGGTGAGTGCAAGGAGGTGACACTCGAAACTGGGGCGCTCTTAAGGGCTATGCATAGGTACAAAATACTGAACTGAATGAAAACTTGAAGCAAAGCTAAATTATGCATATTGAATACTGAACTGAATGAAAACTTGAAATCATGCATATTGAATATCGAACCGCATGAAAACTTTGCGGGCCAATGAAGCTAATGAAAGTGAAAAGGGAGACTGCCCTTTTGAAAGTAATGTACGAAATAAGAGCGCACGTATGAAAGAGCATGACAGGAATGGGGGGAATAAAAGAGACCACCACTGAGTTAACATTATGAACAGATACAGTATGGCAAGGCCCAAGACTGGCATGAGATGTGTGACACGTGATAGAAAAGCCAAGAGACTAACCAGAAGAAGCCAGGAGAGTGTGAACTTGCACATAAAGCCAAGAGGCCAACAATGAGAAGCTTAGTGAATGTGAATCTATACACAGAGGCAAATACAGAAGAACCTGTGTGGGCTCAAGAGCCTAGGGTTCCTGGTTGCGCGACCTGAGATGGATGGACCGTGTGGTCCAACAAATGCGCCTAGACCAGGGAGTCCTAAAATTGTGAAAACCAGAGACATTGTGAAACAAACCAAGAAGGAGGGATATAAGTGAACTATTGATGCAATCCAGAAGGAGGGTCAAGTTGTTCTGGTTTGGTGTTGAACATTGAGATACTGAAATAAGTATAAGTTGCAACGTTGAAGTCTTGAGGAAAGGGAACCCTGAGACTTGATGAACTGCGATTGTTGTCTTGAGGACGGAGCCTCCACACCCTTTTCTTTTGAACTGTGTTGCTTGGAACTTGGGCAACGGAATCCCAAGGATTGTGTGGAACTGTATTGCCTTGAACTAGGGGAAGGGAACCTCACGGATTTGTGGAACTTTCTTAAACTTGGGCAAGGTGAACTGAAAAGGAAGCTAAGAGCTGGAAGAAGCTCAGAACTTTGTTTTTGACACAGACATACTTTTAAGTTGAACTCTTTGACTCAGACTTTCCTTAGTTTCATTCAGGTAGGGAAATACCACCTTAGCATAGGGCAAGTTAGGCCTTCTACCATCCTGACATTCGATTTAATAAACCATTTCATTTTGAACTTTGAATCTGTTGTCTGTGTCTTGCTTCATGATGCCTCCACAGGCCCCATAAAGCCACAATTCAAGCCCAAAGCCAATTGGAAATACTGGTAGAACTAATCTAGAAATAGTGCATGTCTGGTGAACCCCAGAGGCTCTTCGATGTTTGACAAAAGATTTCCAAAACATTAGAGAAGAACCACATAGATGTATTGATGAACTGCAGCTGGTTCTTCATCTTTGCAACCCATCATGGGTAGACATGAATCAACAAGGTATCCTGGAATAAGCACACCATTAACTCGGACAAGAGACAATCTATTGGCAATAATCCATTAGGTATGCCCAAGAGAAACAGATTGTCCAAAATAAACAACTTCAAACAAAACAGATGAAAATGTCCTGCCGAATATTTAAACAGATTAAAAATCATATTCACAGACAGTCTGGTATTAATAAGCCTGAAAACACTACACAGGAGGCAGTATCACCTGCCTTTGTTCAAGTGTTGCAACCTAAGGTATAATGTAAATATTGTGGTTTGGCAGACAAAACTGCTAGCTGAACCTGTGACTGTAGCTAACATTGCTTAGCTTGCTAGAAGCAAAAAAGGAAAGTACTGAACTGAATCTCATTGTGCTGCATTGCAAAGTTCACAAGATAAAGGGAGGGGTTCAGTCAGACAAAATGTACAGGGATGGAAACGGACTGGAGGAGAGGTACCACTTACACATCCAGCTCAAATTCAGCAACGATCTTATCAAAATATTGTCCCATGTTCCTGCTTGTCTCTGGTCCCAGCGTGTAATGAAGTAGGCACCTGTCCAACATACAACCAGCTATGATTGAGGTAGATCCCTCCAAGTCCCTACCAAACGTTTCTCAATACTCACTGCGCTCCAAAGCAGAGGAGGGAGTAGCAACTGCTATCAATGCAGTACTTCAGCTCGGAATATTTGTTCACCCATATACAATCCTGGCAAAGATCTCTATTAATTTGTGCAGGATTTACTACTGGTGCTGCCCTGTTTTCTAGTAGTTCTGAATCCTGCTACCATTCTTCTTGTATTCTACCTTCTGCTGCCTACTTTTTAGTTGTAGGTCTATATTTTGTTTGACTTATTCATACATTTACAACAGCGCACAAAGTGCCCGGGCATCTAGGCGCTAGAACCAGCAAGATGGGGCGAGGGGTGGATGGTGGGGAGGAGGAAGTGTCAGTTGAATAGGTGGGTCTTGAGCTATTTTCTGAATGCGTTGTAGGACAGTTTGTTTCGAAGATGGGTGGGTAGCTTGTTCGAGAGTGCAGATGTGTGGAGCGGGAAGCTGGCTCCACCTGCTCTAGACCGTTTAAACCTGGGTGTGGTAACGCGGTGAGTATACTGAGATCTGGTAGGCCTTGAAGATGAGGTTTTGGTTATTTTCCCTGCTAGGTAGTGTAGGATATTTTTACCCATGCCAATGCGCCCCACTGCACCCCTTTGCCAATGGGGGCAGAATCAGCCAAAAATGGATGCGCTAACCTCTGTGCGCGCCAAATCTGCAAAACTGTGCATGGTTCATAAATTGATGGCCTCTTCCCTACATTGACCAAGGGCTGGCCCAGATCCAGGGGTCAAAGGTATACACTGCCATTGACCTGACCAATGGGTACTGGACTGTACCTGTCAGTACGGAGGACCAATACTAGCTGGCCTTTACCTTCAGGGGGCAGCAGTACACTTGGACCCAGACTCCCTTCGGATGCATCGACTCTGGCAATGAATTTAATATCTTCTTGCATAAGGCAATGCCCAACTTTGGTGAAAGGGGTAACCAGGCCTATGTAGATGATGTTCTGATCAAAAGCTCAACTGTGGAGGAACACATAGTGGAGATCCGTTATGTTCTGACACAGTTGAGGGCTGCCGGAGCAAAACTATCTTTACAAAAGGCACAGTGGTGCAGGACCCATGTCAATTTCTTGGGGCATGAGATACCTCCTGAGGGTCGCTGTCCCCAGGAAAAGAAAGTGGAAGCACTCCTGAAACTAAAAGACCCCACAACTCTGTGTGAGCTAAGGAGCCTCCTTGGACTGACTAATTACAGTAGAAAGTTCATTGAGGATTACGCAGAGATCACAAGACCCCTGATTCATCTTTTGAAGGGGGGGTCAAGTGGGAATGGGGTCCAGAACAAGCCGAGGCAGTAAGACAACTCAAAAGAAGCCTCTCACAAGCGCCTTGCCTAGCTTACCCTGTCAAAAACAAGGAGTTCTTCTTGGAGACAGGGTTCTCAAATGCATGCTTGACTGCAGTATTATACCAAAAGCATGACAAGGTCAATAAAGTAATCTCCTATGCAAGTAAGACTTTATCCTCTGTGGAGGAAAAATTCAACGATTGTGAGAAGGCACTCCTGGCAATGGTGTGGGCATTGAAGAATTACCGCCCGTTCATCCAGGGGGAACACATCATAGTGGAGAGCCCACACCTGCCTCTGCAATGTCTTCAAAGTGACAGATTCCAGGCTGGAAATGTGAGTAACTCCCGAATTACTTCCTGGATTCTGTCAATGCAAGGCTTTCCTGTGGAGGTCAGATATGGCCAAAACAAGAAGAGTCCCCTCGGGAAAGGCTGGCTGACTTGCATGATTGTGCCAGAGAAAACTGTCTTGAGGATGAAAGTCTTAAAATCAAGGACAACATGGAGGCATACATCAATTCCCCACACAAAGTCTATGAAGAAGACAAGTGTGAGGTAATGCCCACTGTCTATGTGGATGGTGCTCATACCATGTTTACAACGGGGAAAAGGAACTAGTGGCCAGCGTGGGGAATGCCTGGGTGAATGATGCCCCAGAACCCTCTGCTGCGTACAAAATCGGTCCCCACAGTAGTCAAGTGGCAGAGCTGATGGCTGTGCATCAAGCCATCCTCACTGCTGTCCAACACCAACTCCACAAACTGGTCATAATCATTGATTCAGATTATGTACGGAAAGGGTTCGTGGAGCACCTGGTTAATTGGAAAACCAGAGGCATGCTATGTGCTAACAATAAACCACTAAAACATGGAAATTTAATACAAAATATTGATGATCTGGTCACCTCTTGTGGGATGACCATCTACTGGAAAAAGATCAAGGGTCATTCTAAGGTAGAGGGACCAGACAAAACTGGAAATTACTTAGCTGATCAGCTGGCCAAAACCGGAGCCATCCAAGGAGATGTACTTGATGTACTCCTGAACACCCGTGAAGACCTGCTCACCAACCTTGACTCTAATACCCCATGCGTTCTCATCTTGCTTGACCTCTCTTCTGCCTTTGACACTGTCAATCATGCCATCCTGCTCAACCGTCTGCGTGATAACCTGGGTATCACTGGTCAGGCTCTGGCGTGGCTGAATTCTTTCCTCTCCAATCGACCCTCCCAGGTCCAACTGGGGTCCTTCCTCTCTGACATCTTTTTCTCTACCTGTGATGTCCCCCAGGGATCTAACCTCTCTCCCTGGCTGTTCAACCAATACCTGGCACTCCTTGCCCACCGCATTGCCGCTCTCTGTCCCAACTTTCAGTGCTATGCGGATGATACCCAGCTCATTTTCAGGCTACCCTCGGCCTCCTCCTCTCCTTCCCTCATCTCTGACTGTCTGTCTGCCATCCAGGAGTGGTGTGCCGCCAACAACCTCTGCCTCAATGCCAGAAAGACTGAGATTTTACTCATCGGCACACCCACTCCCTCCTTCCCTGCAGCTCTCTGGCCAACCTCTCTTGGCCCTCTTCCTACTCCCACCTGCAAGGCTAAAAGCCTTGGGGTCATCTTCGACTCTGCTCTCTCCTTCTCCCCTCACATCTCTGACGTCTCTAAGAAGTCACACTACCAGCTGCACCTCCTTAGAGGTATTCTTCCTTTCCTCTCCTTCCCCCAGAAGCTCACTGTCTCCAGAGCCCTAGTCCTCTCTAGGCTGGACTATTGTAACAGCCTCTATCTAAATCTGCCTGCCTCTACTCTCCGCCCTCTGCAACTTATCCAGAACAGGACTGCGACATTTGTCCTTGGCCTCAAGCCCAGGGATCGTATCTCTCCAGGACTGAAATCCCTGCACTGGCTCCCAGTGGCTGCGAGCATTAAGTTCAAAACCCTCTGCATTGTACACAAGGCCTTCTGGGGTCTGGGTCCTACATACCTTCAACTCTCTCTTCCTAAATATCTTCCTTCTCGAGCTCTTCGCTCATCCGCCTCCAACTCCCTCAGTGTCAGTCGCTTCTCCATATAACGAGTTGGTTGCAGATTACTCTCTTCGGCTGGGGCCTCTCTCTGGAACAGCCTTCCTGCCTCCCTTAAACTCGAGGAGAACCATCTCCGGTTCCGGAAGCACCTCAAAACCTTCCTCTTTGCCTCTGCTTTCTGTCCCCCTCTCTCCTGCTGATATCCTGACTGTAACTGCTTGGGTTACCTGGCCACCCTTTCTGATCTCTGGCCCATGCCCCGTCTATTGCCCACTTGCACTGCCTCCCTGGCATCCCCTGCATCTGGGGACCGTTGTTCTGTATCCCTACAGTCCCTTTACCAGCACTTTGATCTGCACTTCCTTGCACTTGCCACCAGCTGGCCGTTTATTTATTTTCCTATTTATTCCACTTTTCCCATTTACTGCACTTTCCCCTCTCCCTTCCCCTGCACACTTTTCCTTTCTGCCTTCCCATTCACTTTTGTGATCTGAATGACACTTGGCCTAGTAGGATCATTGTCTGTCCTCCCTTTGTTCCCCCCCCTTGCCTTCTCGTGCCTTGAAACACTTGTGTATAGGCACGTTATAATGCCATATCATATCATCATATCATCATATCATATCATATCATATCGAGTCCCTGTTGGGGGAAATCCAGGTCACTGCTATCACTAGGTCCCAGACAAATGCTCACAATGAACTCTCAACTGCCCAGTGGAGTAAGGAGACCCCAGATGCTGATTTGATCATGGCTCAAAAAGGGGATCCAATAATTGGTAAGTTTTATCAACACATTGAGCACCCTGAGAACTTTCCCCTGATGGTTACCGATTGCATTGGGAAAGTGGAGTGTTGATGAAATGTCCAAAGATGTTCAGAATCCAAGACAGTTTGTTGGTGAGGAGATCCATATCTGGCTGTGACCAGTGGGTGGCCCCTACCTCATTCCGAAGCCTGATGCTGAGTCACACCTATGATGCGGCCACAGCCGGTCATCGGGGGTTTCATACGACATTAGAAATCTTGCGGGAGGCTGTATACTGGCCACACATGGGCAGGACCTCCACCAATACTTGAAGGGGTGTCTTGTGTATGTACAATTTCAGCCAACATCACTCACACACCGTGCTCCCCTCCAAAAGAGGGGGATGACACTGCCTTGATCAGATTTGCAAGTCGATTTCTCCTCTATGTGGAACAAGTACATGTTGGCCGTAACATGCTTGTTTACTAAGTGGGTGGAATGTCTCCCGGCCACAAATTGCAAGGCAGAAACAGCAGCTGCCCTGATGATCAATCACATCTTCTCACGTTTTGGACTACCCAAAAGGATTGAGTCAGACTGAGGTAGTCACTTCACCAGCGAAGTGATGACAAAGATTTGGGAGATACTTGGGGTAAAAAGGAAATTACACATTGCATACCGGCAGTCCTACAGTGGTGGAGTTAAGAGGTACAATAAAACCATTTTGAGCATATTAAAAAGTTTGTGGCAAACTCTGGGCCATGTTGGGATATTCAATTACCCCTTGTCCTGATGTCCATCAGATCTACCCCTTCTTCTGAAACAAAAATGTCTCCATTTGAGCTGATGACTTCATGAAGGATGGTGCTACCCCAGCATCTGCTCTATAGAACCCAAGAGCAGACCTTGAAAAATGCCTCCACAACTCATGAGTATGTTGAGAATCTGAGAAAACACCTTCAACATGCTTTTGCGTATGCTCAGCTGAATCTAGAAAGATCTGCAGACAGCATGAAGACCCACTATGACCTTAAGACAACCAAAAGGGAATATCAAGCAGGAGACAGGGTCTACTTGTACAATTTCCAAAGGAACCAAGCCACAGAGCGCAAATTCCTGCCAAGCTGACGGGGTCTTTTTGAAATTGTGGACAGAATCTCACCAGTCGCCTACAGAATCCGCATCCCCAAGGGAAATTTGACAGAAGGGGAAGACAAGTGGGTCCACATAAAGCAGCTAAAGAGTTGCCATCCCAGGCATATTTTGCGGCAAATAGAAGAGCCTACCGGAAACCCACAGGGGGAGAATCTGGATATCTAGAAAAAGGATAACATTTTCATTAATTACACGCAAGGAAATTGTTAAAACTGTCATTAAATACATGCAGGGAATATTGTCAATTTTTATTGAAGGCATGCATCTATCCCACTGCTGAAATCCCCCTGGGAACAGTAGTGGGACATTTTTCATAACTGTGTTATGTTCTGTTTTCTAGTACTGGAACTAAATCCACCTAATCTCCAAGGAGGACTTCCTCGGGGACCGAGAGGGAAAGCCCAAAAAATCAGGAGTGTTGCTCCACACAGAACCAGCGAAAAGAGCATGTTGCATCAATCGCTGATGGGAGAAGCAACCGGATTTCTGCACATGGGCAGAAAGAAAAATCCCACGTGCCCAACTTCCCCACGACTAGAAGGTGGGGATTTGTGGTATATTTTTAGTCATGCCAATGCACCTCACTGCACCCCTTTGCCAATGGGGGAAGAATCAGCCAGAAATGGATGCGCTAACCTCTGTGCGTGCCAAATCTGCAAAACTGCACATGGTTCATAAATCACAAAAGGCTGCACACCCCTGCCACACACAGTCAAAGTTGGTGTTAAAACAGAACTCACTGCAGTAGAATGCCAGTGGGTGATGTTACATGTCACATGAAGCAAGGCCACAGAAGTGGGCTAAACACCGAAAATGCCCTTTAAAATGCAGCTTTCCCATTCAATTGCAACCTTCAAAGTGCTGTTTTGGTGCTAAATTCAGTCATTTTCCAAGTGAACTATTGAAATGAAAAATGTGCTGAAACCACAGATCATCCAGTGCAGTCAGAAGAAACCGGGCCTCACTGACTGACAGCAGCTAAGAAATGTATTTATGAAAAACCAGTCCAGCAACAGTTTGTTTTCAGTTACACAGGAAAAATGCAGATAAAAGTAGCAACATATCAATTTCAGCTGTGCAGGGAAAACTCCAAGCATGAGCTGAATACTTACTTCCAGATTGCAGACAATTTCCAGCACTCAAAGACAGACTAATGCTGAGCTGAATGTGTGTGTGTGCTGCACAAGAAAATTAGATGTAAAACCCTGTTTAAAAGTGTTTCTTTTCCCTGAAGAAATTGGAAAATTCGCCTGTTTAACAGCATGTTTGTGAAGGGCTTCATTCGCTTAAATGTCTAAATCCCTTATAAACTGTGCTTATTTGTATATGTTTTAAATGAAAGACCTTAAAGTGAATTTTAAACTAACCCAGTTTGGAGTTAAGTAAATGCTTATTTCTGACTTGACAGTGTTCAGCCTGGGAAAGATGACACTTCAGTTGACACTCCCTTGCTATAGGAAGCCTTTATAGATGCTGGAGGTTCCCGCATATTGACAACAAAGAGCTCATCAGACTTTCATCTCTGGCCTAGCCAAGGACAATGGCAGGCTGCCTACTGATCTCTACAGGGGAGCTTCCCTCTCCAGGAAGAGGACACACCTCCCTGATCAAAGGAGTGTGACAGCTATTGCCTGTTGAAAGGAAAGTTACAAAGAAAAAAGAACTGCCCAGAACTTTTGGTGTTTAAATACTATTTGTGATTAAGTTTGCAACTCTTTAACTTTGCAACCTGAAGGAGGACAAATCTAAAAATTGGTAGATATTAATCTAATTTTAGGCCCTTGCTTTGAAGACATTAATGAACCCTGTACTACCTACTGACCCAAAATTACAGGAAAACCCTAATTGTAGCAAAACTATTAATGCTGCAAGTCTAATATTGTATACCCATGCTGTAGTGATAATCCCCTAGATATGTACTGAATTAGAAATTAGAAGTCCAAACTGTGATGATTAAAATTGATAAAATTCCACAGAATGATAAAAACAGCTCTCACAAAGATGGGGATTGAATGTAAAGATAACCCATCCACTATGTAATGTATATGTCCGATTCTATTAGGGGGCATCATTTTAGAAATGTACATTTGTGAAAAAGTTTTGGTCAAAATCGATGTGGGAGTTCCTAAATCCCATCATAAAGATGACAGCTCTGTTCTGACTGCCAACGAGAACAAGGCAAGTGCCTTTGGCCACTCACAGTCGTGGGGGTGTGGTTTAAAATTCTGCCCATACCATAAACTTTGTGATGCCATTTGGTAGGATAAATATAGGAACTTCACCACACAAAGACACACACTGCTTCCTGACCACACCCTGATTTCCACGCAGCACTTTGTTCCTGACTTCTTCATCCTATTCAGAACTTTTCATCTTGCAGCTGATTCCCGACTTCTTTGCAGAATCCAGGCCTCAGCATTGCTGAACTCTTTTTAGCTAGGCCCAAATTCAACCATTCAAAACTTAACGTAATTTAATTTTGATCCAGTCTGGCTTGCTACCATTCACGCTTGCCTGATGAAACTCGCCATCACGCTAATCTACCGTGTCCAGTGACCAGATGGGCCAATCCATTCCAAATCCAGTTGAGGTGCCAATCCAATTGACCAGAACCGCCCAGATGACTGATCCCTTCAGAAGTGGCCTGCTGCCAGTAGACCCGATCCAATGACCAGAACCCTGACTGTCCAATCTTAATTAAAATGGATTAAAATGGACTGTAAGTATCAACAGGAATAAGAGAAACCCATAGTATATTTGCCTTGTCCTATCCTAATCTCAACCATACCATCTTTAACTTCAGAACCCTAATATTGTCAGAACCATTCTTGCGCTGATTTTTTTCTCTCATTTTGTGACATTAAACATAACCCATTAGAGATTTGGATTGAATAAATTAATTCCCATACAGAATGGAAGCTAGAGTATCACACGTGAAGGGTTACAAGCGGCCGTGCGTAACTGTGGACATTCACGTGTGGCACTCTCTTTTTCATAGTCATAAATATAGTGTAATAAAACCAATCTGTCATTTTTAAAGCCGAATTTCTGCTTTTCTCTGTTCTATTTTTCAAACACGCTGTTCACTAAAACTTCCATAACTTCTTCAATTTTATAGATAGAAATGTAATCTCAACTCTCACTTATACCTAAGACCCTTAGCAACACCCACAACCAGAAACCGCATCGCGGAACAGTGTATTTGACCCACTTTTATAAAAAAACACATAGTGAAATTTAGCCGCAAATTTACATTTTCAAAAGTTTTACACGTGTCTTTTTCCCATTCAAAGTATTTCTATACTCCCATTCCGATCTAAAGTGCGTACTGTTGCTCATCTTTTCGCTCATGTGTGTTAGGAACTGTTTAGTGTTGCTCTCATAAGAATTGTTATCAATTTAAGCATTTTTACAACCTTTTCCTTGTTCACAGAGCAATTTTCACCTGTCATTTTTAAAAGTGTCAATTTCCCAAAAAACTGTTTCTCTCTTTTTTGGGGAGGGAAGATTGCATTCAAACTCTAGACGCTATCTGTTCACAAACCAAAACTGTTCTTTTCTCTGTGTTTTCTATTCTGCATTACTATAAGTGAATTCAATTGCTTTACTTATTTTTTTAATTGTATTGTCACCACTTGCTGCCCCATATATATATATATATATATATATATATATATATATATATATATATATATATATATATATATATATATATATATATGAAAACTTATGTGTGATTTGAATTTTAAATAAATAAATAAATATTTACTTTTACCAACTAGCCTGATTCCTGGTCCAGTGTGACCTGGGGGGTATTTTGAAACAGATGTGATATGAGTGGTATATCATTTAGAATATTGAACCTATAGACATAATAAATAAGTATTTCATTGCGCACTACATACTAGGTGAGACCTGGCTGTGTGCCTGATTGAAATCCTTAACAGTAGCGAGGGGCGCATTTCGACAGTCAACGATGAGTGAGGGATAGAATTTTGAAGTTGATTCTATTCTTGACTGGTAACCAATGGGCGGTTTTCCTGACCTCAGAGATATGGTCCCGTTTGCTCATGTCAAATGCACCCTGAGCCCATTGTTTTGGATTGTTTGGAGTTTGTGTAGGTTCTTTTCAGAAGTGCCAAGAGTACAGAGTTACAATAGTCTAATTTTGACCAAACAAGGGCCCTAGCGACTTTGAGACAGTTTTAAGCCGTAAGAAAGGGTTTACTGTCATTGATGAGCTTGGTGGCATATGCAGAAATTGATGCAATGTGGTTGACCTGATAGGACATAGTCAGGGAGGAGTTGAGGTAGATGCCAAGAGTTTGACAGAAATGTTTTGGCCGTCGATGATGAAACTGGTAAAGTCTTGAGGTAGTTTTGCAAGACTTGCCGGGGGCCGTATGAGGAGAAGTTATGTTGTGTCGTTGTTAAGGCAGAGACTGTGTGTGACCATCCAGGATTGGATTGATTTGTAGATAGAGTTGATTTTTAGGGTGTCTTTGGGGTGGTCACCAGTGAGGGGGATGAGAATTTGGGTGTCGTCCGCATAGCTTGTGAACGAGATACCCAGGGCATCGAGGTGGTCGAAAAGGGCCTTTGTCTATATGTTGTACAGGGCAGGCAAGACACAAGAGCCTCTGGGCCCTCCTCAGGCTGTGGGTATTGGTGTGGCCATTGCTTCTCCGGCGAACACTCGTGATGATCAATCGGCTAGGAATGAGGCGAGCCAACTGGTGGCTTCTTTGGAGAAATGAGCTGAGGATGTGAGGACATGACAAAGGATCTTGTGATCGCTGAGGTTGAACGCTGCAGAGTGCTCCAGAAGCAGGAGCAAGGAGAGTGTGCCCTGCGCGTTTGCATGATTGAGCTGTTTTATTAGGTCTAGGAGAGCTGTTTCTGTCCTGTGCTTGGGGCAAACGCCAGATTGTCGGATCCCCAGGATATGATGGAGTTCTAGGAAAGACTGGATTTGTAGGTAGGCCACTCTGTCCATGATTTTCAGGAGGAATGGTACTGTGGTGATGGACCAATAGTTGGTGGGGATGGCTGGGTCGAGTGAGGGTTTTTTCAATAGTCGGGTGATCCAAGATTCTTTCAGGGTGAAGAGAACAGTGCAGGTGGCGAAGGAGGTGTTAATGAAGGTGGCAATGAGGGGGAGGAGAGGGTCAGTGCATTCTTTGAGCAGGGTGGGTGGGCATATATCCCCCTTGCAGCAGGATGGTTTGAGGCCAGCGATAATGGTTGCAAGTGAGGAGGTGCTGATGGCCTGGAACTTGAAAGGAGGGAATTCCCTATGAGCAGGTGGTGGTGATGGGCAAGCAGCTGGGATCGAGGCACGTGTGTCTTTTATTTTAGTTTGCAATTGTGTATTTTTGCCTTTGACGGTGCCTTGGACTTTGTTACACCAGGCGGTGTCTTTTAGCACTATGCATGGAGGGGAGATAGGAGTTTCCAATTTCTCTGAGAATGGTGAAGAATTCCCTTGAGCTGGAGGAGGCGTTAGAGATTCTTTCATTGTAGCTGGCAAATTTGGTTTTGTTGGCAGGTGTTGGGATTTTTAGCCAAATGGCTTCTGCAGCTCTTTTTGCAGCTTGCGCGGCAGATGGCCTGGTGTGAACCAGGAGTTGAGATTTGTGGGATTCTTGGATTTCTTGGCTTTGAGGGGTGGCAGGAGGATGATGGCCTTGTGGAGTAAGGCATTGCAATGATCAACCAAGACTGTGGCATCCTGAGTGGCGGGGTGGCGCAGTAGGTTGATGAGCGGGGTGAAGTTGTAACTGGTTAGGTTGCGTGAGCTGCGATCCATGATGTTGAGTGAGGTGGGCTCTGATCTCTAATGGTTGCGACAGGTGGGTAAGGTGAAGGTCATGATATGGTGGTCTGACCAAGGGCAAGGACGGTTGGCGAGAATAGATATGTTGCTTTTATAATCTAGGATCCAATGAAGAGTGCGGCCATGGGCGTGTGCTGGCTTTGTGATAAATTGGATGCAGCCTAGGTCAGCCAGGAATGTGGTTATGGCACACTAGTTAGTGTCAGAAGGGTCGTTGAATCCCAAGTTGAGGTCACTGAATACAAGGAGTTGCGTGGATGGTTTAAGGTTGGAGGAGCTGAGTTGTGTGTGATTGTCCTCAAAGTAGGCAATGGTGTCTGGAGGATGGTAAATGAGATGGATAGTGTGTGAGGCGTGGGGTGAGCATTTCAGTTTGGCAGACAGGGTTTCACAGTTAGGAAGTGGGGTGGGGTTGGTGGTATAAAGTTTGAGGGAGTCTCTGTAAATGAGGGCGACTCTGCTGCATTTTTTATAAGGTCTGTCACATCTAAGCATGGCATAACCTGTGGAGATGGGCAAGGCCAGCCGTAGGGGTAAGCCAGGTTTCTGTAAGGGCTGGGATGTCCAAGTTGTCTGCAGAGATAAAGTTGAATATATCCTGCGGGTGGGCTTTGAAGGATCTAGTACTGAGGACGGCACATTGGAGAGCCAGAGCAACAGGATCTATGGGTGTGAGAGGGTTTTTAGGTTGATTTGTGTTCCAGGGCATCACTGTGAGGGGCACAGTGGCATTCCTGTTGTCATTGAGTACCTGAGATGGCATCCTCTGTTGAGGGAAGGAAGGAATAGGGCATGGGAGGTACAACATTGGAGGTTTGCATTGCGAAAACCAGTAGTTGGCGGCCGAGAAGCAAGGCGTGGAGTGGTGGCGGAGGGGTGGTGTTGCATCTTGTGGCATTGTGGTGGGAGATCCTGGCGTTTCTGAGAGTGCTCTGTGGGTGGTATGGTGTGGATAGTGGTGTGCCTGGCAGGGCTGGATGGGCTGTGCTTGGGAGGTATAGTAATCTTGTGGGGGGAAGCATTTGTTCTCGGGTTGTTGGGTAAAGGTTTGAAAGGTATTCAAGAATGTGGGATTTGCTGGCATGAGGTGTGAGTGGGCGGGTGGTGTGGCTGATGTGCTGACAGCATCAGCGGGTTGAGCGGCTGGTTGTGTGCCTGACATTGAGCTGCTGGATGCATGATGAGGAGTGGAGGGTGGGGGTGGCAACAGCGAATCTGGGTTTTCGAGACCAATGTAGACAGGGCTGCTGGCTGAGTCTGCGTGGTTTCAGGGGTGCACCACTCTGATAGGGTAGGTAGGAAGCGGGTGGCTAGCGGCATGGCAATGGGCAGATGGGGTACAAATGTGTCACGTTCGTAAGTGCCGGAGGAAGGCAGTAGGTCGGGGGAGGGTGGTTTGAAGCATGGTAGCATGTGGCGTGATGAACAAGCATACCCAAGCATGAGCGCAAGGCTTTGCACATTTACCGGAGGTGGCAGGATATGTTGGCTGGTGCTGAGGGGTAGTCAGCATGTTGTAGGGGGTGGAGTAATTGACGCATCGCCGGCGGAGACCGGCAAATACACTATCTGTTTGCATAAACTGCAGACCTTTGCTGTGGCCCGGCTTCACCTCCCAGCTTGGGGGTAGGGCTCCAGATAAGAAGAGCTTCTTCCAATCAAAGACATCGCTCTGCGAGGCAGCCTGGGGGCTCAGTGAGGCTTCCAGCAAAGTTGCAGCCATTTTAGCTAGTTGCGGGAGTTAGAATAAAATTAGAGCTGAAGGAAAATGTTCTGTTCTTCCCTGCAAGCATGTGCCAGTCTCTTGATGTTGCAGGAGACCGTAGAGACACAATCTTTTCGCCTTAGCTGCAGGCCTTTGCTGTGATCCGGCTTCGTCTCCCGGCTTGGGGTTAGGGCTCCAGATGAGCATTTTCTTTTCTATACCTATCCAACTAGACTGTCAATTTTGGTTTGCCTTCACATTTCTGAGGATTGCAATACACCTAGACAAAGCTATCACGGGGTAGACTGAGTCCCCTTTGTTGCAAATACTGAAAAAGGATTGAGATGAAATTATATTCCCTGGGAAATCTGTACAGGAGCAATATGTAAATCATTGTCTCCTAGCTTCAATGTCATTCACATGTATAAACAGAACACCCTAGAACAGTGGTCTTCACCTAAGGATGTCCAGGAGGGCCCCAGACTTTGTTAAAAGGTAGCAAGAAGACTGTTTCTAATATTAAAAAAAAGGATTAAGGTGACTGCATTTTAATAGAAAACATAAGCAGTAGAAAATGTGCTTATATTTATAAAAGCCTGCCCCCCCTGAACATACTTTGGGACTTTGTGGGAGCAACTTGTGGTGGGGGGAGCAGAAGCAACAGTTTTACTCAAAGTAGAGCTTGGTCTGAAAAAGTTGATTGCCACTAATTTAGTATCATGAAATGCCCTAGCCATGAAAGGTCACAAACATTCCAAACAAAAGCTACATTTATGCCAGAACAGAGTACATTATTTGGTTTGCAATGTTTCCGAGGGGACCTGACATTTAACAGAGACACGTGTTGCCGCAGTTGTAATCATGCCTGGACCTGCCAACCTTTCTCAAAAGCGTTAATTTCTGGGTATGGTTGAATATTGTCAATAATGTCTCAAATGGTCTTCTGAAGCAAAAATGGAATTCACAGTCCCTAATCACACTCTCTCTTGAGCAGGCCAGTACTAGGACTACCCTAGTACAAGAAACCGTTCGTACTCTTTTTTTCACAAAAAGGATGTGTTTGCTCTAGCTGTATTGATAAAAAACATGGGGATAGACATTGTGCTTTTGCATATTACAGAACTGTGCTAGCACCTGCTGCGCCAGGACTTCTTTCCTGTCTCTAGCCCATAGCAGTCACTGGCCTAGCAGTGCAAGCATCAGAATGATCAGTTTCAAGGTTCTCAGCTAACAGTTGAAGTACCTCATGTGGTCCTAGCCCTCTTGTTCCAAAAAAGGCACATCACCTTTCCACATCTTACCTTACAAAGTACAACTGGATTCTGTTGAATTCTTCTTGCATCACTGTGGTGTGCTGTGCTGTTCTTAATCAAACCTCCTTATTGCAGAGTGCAGCACACAGAAAAGCACACCATTGTGGAACTGCCCTTACATCCCAGGTAGTACCTTCATGATTTGACGTCATAAAACTCTGACCTAATTAATTTTGTAGTTGGCTATTACCTCTGCAATGCTAAAGGAAAGCTTGTTGGAAACCAGGTTGCTGGTTATGATGTGTGTTCACCCCAGGCTGCAAGAGGAGGTGCCTACATTCCCAATCTGCTCATATAGCTGAATTGTTGATTTAACTAGAGTATGTACACTGGTGAAAAACTGGCACCACATAGACTGAATCTCACTATGCTTTTGGAGTTGTACATGACTTCGGTCAATTGTGGAAGCAATAGGACATTTTGCTCTTTTTGATGTTTTCATGTTACCCAAATTGATTGCTATTGTAAAGTGTGCTGCCCACCATCTTCTTCATGATGTGATTATGAACGGAAATAATTTTGCTGTGACAGGAGCTAAGGAAGTGGGTTATTCCTCCCTTCAAATAGGTTTCTTCAAACTGACTAAATGTAGCAGCCTCCCTTGGCATCCCTAAAGTCTTTGATAAAATATAAGACTCTTCCCCAGAAATAAAAAAAAAAAATCAAGGAATGATCCAGGGTACCTTTTACCTCCTAATCACCTTTGGTGCTCTACGGATGACCGCATGGTTGCTTCAAAGGTAGTGTTGCCCTGTTTTGCCCATGTTTGCCATCAGGCACCACATGTGGTCAAATGTTGGGTGATGCTGCTCTAAAATCGAATGGATGTGCACCAGGCCTTTCTTCTGTAGCTCAACAGGATTGTCAACATGGTGGTATTTGCCAGCAACACAATGTTGGTAAATCTGTGCGACCAGAGACTAGAGCACATCCCCCTTTGCTGGGACCTTTGATGAATACTCAGATTGATGTGTTGTGTCTTTGAATATGTATTAGTTTAGGTAGACATTTTCTTCAGTATGGGTAGAAACCTACTGCTGGAAAAAAGCAGATGCAAAGACTGTGGTGAAAAGGTTCTATGTTCATTCATCCACATTTTGTTTTCATGGCATTTTTTGCCAAACTTTCCCCCAAAATAACACATTTCTTTTTTTTTATTTGGGGGTTCTCCAATTATTTGTTCCATATTCCCCCATGCTACCCCTTTTATGCCCTTGCCCCCCACCCCCCCACATGTTTTTCGAAGGTTTTTTTTGGGCAAACCTTTTTTTGGCAAAAAATGCAGCAGAGAAAAAAATCAGGCAATGAATAAACATCATACTGGTGAAAGTGCTTATCAAAGACTTTGGGCCTCATTACGACCCTGGCGGTATGGGGTTAATGGCGCCGGTAGAGCCGGTAGAACACATCTCCCCACACAATGCTGATTGGTATTTGCATTTGAGCCCTTACATAAAAGCATACATTACGTTCAATAATTGGGTCCACAAACCTTCCCACACGTCCTCAATCACAGCATGTGATGTCACAATCCATCTCCAATTCCCACAGCACAAAGTTAATTTATTGAAACATTTGAGATGACCAGTGGAACTTTCATCAACTGCCCTGGCTGCCTCATGCTGGTTCACATGGGAAGCGCTTACCACCAAGTCACCGCCAGAGCCTTGAACCACGGACGCACTGCTATACAAATATTGCAAATCAGGGACACTCTAACCCTTTTCACAGGGAAAATGTACTATGGGGCAATTTGAAACTGCCGTTGTTCTTTTCTACTTCATTCGAAAATCATATTTTACAAATTATTTTGAATTATAAAATGGTCATGCCTTCATTATTCATTGGCGGAACCTGTGAGCTCTAATCTATGACCTTGAAAACCTTGAAAAATAACAACCATTGTATTCATCTTTCAGTATTGGCCTGGCATCGCAGACTCTGCACTAAGTCACCAGTCACAGTGGTTTTTTCCATACATGAAAGTCTAACACAGGTTGTCCTACCACTAAGTTTGATTATACTTACCTGTGCCCCTGTATTTATGGATTAGTTTTTATTAAGGATTTTATTTCACAACTATCAAAATGAGCCCCCTCCCATTTTTACAGTGCTACTCTCGCAGCTGATAGGTACATTCCTTTATATGGCGTTGATTTTGC
This sequence comes from Ambystoma mexicanum, assembly GCF_040938575.1. NCBI lineage: Eukaryota > Metazoa > Chordata > Amphibia > Caudata > Ambystomatidae > Ambystoma > Ambystoma mexicanum. The sequence continues at coordinate 584,670,264 of NC_090929.1, read as the reverse complement.
ATCTTTATTACAATATCAAGCAGCAAGCCTGGCCAAGAGCTAGCACAAATGACTCTGGAATACTACCTAATGTGTGGCCCTGGCAATCTCTCTGGACTTACTCCGGATGTCAGTGCACATGCTGATAGTGCTCATCCCAAGAATACTGGTCAGTCCTTGGAGTGGAAGCCCCACATACCAACTACTGGCAGACCGCTGGGCAGGGCTGGGCAGGATGCCTTTCAGATTGGGTCATTCATTGTGAGGTTTGGGAGATAAAAGCTCCAGGAGGACAAAGCTGGTTTTATCATAAGGGCCCAAGGGATAACCCCAGATGTCTGATTAGGAGTAGGAAATTGATGGGCGTTCTGGTCAATGAAACCTCTACAGCTGCAATCTATGAGCAAACTTAGTCCAAGGCAGATAGTAGTAGTGAGTGACAAGGTGTGCTGGGAAGGAGGAGTCAGAGGTTTCTCCTTAGATGGGAAGGAATTATTTTGGGCAGATGATAGCTGTAAATGAGTAAATAATACAGTTACATGTGACGTAACCTTCTCACTGAACACCTGATCCAACAAATGCACAATTCAATGGTTAGCTAACAGAGTTGGAAATGTGATTGTAAGGGTATGATATCCCATTTCAATGGACAGCCCTGGCAACCCAGCACTTCAACATCTGCTTGAGTGCCTACCACAAAAACAAAAGATTGCAGACCTACTGGTGTAGATACAAGTTCTTCGAACGAGATATAATACAGAGGAAGAAGATTTTCAAACAGCATAGAGAACTTCGACCCTGTGTATACCAAGTCATATTCTGTGTTTTGTGGAGAAAGCCCTGGGTCTAGCTGAACATTCTTCGAGGGTCATTTTGTTGCTAAATATAGTATTTTCATTTCTGTATTCTATTGTTTTCACAAATGCTAGCATAGAGACAAAGACACAATTGAGTGCATACCTAGGCTGGTACCAGATAGCCAGAAAAAATAGAGATGCAAATGTTGCATGATAAAAAGAATTATCCTAGTATCAGTGAAATACATTGAATAATGAATTCCATGATCTAAGGTGTTATTAGCAAACTATGTTTAAGTAGGGTCAGACAAATAAAGGTCAGTCCACATTGGGCTAGATAGGGACCAGATAGCCAGAAAAAATAGAGATGCAAATGTTGCATGATAAAAAGAATTATCCTAGTATCAGTGAAATACATTGAATAATGAATTCCATGATCTAAGGTGTTATTAGCAAACTATGTTTAAGTAGGGTCAGACAAATAAAGGTCAGTCCACATTGGGCTAGATAGGGACAGAAACCAACTTCTTTAAATATTAATAAAATGCAAAGTTAATTATGGTTGTGATGAAAGAAGAAAAGGAGGGTGGGGTGTATAAGCAGAATGTCATATGAACAGCCATTACTGAAAGATTTTGAGAGTAGCTATATTTATTGCCACTGGGAAGCTGGAGTATGTTTGTTGACACTAAGAGGCGGCAAAGCCCTTTCGGCATTGGAACTGGAAGTGTCAACGCTCACAAAAGCTCATTGGGTCCAAAGTAGGGAGAGATCACAGCATGTAACTAGATGGAACTAGGAAGGCAGCCAAGATGTGTATGCAGGAGCTGGTTTTCTCTCTGCTAAGTAAAAGGTGTGGATAATAGAAATATGCCAATAGAATAAACAGTTTCTTGTACTTTAGGTCAGAGAGGATTCAAGTAGGCTACTTTATTTCATCAGGGGTTCACTTTTTGAGATGGGGTACACTACGGCAGGATATTTCCTTGCATTACAATGACAATAAACTGACTCTGTAACCTGTTGCAACTTAAATCACAGTTTGGAGTTTCTTTTGCTCGACAGTTGGTATGTGCATTGCTTAAGTTGGCTATATATGTTATGTTTAGCTTCTGTTTCTTCCTGCTTGAGCTATTTGTTCATACTAGTGAGAGCAGGCCTTTTTCTCATTACTAGATGTGGATAGAGTTGCGTCCATCTAGGTATCTGGTCATTGCATTGAATGCAATAGCATTTAATGCCATACCAGAGGGAAAAAAAGCATTGAAAAAAAGCATTGAATGCTTTTTTTTAAAAGGTAAAGGGTTTAGTTTAATTAAAATGGGTTTTAAAGGTTCAAAAAAGGGGGATTGAGGATGGACCCCCTCATTAAAATATATATTTTTTTAAAGCATTTGATGCTTTTTTTTCTCTGGTATGGCATTTGATGCTATTGCATTCGATGCAATGACTATAAACCGTCCATCTACATCAACAGAGCACTTCCAGGTGTCTAGATAGCCCCAAACATAAATCCGGCAAGCACTTCCGGGCCCTAGGAAGGTGAATCGACGGTCCAGTTCTGCAGGCTCTTCCAATTCTAGAAGGCAGAATCACGATCAAGGAAAGAGTCTGACGCGGTCCAGTTCTGCAGGCTCTTCCAATTCTAGAAGGCAGAATCACGATCAAGGAAAGAGTCTGACGCTTCCTGCTCAAGGCCACATCTACTGCGACGATTCCCTACCTCCAATAGGGAAGACTTCAAAAAGCATCGGAGAAGAATCATGGAATCACTGAGCCACACCTATAAGCAAAAGCACAATCTCAGCATTGCAATTCAGTAGTGAACTTAATCAATACGTTTATTCACATAAAGTCTTAACACTGCAAAGCAAAACACATCACCATCATGTATTTAACTAGAAAATATCTCACTACGGATATAATATAGAAAATGTAGTCAGCAGATAAATGTGGCGAGCTGACAGCATCACTCAATTAAATGTTCAATATGAAGAACCCACGATTCCTAGTTAGCTAATACATGTCCACTGGCTTTTTAATAACCAACTGATGTGATTTCATTATTTTTACTACTGATTTGTTAAACATATGTATTCTTCTGTTTCTAGTTTATGAACTGTTTGTTGAGGCTATCATCTTATACTTCTAGACATGCTGCCAGCTTGATTTTTTTGCGTAACATTAAAAACCATATATACGTTGACCTGTCTTTAATGTCAAGGATCATGTCTCATCACTTTCTGTGATGTCACTGCTGATAGAAGGATCTAGAGGTGTCAGTTCTGTTACCACTTTGTTTTGCATCATGTTCGGCAACAGCAGGTATAGAAGGGGCGGCGTACATGAATGTAGAGGGTGGGTGGCAAAACCAGGTAGATTGGAAACTAATTAGTCCAAAAAATCAGCTCGTCGAATTTCAAAAGATGGGTGTGCTGTGCATGCTGGGATACAAACTTTCCTATTGCTGAGCAACCTTTTCAGTCACGTTACACCTTTTACCATTTATGTGGCAATAAAGGGCAGTATTCCGCCAGGTGCTTTTTCGAGAACAGTAATGGACTCAAACATCATTCGAGAGAGATAGATGTGAAAAATGTTTCAAGAGGAGCCATTTTTCAAGCTGCATAGTTAGATTCTGAAGTGAGGAAAATCATGCCAATTTGTGCTGCTGGAAACGTCTCCACAGATTGCGGAATTATTCAAAAGCACCGATTTGTCATGCACAGCTAATGAGACCTACGCCTCAATGCGTCTGGGCGCTCCTGGAACGTGCGCTCCGCTTTGGCCTGCTGCGCGCGTGTGCAATCTATTTCCCGGCCGTTTGAAGGATGAACGCAATGACACTTGGCAAGTGATGTATGATGCGGCACGGGGGCTGGGCACAGAAGGAGAGGAGTTGAAAGAATCTTCTACCATACCCCGGAGCTCATTTACTGCCACCAGCCCATCGCACGCTATGGACAATTTTACTTCTACATAAAGGGAAAACAGTTTCAGTGCAATATTAAAAAAAAAATTTAAAAAAACGTTGCCTCGGTGCAAGTGCACTCAGTACTAAAGAGAATCACTGACCTAGTGCAACAAACATTTCCTTTCGGTGCATTTGTGTACCAGGTCAAATTGTGTATTATTGCTCCCACTAGACCAAGCATGCCCTTAGTGCAAAAATGCTTTGAAGTCACGTTGTTTCCAGGAGGACATTTTTTGCTCCAGTCCTAATTGCACTTCCGATGGTGTATAGTTTTGGCAATACTGCCCTAAGTCACAATATGCAGTTACATTATGTAATGACACTTGCGAGTTCTGTCTTAAGTACCGGTGGATGATGTTAATTTCTTCCAGCACTTCCATTTCCAAATGCAGCAAAACATATCTGGCAATGCATTAAAAAATAGCAAAAAAAAAGGGAATCTAGATATTCCCCACCACAGGACAAATGTCTGATTAATCATTGTTGAAACTGCATTTCTAATGTGCTGTCCATGTGACTACAGACCTGTAAACCAACTTCACATATTTATGATATATATTTTGTAGTAGCCCTCCTGCCTAGGTTAATAATTGATTCTCTAATGCAGAAACACTTGTTTACAGGCGCGCTATAAATGCCGCATCATATATCATATCATATCATTACATATCATATGTTATCCTTTCGATGGGACCAAACACACAGTCAGGGACTAATGCTAAGTTAGGAGACCTCTCTGGTTGCTGGCTCAACCCATCTATATCAAAGATCTGTTAACACACAAAAATCGGTGTGGAGTACATATTCGTTATATCAATAATTCACATCAGAGTCAATCTGTTGTCACACTAACACTATGCCTACATGGAAGCACACCCTGTCCCTATCAGAGGGTGCTTGCCCTAGGACACTGGTGATGCGCTGCCTATCTAATAGAAAAAAGGAGGGAATATTTCCCTATCTCTATTCCATATACAAAACACTTTACTAGAGTAAGGCTCTAGATACAACTCTAAAAAACTGAACAGCACAGTTACAGTTTGCTGATCCTCAGTACAAACAGGTGAAACCAATTCTCATCTCATAGCATCCTGGTCATTTTCAGAGGGGACTATTTATATAGCATGTGTGCATAATGTATTTACCCACACTGAAGTGTGTGCATTTGATGCAAGGTAAGGGTAAACCGCTATTTAACTGTGTCAACCCACAGCTTAGACTTCCTAATTTCTAAAGACGTGCTTCCACGACCATTGGGCAGGTCTATCGACAAGAATCTATATAGCTATATTAAGATTCCATTAACAATATCGGCACTTTAAAATGGTTGAACGGTTTCGATGACTTAGCTCATTGATGTCTTCTTCTTCAGGTCAAGCACAATTTGGACAGCTGGAATCATTCACTGTCATCTATCGTTGGCGAGCTGGCTGCCATTCCGTGACCTGTGGGGGAGGGGAATTGATACTTTGTTCACATGAGGGTAGTTGTATGGACTTATATTTCTTTCTGCCAGGCTATAGCTGCTGTATTATAATCTCATTGTATAGAGCCAAATGTCATTATAGCTTGTGTTATCTACCATTTCTACAATGGAGGTTCTCACCCACCTCCTAATAAAGTTTTGTGAGCTGCTTGTTCTTTAGGCACATCTCACTATTGTAAAACAAAACGGATTGCGGCAGTCAGTATGTTTCCAGGAAGGTGCATGTAAATAAACTACGCCGGTCAACTCATTGCATTCATGCTTCGAGTAGTCCATCAGCATATACAGTATTGTGTTGTATCAGGGCCAGCCAGTGTCCCATGTTTTGTACCCCACCTCCATACCTCTGGAAGCGGGGACACCCCTGCTACCCCCAAAGGCAATCACTACCACACATGGGGAGGGTTTACACCCCCGCAACTCCAGCTCCCCATGTTTGGCAGTGATTACCCAATTTGATTGTTTCGAAACAACCAAATAGTACTAGCCGAATTAAGCCAATTTTACTATTCGGCCAATTCGAAATGATCAATTTATGTAATACCGAAGCCGGGGGTCCTTAAATCAGTAAAATGTCATGCATGGATGGGATGCAGAATAACACTTACTCCAAATAATCAGACCGACCCAGGAAGTTGGCAAAGTCACAACCGATTGTTTCATTATCAATTGTCTAAAACAGGGAATTACTACGGACATCAACGGACGTTCTCTTAAGTTCTCTCAACTCTTTTGCATAAAAAACATATTTATATACTAAAAAAAGTATCAAATGTGATGTCATACTACGTGGCACACAGGAAATACCTAGGGGGTGTTGTGGCTGGATTAAGGGGAACATCTAAGTATACTTTCTATCTAGGAACGGGTTGTGATTGGGTCTGTCAGGTGGACAACTTATTCCAACCCCTACTGCAAGTCATCTTCATCAGTTATGACTGGTATATCATTGGCTCTGAAACTATAAGGCCCTTTGTTGTATGGCCTGCTACAATTGGTTGGAAGCTCATGCCCTTCTGGAGCAATCGGCTGACTAGCAGCACGTAAACTAGTACCCCAGGTGTCAGTGGACTTGAATGAATCTCCCCACCTAATTAGCCCAACATCTCTTATCGCTCATGCCTTCTGCCATTCAGATTGTCTTTGAACTTGGCCTTGCAAAGTATACTTGCTCCTGAGAATAAAAGGGAGAATAGGCACACTCTTATCACAGTTATTTCCATCCTTGGCTCACGTGACAGGAGACCGTATTTCTGCCTGTTTTGCAGCATTTCATTGTCTTGAATTAATAAACTTGGCACTCATAGTATTCTTTCTTTGCACCTAAACAAGGGCTGATTCAGTGTCTCACGTTCACTGTTCTTTAAGGATAGATAACCAGTTCTTGGCCGCTCCATCCTTTGACACCAGGCCAGACAGCTATTCCAGGCCTTTCCATGCTCTTAGCTTTATGTTGCTGTGACACAGCTTACCGATCCTTCTTTCTCTGTGGGTCTGAGCTTACTAAATATGTGACAGCGATGTCAGCTTCTATATAATGGCGGCACCGCCTGCAGTCTATTCTCTACGTATGGCAAGCCTTTAAGATTTCTTAGTCTACTTGCGTTGCGGCATCTGTACAGTTATAAAACCGTAAGAAAATGTAGGCAGTGAGAGACGTAGTGAGACAACAGTACTTGTACTGGCAAGTTAAATGTTGATTGGTGTGGGATATTTTGACCCATTCCGATATGCCCCACTGCCTCAATTTACAAATGGCGAAAGAAACAGCCAAAAATGGATGCGCTAACCCCTGTGCGCACAAAAATCTGCAAAACTGCATATAGTTCTCAATCACAAAAGGCTGCACACCCCTGCCACACAGTCAAAGTGGGGGTTAAAACAGAAGTCTCACTGCAGGAGCATGCCAGTGGACTTTGTTTCATTCAGCATGAAGCAAGGCCGCAGAATTGGGCTAAAAACCGAAAATGCCTTTAAAATGCATCTTTGCAACCTTCAAAGTGCTGTTTTGGTGCTAGATCCATTCTTTTCCCAGTGAACCATTGAATTTAAAAGGATTACAGATCAGCGAGGTGGCTCAGAGGAGCCGGACCTCACTGACTGACAGCAGCTAAGAAATGTATTTCATGAAAAAGGCAGCCTAGCAACATTGTTTTCAGTTCCACGGGGGAAAAATGCGGCTAAAATGGCAACATGTAACAATTTTAGCTATGCAGAGAGAACTCCAAGCAAAGGCTGGATACATACATCCAGATTGCAGACAAATCCCAGCACTCAAGGACAGAAATAATGCCGAATAAAATGTGGGTGCTGCAGAGAAAAATCTGATGTAAAAGACTCAGTTTAAATGTGTTTTTCCCTGAAGAAAGTGCAAAATCACCTGTTTAAAAGCATGTTTTTGTTGAAAGGCCTAATTCTTTAAATGTCAAAACCCACCTACAAACTGTGTTCATTTATATGTTTGAATGAAAGATGTAGGTAACTTAAAATAAAACCCAGTTTGGAGTAATTACAATTCTGCTTGACAGCTTCAGCCTGGGAATGGGTAACACCTCACTGCTAGCAGGAAGGCCTAATTGCTACGGGGAGACCTCGCATACTCACAACAAAGGCCCTCATTAGACATTTGTCTTTGCTTCAGGCACATACAACAGAAGGCTTGGGCACCCATCCTCTCAGAGGAGGGGCAGGATGTGGGGGAGGCTTCTCAGTGAACTTCAAAGGACTGGCCCTTTGCTTACTTGTGAAGAAAGAGAAAAAAAAGCTGACATGGATTTTGAATGGAAATTACTTATTTGGCCACAGAACTTGATGACATTTAACATGGCAGCCAAAATAAGTAGACGAGTGAAAAATACATACTTATGAATCTGAACTCATGCTAGACATTTGAAGACGTGAGTGAACATTGTACTGCATGAGGAACAAAAGTTATACTGAAACACTGATTGCGCCAAAACTATTAATGTTGCAAGTCTAATATTGTATATCCGTGTTCTAGTGGTGATTGCAAAGATATGTACTGAATTAGGAATTGTTAGGCCAAATCGTTATGATTAAAATTAACAAAATTCCACAGTAAGACAAAGCCAGCTCTCACTGACGTGGGAGTTGGATCTAAATGTAACCCATAAAATATGTAATGCATGTGTCTGATTTTATTAGAGAGCATAATTATAGCAATGTGTATATGTAGGAAAGTTAAATTGTGGTTCAAATAATGTGGGAGTACCCAAGTCACATCATAAAATATGACAGCTCTTTCTGTTTTCCAACCAGAACAAGGCAAGTGCCTTTGACCTATCACAGCCGAGTGGGTGTGGACTGTAATTCTGCCCCTACCATAAACTGAGTGATGTCACTTGGCATGATAAATATGGGAACCTCACAACACACAGGACACTGATTCCTGACTACATCCTGATTTCCGTGTGACGCTATGGTCCTGACTTCTTCACCCTGTTCCAGAATTCTTCATCTTGTCCTGATCCAGATTACTTTGCAAAACCAAGGCCTAGCATTTGCTGAACTCTTTTCAGCTAGGCCCAAATCCTGAACCACCCCAAATTTCAGGGAAATAATTCTGATCCAGCCTGGCTTGCTACCATTAAGGCGTGCCTGCTGAAACTCGCCATCCCGCTAATCTACAGTGTCCAGTGACCAGAAGGGACAATTCAATCCAATCCAGCCTGAGGTGCCAGTCCAATTGACCAGAATCGCCCAGCTGACTATCCCGCCGGAGGTGTCCTGCTGCCTGTAGACTTGATTCGTGATGACCAGAACCTGACGGTCCAATCTTAATTTACTGTGGACTGTAAGTATCAACAGGAATCATAGTAACCCATAGTATATTTGCCTTGTCCTACCCCAATCTCAACCCATCCTCTCTTTAAATTAATAACCTCCAATAGTGCCAGAACCATTTTTGCAACCCTGTTTGTATCCCTAGTGTTAGCGCTGGTTTCTCTCATTTGTTTTGCGAGACCATAATCCTGTAGTGATTTTAAATAAAGTAATTCCCATAAAGAAAATGTAGTATCCGCCATGTGAAGAGTTACAAGTGGCCGTGCGTAACTGTGGAGATTCCCAGGCGGCATTCTTCTTTTTCTTAGTCATTAATATAGTTTAAATAAAACCAATCTGTCATTTAAAACCGATTTTCCGTTTTTCTCTGTTCATTTTTCTCCAAAACGCCTCTCCTTCAAACTTAAATAACTTCTTCAATTTTTATAGCTAGAGACCTAATTTCAACTCTCACTTAAACCTAAGACCTGTAGCAACATCCACAACATCGCGAAACAGTATATTTGATGCATTTTTTAAAAATCGCATAGCAAAAATTAGGTGGGAATTCACATTTTTGCAAAAGTTTTACCCGTGTCTCTTCCCATTCAAAGTACTTCCAAACTGTTGCTCATATCGTAGCTTATGTTTGTTAGGACCTGTTCAGTGTTGCTCTCATAGGAATTTATATCAAATGAAGGATTTTTACACACTTTTCATTGTTTCACAAAGCCATTTTCAACTGTCATTTTAAAAGTGTAAAAGTTCCAAAATGCTTTTCTCTCTTGTTTGGGGAGGGAAGATTGCATTCAAACTCTATATACTGTTCTTTTATTCCTGAATACCTGCTGCTTACTGATATCTGTGTAGAATTGCTAATTGGTGAATTAAGAACTTTGCAGGGGAAATCTTAACCTAAGCGCTATCTTTTCACAACCCAAAACTGTCTTTTCCCTGTGTTTTATCTTCTGTGCTGCTCAAAAGTGAATTCAATTGTCTTGCTTATTTTCTGATTTGTATTGTCACCACATTGGTGATTGCTGCCTCGTATATATTACATTTTGTGTCCTTTACCAACAGCCTGATTCCTGGTCCAGAGTGACCTGGGGGGTATTTTGAGAAGGGTGTGATATGAGTGGTATATCACTCACAATATTGAACCTATAGAGACAATAAATAAGTCCCTAACAGATTTGGGGGCTCGTGCTGTGATTCTGAGTTTGAGTTACCACCCGTGACAGTCTAACACAGCATACTAGCCTGCAGGGTACAGACAGCTTACTGGGTTGGGGTATTGTGCTACACTGTACTTACCTCTCAAAATAAATATTCCAAAATCATGCCTGGTTGTAAAAGTAAATTTACCCTAAAATAAGTCATAAGGAAATTGATATTTCCACAATGGCGATCCCAGTAGAAATTAATATGGCGAGGGAACACCCCCTGCACAAACTGTTTGTCTGGGGTGACCGGCCCGAACAGAATGAACAGGTATGGCTGCAGGAAATCAAAGAACAGGTCACTGCCATGGACCTAGATACATAGCAGGACAAGGGCCCATTACACCAAGCTCTTAGTGAACTGTACATGGCCCCAAAAGTGAAAGAGGAGCAGAGCAAAATTGCCAAAATAGCGGCCTACCTGTACCTCCACATAGGAGTAATGCAGGAAAAGCATGCGGAAGACATAGTCCTGGCAAAGAATCAAGTGGAAACACTAGAAAGAATCCAGACTGACATAGACTCTGCAGAGCAAAGGCTACGGAAGAGCCAAGAATTAGAGACAGAAGCTAGGCAGTATCTGACAAAACTAAAGGAAGATCTCACCCACCTCCAGCAAGAGAAGGCAGCGCAAGACACCCAATTACAGGCACTAAAAGAGGAGTGTCAGGAAAGGGTGGACTCTCTGCAACAGAAACTGGAGCAGCAATTAACTTTTAACAGAGTCTGCGCAGAACAGGTAGTTATTTTACAAGACTGCATAGACAAATTAAAAGAGGAAAACAATAAATTAATTCTTAAAGATTTAGAATATCAAACAGAATTTAATGAGGAGTGCCAGAAATCCCTTGCATTTAAAAACGAAGGGACGACCTGGCTGAACAGAGGGGCACTCTAAGTCAGGAGAGGGATGCTTTAGACCAGGAAGTAAACCAATTAAAAACCAAGCTAGAGGAAAGAAAGCTGGCCCTCCAGGAGCTCAATGAAGTTAAATCAGAATATGAGAAGCTACTAGAGCACACCAGAGAATGCTCTGGAAAAGCACAACCAGACCAATGATGCTAAAACTCAGGAGGTGAGTCTCCTGCAGCAGAAATTGGCCCAGTATTTCCAAACCAGGCAGGAAGTGCAGAGACACAACGAGGCTCTCTGTGAAAAGAATGATGTGCTCCACAAACAGATAGCCATGCAAGAGCAAATTATTGAGACCAGTAAGGCCCTGATAGAGGAGCAGAAGATTCAGATTTTGGCATATCACCCGGGAATAGGGGCTGAAAGAGAAGAAATAGAGAGGGACAGAGAAACCCCTGAGTATAACATCAGGACCCCTGTAATCAGGCACTCTAACCCCTTCAATACCATGGACTCTGCCAGCTTCATGTACTCTGGCTCATATGAACCAGGGTCCACGGGGATGGTATACTTCAACAAAATGGGTAAGATGGGACTGACAGATCAGCGCCTCCCAGAAATTGATGGATGGGCGTCTCTGTACAGATCCCCACATTTTAGGGCTAACCTCTCTGATCAGGAAGACTCCTGTGAGGGGAGAGTCAGGGAATTGGATCCTCAAAAATACCGCCTACCAAAGGATCAGTTTTTAAAATTTGATTTGGAACTCCAGGAAATCAAGCCCAAAAAGTGTATCCTAAATACCTCTTCCAAGCTAGGGCAGTGGGGGGGGGTATTCTGCCAATCCTGAGAGCACGGGAGAGTCAGAAGACTCTTCTGAGCACCACAGACATCAGGAAACTAGGCCCCACATTCTGCAAGCCCTTCTCAAACTCGCAGAATCAGGGAGAGGCTAGAGGATCAGATAGCCACCTCCAGTAGTAGTGTCTTTGAGTCAGAGGATGAGTGGACTCGGGTGACTAAGACCGAAAAGGCCAACAAAATTAAGAGGGCTCTACTAAAAGATCCCCTGAAGCAGATCAAGGCCGTTAGGAGTGTTATAACTCCCTATCACAAAAATGCCAAGTATTCAGTCTGGGAACACCTTGAGTTATATGAACAGATGATGGATACTTTTCATCTGAAAGATAGTTAGAGTTGCATCCAATATGTAAAATGGACATTCTCCCCTGAGTACTCCAGCTTCTTTGCGGGGCTGGAGGATCAGAACCACTCAAATTGGTCCACCTACAAGGCGGCCATTTTAAAACACTTTTCTGTCCACAGAAATCCCCAAGAGGCCCACAAGGCGGTCTACAATCTGCAATGTGGGGAAGATCAGGCCCCACAAGAATTTGCGCAAGAACTTAAACGTGCCTTTGCGCAGACCACCAGGAGGGTGCGCACAGACAGTAGGGAGTTCATTAACACCTTCTTCCATGCACTCCCCAAATACATCATGACCCAGCTGGTGAGGGACTTCACAAGAAGAGATCACTGGACTGGGTCATTGAACAGGCAACCCGTATTTATAAAGTGCAGAAACCTGTAGAGAACAAAAATACCAATAAAAACCCCAAACCCGCCAACACCCCTGCTGTTGCTAAGGTGGTGGAGGTGAACGTTGCCCCCATTATAGATCTGGAGATGGGGAGGCCTAAAAATATACCTATACAGAACTTACCCAACCAAAGAACCGGAAGGCCATTGTGCCAATCCCAGGGAGGTAATCCCACAAATGGGACCCTTAACTCCACGGACTACATAAACCCCTGATACAAGGGCAACAAACCCATCCTGGGGTATGTGTGGACTCCCCCAGCCAAAGGGGGGGTCCAACCAGGTAGCTACCAACCCAGGAAACTTCCCTCCTAACTTTCCCAGGAAGGCAGTAATCCCCCAAATGCCGGGTTGGGCTTCTTCCCACAGTACCCGCAAAACTTCAACCCACAAAACAGCCCTCCTTTCTTTCGCCACTTTCCTGAGCCCAGACACCCCAATCCGGGAGAGGGGAGGCCAAGGGTGGAGGGTTACCAGAACTATCCCAACCCAGGGTATTATGGGAGAAGGGACAGTTAACCTTCCCATGATCCACTTAGGGTGGACCAGAAACCCCCGTGCCAGCCAGAACGGGTGTCCCAACTGGAGCGCCAGGTCCAGAACTTGTCCCAGGATCTGGGTCGCATGTTGAGGGCTCAACAGAACCCTCAGATGAACATGGCAGCTCAGAACTCAACAAACCAAGGGTCTGGTACTTCAGAGCAATGATGGGGAGAGAACCCGAACAACTCACTAGTTCCAAAGGAAGAGGCACGGGGGTGTAGGGGTGTAAAGCCTTAGAGGAAGCTTCCTTCCCCACTTGTGAAAAGCCCCTGGAAAGCCAGGAACCGGAACCAAAATCTCCTGCCCCCGAAAGTCTGCAAACCAAGGAACAGAGGGTGGGTAGGAGAAATAAAGGACCTAAAAAGACGCATTTTGTGCAGGAGGTTAGGGTCCTTCAATTTGAAGGAGAGGGGTCCTCAGAGGACTCTGGGAAAAAGATCTTCCCCTTCAGGGATGGGGGGAACCCAAAGAAAAATTGGTCCCGAGGGATCCTCATGAAGACTGGGTAAATGTGGGGATTGAGTTAGAACCACCCATCATTGAACCCCAGAATGATAATCCAAAAATATACATTGCCCAAACCTATTCTGGTGACTACCTTCAAAAAGGGGGGTGGCCCAGAATCAGAACCAGGGGAGCCCAAACCTCCCCCAATATCCAACTGCCACATTTTTCTTACAGATTCCCAAGCTCCCACACAGAACCCTGCCCAAACTACCCCTTTGCCAGAATCAAGAATCAAGAAACTAACCCACCAACTGGCCCAAAATGCACATTATCTTTGCCCCCTTGAGGAGAAGGAGGGAAGATTTTATGCCCCAGTCCAAGTACAAGGGCAATGTACATTTTTGGCACTGGTGGACACTGGATCCAAACCCACTCTTCTGTCAAAGAGAGCCTTTAATCAGTTGAATTCACGAAGGGGGGAGAGATACCAGATCCCTCTCACCCCTCTTCCTGGACAACTTCAGAACTTCGATGGGAATTAAATTCCTGTCGAGGGGACTGCGGATTTAGAAATTAAAATTGGGCGAAACACCCAGTCATAGTCGTGACTCCGGAGGGCACACCATGTTTACTGGGGAATGACATCCTACGCAGATTATCCCCCCTAATAGACTGTGTAAACAAGGTCCTGTGGACCCAGACTAACCAACCAATAAAAATAAAACATAGTGTCACATGCCACATGGTTGAACAAAAACAGGATCATATTGAATTCCATATTCAAAACAACCAAATCCCTGACGTGACAGTAATGGTAGTAGGACAATAAACTGGTGATGGGAATTCTTCTCTATTTCTGAAAATCAACCTTCCTTCCAGTCTCAAGTGGCATTCCACACTGGAAGGAAATATTCTGAAATCCTATACCAATTCACAATCAGAAAATCCCGCTTCCATAGTCCAAAATGATGAGAACCCAGCGCAAAGCGTAGCTGACATTCAGAAAATTAGAGAGCAGTCGTGTATCCCTATTCAGTTAAATGAGGGGGAAGGACTCTGTTCTTGCCCGAGTGTGCGTGAACAATGATAAGAGCTTCATCAGCGAAGCCATGTTCCGAAAACTCCCAAAAGATCCAGCCATTCCTATATTTAAATTGATGGACAAATGGGCAATAAACCTGGAAACTCCCAATTCCAAACATCTCCTCCCTAGCAGATGTATGCTCAAAATTTCGATAGGCAACAAAAGTATAGAACATAACTGTTGGGTCGTGCAAGATGTCCCTGCTGCGTTTTATTTAGGCAGTGACATTCTCAATCGCTTTGCCATTAGTTTGGACCTGATAAACTTCAAAGCCTGGTCCCGATTAGGGGGTAATCCCATGGACTTTGATGATTCAGAAAAAGCATTTTGGTCAGCTGAATTGCTGCCATATGCAGTTGAAGTTTAAATTGGAGAGGAAGTCACCATCCCAAGACGGACACGACTAGCCCCAATTAAAGTAAAAATTAAAAGAGGACAGAAACTGCAAAATCCTGACGCATATGTTCACCTCAATGCCGATCTCCAACAGCAAGGGTTGGGGTTAAACCCAACACCATTAGTCAATATAGAACACAACACCATTCCAATAGTGGTGGATAACAGCGACCTAGAGTATCACTCTTGGCGCAGGCACCATTATTGGAATGGTGGCTGATGACCGACATTTTTCTGTAGATTTCGGTAATGAACTGATAGGACCAATCCCCAAGGACTGTTTTGACAGTGACAGCAACAATGGCGCAACACCAGATAGGATCTTCCCCTAGCATGGGGGGAATTTCCTGGTGTACTCTTCCTGCCCTTATGGTAAGGAAGAGGTAACATGTGACTTCAGGAGGGATGAGGTGATCTTCCAAGTCCACAAGGACTGCCTTCCCTGCCTGGAACCCTCAGTCCAGGTCAATACGTTAACCAGGGACTTCTCCACCCAGCTGGAGGAAGCCGCTGCAATAGCCAAACCAGAAGTCTTCCCGGGCTTCAGGCAGATGGTTGAAGAGAGAGTCAACCTAACTGATGCCTGTGAGACTCTGGAGCAAAAGCAAAAGTTGAAACAAGTTTTCTTAGATTTTCAAGATCACTTTGCGGTGGACTCATATGACTGTGGTCGCACCGAAATCCACACAAACACAATTCCCACGGACCCTAGTATGACTCCAGCGTTTGTGAAACAATACTGCTTGCCTCTCGCATCGATGGAGTCACTCACAGAAATAATTAAAAACCTTGAGTCCCGTGGGATAATTTGTCCAGTCCACAGCACCATTAATAATCCGGTGCTGGGGATTTTAAAAACGAACGACCAGTGGAGACTATGTGCCGACCTAAGGGAGCTAAACAAACAGGTCCATACGTCCCGATGGCCTCTTCCCTACACTGAACAAGGACTGACCAGATCCAGGGGTCAAAGGTATACACTGCCATTGACCTGACCAATGGGTACTGGACCGTACCTGTCAGTAGGGAGGACCAATACAAGCGGGCCTTTACCTTCAGAAGGCACCAGTACACGTGGACCTGGACTCCCTTGGGATACATCAACTCCGGCAATTCATTTAATATGTTCTTGCAGAAGGCCATGCCCGACTTGGGTGAAAGGGGTAACCTGGCCTATGTAGATGATGTTCTGATCAAAAGCTCAACTGTGGAGGAACACATAGCAGAGATCCGTTATGTTCTGACACAGTTGAGGGCTGCCGGAGCAAAACTATCTTTCCAAAAGGCACAGTGGTGCAGGACCCATGTCAATTTCTTGGGGCATGAGATAACTCCTGAGGGTCTCTGTCCCCAGGAAAAGAAAGTGGAAGCACTCCTGAAACTAAAAGACCCCACAATTCTGCGTGAGCTAAGGAGCCTCCTTGGACTGACTAATTACAGTGGAAAGTTCATTGAGGATTAAGCAGAGATCACAGGACCCCTGATCCATCTGTTGAAGGGGGGTCAAGTGGGAGTGGGGTTCAGAACAAGCCGAGGCAGTATGACAACTCAAAAGAAGCCTCTCACAAGCGTCTTGCCTAGCTTACCCTGTCAAAAACAAGGAGTTCTTCTTGGAGACAGGGTTCTCAAATACATGCTGGACCGCAGTATTGTACCAAAAGCATGACAAGGGTAATAAAGTCATCTCCTATGTAATACTTTATCCTCTGTGGAGGAAAAATTCAACGATTGTGAGAAGGCACTCCTGGCAACGGTGTGGGCATTGAAGAATTACCTCCCGTTCATCCAGGGGGAACACATCACAGTGGAGACTCCACACCAGCCTCGTCAATATCTTCAAAGTGACAGAATGCGGGCCGGAAATGTGAGTAATTCCTGAATTACTTCCTGGATTCTGTCAATGCAAGGCTTTCCTGTGGAGGTCAGATATGGCCAAAACAAGAAGATTCCCCTCGCGCAAGGTCTGGTTGACTTGCATGATTGTGCCAGAGAAAACTGTCTCGAGGACGAAAGTCTCAAAATCAAGGACAACATGGAGGTGTACCTCAATTCCCCACACAAAGTCTATGAAGAAGACAAGTGTGAGGGAATGCCCACTGTCTATGTGGATGGGTGCTCCTACCATGTTGACAACAACGGGGAAAAGGAACTAGTGGCCGGCGTGGGGAATGCCTGGGTGAATGATGCCCCAGAACCCTCCGTTGGGTACAAAATCAGTCCCCGTAGTAGTCAGGTGGTAGAGCTGATGGCAGTTCATCAAGCCATCCTCCCTGCTGCAAACACCAACTCCACAAACTGGTCATAATCACTGATTCAGATTATGTCCGGAACGGGTTCGTGGAGCATCTGGTTAATTTGAAAACCAGAGGCATGCTATGTGCTAACAACAAACCACTAAAACATGGAAAATGAACACAAAATATTGATGATCTGGTCACCTCTAGTGGGATGACCATCTACTGGAAAAAGATCAAGGGTCATTCCAATGTAGAGAGACCAGAAGCAACTGGAATTGACTTAGCTAATCATCTGGCCAAAACCGGAGCCATCCAAGGGGATCTCCATGAGATCGAATCCCTGTTGCGGGAAATCCAGGTCACTGCTATCACTAGGTCTCCAGACAAATGCTCAAAATGAACTCTCAACTGCCAGGTGGAGTAAAGAGACCCCAGATGCTGATTTAATCACGGCTCAAAAAGGGGATCCAATCATTGGTAAGTTTTATCAACGCATTGAGGACCCTGAGAACTTTCCCCCAACGGATACCGATTGCATTGGGAAGGAGGACTTCAGAGTGTTGATGAAATGTCCAAAAATATTCAGAATCCAAGACAGTTTGTTGGTGAGATCTATATTTGGCAGTGACCAGTGGGTGGTCCCTACCACATTCCGAAGCCTGATGCTAAGTCACATCCATGATGCGGCCACAGCCGGTCATCTGGGGTTTCATACTACATTAGAAATCTTGTTAGAGGTTACATACTGGCCACACATGGGGCAGGACCTCGACCAATACTTGAAGGGGTGTCTTGTGTGTGCACAATTTCAGCCAACATCACTCACACACCATGCTCCCCTCCAAAAGAGGGGGATGATACTGCCTTGATCATATTTACAAGGAGATTTCATCGGTCCCGTGATTCGCTTCTCTAGTGGGAACAAGTACATGTTAACCGTAACATGCTTGTTTACTAAGTGGGTGGAATTTCTCCCGGTCCCAAATTGCAAGGCAGAAACAGGAGCTGCCCTGATGATCAATCACATCTTCTTGCGTTTTGGAATACCCCAAAGGATTGAGTCAGACTGAGGTAGTCACTTCACTAGTGAAATGATGACAAAGATGTGGGAGATACTTGGGGTAAAAAGGAAATTACACATTGCATACCGCAGTCCTCTAGTGGTGGAGTTGAAGGTACAATAAAATCATTGTGAGCATATTAAAAAAGTTTGTGGCAGATTCAGGGCCAAGTTGGGATATTTGATTACCCCTTGTCCTGATGGCCATCAGATCTACCCCTTCTTCTGCAACTAAACTGTCTCCATTTGAGCTGATTTCATACAAAAAAAATAAAAAGTATACGGTAGGGAGAGTCCCTAAAGCAAAAAGTGGATTGGGACATTGAAGAGAAATATGTAAAACCAATAATCTCCACTATGCTAAAGAAAATGTATAATGAATTTAAATGATTCCAGCTAGTGTGTATCCAAAACAGATATCACAATTATTTTGAAGCCCTTATAGATGCTGAAAACAGTCCTTAATAATAAACAGATTTAATAGTACATTTTTGGCTACAAAACAACATTTTTGTGAAACATTTTTAGAAAAGTAGAACATTGTTAAATTAGAAGGAACAAACAACAAAAACAAAATGGCAAATCAGTGTGACATCAAATTGCAAAAATAAGCAAAACAGTCTAATAACATCAAGAGATAAAACAAATGGCAAATGACAAGCAATAAATGCACCCGAGTTAGGTCATAATTAAGAAAACCAAAACGGAAAAAAGAGAAAGAAGAAAGGAGGGACTGCAGCCTCTGTTAATATTCAAAGTACTGCAATGCCCAATTTTTTAGTTTTTATTAGCAAACTCAAATATTTGTATATGCAGGTCTGCCCACGTGCTAGTGTCATAACAAACTCCAATAAACTAAAAATGGACTCCAAAAAGTCTCAATTCAGATAGGACCTCCCTATCTGGTGCAACATTTAAACCACAAGAAGTCCAAAAAGAGCTGAAAATGTTTGAAATAACATCTGTGTCACGATTTGGCAAAGATCCCCCTGCTGGGCAAGATATTCTGAACGAAGCCTTCATCAGGGTGAAAAAACCAAGGAGAAAACTTTACCCTGTGTGGAGGCAGACACAAAAAAAATGTTTTAGGAGTGTTTTCAGAAACTAATGGGCCGGGATTAAAGCTCACATTTGGATTGCAAAAACAAGAGAGATCACAGAGTCCTTTCCCTGGACAATGGCAAGAACAAGCTCGACAAGGGCTGGGGTCCCCACTGATTCACAAGGCGGACCACGGACCTGAAGGCAGTCGGGTTCAAGTCCCAAAACACGCGTGTTGATTCTGAAATGGTTAATGTGTCCAAACTACAAGTTAGTCTGCTGTGGCTTGTCAGAGAAACCAACAAAGTTAGGCATTTCCTAAATTTAAAGCTGTTTAGCCAATTCTTATGTAAATAAATTACCAATTTCAAATTTGAAACTCTTAGGCACGTTCATGTATTGACCCACATTGTTCATTTTAAGAATTATACTTATACCGAGGGCAATTAGTATTGTTGCAGGGTTCCTTTTTTTAAAAAAGGAACGTGGTTGGAAAAACTGACATTTTTTTGTAAAAAACTCTGTAAAAAACAGTAGTACCTTAAATTATGAAATCTTCATGGAAGTGAAGGGTAAGATTTGCAGGTTGTTGACGCTGGGGATGCTGAGGTGTAAATGCCACCTTTACAAAAGCATCATGCAGCAGAGCTTGTGTCTGCTTGCAGGTTACCTAAATGAGGGACTTGCTGTAAGGGCTGTGGATAAAAGGTGGTTGGCATTGCACATAGCAAACTAGTGCAAACTGGCTTAACGCGCGATGTCCGGTGACCAGCAAGCGTGTACCTGACATGATAGCTTCAGTGAAAGATTAGTTCAGCAGAAATGGTGCGCGGTGTATTCGCTGCACGTCTGATCCCTGGAACGGTGCGGAGCAAACCGTCACTCGAGGAAGCTGAGTCATGAGAGCTGACACTGCTGCATAGGGTGTATCTGCCGCGTGTGGATTGGTGCGCGGCCGCGTCAGTCACTACAGAAAGAGGGAGGCCAGTGCTCTGCATGAGAGAGAGTGCCTATGATGGGCTGTATCGTTCAAACTCCACATAACTTCTTGGATTGAACATTTTGTACACTACCTCAATCTGTTACCACTACAAGGGTAGTGGAGGGGTGACATTCGGGCTCCATATCTTGAACGTGGCCTGATTGTGGTGCTGCGTATATAAGCTCGTATGAGAAGAGCGAAAAGTGAAAATGAAAAAATGAAAACAATTAACGTCCCCTGTTACATGGATGGGCATGTTTAGTGAAAATGTATTCCAGATTCTGAAAGTCCTGATTGCGCAAATAAGAGGTGAGATCTGTATTGTTCGCACCTCATTGGCAAAGTGCTGTACCTGAGTGGCTGTAATTTGTATTGTAATGTGATGGGCTTTGTTATATTGTTCTGCGTGGGGAGAGATGTCAAAACGTTATGGACAGAGAACTTGTCCCCTTAACTGTAAATGTGTAAAGGAGCGAAAAAAGGAAGTAAATACACTCCGCTTCATTGGAGGGGCTTGTCAGGTGGAGAAATGTTCCAGATTATAAGGGTCCTAGTTGTGAAAATATGCGGTGAGATATGTGTTGTTAATACCTCATTTGCAAGGTGTTACACTCTGTGTTTCTGAAATAAAATTAGTAATATGATATAGTGAGAACTGTGTTAACACTTCATTTGCAAGGTGTTCCACTCTGTGTTTCTGTAATTAGATTTGTGATAGGATATAATTCTGCATGGGAAGGGAAGTCAAAAGGCTTTCCCTTTACCCGCAAACGTGTTGTGGCTCCTTTGATGTGTTGGAAGCTGTGGGGATGCTTGTGCAATAGGTGTGTGCACAGAGGTGTGTATCTCACAGCTGCAAAAAAGAAAGAGATATGAAGCTAGTGGGTGTAGAGGTACAATAAAACCATTGTGAGCATATTAAAAAAGTTTGTGGCAGATTCAGGGCCAAGTTGGAATATTTGGTTACCCCTTGTCCTGATTGCCATCAGATCTACCCCTTCTGCTGCAACTAAACTGTCTCCATTTGAGCTGATGACTGGACGAAGGATGGTGCTACCCCAGCATCTGCTCTATAGAACCCAAGAGCAGACATTGATAAATGCCTCCACAACTCATGAGTATGTTGAGAATCTGAAAAAACACCTTCAACATGCTTTTGGGTATGCTCAGCGGAATCTAGATAGATCAGCAGACAGTATGATGACCCACTATGACCTTAAGACAACCAAAAAGGAATATCAAGTAGGAGACAGGGTCTACTTGTACAATTTCCAAAGGAACCAAGCCAAGGAGCACACATTTTTGCCCAGCTGGCGGGGACCTTTTGAAATTGAGGACAAAATCTCACCACTCGCCTACAGAATCTGCATCCCCAAGGGAAATTTGACAGAAGGGGAAGACAAATGGCTCCACATAAACCAGATAAAGAGTTGCCATCCCAGGCATGCTTTGTAGCAAATAGAAGAGCCTACAGGAAACCCAGAGGGAGAGAATGATGAAACCTAGGGCATTTTAAATTGTCATTGAATATATGAGAGGAATATTGTAAATTGTTATTGAATGCATGCATCTACCCCACTGCTGAAAACCCCATTGGAGCAGTAGTGGGAAAATGTTCATAACTGGGTTATGTTCTATTTTCTAGTAGTGGCACTAAGCATACCTAATCATCAAGGTGGACCTCCTCGGGGACCCGGGAGGAAAAACCAAAGAGATCCGGAGTGTCGCTCCACACTAGAAAAGAAAGCATGAGAGAAGATGGGGGTATCGTTCCTATTCAACCAGAGCTGGCAAGGAGAGCGTGTCATATCATTCGCTGACGGGAGAAGAACCTACACCTGAACAAATCGATGTTCTTCACATGGACAGAAAGAAAAATCCCACATGCCCGATTTCCCCACGACTGGAAGTCAAGCTGAAGTCGGGGATGGGGGGGCTTTTTTAGGATATTTTGACCCATTCTGATATGCCCCACTGCCTCAATTTACAAATGGGGAAAGAAACAGCCAAAAATGGGTGCTCTAACCCCCGTGCGCACAAAAATCTGCAGAACTGCGTATGGGTCACAATCACAAAAGGCTGCATAACCGTGCCACATAGTCAAAGTGGGGGGAAAACAGAATTCTCACTGCAGGAACATGCCAATGGCCACTGTTCCATTCAACATGAAGCAAGGCCGCAGCATCGGGCTAAAAACTGAAAATGCCTTTAAAATGCAGCTTTGTAAAATTCAAAGTGCTGTTTTGGCGCTAGATCCATTCATTTTCCAGTGAACCATTGAATTTAAAAGGGTTACAGATCCTCCAGGTGGCTCAGAGGAGCCAGGCCTCACTGACTGTATTTCATGAAAAAGGCAGCCCAGCAACATTGTTTTCAGTTCCATGGGAAAAATGCAGCTAAAATGGCAACATGTAACAATTTCAGCTATGCAGAGAGAACTCCAAGCAAAGGCTGGATACATACATCCAGATTGCAGACAAATCGCAGCATTGAAGGACATAAATAATGCTGAATAAAATGTGGGTGCTGCAGAGGAAAATCCGATGTAAAAGACACAGTTTAAATGTGTTTTTCCCTGAAGAAAGTGCAATATCACCTGTTTAAAAGCATGTTTTTGTTGAAAGGCCTAATTCTTTAAATGTCAAAATCCACCTACAAACTGTGTTCATTTATATGTTTGAATGAAAGATGTAGGTAACTTAAAGGAAAAGCCAGTTTGGAGAAATTACTATTCTGCTTGACAGCTTCAGCCTGGGAATGGGTAACACCTCACTGCTAGCAGGAAGGCCTAATTGCTATGAGGAGGCCTCGCATACTCAGAACAAAGACCCTCATTAGACATTCATCTTTACTTCAGGCACAGACAACAGAAGGCTTGGGCACCCATCCTCCCAGAGGAGGGGCAGGATGTGGGGAAGGCTTCTCAGTGAACTTCAAAGGACTGGCCATTTGCTTACTTGTGAAGAAAGAGAAAAAAAAACTGACATGGATTTTGAATGGAAATTACTTATTTGCCCACAGACCTTCATAACATTTAACATGGCAGCCAAAATAAGTATACGGGTGAAAAATACCTACTTATGAATCTGAACTCATGCTAGACATTTGAAGACGTGAGTGAACCTGGTACTACATGAGGAACAAAAGTTATACTGAAACACTGATTGCCTCAAAACTATTAATGCTGCAAGTCTAATATTGTATATCTGTGTTTTAGTGGTCATTGCACAGATATGGACTGAATTAGGAATTATTAGGCCAAATCTCTATGATTAAAATTAAATAAATTCCACAGAAAGACAAAGCCAGCTCCCACTGACGTAGGAGTTGGCTCTAAATGTAACCCATAAAATATGTAATGCATGGGTCCAATTTTATTAGAGGGCATAGTTATAGAAATGTGTATTTGTAGGAAAGTTAAATTGTGGTTCAAATAATTGTGGGAGTTCCCAAGTCAATCATAAAATATGACAGCTCTTTTTGTCTTCCAACCAGAACAAGGCACGTGCCTTTGACTTATCACAGCCGAGTGGGTGTGGACTGTAATTCTGCCCCTACCATAAACTGAGTGATGTCACTTGGCATGATAATATGGTAACCTCACAACACACAGGACACTGATTCCTGACTACATCCTTATTTCTGAGTGACGCTATGGTCCTGACTTCTTCACCATGTTCAAGAATTCTTCATCTTGCCCTGATCAAGATTACTTTGCAAAACCAAGGCCTAGCATTTGCTGAACTCTTTTCAGCTAGGCCCAAATCCTGAACCACCCCAAATTTTAGGGAAATAATTCTGATCCAGCCTGGCTTGCTACCATTAAGGCATGCCTGCTGAAACTCGCCATCCCGCTAATCTACAGTGTCCAGTGACCAGAAGGGACAATTCAATCCAATCCAGCCTGAGGTGCCAGTCCAATTGACCAGAATCGCCCAGCTGACTATCCTCCGGAGGTGTCCTGCTGCCTGTAGACTTGATTCGTGATGACCAGAACCTGACGGTCCAATCTTAATTTACTGTGGACTGTAAGTATCAACAGGAATCATAGTAACCCATAGTATATTTGCCTTGTCCTACCCCAATCTCAACCCATCCTCTCTTTAAATTAAGAACCTCCAATAGTGCCAGAACCATTTTTGCAACCCTGTTTGTATCCCTAGTGTTAGCGCTGATTTCTCTCATTTGTTTTGCTAGACCATAAGCCATTAGTGAATTGGATTAAATAAAGTAATTCCCATAAAAAAAACATAGTATCGGCCAAGTGAAAAGTTACAAGCGGCCGTGCATAACTGTGGAGATTTCCGGGCGGCATTCTTCTTTTTCTTAGTCATTAATATAGTTTAAATAAAACCAATCTGTCATTTAAAACCGATTTTCCGTTTTTCTCTGTTCATTTTTCTCCAAAATGCCTCTCATTCAAACTTGCATAACTTCTTCATTTTGTATAGCTAGAGACCTAATTTCAAGTCTCACTTAAACCTAAGACGTGTAGCTACATCCACAACATCGCAAAACAGTATATTTGATGCATTTTTTTAAAATCGCATAGCGCAAATTAGGCAAGAACTTGGATTTTTGCAAAAGTTTTACCCGTGTCTTTTCCCATTCAATGTACTTCCAAACTCCCATTCTGATTTAAAAGTGCGTTCTGTTGCTCATATTGTAGCTTATGTTTGTTAGGACCTGTTCAGTGTTGCTCTCATAGGAAGTTATATCAATTTAACGATTTTTGCACACTTTTCATTGTTTCACAAAGCCATTTTCAACTGTCATTTTAAAAGTGTAAAAGTTCCAAAACGCTTTTCTCTCTTGTTTGGGGAGGGAAGATTGCATTTAAACTCTAAATACTGTTCTTTTATTCCTGAATACCTGCTGCTTACTGACATCTGTGTAGAATTGCTCATTTGTGAATTAAGAACTTTGCAGGGGGAAATCTTAACCTAAGCGCTATCTTTTCACAACCCAAAAAATGTCTTTTCCCTGTGTTTTATCTTCTGTGCTGCTCAAAAGTCTTACTTATTTTCAGATTTGTATTGTCACCACATTGGTGATTGCTGCCCCATATATATTAAATTATGTGTTTGATTTGAATCTTAAATAAATAAATAAATATTTACCTTTACCAACCAGCCTGATTCCTGGTCCACTGTGACTGTGGGGTATTTTGAGAGGGGTGTGATATGAGTGGTATATCACTCAGAATATTGAACCTATAGACACAATAAATAAGTATTTGATCTGTGCATTACATGCTAGGCGAGACGCGGGCGTATTGCCTGATTGAAATCCTTAACATTGGATGCAAATGGAAACACAATAGTGGTTTGTCTGCCTAGCATACTACAGTAGCAAATTGCAGTTTCAAAAAGAAAATTGCTTCCACGCTGCGCACTAATCACAAGAAATTCACAGCAAAAACTGCATATTTTGAATTTGTTTCAAAACAACCTAACACATGTTTCGAGCTTCAAGATCTTCCTCTGAGGCTGAAAATAGCATAAACATTGATGTATATACGTTGTACACAATAATATACAATGTGCAGCACATCAGACAAAAGGGTACAAGTTAGTGGTGGTTAGCCATTGGTTATATAAAAACCATTGTCATGGGAAAACCACATCAATTAAGCAATGTTACATCATTTATGTAATATCACGTAAAATTAACCATCCACCCATTCATAATTGCAAGTAGCAAAAGGAAAAGGATATCAATCATCAATTGAAGGCATTAGGTTATACGTAGATTGATGGTAGGGGATAGCATGGTCAAAAATAATAACAAGGAAAGAAAAGAAAAAGAAATTCCTGTTAGGGATAAGCTGAGATGGTTCAGCATGTGCACTCATACAGAGACTCACAAAAGCCAAAAATAATGATAGTGAGGGTACCTTTTTGTAAGTTGGCAGTTGCCACTGGCACTACAGAAAAATTAAAATGAAGTAGTTTTTGTTGCAATCATTATTTTACTCAACATTTTATGGATTGGAGGTGGCCATGGAAAATGTCCTCTCATTGCCACTTACCAGTTTAATATGGTAAGTCACCAAAGTTGTTAGCTGCAAGTGCAATTTCCCACTGTAAATAAAGAATTCTCATGTCAACAATCCGTTGTACAGTATAACTCAAAGAATATACATAAAACAGCTACTAATAAATAATTAGCTTTTTCCACACACCTATATGTCCCTCAATTGCGTTATTCAAAAATCTTCCATATATTAGTGGCTGCAGCCACATGCCAATTATTACCGGTCGATTCGTACATCTGGATTTTTGACAATTGCAGTTGATTTCACGATCAAGTTTTGAGGCCATAGAAAATATATAAAGAAAGAATGAAAGAGAACTGCGCTCTATTGGTTTTACCCACATTTTTAGTTTACAATTGTTCGAATGAACAATTGACCGATTTTAAAGGGTCACAATTGATTTTAAAGGGATTCTAAAGGGATTTTAAAGGGTCACAATTGACCTTTTCACAATGGGACGTCATGGTTAAGTTGCGCTACTAAAAACCTATGGAATTCAGTAAAAACACTTTGTTAAAGGGACGTTATGGTTCCAAGTAAAACCGAAAAACCCTTGAAATTTGCCAGTTATGAAAGCTAAGCAACCATAACTCGCGTCACCACCGTGCACTGCTAAGACTAACACCCAGGACATCAAAGATGACATCATAAACAAAGTTGTTTTACTGAATTTCATAGGTTTTTCGTAGCACAACTTAACCATAACCTCCCTTTATCAAAGTTCTTTTTTACTGAATATACATTTACATTTTATTCTTTTTTTAAAAAAAATATTTTTATTTTATTTTGAAGTCAAACAAACACACTACAACTGTTTCAAAGCATAGAAAGCATCATAGTCCAACACATTTTCATTAGAACTTCCCAACTCCCCCCCCTTAAACTAGAGCCAGTTCTCACATGTCATTTACAGGAGCATCATTGGGTAGCACAGTACTTAGGCAGTCATCATCCGGGTCATCTGTACCGTTGTTACCCTGATGAGAGTTTGCCATAGAGGCCACCAATTGCCGTGAGGCCAGCAAGGGCCCTACTTCCTCCTCGCCCCCCCTAGTGACTGCTTCAAACCAGACTACAGATTCAGCTTCCGCCCACTTCAAGAGGTCCGCCCACCATAGCTCCACCCTGGGTCTGTGGGCCGCCTTCCAGCCCATGGCAATCCTGCGCTTGGCCAAAACACAAGCCAGGTCCTTCATCTTGCTTATGTGTTTTGAATGCCAGGGTCTCGGAAAAAGCCCAAGCATGCATGACCAGGCCGATTCCACATCCAGCACCACCCCCCCACCAGCTAGTTTCATCTTAACCTCGTCCCAAAATCTGTGCACTTCCGGGCAAGCCCAAAACATGTGTAGCAGTCCCGCATTCCCCTCCCCACACCTGGGGCATTGTTGCGTAGCTGGTCCCTCAAACTTTGCGATCTTCCCGGGAGTTAAATAAGCCCTGTGGGTAACGTACAATTGAAGCTGTTGGAATCTCGCGTTCCGGGACACCTTTTCATGGTACCTCTGGGCCCATTCCCATTGCCCGTCTGTCATGGGTCCTCCCACCTCTTCCTCCCAATCCTGTCTCAATTGAAGCAACTCCTTCCCTGCCCTTACTCGCAGGAGCTCGTATATCCTCAATATTTCATGCCCGCCCTCCGATACATCATACATAGTTTCCAGAGAGGCGTCAGGGTCTTCCGCTAGCACTGTCTCGGGCCATCTTTCTCTAGTCTTTCTCACAAGCCTAGTGTAAGTTATATATTGGCCACCATGTACCCCCGTCTCTTCCTGCAACCTCTGAAAGTCCAATGCCTCCCCTTCCTGCCATATGTCCCCAAGGGTGGCCAGGCCTACCTGTTCCCAGTATCTACGGACCGATTCGAGTAGTTGAGAGTCGCTCCCGCACAGCGCCGCCAAAGGGGCCTGCTGGGAGTACGGCTCTGAATCCCCCCAATCTTCCATGTCCTATGCCAGATCTCCCAGCCCAGCCTCAGTAGCCGCCCCCTGCCCACCAGTTTATCTCTGCACAACCACACCACATCCATCAGAAAGTATGGGGCTGAGTCTCCACGCAGAAGCCTAGCTTCCGCCGAGTCTTCAGCCGAAAGCCACCTGGCCACGTACTGCAGCTGCCCCGCCAGGTAATAGAGTTCAAAATTAGGCAGGCCTATCCCCCCCTGTCACCTGGGTTCTGGAGCTTCCACAGAGCAACCCTATTCCTAGAGCTGCTCCACACGAAACCCCTACATACGCTGTGAAGTTTCGCGAATAGGCTCCTAGGTATCAAAAACGGGACATTCACAAAAAAGTGTAAGAGTCTAGGCAGGACCACCATCTTGAGCAAGGCCGCCCTCCCCATCATGGTCAAGGGCAATCTAGACCAAATTCTTGATCCCCTCTATTGCCTTTTCCGTGTTATGCTTGTGTGCTGCCTCGACCTTGTGGTAAATATTTATTCCCAAATACCTAAATGTCACGGGCTGCCATGGTATTGGCAGGACAGGCAGCCTCTGTACCGGGACATTCCTGTATCTGCCCAAAGGAAACAGACTAGACTTTCTAGGGTTCACCGATATGCCTGAAAGGGTGGCGTACCATTCTATTACCTCCAGCACATACTGCAGGTTTTCTTCTGGATAACGCAAATAAAGGAGCATATCATCCGCATATAGTGATATCAGGTGCCCTCCACTGACAGTGCTTATGCCCACCTCCCCATATTGTTGTCACAGACATATTGCCAGTGGCTCTAATGCCAGTATATATAGCATGGGTGACCAGGGGCATCCCTGTCTGGTCCCCCTGCAATGTTGCCAGGTATCTGAGTTTGTGGACCCTGTTTTGACTCTCGCCATCGGGATGCTGTAAAACAACTGGACCCATCTGGGATATCCAGGTCCCATTCCGTACCCCTTCAGGACCGCTTTCAGCCAGGGCCATCGTACCGAGTCGAAGGCCTTGACCGCATCTAATGACACTATAGCCAACTCGCCCGTGTCCTCCTCAGTTTGGTCAATGATATGGTGTATCCTCCTGTGGTTATCGGTGATGTTCCTGCCTGGATCAAATCCCGTCTGATCTGGGTGTATCAGTTTCCCAATCACCTTCTTCAGTCTATTGGCCAGCACAGCCATAAGAATTTTGCTGTCCTTGTTAAGCATGGACAACGGTCTGTAAGACCCGCACTCCACGGCCGGCTTGCCTGGTTTCAAGAGTGGGATGATCACAGCCTCGCAGAGAGACAATGGGAGTTCCCCCTGCTCAGAGGCCTCGTTGAAAGTGGCAAGCAGTGGCTGAAGCAGCTCTTGCTTGTACGTTTTGTAGAACTCACTAGGCAGCCCATCCGAACCAGGCGCCTTGCAAGTGGGCAAATTCTGAATCACTACCTCCAGCTAATCCGAGGTGACGGGTGCGTCTAGCTCCGCGCGTTCTAGGTCATCCAGGGTGGGCAGTTCTATGTCCTCCAATGTGTCCAGTATGTCTTTACACATGTCCTCCCCCGTGTCCTCATACAAGTGTCTGTTAAACTTAAGGAACTCCTCATTTACCTCTGTCTGAGTGTTGCATATGCAACCTCTCTCATCCTTGATCTCACTGATCACCGAGCGGGGGTCTCACTCTTATACAGCCAGGCCAGCAGTCTGCCCGGCTTGTCGCCCCCTGTGTGTATCCTCTCCGTATATTTCCTGTAATTGAGTCTGCATAACCTATCCCAGAGTGCTCCGCAGGACAACTGCAGCTCCTTTACTTTGGTTCTGTTATCATGAGCGGTGCTTTCGCAACGCGTGAGATCCTCTAGCTCCCTTTCCGCCTCTTGGAGTTCCCTTTCGATACCCCCTTGTAGCCCCTTAGCTTGGGAAATGGCTACCCCGCGCACCACCACCTTAAACGCTTCCCACAGTGTGCCCACAGAGCTGACGCTTCCCGTATTTATGTCAAAGTATTCTTCGATGGCTTCCCTCAGGCCCTCCCGAAACCCCTCGTCCTGCAGAGCCTCGGTCCTGAGTCTCCATGTAGGGATCCGCGGTCTCGGGTGCTGGTGTCTCCAGTCCACCACCAAGGGCGAGTGGTCAGATAGTACTCGGGCCTTGTATTCTGCTCCCTCTATGTCTCTCACTATCTCGTCTGACACAAACATGTAGTCCAACCTTGTATGCAAGTCATGTGGCGCTGCGAAGTGTGAATACTGCCTATCCGTGGGATGCAGCCTTCTCCACGCATCCTCTAGGCCTAGGTCTTTCAGTAAGGTACCCAGCGCTTTGGCCGCCGGTGCCGTTTTCCCTACCCTGTCCTTGGACCTGTCCATTCTGGGATTCACGGTACAGTCAAAGTCCCCCATTTACAGTACAGTCATTAATATAGTCATTTAAAACCGATTTTCCGTTTTTCTCTGTCATTTTTCTCCAAAACGCCTCTCATTCAAACTTGCATAACCTCTTCATTTTGTATAGCTAGAGACCTAATTTCAAGTCTCACTTAAACCTAAGACGTGTAGCTACATCCACAACATCGCAAAACAGTATATTTGATGCATTTTTTTAAAATCGCATAGCGCAAATTAGGCAAGAACTTGCATTTTTGCAAAAGTTTTACCCGTGTCTTTTCCCATTCAATGTACTTCCAAACTCCCATTCTGATTTAAAAGTGCGTTCTGTTGCTCATATTGTAGCTTATGTTTGTTAGGACCTGTTCAGTGTTGCTCTCATAGGAAGTTATATCAATTTAACGATTTTTGCACACTTTTCATTGTTTCACAAAGCCATTTTCAACTGTCATTTTAAAAGTGTAAAAGTTCCAAAACGCTTTTCTCTCTTGTTTGGGGAGGGAAGATTGCATTTAAACTCTAAATACTGTTCTTTTATTCCTGAATACCTGCTGCTTACTGACATCTGTGTACAATTGCTCATTTGTGAATTAAGAACTTTGCAGGGGGAAATCTTAACCTAAGCGCTATCTTTTCACAACCCAAAAAATGTCTTTTCCCTGTGTTTTATCTTCTGTGCTGCTCAAAAGTCTTACTTATTTTCAGATTTGTATTGTCACCACATTGGTGATTGCTGCCCCATATATATTAAATTATGTGTTTGATTTGAATCTTAAATAAATAAATAAATATTTACCTTTACCAACCAGCCTGATTCCTGGTCCAGTGTGACTGTGAGGTATTTTGAGAGGGGTGTGATATGAGTGGTATATCACTCAGAATATTGAACCTATAGACACAATAAATAAGTATTTAATCTGTGCATTACATGCTAGGCGAGACGCGGGCGTATTGCCTGATTGAAATCCTTAACATTGGATACAAATGGAAACACAATAGTGGGTTGTCTGCCTAGCATACTACAGTAGCAAATTGCAGTTTCAAAAAGAAAATTGCTTTCACACTGCGCACTAATCACAAGAAATTCACAGCAAAAACTGCATATTTTGAATTTGTTTCAAAACAACCTAACACATGTTTCGAGCTTCAAGCTCTTCCTCTGAGGCTGAAAATAGCATAAACATTGATGTATATACGTTGTACACAATAATATACAATGTTCAGCACATCAGACAAAAGGGTACAAGTTGGTGGTGGTTAGCCATTGGCTATATCAAAACCATTGTCATGGGAAAACCACATCAATTAAGCAATGTTACATCATTTATGTAATATCACGTAAAATTAACCATCCACCCATTCATAATTGCAAGTAGCAAAAGGAAAAGGATATCAATCATCAATTGAAGGCATTAGGTTATACGTAGATTGATGGTTGGGGATAGCATGGTCAAAAATAATAACAAGGAAAGAAAAGAAAAAGAAATTCCTGTTAGGGATAAACTGAGATGGTTCAGCATGCGCACTCATACAGAGACTCACAAAAGCCAAAAATAATGATAGTGAGGGTACCTTTTTGTAAGTTGGCAGTTGCCACTGGCACTACAGAAAAATAAAAATGAAGTAGTTTTTGTTGCAATCATTATTTTACTCAACATTTTATGGATTGGAGGTGGCCATGGAACATTTCCTCTGATTGCCACTTACCAGTTTAATATGGTAAGTCACCAAAGTTGTTATGTGCAAGTGCAATTTCCCACTGTAAATAAAGAATTCTCATGTCAACAAACCGTTGTACAGTATAACTCAAAGAATATACATAAAACAGCTACTAATAAATAATTAGCTTTTCCACACACCTATATGTCCCTCAATTGCGTTATTCAAAAATCTTCCATATATTAGTGGCTGCAGCCACATGCCAATTATTACCGGTCGATTCGTACATCTGGATTTTTGACAATTGCAGTTGATTTCACGATCAAGTTTTGAGGCCGTAGAAAATATATAAAGAAAGAATGAAAGAGAACTGCGCTCCATTGGTTTTACCCAAATTGTTAGTTTACAATTGTTCGAATGAACAATTGACCGATTTTAAAGGGTCACAATTGATTTTAAAGGGATTTTAAAGGGATTTTAAAGGGTCACAATTGACCTCTTCACAATGGGACGTCATGGTTAAGTTGCGCTACTAAAAACCTATGGAATTCAGTAAAACACTTTGTTAAAGGGACGTTATGGTTCCAAGTAAAACCGAAAAACCCTTGAAATTCGCCAGTTATGGAAAGCTAAGCAACCATAATTCGCGTCACCACCGTGCACTGCTAAGACTAACACCCAGGACATCAAAGATGACATCATAAACAAAGTTTTTTTTACTGAATTTCATAGGTTTATAGTAGCACAACTTAACCATAACCTCCCTTTATCAAAGTTTTTTTTTACTGAATATACATATACATTTTTTTTAAAAAATATTTGGATTTTATTTTGAAGTCAAACAAACACACTACAACTGTTTCAAAGCATAGAAAGCATCATAGTCCAACACATTTTCATTAGAACTCCCCAACTCCCCCCCCCCCTTAAACTAGAGCCAGTTCTCACATGTCATTTACAGGAGCATCATTGGGTAGCACAGTACTTAGGCAGTCATCATCCGGGTCCTCTGTACCGTTGTTACCCTGATGAGAGTTTGCCATAGAGGCCACCAATTGCCGCCAGGCCAGCAAGGGCCCTACTTCCTCCTCGCCCCCCCTAGTGACTGCTTCAAACCAGACTACAGATTCAGCTTCCACGCACCTCAAGAGGTCCGCCCACCATAGCTCCACCCTGGGTCTGTGGGCCGCCTTCCAGCCCATGGCAATCCTGCGCTTGGCCAAAACACGAGCCAGGTCCTTCATCTTGCTTATGTGTTTTGAATGCCGGGGTCTCGGAAAAAGCCCAAGCATGCATGACCAGGCCGATTCCACATCCAGCACCACCCCCCCACGAGCTAGTTTCGTCTTAACCTCGTCCCAAAATCTGTGCACTTCCGCGCAAGCCCAAAACATGTGTAGCAGTCCCGCATTCACCTCCCCACACCTGGGGCATTGCTGCGTAGCTGGTCCCCCAAACTTTGCGATCTTCCCGGGAGTTAAATAAGCCCTGTGGGTAACGTACAATTGAAGCTGTTGGAATTTTGCCTTCCGGGACACCTTTTTATGGTACCTCTGGGCCCATTCCCATTGCTCGTCTGTCGTGGGTCCTCCCACCTCTTCCTTCCAACCCTATCTCAATTGAAGCAACTCCTTCCCTGCCCTTACTCGCAGGAGCTCGTATATCCTCGATATTTCGTGCCCGCCCTCCGATACATCATACATAGTTTCCAGAGAGGCGTCAGGGTCTTCCGCTAGCACTGTCTCGGGCCATCTTTCTCTAGTCTTTCTCACAAGCCTAGTGTAAGTTATATATTGGACACCATGTACCCCCGTCTCTTCCTGCAACCTTTGAAAGTCCAATGCCTCCCCTTCCTGCCATATGTCCCCAAGGGTGGCCAGGCCTACCTGTTCCCAGTATCTACGGACCGATTCGAGTAGTTGAGAGTCGCTCCCGCACAGCGCCGCCAAAGGGGCCTGCTGGGAGTACGGCTCCGAATCCCCCCAATCTTCCATGTCCTATGCCAGATCTCCCAGCCCAGCCTCAGTAGCCGCCCCCTGCCCACCAGTTTATCTCTGCACAACCACACCACTTCCATCAGAAAGTATGGGGCTGAGTCTCCACGCAGAAGCCTAGCATCCGCCGAGTCTTCAGCCGAAAGCCACCTGGCCACGTACTGCAGCTGCCCCGCCAGGTAATAGAGTTCAAAATTAGGCAGGCCTATCCCCCCCCTGTCACCTGGGCTCTGGAGCTTCCACAGAGCAACCCTATTCCTAGAGCTGCCCCACACGTAACCCCTACACACGCTGTGAAGTTTCGCGAATAGGCTCCTAGGTATCAAAAACAGGACATTCACAAAAAAGTGTAAGAGTCTAGGCAGGACCACCATCTTGAGCAAGGCCGCCCTCCCCATCATGGTTAGGGGCAATCTAGACCAAAATACCATGCTGTTCCTGATTCCCTCTATTGCCTTTTCCGTGTTATGCTTGTGTTCTGCCTCGACCTTGTGGTAAATATTTATTCCCAAATACCTAAATGTCACAGGCTGCCATGGTATTGGGAGGACAGGCAGCCTCAGTACCGGGACATTCCTGTATCTGCCCAAAGGAAACAGACTAAACTTTCTAGGGTTCACCGATATGCCTGAAAGGGTGGCATACCATTCTATTACCTCCAGCACATACTGCAGGTTTTCTTCTGGATAACGCAAATAAAGGAGCATATCATCCGCATATAGTGATATCAGTTGCCCTCCACTGACAGTGCTTATGCCCACCTCCCCATATTGTTGTCGCAGACATATTGCCAGTGGCTCTAATGCCAGTATATATAGCATGGGTGACCAGGGGCATCCCTGTCTGGTCCCCCTGCAAAGTTGCCAGGTATCTGAGATTGTGGACCCTGTTTTGACTCTCGCTATCGGGGTGCTGTAAAACAACTGGACCCATCTGGGATATCCAGGTCCCATTCCGTACCCCTTGAGGACCGCTTTCAGCCAGGGCCATCGCACCGAGTCGAAGGCCTTGACCGCGTCTAATGACACTATAGCCAACTCTCCCGTGTCCTCCTCAGTTTGGTCAATGATATGGTGTAGTCTCCTGTGGTTATCAGTGATGTTCCTGCCTGGAACACATCCCGTCTGATCTGGGTGTATCAGTTTCCCAATCACCTTCTTCAGTCTATTGGCCAGCACAGCCATAAGAATTTTGCTGTCCTGGTTAAGCATGGACAACGGTCTGTAAGACCCGCACTCCACGGCCGGCTTGCCTTGTTTCGAGAGTGGGATGATCACAGCCTCGCGGAGGGACAATGGGAGTTCCCCCTGCTCAGAGGCCTCGTTGAAAGTGGCAAGCAGCGGCTGAAGCAGCTCTTGCTTGTACGTTTTGTAGAACTCACTAGGCAGCCCATCCGAACCAGGCGCCTTGCAAGTGGACAAATTCTGAATCACTACCTCCAGCTAATCCCAAGTGACGGGTGCGTCTAGCTCCGCGCATTCTAGGTCATCCAGGGTGGGCAGTTCTATGTCCTCCAATGTGTCCAGTATGTCTTGACACATGTCCTCCCCCGTGTCCTCATACAAGTGTCTGCTAAACTTAAGGAACTCCTCATTTACCTCTTTCTGAGTGTTGCATATGCAACCTCTCTCATCCTTGATCTCACTGATCACCGAGCGGGGGTCTCACTCTTATACAGCCAGGCCAGCAGTTTGCCTGGCTTGTTGCCCCCTGCGTGTATCCTCTCCGTATATTTCCTGTAATTGAGTCTGCATAGCCTATCCCAGAGTGCTCCGCAGGACAACTGCAGCTCCTTTACTTTGGTTCTGTTATCATGAGCGGTGCTTTCGCAATGCGTGAGATCCTCTAGCTCCCTTTCTGCCTCTTGGAGTTCCCTTTCGATACCCCCCTGTAGCCCCTTAGCTTGGGAAATGGCTACCCAGCGCACCTCCACCTTAAACGCTTCCCACAGTGTGCCCACAGAGCTGACGCTTCCCGTATTTATGTCAAAGTATTCTTCGATGGCTTCCCTCAGGCTGTCCCGATACCCCTCGTCCTGC
This sequence comes from Ambystoma mexicanum, assembly GCF_040938575.1. Classification (NCBI taxonomy): domain Eukaryota; kingdom Metazoa; phylum Chordata; class Amphibia; order Caudata; family Ambystomatidae; genus Ambystoma; species Ambystoma mexicanum. The sequence continues at coordinate 584,633,747 of NC_090929.1, read as the reverse complement.
AGAGCCTCGGTCCTGAGTCTCCATGTAGGGATCCGCGGTCTCGGGGGCTGGTGTCTCCAGTCCACCACCAAGGGCGAGTGGTCAGATAGTACTCGGGCCTTGTATTCTGCTCCCTCTATGTCTCTCACTATCTCGTCTGACACAAACATGTAGTCCAACCTTGTATGCAAGTCATGTGGCGCTGCGAAGTGTGAATACTGCCTATCCGTGGGATGCAGCCTTCTCCACGCATCCTCTAGGCCTAGGTCTTTCAGTAAGGTACCCAGCGCTTTGGCCGCTGGTGCCGTTTTCCCTACCCTGTCCTTGGACCTGTCCATTCTGGGATTCACGGTACAGTCAAAGTCCCCCCCCCACACTACCGTGCCCCCTGCTAGGGGGCCAAGTTTACTGTAGAGGGTCCTAAAGTAAGCCACTGTGTCGTTATTGGGGGCGTACAAATTTATTATATGCACTTCCCTGTTTTCCAGGAGACCCGTCACCACCACTATTCTACCCTCCGGGTCCACGGTAGAATCAAGCACCCGAAACGGCACATGAGGCGCCAGCCAAGTAATGACCCCTCTAGCGTACGCCGAGTACGCCGCCCCCACAACATTGCCCTTCCATTTTCTCCTGACCACCCCAGCCTTTCCCTAGTAAGGTGGGTCTCCTGCAGCAGGGCTATGTCTACACGCATCCTCTTTAAATACAACATCACTTTATTTCGTTTCAGGTAGCTGTTAAGGCCCCATACATTCCAGGTCACAATTCTGAGATTACCCGATGCCATCTGGTCGGGCTATCTCCATCCCATCCCTTCCCATAATGCTCCCCGTGCTAGTTCGTTTCCTGGCTCTCTCCCTTCTATTCACAAACAACACCCCCATCCCCCTCTCCCCAACTTCACACCACTACACGCAACTCTCCCCCCTCCCCGCCAACCCCCAACAATAGCCCAGCTCCATCCCTGGATCTCAGGCCTACCCACGTCTGGACCTGTCTCGTATCCAAGGACAAGGACCCCGCGGGGTGTCACCTATCTAACAGTGACCTAACTAAGTGTACTACTATTGGGTACAGAGGGTGCTCCCCAGGAGCTCCCAGTCATCTATTTAGGAGAAGTGCATTCAACAGGACCCGCCTGCAGATACCATGACTTCCTCCCCACAAGCACAATATCGTACTATATTCCAGTCCCAATGTCGTGACTATGGCCTCACGGGTGCCTCTGCAGCGTGCTACTTATCTCCAGCCGCTTCTGTCTGGGCATCCGATTCCTGAGGTCGACTCTGCATATCCAGCCACTCCATCGCTTCGGTCGGCGTCTCAAAGAAGAGGGATCTATTCTTATAAAACACCTTTAACCTAGCGGGGTAGAGCAACATGTAGCGATGGCCTCCTTCTCTAAGCCTCCTTTTCACCGTTCCAAAGTTCATTCGACTCCGCTGTACAAGCAGCGTATAGTCCGGATACGCCGTTATTTTCACTGATCCCCTTTCTATCATACCTCCTTTCTGGAAAAATTCAAGGATCTTTTCGCAGTCACAATAGTTCAAGATCTTCGCGATCAACGACCGCGGGGGGGCTCCTGGGGCCGGTCTCCTGGTCAGGGCCCTATGCGCCCTTTCAACCGCGAATCCCCGAGTCAGCTCCCCGCCTGTAATCTCCTGCAAGAGCATGGTTTCAATGTATTCCGTGGGGTTCAATCCTTCCATTCCCTCCGGAACCCCCACTATGCGAATGTTGTTGCGCCTGGCGCTCCCCTCTGCCTGCTCTGCTCTGTCCTCCAGATTGCCCACTCGTTGCACAAGGGTATGAAGCTCCTTAGCATGTGCATTGCACGCCTCCGTGGTCGGGGCCAACTCCTTCTCCAGTTCCCCAGTGCGCTCTGCGATCGTCCGCACGTCCTGACGCAACAGGTTCACCTCTTCTCAGACCGCTCCGATCTTAAGGTCTAGGCCCTCCTGCAGCTCTTTCATGGCCAGGCCCAACTTCGTCTCCCAAGCCACCTTCAAGTTTGCAATTGCTGCCAGCACCTCCTGGATAGTACCCGGTGGGTCCGTCGCCGCCGCAGGGGCTTCTTTGCTCTTGCCCCCTTCTGCGCCCGGGGGTGACCTAGCATAGGCCTCCATCGTGGGCTGCTTGATCCGGGGTCGCACCACCTTGGAGGACATCCTGCTGCATCAGTTGGGCACACGCACCCAGCAGTGTCTCCGGCGCTGTGACCCCTTCGCAGCAAGGCTCCGCTAGACTTGGGTTCGCTCTGCTGGCACACCACGATCCAGGGCCTCCTCTTTGGGGGCCCGCACTTATGTTCTTGCCAACGGCCAGAGACGCATGCGACGCGTCCCTCTGGTTGGGCTCGCCCCCGCTCAGGCCGGCTTTGTCTTCCTCAGCTCCACGGACCATTTATGGCCCTTTATCCACGGGCGGCCATCTTGGGTGCTGCCCTTCCACTGCACGACCGCCACCTTCTTCGAAGTCTAGTTCTGTGGATATGCCGTCTCGCTGACGGGGAGGGCACTCACCATGTGCCCCCCACTTTCATGCACCCTTGGATGCACCCTTGGATGCACCGTGGGCTCGAAAGTGCGCCGAAAATCATCACTTCTTCCCAGGATCAAAATCGGATCATCGGGAGCTCCTCCAAGGAGCGTCCTCTCACGTAGCCATCAAGCCACGCCCCCCGAATATACATATACATAGTGTGAATTTGATAGCTGTTTACTAGGATTCCCTTACTTTATATACATGCAACACAGAACATGCCGAACCTCCCGCCAATGATTTTGATGTCCGCGGACTGTGCGAATGTGCACGGACGGACGCGGACAACATCAACATTACCCAAAAACTTAGGGGGTATCTTAGATTGTTCTATCATGCCATATAAACACTGAACAAGTTCAAAAAGTAGTGCATAAACACATTATATGTAATAATAAATAAGAAGTGCAACCTATATATGTAACACATCAACCATCCATTTAAATACCATATGTACTAAAATGGAATATACCAAAACAAAAAAGATATGCTTCCAACATAATTACCTCACAGAAACTGCACACTGAGGAGCAACAGCCGACCTACACAACAGTAAGAACACAACCTACCAGAAACCAGTAAGTCAACTTAATTTTTCTTATATATTTCTAAACTTTCTGTATTTGGTAAACTAAAACTAATATATTTTTTTACACAGAAATGCTCAGTACTTTGGAATGGCTTGAGGAACATTTCCCACGTGAGGAAATGTCTAAAGACAGTGATACCAATGGTAGACAATTCTCTATATAAGTAAATTAATCATCATTACTTTATGTGTACTTAACATATCTACTTTTTTTTAACAGACCATACAAACATTGAAAATAATACACCAAAGGAGACATTAGAAAATACTATGCAGCGCATGGAACAAAAAAAGGACATGCTTATGGAAAATTTCAATCTTTTGAAACATTATGTGGAAGACCACATGCAAGAAAAAAATATATATCATTGTCCAACATGCACCTGTTCCCCCTCTCCATGTCCCAGTCAACTAAGTCAAACCCTCAACACCAAGAAAAATGTTTTGATGAGACTTCTATTCCTTCATCCCCTCCCAGCCATCCTCTCCGAACCCCTAAAAAAAAGGCAGTTAGGGTGTCTGCGGACAGCGCTCCTGTCCAGGATGTCCATAATTAGCAAAAAGGGGTTGTCCTAAGGACACTATACCCGTCCGTATTATCCGCAAGCAAGATGAAACTGTCCTTAGAACACACGCAGTGTCGGGGATGTCCGTAATTAACTAAAATGGAGGTGTCCTAAGGACACTATACCTGTCTGTACTGTCCGTACACCATCTACGCACATGTGCACCACACCCATAAATCCTACGAACACTGTGCCTGTCTGTGACTGTCCATCTCACAAGTGTCGCACTTTTAATTAGTTTGAGGACCCGAACACTGTCCGCAGAACACCCGCCCGCATGCGCACGCCCGTTCCTGCGCATTTAGTGTCCGCGGACATCCTTCCTGTCCATAATTAATGAAAATGGGGGTGTCGTAAGGACACTATACCTGTCCGTACTGTCCGCAAGCAAGATGGAAATGTTCTTAAAACACACTCGATGTCCAGGATGTCCGCAATTAACCAAAATAGAGGTGTTCTAAGGACACTATACCTGTCTGCACTGTCCGCATTCAAAATGGAACTGTATCTTAGAACATGCGCAGTGTCTGGGATGTCCGTAATTAACTAAAATGGTGGTGTCCTAAGGACACTATACCTGTTCGTACTGTCCGCAAGCAAGATGTAACTGTTCTTAGAACACGCGCGGTGTCCGGGATGTCCATAATTATATAAAATGGAGGTGTCCTAAGGACCCTATACCTGTCCGAATGAACCGCAAGCAAGATGGAACTGTTCTTAGAACACGCGCAGTGTCCGGGATGTCCGTAATTAAATAAAATTGAGGTGTCCTAAGGACACTATACCTGTCCGTACTGTCTGTAGAACATCTACGCACATGCGCACCACACCCAAAAATCCTACGAACATCGTGCCTGTCCGTAACTGTCTGTCTCACGTATGTCGCACTTTTAATTACTTTCAGGACCCGAACACTGTCCGTAGAACACCCGCACGGCCGTTCATGTGCATTTGGTGTCCTGCGGACACCGTTCCCTTCGTGGACATGTTCGTGAAGTCATCATGTGACTGCACCCACGCTGAGCATGTGTGATGATTTGCGGACACTGTCCGGGTCCCCAAACATTTTAAAAGTACTTTTTTAGACAATCCAAAGTATTTGACAGTAGAAATTCACCATTGCACATGTCCCAGACAATGACCCTGGCTTTCTACATACTTTTTGGAACTTTTTGAGCCTTTTAAGGGGTGTACGATCTGTCCGCCGACCACGCGGGTGTCCGCTAAGCGCGTACCAGCAGCCCTATAAAAAGCCACACCCCACAGCTGACCCTCATTGTGCTTCTGGCTATTGCAAATTGAGTTTTGCTGCCTTTGCTGATCTGACTTTTGATTTGAGATCATCTCATCAACCCTGATGGCATCGATGGCTGCTGCTCCTACATCTGCCTCAGCACCACCCCCACCACCACGTCCCCAAGGGCCTGCAGAGGGGAACAGGCGTGAGGATGTAGAGGAGGATAAAGAGGATGAAGAGGATGCGGTAGTGGAAGTCCCTACTACCAGCACTCGCCATGAGTCTTGGGTGTGGCGGTTGTTTACCATTCATGGTAACGTACCAAAAGCACGTGTGAACAAGGTCACCTGCAACCAGTGCAAAATGGTACTGAGTCGTGGGAGGCCTGTTTTGTACAGCTTTGGTACGAGATCCATGAAATGACACCTAAGGTCGTTCCATGGTGGGGCCGTTCGCAAAGTTTTATCTTGTGATGAACGCAGTAGGTTGAGTTAATCTACCACATGTTCTGTTTCCGCTCCTCTCACCACAAGAGACACTCCTCTGTGAGAGCGCATCCCTCCAGCTGCCTCACAGACCATTCACAATGCTGTTGACCCTTACCTTTCGAGGGTCACAATATTGTGTATGTACTGCAACGCAGTACTCTGCAGGGGTGTCAGAACATGGCTTCCGACTCACGACATGCCCCCGTCGAGCCTCTCACCTTGCAGGCCACAGTGGACAGTATCAGCTGGCAGAGCGCTGCAGAGGTCTGTGTTTTACCCGCGAGGTGGCGCGTACAGGCGCTCCCGTCATGGCCAGCGTTACTGGCGCTGTGTTTGGGGGTTGCCATGGCGACTGGGGCAATGGACACGTCATATCCCATGTGATTCAGCACGTCTCGGATCACGTGATCACAATATTGCCGGAACACTGGTATTTAACTCCTCCTCCGATTCCGCTCAGCGCTTCTGATCGCTTCATTTCGACAGCAGCGTTTTCTGGTTGGATTTCTTGTTTCTTGACTACGGCCTGTTTCCTGTTATTTCTCTCGGATTGCCCTTGCATTGCTGCTTCCTTTGGAGTAATGACCTCGGTCTGTTTTTTGGATTGGCTTGCTAAGTGACTTTTTGCACTTCTGCCTGGATTTGGTATCGTGACCTTGGCTGGATTACTGACCACTTCCTTGCCTTGAACTCCTCTTGCTTTTGTGTCTTCTGCCTTTTCTTGGACTCTGCTTTCAGACTGTTTCCCTACCTGTCACAGAGATCTTACTCCTGTCATCTGGAAACAACTGCTTACCTCAGGATTGTGTGTTAGGCGTCCTCGTGCCAGCGGGTATAGGACACAGTGCTGGACTGGAGACTGCCTTAGCACTTTAGGCTTCCTCGTGCCGGCAGGTATAGGATTTGGTGCTGGACTAGAGACTGCCTTGGCACCTTAGGCGTCCTCGTGCCGGCAGGATAGATTCTTCTGGACCCCCATTTCACGGAATTGGATTCTTCCTTCCCATAAACAACACGGAAAGGCACGCTCGGTAACAACTCCTGTTACACACACTGGTAAGATTACTCACTCTTACGTCCTTCCTATCTTTCACTGAAATCTTTTGACACTAAAATTATTCCTTATTGTCTTCAGATTCCGCCCTCCTTGGTGGCCGATTATTTTGGTACAACTACCTTCTTGGCATATTCTGCATTCTTCCTGAGGTTGGTGTTTTGGCTAATTTTGGTATCTGTTGTATGCTGTCTGATACAACTGGTAACCACTTGTTTTTTCCCTACAGCCATCGGGGTTTCCAGTGTGTCCATAACATCTTTCAACCAATTGGTTTCTCAGTCTGTCCTATCGTACCCCGGAGAATCACATTGGTAGGAAGAACTTGCTTCTTCATGACGAGTTCAACAGTATTCGATTCTTCAGGATTCTGACAAGGGGGGAGAGTCTTCGGAGTGCTTTCGAGACTGCGGTCAAGGAGCATGGGAAGACCTAATTAAGGCGCACCCTACATCTTCCTCTCTCCACCTGCCCTTTCTTATCCCCGTGGTTGGTGTACCTTCCTTACCTTCCTTTTCCCTCCTCTCCTAGTGTGTCATGTGTAAAAATACTAAACAAATATAAAACACAACCCCCCCCCCAAAAAAGGCTCTTTTCAGAGCCTCCTTTCACAGTTTAAAAATAGAAGAGGCAAAGAAATGGTGCAGGGCCCTGTGAATTTTTTAGAAGTCCGCGGACAGTCCACGGACATCTAAAATTTTGGGGTGCTGCCCTAGCAAAAACATTGCACTTTTCTCTGGGAGGAAGTGGTGGCTCTGAAAAGAGCCTTTTGGTGGTGTTTCGTGTGTTTGAATTCCATAAAAGGCTGTAATTCCATAAAAGGTTGCAATGTATTTTATACATTACTCAGAAAAATCTGATTGCCATCATAAGTAAGATGGACTCCATCTCTGCGAAAAATGTATGTGCTACGAAACATAATATTTTCATTGTGAAAAGAGGACATGCCAGCCTCTCTTAGAAAGGCACAAACAGCCTTATTGACATTGCGCCTCACTTTCTCCATTTGTGGACCAAATGAAGAAGAAAGCAGCCACATTTGTCTTTGCGCAATACGAGAAAAAATTACTTGGGAATTTGGAAACATGTCCATGACCTTCCCAAGTCCTTCTTTCATTGCAAATTGCAATGAAATTCCAGACACATGTCCTAAACTGTTCCCTCCACAATGAATTATAATTATGTCTGGATGATGCTTTGTCTCCAAAGTAGCACAGAGAGGTACCAAGTCCAGCCACTTCATTCCACCCACTCCATGCCAGTGCACTTCCACATGAGGGAATCCAGGTTCTGCAGCTACTACACAGCGTTCTGCATGCACCTCCAACCAATGTATCCAGAGTCTCCCAAAATCCAGATAATCTGTTTTCTGAAACACACAGCCATAGCTATCTGTTCTTCTCTCAGGAAAAAGACTTTCTGACAAACTCTCTCCTTACACAACACGCCCAGTAAACTTTACTGACCAATGCCTTGCTCTGCTCTTTCTCATTTGTATGCCTCTCCACGCCAAAATCCTTGTATGTAATACGCGATGTCCGCGGACTACTGCCATGTCCGCGGACATATCGAAAATCTGAGCGCAGTGAATGTAAATTTAAATAGTGTGCCCCATTTCCCCTTTGAGGATGGCTCTGAAAAGAGACATTTTTTTTTTTTGCATATGCTTGTCAGACACCTGTTATTTTGTTTTTTCTTTTTGATTTTTACTTTACTCCTAAAATCTTCACATAACATTCTCCAAAAGCAACCCTTACATTCCAAAACAGAATGGCATTTCCCATAAAAGATAAGGAAATGTCATCTTCTTTAAAATAAACAGCATTACTGGAATCAATATTCTCATTATTACAGAAGAACATATCAGCTCTAAGCATGAAAACACACATGCCTCGGTTTATTGCATACCTAGCAATGTTTTGCTGAGGACAAAAAACAGAGCTATTGTCCCATATTGCCCTTGGTACTAATCCAGAAAAAATGACTTTGGTATTTTGAAGGATGTTCATTACTGCTTGAACCAAGTGTTCCAAATCTGCCAACAAAGTTGGGGCACTGACATAGCCCAAATGGAAAGCACCATAGGGCAAAATTACCACATGGGGACTGTTCATCCTGCCCATATCTTCACAAACTTGTACAATTCCCTGTACATTGCAATCAGACACAGTGCTCCACACCACCTCCACTCCTTTGACATCAAAATTGTTTGCCACATGCCTCCATTGAGCATACTGCTGTAAACCATGCACAAACAAATCTACAAGCACCAACACCCTGACTTTCTCCACCTCTGCCATATTCACTACAGACAGTCTCTTTCAACACAAATCCACAAACTCAACATCTGATTGGCTGTTCCCTACAGTCCCCTTTCCATGCTGGATTTGCTGGAAAACCCCGAATGTGGCACGCCCTGTCCGCGGACAGCCGTGGTGTCCGCGGACCACGTAACTCTTAGACAGCCCTTCTGCCCTTTCCACATCACTCTCTGTGCCATTCCCTCATTGGATACAGCTAAGCAGTCACACAACCATCCACCAATCACATCCAAGACCTCTACATCTAACTCCATCATCAGAGTTCAGCACTTCAAATGTACTGTTGAACACTCTGAGTACAAGTCTCATATCATTGGATAGCACCTACTACAAAAACTCCTCTACAAGTCTCCAAGATTTCTACTTGCAGCTGCATGCATATCCACATGCATGAATACAAACTACAGGTATGCATATTTTCTGCACAGTGCATGTACAACTCTTATGAATTAATATAAGCAGAGTAACTGCCACTCAACCTGTATAACCTATAAAATGAACTTACTGTAATTTTTCCCATCTGCTATAATCAACTGTCACTTCCAAACCTATATGCTATCTAATTTCATTTTTACACACACAGCTATCTAAAAAATTATAATATTAAAAGATGGGAGAAATAACAGTATAATTGTAGAAAAAACTTAGTAGTGTATTATACAATTACACACAGCCAGGATAAGGTCATGCATCTTTATACACTCACACAGATAGACACTATCATTGAAAAGCTCCCAGCTGAAATAACACCCCTGCCTGCAAATCACATCATTCTGCTTTATTACACACACCTTCACAAATGCATACATTCCAATGCTTTTCTATACAGTTTCAGCCATTTACCTTATAAAAAATTGAAAAATAAGTATATCATTATTTCTTCTATCGCCTAACATTCAATAACACAGCCTTAAGAAACCAAGTGAGTTTCATGCACTTACTATTCTACTCATTTACATGCACTTACTATTCTACTCATTTACAAAGCATGTTGAACTAACACATTTAAAGTAAAATATAAAGGCTGCACATAGTCAAAGGAAATTGCATGCACACATTATGTTCAGATATCAAACAAGAATACTACTGCAAAACATAAAAATCAATGTCTAAATTAACATCAGTGCTATAAACACACACAATTACTAACTTCTTTCCTTTACAATTGTAGTGAAAACCACTCTCCTGAAAATCAGTAGCATCTGAAGTACAAACAACAACTCAGAAGAAACCTGCTCATTCCACACAAAGAAAGTAAGTACAATACTACCATAATATTCTTACTGTTACTCAAACACACTGTGGGGTTGATTCATGGTATTTATGCACCGAAAAACAGAGATTTGTGCACCATTCTGCCCACAAATCCCCATTTGTTAAACAAGGATTTGCAGGCAGAATGGCACACAAATCCCTGTTTTTTTGGTGCACAAATGACATAACTCAGCCCCTAGAATGTTAGTATTGCTGTACAAAGAACTGTTTTAATTCTATACCGTTAGATTTAGTATTTGTGCTTCTCCTCATTGCTAGCTTACTTTCAACTGTCATCTGAACCCCAGTATAGTAACACACAAATACAAGAATAGCCTTCCCAACTAGTTGTAGTTGCCAATACACAATTACACACCACCACATACATCCTTACCATCATACTCAGACACTCATGCACACAGCATACATCATACATTGCAGAACAGCTCAACCCATACCTTCTTTTTTTTTCAACAGACCCCAAAGAATGCCTACCAAAATGCAAGTCTGTAGAAAGTAACGCAGAAGAAGAGCACATGAAAATAAAAGTGTCCAAAATAATCATCCATCTCTAGCAGAATTTGTACAAAAAAGTTCAAACAAAAGATCTAATAGCGTCATTAAGCAAAACAAAACAAGCTTCCAGTACAAACACTTTCCCTCCTCTTTCAAAATGTAAAACGAAACAGAAAGTGATTAACAAGAATTCAGCTACCACTTCTGCTAACAGTGCGTGCTCCATTAAATCTTGGTGCAGTGGCAAGTAACCATACCAAAGAATGTATTTTAGAAAATCATGCACAGCCCTTAAAACCTACCATAGAAAATTAATCTTAGAAGCTCTCATAGACAATCCTTCTCAAAAGGAATTTATTTATTTTAGTGTTAAACAGAATTAAACCACTAACAAAACTAACTATTAAATTACAAAAAAGACTTCTCAATAAATGGAATGTCAACAAAAATAACTTCTTAAATATCTGTGGAGGTGAATGGAGTCACACCACAAGCACGGAACCACATTTCAATGAAGGAGCATACAAACAAAAGCAAACAAACACAATTCCCATGCATAGCAGTGGACGAGGGTATGAAAAACTTAATAATACCATAATAGAACAAGAAATACTGCTTACAAAAATATCCCCAGAAAACTCAGTATCACCTCTCCATTCGACTGAACCGGAACATCCAGTATACAAATGGCTGTGCATGTCAATGTGTAAAATTGCCAAAAAATCTTTCAAATCTTTACGCCAGTTCCTTAATCAGTTTGTGAAAGACAAAGACAAAATCAAAATGAAACTACTAAAAAATATGGATACCTGTCCAGTGCGCAAATACACAGGACTACAAGGACATTCATTAGCCTGCATTTCAGGACCTATTTGCAAAAGCACCTTGCATCATATCAAAATGATAGCAACACATCACCCAACTATAAGAAATCTAGTCTATAAACTATACTATGCTAAAAGTCCTGCTTTAGCACTAGCCAATTTAAATAATAATCTTCTACATGGTACAGTGAAAGACCTACTTGAAGAAATAGAGCATATCCAGAGAAAGTATTTTGGAAGTGAAAGCCACTCACAAAATGCAATAGCTTTACAACAGGCTAGCAAAAATTGTACAGATGGCAACCTTCTACTACACACATACAAAAAATAAATACTAACATTTAAAAGTACATCCGCTGAAGTACCAAACCATGTGTGTGTGTGTTGCCGCAGAACTTTTTATAAAAGTAACACAAAAACTGTAGACGTAACATACAAAATAGAAGACAATGAAGATTCCAAATGGTTTGAATTAGCTCTCTACCTTATAGCAGAAAACAAATGCGAAATAACTGACCCCTTAATACTTTGCAGTTACTGCACTACAAAACTGGACAACAACCAAACTCCTTCACGTGCTATCACAAATAACTTGGAATTATTCCCACTACCAAAACCCCTGCAACAACTCAATTGATATGAGAGCATCATAATTCAAACAGTGCACCCATTTCAAGTAATAACACGTCTTCAACCAAAAACAGCAAAATTACCTCCCTCTGAATTAGCGAAAGGCATTTGTGGCAAAGTAGTTTATTTATCATTAGATCTGAAAGAAAATGTGCACACTCTGGGAGGGCAACGTCCAATAGAGCAATCTTTAATTGTCTTAGTAAATGATGCACCTACAAAAGACAAAAGAAATTGGCAACAACTCGTGGACTTACATAAAGTTAAACAAGCCTTGCAATATCTAAAAGAAAATAATGAATACTACAAAGAAATTAATATTGAAGAAAACCTGAGGGAAACCACTGAAATAATTCAAGAGTCACCAGAAACTGGTCAATTTGAACTTCTAGATCCTGCTACCGTATCCAATATTTTAGACCATTATACAATTCATCCATTACACTCTAAAGACACCATAGATGATGCAATAGAAAGGTACCAAATGCAACAAACCAAAGGATCACCAATCAGCATATGGGAAAAAAGTATAGAAGCACATGCTTTTCCTCTACTCTTTCCTACTGGGAAAGGAGGATGGTACGATGATAGACCCACTCAGATAACAGCATCAGAATACCACTTGTTACGAATGTATTCTGAAGATCCCAGATTTAGACAAAATGTGGAATAGATATGCCACATACTCTTTGAAAGTGAACTAGCAACTCTATGCTACGGAGTTGCACACATATTGAAATCAGGTACCCACTTTCAAAATATGTCAGCTACGTAATTACTACAAAAAGTGCAAGAAAAAGATGAGGTTGTACAATCAACCATTACAAATCTGTTAGCAAACATGCGTGGTACTAAAGAGTACTAGTTACGACGTCACGCAGATGTACGTTGTATGATAGGAAACCTTGGCCCACCCACTTGGTTTGTTACATTAAGTTGTGTGGATTATGCATGGGAAGATTTACATGATTTCCTACGCATATCAAACAAAAACAAAACAAACATAGATATACTAACACCTGGAGAACTTTTCTCTCTAGATCCTGTTAATGTTTCAAGATATTTCCATCATCGCTTCATTGCTATGCTACACTTTATTTGTAATAAAACTGTTCCTCCCCTCGGAGAAGTGCAACACTTCTTTTGGAGAAAAGAATTCCAAGCCAGAGGTGCACCACATATCCACATGCTTTTATGGATTAAAGATGCTCCTAAATTTGGTCAAGACAGTGATGCCACTGTTTTACAGTTTATCGAAAAATATGTCACTTGTGAAATTCCATCGGAAGCAACAAATAGTGATCTTCATGCACAAATTGTACAATTTCAAAGACACAAATGTCTGAAATATTGTCGTTGCAAATACAAAAACAAAGGGAAATACTACACCAAATGCCGCTTTGGTTTCCCTAGACCAGTTACAGAAACAGGTGAAGTGAACAACTTCATGTCTTCAGTTAGACATAGTGTTAAAGGTAAATCACCTAAGAAATCATATTACATAAAAAGAACAGAAGAAGCAAAATATATCAATGATTACAATGCAATCATTGCCCTCTTATGGAATTCAAACATAGATGTGAAGTACATTGCAGACAATTCCACTGCAGTTGCACGATATGTTACAGCCTACTTAACCAAAGCACAAAAAACAGAGCTTCAAGACCTCTGGAATGACCTATCATCGGACAAAACACTGGGCCTCATTATGACCCAGGCGCTAAGTGTTTAACAGCGCCGTAAAAGGCTGCAGCGCCGTTAAACACCTAGCGCCTAATTACGAGGTCCCTTTGCGGGACCCGACCTTAACGGCTGGTTTTACCAGCCGTTAAAGTAGGGACCCGCAAAGGGACCTTGGTGCTAATTACGGTACCACAATTTGCGGTACCGTAATAAGCGCATTCCCCATTCCCATTGAGTCCTATGGGGCAAAAATGGGAATGGGGAAGGGCCATGGTGGCATGGGGAATTACCGCCTCACCAACCTCGGAATGGGGTGGTAATTCCCCATTCCGCCATGGCGGACTCCGGCATGGACCATGGTGCTCAGAGCACCATGTTTTAGCGCCGGAGTCCTAATGAGGCCCACTGTCTCAGAAATTGTACAGCTTAGGCATAAAAATGCTCTCTCATAGACAATGTGGCTGCTATGAAGATGCAGATTGTTTAACCGGTACTGCTTTGTATGGAAAATCTGAAAATATAGTATGGCTAAGTCTTGGTCCTGCTAAATCTAGAAAAAAGTTCTCAAATCATATGATGACATAGAAACAATAGCCAAAAATGATCCCAACAGCCAAGAAATTTTGAAAAACAATTTACGAGACACATACTACCCAAACAGGAGTACCACTTTGGAAACCATGTGTCTATACCACATAGCCCAAAACTTCACATACAAAAATAATATAAAAACCGATGAAAATAAAGGTAGATACAGAGTGACAAATTGTGAAGGCAGCTTAGTGAAACTTAACAAACGAAGCTTAATTAATCATATCAAATTATCATTAAAAACTCCTCAACATAAAGAACTATATTACATGTCCCTGCTACAACTTTTTAAACCACGGAGAAAAGAAGAAGAGTTACTAGATATCTATGACCCCTATGAAGACGCTTTCAAAGCAAATGAAAGCACTATAACCGATGTAAACTTTACACAATGTTGCACAATGAACAGCAACACGAAGAAGAACTTCAGGCCCAACTAGATAAGGACACTCCCGACAGTAGTCAACCTTCTGTAACAGGAAGCGAAGAACCACTGGGACAGCCACTAATAGCAAATGAGGCAGAATTAGCTATGACAGAAATAGAAAACACCATGTCTCACTATGAATAAGATACAGAAGACTTAACTGTACTGCAATTAAAACTGAACAATGAGCAGCGTAGCATTTTTCAAAAAGTAACAAAAGAAAGTTCACATGGTGTACAACAGGAAAATAAAGAATGTACCTGCCAAAATTACAAACCTGTACTACTATACGCCAGTGGTCAAGCTGGTTCAGGCTAAACATTCTTAATCAAAATCATCAGCAAGTTCCTTCAGCAATTGACAAACAACAAATTGTCAGCTGTTGTAACTGACCCCACAGGTTTAGCTGCCTACAACATAGGCGGTGTCACTTTACACTGATTACTACTCTTTCCAGTAGAACACCAAAACAAATTAGACTATTGCAAACTTTCCACAGAAGCTGCAATGGAACTACGCAGAGTGTTAAAACATATGAAAATGCTACTAATAGATGAAGTGAGCATGGTCTCCAACCTAATGTTGGCTTTGATTCACCTCAGATTACAAGAAGTACTCAAAACAAACTACGAAGAGCTCTTTGGAGGAAAACACATTATTGTTTTCGGAGATCGTCTACAATTGACACTAGTGAAAGGTGAACCTATGTTTAAAACCTTAGGACACAAACTCTGTCCTAAAACTGTTGCCATCATAGGAAATGTCAACCTTTGGCAACATTTCCAATACAGAGAATTAACTGAAAATATGTGCCAGTCTGCAGACCTCACATACGCCAACATTTTACAAAGTATTAGAGTTGGTGTACTACCTCAAGAAGCACAATCAATATTAAAAACCTGGCACATCCATGCACTGTATGGCCATAATAAATGTGCTACTGATGTCATGGAAAAATTAGCACACAAAAATGTCAATTGTATGTCCTTGATGCCAACTCTTGCAAGCTGTTCAAAATTCAATGAAACAATGTTGAAAAAAGAAATGCAACCAATAATTGAAATTTGCTCCTCAGACAAACTGGACGTACATGGTATGACACTACCCATGTGTCAACAAGCCACAACAAGACTAAATACCTTAGAAAACTCGATCTCCAACACAGCTGGTTTGGAGAAAATATTAAAATTATCTTTAAACTGTAGAGTAATGCTTAAACATAACCTTGACGTGGAGCAAGGACTAGGTAATGGAGCACTTGGTACAGTTGTTGGCTTTCAAACATGCCCACGTGACAACACCATTCAGTTTGTCAATATTCTCTTTGACAAACTATCAGAATTTAAAAGGATAGGATGCTCAACAGCTCGATTCCTTCTTTTCAAAGACATGTATGTACACAGAGAGCAATTTTCTCTAACTCTAGCATACGCAGTCACCATTCACAAATCACAAGGTCTTACCCTAGATAAAGCATTGATAGATATTGGGAAAACAGTCTTTAAAGAAGGCATGAGCTACGTAGCACTATCACGCTTATGTACACTTGATGGTCTATTTCTAATCAACTTTGATGCAAGTAAAATAAACACTGATATTCCTTGCATTTTAGAATACAATAGACTACGTTCACTGTACACCCCCATCTAACAACGTATCCTGTTCCACAGTAAGGAAAACGTTGTAAAAGAAAACTACTTCACACAGAAATGCAACAGGATCTCACTGCAAATCCTCCAAATGGAGTAAAACAAGGTAATACTTCATCAGTTACTACAACCAAAGAAGAATCTACTACTCAAGTAACTCAGGTACTTCTTCAAAGAAACAATACACACTCTGAAGAAATGACTTGGACACAGAACTATCTGGTCCATTCAAATTTTCAAATATAACTGGTGTAAGTTGCTATGCAAATGTAGCAATAAATAGTCTATTCCAATTGCCACCAATTGTTGACAACATTTACCTACACGATACAGACCAAGTGTGTTTGCAAATGTTAGTCCTTCATAGAAATGCAAGAAACAATCCTGACAACACATACAGTGTTCATGGAATAAGACAAAAATTAGACTACTGTGCTGGAATGGTGAAATTCACTATAAACTCACAAGAAGATCCACAAGATTTTCTAATGTACTTACTGCAAGTACTGGAAAACAAAAACATACCTATAAATGAAATCTTCCAGATTTCATACATGTGGAAACATACATGCACTCTCTGCAACAATTTGGCACAGGAACAAATCCCTAATGAACGCTTCGTGTATGTATCCATACCTAACTGTGAATCCGTTCCATTTCAGCAACTTGTACAAAATGCAAACCATGGCAGATTATGTACTACCTGCAATTCAGATAATCGCTCCACCTTACAAATACAAACACATAGTAAATACGTAATACTAATGCTTTTACGTTACAATGCAGATGGTACCAAAAACAACTGTAAGCCAACTGGATTCACACATGGTCAAATATCACTTCGTAAGAAAACTAGGCCCTGGCCACGACCACTGCAGCATATCACACCCATAGATCACACCCATAGAATCAAACATTTTAACTGGCTATATGGGTGAGGACAAAGTCTCCAACCCATATAGAATGCAAGGAACGATGCTAGTCCTAAGGGATAGTACAGAGCATTTCAAGCTGCATTGCTCAAACATTTTCATATATCTGCAATGTTCAGTATGTTGCAAGTGTCCACAAATAAAGATAGAGTGGATGCATAACCCATAAATTCTGCAGAAGACCCAGTGTACGAACAGATGTTTAGACCTAAAGCTGCCTGTCCCTGAATAGGGAATTGCCCATCAAATATGTATTATTGAGATTAATGACCAGAGTATTAACAGTGAGATTCACTGCACAGCCATATTTGGAGACTACAGGGAAGGAGAGAATCCTAAAAAGTGACATTTCTTGAAAGTGACTAGATGGGATGAGCACGCTATAGAATATTTGGAGGCAAGATATTACATGCTATTACTTCACAGTGACTAGTATAGAGGAGAAAGCTACAGAATAGGTTTTGGGCAGGGCATCATATTGTGTGGCAGTAACTGAATGTGGAAAGCATGTGCCATCTTCTTTTTGATAGTATTCCCCAGGAGGGAGCAGAGAATCCTAGTGACCATGCTGCATTGCATACACTCATGTGGCCTTTCTTGTCACTGAGTAGCATGGAAGAGAAAATCCCAGAACTGGTTCAGACTGGTGTGGGATGTTTTTACCCATGCATCCAAGCCCTACCTCAAAAACTGTGCAGTACTGACATGGAAAACATCATGATGGCCAGAGATTCCCAGAAAATGCCCAGGGAAGTGCATGAAGAATAGGCTGCCACCCATTTTGCCGATGTTATGGGCACAGAAGGGCACTGCCTAAAACCACCATTGGACTACCCACACAGTAGCCTGAAACCATTGGGAATGGCAATGCTGATTGCCAAAAGCAACCTAGAATTGTGGGGAATTCATTTTCTTAAATCCCAAAAATGGGTGCATTACCAGTACTCACCACTATCAGAAAGCCGGCGTTTTAAAACAACACCAGACTTTTTTTTTTGTGTAAAACTGAATAGATGAACCCAAAGCAGGCCAAAGAAAGACTTACTGAGAGGTGGATACAATGTAAAGTTATATTCTGAAGTGACTTGAAGGTTTATACAAGACTGGCTGAGCTGTGGATTTCAGCAGTTTAAGTAAATTTGGACTGAAAGACACTAAAAATCTAAATGTTTAAAAGAAATGAGTGACCTACTTTTGAGTGTCACATAGGTTGCAATTGTTTAAATGTCATAGTTTTAAACTTAGAATCAGCATTCTAGCTGCATATGTAAAATGGTTAGTTTTATTTGAATGCAGAAAACTGGGTAACTAAAAGTGACATTAGCTGGGGCCTGGTTTAAGGAACTGAATTCTGCCCACCAGCTACCCCCGACAGGAGTTGAGACTTGCACAACAGCTGTGTTCCCAGGCCTACCTGCCTTTTGCTGCTCCCACCAAAAGGGATATGACACTTCTCTGATTGAATTACCTGGGCTCTGCAGGAAATTGAACAAAGCCCTGTCCTGACTCAGGCAGATGGTTTATTGCAGGGGTAATAAAAATGGCTTCCTCTTGGCAGAAACTGGGAGGGGGAGAAACTGGAGACAGAGGCTGAGCTTGAAGAAAGTGGAAAGACTGGTTTCTGTACCATGTGACCTGAAAAGACACACCCCTGTAGCCAGAATATGGTTTTAGAAAAAGATGAATAACTCATAGTACGGACTTGTCATAATTATTTAAATGATACCATAATTCTTGTGATTTTTCTGCCCACATTTTAAGAGGTTTTTAGAACCGGTGGCATGATCTGGGGGCAAACTAGCAGTTAAGAGGGTATTACTTAAAATGTATGCATGTTAAAAGTCTGATACTTCATCAATTAATGCCTGCATGCCTTGCACACATTTGGGGCAATTTGAGTAAGAATCTGATATTGGTAACCTGATTAAAAAGTGCAAATGTTGCCATTTCTGAATGCAAGCTCCCAGGAAGAGCAGATTTGGACAGGGTATACCTCCTGTGATATGTGATGGGTGCATGTAATTTTAAACAAATGTGTACCTGTGCAAATATGTTTTTTGAGCAAATATAGATTGTGTGTAAAGTTGACAGGGGTGGGTTCTCTGTATCATAAACAGACCTCATCATGATGACACTTCATTTCATTCCCCCAATCAAGGGGAAGAGGAGGAAGTGGCCAATGACAAGTGGAGACGGGTAGGGCCTAGGAAGCTAGCCTCTCCACCCATTTTCAAAACACATAAAAGCAGACAGTCAGGACAGATAGGGACATTCAATTCCATTTGCTGCGGAGCATGCTGCCGGACCATACCACATCCAGAGATCCAGACTTCAAATCCATCAATCTCCAGAGAAAGCTGTGCAGAAAGATCCAGAAGCAGTGCTGTACCCAGAGAGAGCAGAGCTGACCCAGACCACTGTTAGCAGAACCAGAGAGTTGACCCAGATCACTGTGAAGTGCCGAGACCAGACCAGAGTCCAGTCTAAAACCTGACCAGATCCGTGGCGAGGCCTAATTCAAAAATATATTGTGAGTACCTAGCAGAACTGTGCAGAACCAATCTCTTAGTTAAAATAATATCATTCAATCTATTTTAATCTAAGTAGAACTGCCTAAAAGCTGTCCCCTGTCATTTTCTAGCTGCTAGCTGTCACTTGTCACTTTGAACTTTTAAAATTTCAAATCTGAAAAATGACCTTTACCATATCGCTCATATCTCCGTGACCGTTTGTCTTAGAGACTTGCAGTAACTTTCCTCTGAAAGCTGGGAATCTTGGCTTCTCAACGAACCTAGAACCGCATTCCTATTCCATACACTTTCGCCGTAATCGCGAAAAACGCACTCGCGAATTTTGCCGCGATTTGCGATTTGGCCCGATTTCTTTACTTGTAAAAAGACAGCTGCTGTTGCCTGAACTACTAAATTTCGTTTGCCTCTTAAGAACCATCCCTGAATCATTGCTAGAGTGAGCCTGGACTAATATTAACTTGATACCACTCACCCTGAACCTCTAGGGGGAATTAAAAGCATTTTAGCATATTTTTCACTTCATTGCCAGCACATATAAAAGCATTTTGGGCCTGTGTTTCAAACTTCTGTAGTCTAAGCTTGCTGGGGTGAACTGAATTACATTTGATTGCATTTCTGAGAACTGTGTGCTTTCCTTCCATTTCCTTGCATTGCATAAAAGGGGGGGTGAATTGCCAGAGAAAAGTGATTACATTGTTTTGTTGAAATCATATTGAGTATTTTCTGTATTGCATTTTCATTCAACATTATATCCATCTGAACTTATATAAAGCATTCTCTACCACCTTATTCTTCTGTTCCTATTCACAAGTGTGCTAGTGCCAGACTATCCATTATTGATTACTGCTCAGATTAGATGTGATATTCAATTATTAAATTATTATAAAGTGTGATATATATATATCTATTGTTTAAATTATCAAATAAACCTTTTAACTTGCAAAACAGAACTACTTCTTGGCTCAGTGGGGTCAGGGGGATTCCAAGAGAGGGGTGTTATGTAGGGGTAGTCATCCAGAACGCATGAACTGGACATAAAGATATATCAATAAGGGTTTCCATTCAGTATCCCAGACTAGGCATTGACTTAGCTGTAGTGTTGAATTGAATCCTCTTACACTGGACAAAAATGTCCTTTTGGTGACTGTAACAGAGAATGTCTCTGAACTGTACATAGTACAAAAGAACACTCAAGACACTCCTGCTTTGCAAGTGCCTTTTCTCTGTGCACAGTTTTAGTGCTGTGAATGGATTTGCAAGTGAACGGAGCAGGATGCATCTGGAGGCAGCAGAGAGTTGGGCCTGTAGCGCCACCCCCCATGACCGTGACCATGTCCAGAATTGAACAATTTGGACTCGGAGATATACGTCTTAGTATGCAGAACACAACCCTTGTTTTCTTCTCAATACCCAGTCCATTGCATCTATGTGCATGATGGAGAAGTGAATACTCATTGTAGTAACATTATGCTATTTGTCAATACTTCTGTCCTCAAGAAACTAGACCTCAGAGTTCATTTGGTGTTGAATCCTATACACGCCAGAGAATTAACAGTGAGATTCCCTAAACAGCCTGAACAGACTTTTATGGTTAATGCTGAAGGTGAATGGCTACCACAAGACATTGCATTTCACTAGGGAGCACTGCACTGCAGTGTGAAAGAGTTCCCTGATGTGGTCGGGGAGCAGAAAACATAAAGAACTAAGTTTCAGCATGTGGTTACAGGTTGCTGCTCCCATGCCTTGTTCTCCTCAGACATTTCTGCAGCTCCTACCTGCAATGATGAATCCCCACAGAAGCCCTGTAGAACCGAAACTAGAGCGATAGGGAATCGAGGCGAGAAACTCAGCGGAGCTCCATGGAGCTAGCACAGCTGCAGGACAACTGTCTATTTCCAAGCAGGGTTTTAAGAGCTCTGGAAGATGCAGACACACAATGAGAGGACAAACAACAGAATTACATGAATCAGCCAGTGTGAAAGCACTACACAACATAAGCAAGAGCAATTGGAGGAGAGAACCGAAGGCGTACTAAGGGGAAAGACGTATAAAGGGACAGATATGACAAACATTTTAACTGGCTATATGGGCTACTGCATTGCATTTTTTATGTCCGCGAACAGCCGTGGTGCCGCGGACATGACGAACACACCAGGGGTGCCTGGCACCTAAACAAATACAGCATTTGACCTATCTCTTACTCCCCACCCTCCCCAAGCATTCTTACACAACAACACACTTGCCAAAGTTGTATTTCTTCCTCATTCGTCGCCGCGCTGTCTGCGGATGTCCGTGGATCCAAGATGGCGGGTGCATCAAAACAATACGATGCACCTCACGATTCATTCCAGCCAATCAGCGAACGCACCGCATGTCCGCGGACATGATGCAAGCCGATTAGCCAATCGGTGTCCTGTCCACGGAGCGAACAGGGAAGTGTGTCCGCTGTGCGGACATAGATATCAAAACATTTTTGTGACCTACTTTTTGGTCATTTAAAAAAAAAAACTACTGGACGGATTTTCACCAAATTTACAGGACCAAGCCGCTGCTCCTGTCGCAAATTTGGTGAAAATCCGTCCAGCAGTTTGGGCTGTAGGCGTGAGCAAAGATTTTTCCCTGTTCAGTCTATGGGAAACACAGAAGTTTTGCCCCCCCCCCTATAACTTTGCCCCCCATGGACCAAACCTCACCAAACTTTGCAAAAAAAATTCAGAGTGGGCCATATACATTTTTTGCAAAGTCTGGTGAAGATTTGTCCACGGGGAGCGAAGTTATAAGCCGCCCAAAAAGTGCTCTTCCTATGGGATTAGCAACTTAACCATAACTACACAGCCACTATCGTGGCTGTGTAATATCGGTTTGGTAATATGGGGGTTGCGGGGGGTTTTGCGTTGGGTGAGGTTTGCGGGGGGTTTCATTTCACAATTCGGTCAATTGTGAAAAGGTCAATTGTAATTCGAACAATTGTAAAATGAACAATTCGTATACAACCCGCTCCATTAGCATAAAGTGCCTAATTCCGCCTTAACCAAACGCACATGCATCAATTCAGCCCCCTGCTAGACCATGAGGGTCATGTGTAAAAGACCCTCAATTGCCTAGTGTTTCCGCTTGGTTTGTTTTGCAAGCGCCAGCCGCGGCGTTTGCTTATTAACCTTATGGCTATTGCTAGGCAGCTAGCGAGTCGTGGCTGCACCCAATATGCATGCTTTGAGAGCTGCCATATTGGATGAGGCAGCCTCATGTGCAGCCTCATGTGCAAGTATGAGCGCATATGCTCGTACAATAAATAGTAATCCAAATTAGATCAGAAGTTCAGTTATATATGGCCATTATTTATGGACCCTTGTCATCAATAATAACATTTAATTTAAACGTTTTTGTTGTTAATTATTGATAGTTAGTTATGCCTGGCAATGAACCATGATACGTTTAGCCCATATCTTGTACACATAATTGATCAATTGGTCATTTGTGTTGCAGTAATGCATGAATTATATTGTTCGATGATTCAAATAATAGGCATAAGACATGCTTGCATTAACCCAATACAGTTAACCAGAAAGGAGAAGGCATTTAAGCCTATGGAGCACCCTTGATCTACTCTGTCATAATTGGAAACGTCAATGATAAATTGGTAGTGCGATATGCACTCAGTACTACAATTTGTCTTGTGGCTTTCGTGCAGTCCTGCGGAGTCCATCATGCATCGCCCTCCTAGCAAAATCGAAATTTGCACACAGCATAGGTTATTCTGAACAAAATCAAATAATTGCAATTACCACAGACACCTGTCCTTGCTCATAGAAATACAGATAGCTCATGATCTGTGTTGAGCCCATGCAGAACCGTATGGTATCAGCATATAAGACGGGCTTCTAATTGTCTTAGCTTGAGTATAAGGTTGCCCCTTCTCTGGGGCAAAGAAACTTTTGCCATACCCACAAATTTGATTAGTTATTTGTCACCCATTTGATGGCATTTTTGCCAATGTGTTGCCAAGGGGTATTTGGCATCTTGGTTGGAGATGTTCACGCATTCTTATTTCAAGAGGATGAATTGTGCTGCCTATATATTGGCAGCCACATAGACAAATAATACAGTAGACACAAAACTTTGAGTTGCAATTGATAAATGAGTTGACATAGTGAGATCCCAATTCTCCAAAATCCACTTTTTTCGTTTCTACAACATGGGCACACATTGTGCACCCACCACATTTGTAAAAGCCATTGTCTGGGCCATATGAAGCCATGTTGGGATGGATTGTGGGCTGGACATGAATGATGGGCACAATATATTCTTCAAGGTGTTAGCCTTGGTGTAAATAAAATTCGGGGCTGGATCTAACCATGTGCAAATATCTCTGTCCAGATGGAGTAGATGCCAATGTCGTTTGACAATGGAGTAAAAGTTTGAACTATCTGCATTATATTGTGTGATAAATCTTAGTTTGTTGCTGTGGGTTGCCTTAGTATGTGATTTAGGAGTGAGCAAAGTCCCTCTCTTCATCCTATTGACCATCTGTGCTGCTGTTGTTTTGGTGCTCTTCACATGTGTAATCTTCACTTTGTATATGAAAGTTGCTCAATTCTTTATTTCGTCATCAGATTCCATAAGGTCCATACATTCTCTTCTTCAGCCACTCTTCTCAGTGTGTCACACTCATCTCGTGTGACGTCATCAGCTTCTCTTTCCTTTGTCTTCACATTCCTTCAAGGATCTCCTCCAAGAGATTGTCATCTCTACGGGGATACATCAGATAGGTTTTTCTCAATTGATACCTTTCTCAAAGGCTCTTCGCGGAATAGTCACAATCACTGGTGTGGTGCATGTCACAATCCCTGGCTTCCAACATATAGGAAGGATAAGGATGGGACTTCCTGAAGAGGCATTCAGCTGCTCCTCTACAAGGAATTAGGGGAGGAGAAGGTGC
This sequence comes from Ambystoma mexicanum, assembly GCF_040938575.1. NCBI lineage: Eukaryota > Metazoa > Chordata > Amphibia > Caudata > Ambystomatidae > Ambystoma > Ambystoma mexicanum. The sequence continues at coordinate 584,608,990 of NC_090929.1, read as the reverse complement.
CCAGTATGACTTTGGAAGAGCGGTCAGTGAGGAAGGAGGTAAGCCAGTCCATTGCCCGCTCCGAGATACTAAGGGTGTCATGGAGCCTTTTTATGAAGATGGAGTGGTTCACTCTGTCAAAAGCAGAAGAGAGATCAAAGAGGACGAGGACAGCAGGGGAGTTGGAGTCAAGGGATGCAAGCAGTTCTTCACAGGTGTTCAGAAGAGCAGTTTCCGTGACTCAGGCTGCTCGGAATACAGAGTAATGGTCGTGAAGACCACCAACAAGTTTAGTGTGGGAATTAAGTTGGGGAAGGGCCAACTTCTCAAGCAGTTTCCCCAGGAAAGGGGTGATGGAGATGAGGCGATAGTTGGCAGGTAGCAAGGGTCTGCTGATCGTTTTTAAGGAGGGGGTGCACAAGGGTGTGTTTGAGGGAGGATGACAAAGAGCCAGTAGCAAAGGAGTGGTTACAAAGATCAGCGAGAGCATGGGATAGAGAGGAAACGTTGCCATGTATGGTTCTGGATGATCAAGGGGCAACCTGTTTGGAAGATACCTTCATGGAGTTGACAACTCTGGTGACATCAACTGGGAGACAGAGGTGAAGAAGGAAAATGAGGTAGGAGGAGGGTGAGTGGTCAGGGGAGGCTAGGGAGGAGCGATGGGTTGGAAAAGTGCATGACAAGGCTGTTAGTATGTCCTGAGTTTTGGAGGTGAAGTGTGTGGGGGCAGAGGATACTGCAGAAGGGTTGGCAAGTTCCCTGCAGATTTTGAAAAGTGAAGAGTTCAGGCGTGTTGTTGGACACACTAGATACTCGTGCCTGAATGTGGGCCCTTTTTTTGCATGGATAGAGAGTCTGTAATGCCTTTGGAGCAGGCGGCAGGCCAGTTTGTCAGAGGGTGAACATGAGGTTTGCCACTACCGTTCTGTAGTTATATTTTTGGTATGCAAGTTCGGAGTCGTACCAGGTGTTACGCTTGGAGGCAGGCTTCAGGTGGATCCTCATGACTGGGGCAAGTATGTCAAGGGTGTTGATAATGGAAAGATAGAGGTTGCTGAGAGCAGAATCAGAGGTTGAGTCTGAGTTGGGTGGGCAAGGGGGAATGAAGGTGGAAGTGAAGGCAACAGCTGACACTCGTTTCATCGGATGGATGTTCTTGAACAAGGTTGGCAGGGCATTTGGAGGAGTTGTCACAGGGCCATCGGGTCCCAGGCACTGTTTACTGTTAGTGGTATTCCCTTAAAATTGTTGGCACAAATTAACCTTAAATGCAAGTCGTGGCTGTAAACGCACCTGACACACCCACACGCAAATCCAAAACAGCCTGAAACAGCTACCTCTGCATGCTCTCTTGGTGCGTATACATGCACCCTGTAAACTGTGCTGGGGTCCCCCGCAATTGCCAACTGCACCCCGACAACATGCGTAGGATTTTTCATAACTTGGATACAAGTCAGAAATTCTGCGTGGGAACCCACGTAATCTGTTCCTGCACCCTGCTACTCTGCGTACGCTCACTCCTAACTTAGATCGGAATCCCGGCTGCGTACACAGACACCCAAATCCAACATGCAATCCCACCTCTGTGCAGTGCTTCCTATGCACAAGTGCGTCTACGCCTGCCTTCGGGTGGTGGATGCTGTGGGGCTTCGCGTTGCCATTTCCCTACCAAGAGGCTGTGCGCGTGCGTCCATGAACACTTGTCAATTTGCGGAAGTGTGGGCGTGTGATGGATTGGCTGCAGGCCGTCCCTCATAATGCCCACTTTTTTGCATGTTGTCCACCATTTTCTGTGTTCCGCCCCCTTCGCAGCCCTCTGCGCACGCTACACTCTGCATGTGGTCTCGCGCAAGGCACTTGGGTGCTCGCAGGGACGTGCTGGGCCGCTGCGAATTGCACACAAGTCCAAGGAAAATCCCACGGATTCAATTCCATGAAAGGACGAATGGGATTACAAATGCAGTTTGGGGCACAAGTTCCCTATTTTCCGTGCAAATAATTCCAGGAATCGGGCCCTCAGTATTTAAAACATTCTGCCTATTGTGGTGGCTGCTACCTTATAGGAACAACTAGTATATATACCCCCTGCTGTATTTTAAGGGAATAACACTAGTAGTAAACAGAGCCACATTACATGGCGACATGCCTTGAAAACCCCCCACTACAGATATGGAGGTAAACATTGTAAAAGGTCCCACGTGCTTTTTAAAAATAAGTGTTACCATTGTACAGAAGGGAAGTGGACGCACTTTTTGCTTAAAAAAAGGCAATTTTTATTTCCAGGTGCAAATTGAAAGGGGGTGAAAAAGTGACATGTCAGAGGCCCACCTTCCCACCACCTTTGCACTGCAATGGCGAGAATGGGAAATGGTGACCCCACTCTGGATTGTGAAAGAAACGTACAATACTAGTGTGACATTATGGTGCTGCTATGCTTACTTAGCTTTCTTTCAGAAATAACACATTTCTTGCAATAAAAAAAAAAAAAAAAAAAAATATCAGTTTATATAAAACACAATATCCCCAATAACAACTGATTAAAATACTTAATTCCAAGAAACCACGCAGAATCAAGATACTTAGACCCTGCCAGGGTAACAATAGGCGAGAGGCCCAATTGTAAAAACGCCAAAGGATCAATGGTATTTAAAATCCCATTTAAATGTGTACACAATAAACATATTCATGACCCTTCAATTCAATGGCCAATCTAACGGGACATCTTCCTCAATAGCATTATAATGGCTGTACTTACTCTAAGAATCAGGAAGAAGCCTTTCCATGTACATGATGCCAATTGCGATGTCTTTAACCTGAACTTAAGGCCAAGCCTTATCTTCCTAGGAACAACTAGCCATGGAAGATAGTGTTCATCCCTCCCCTCCGCCCCCAGAGTTTGATTTAATCGGCAAATAATTATTACAATGTACACCCATTCCTGTGATTAGAAGAAAATGTGCTATCAAGCCATTCAACATTTATTTCTGGCACTATTTGTCCCTCCTCTGCTGATGCTGGAAAGTAAGGATTTGTAGGGGAGGAGTTGTCCAAGGGACCCCTCTGGCCTACATCTTCACCCCAGGTGAGGGCCATGGCTCATCGGGTGTCCCCTCCTTACCACCCTGGCCCAGGTGGTGGATGGCTCACCTGCTGAAGACATTGCCCACACGTATTGAATTTAGCTAGGCCTCAGAAACCATTTTGTCTAATAAAGATGGTGTGAGCGTGGCGCACTGCAGCGCGGCCCCCACCCTCGGAGAGTTTCAATTATCCCTGTCGCCGCAGCACCCTGGCAGATCCGCTGTGAGCACGTTCCCACGAACAGGACGGACATGAGCTAGCATAAGATACTAACACTGTAACATTTCACCGTCCGCAGTGTATCACTGCTCCCAGAGTGACCCGGTCAGCAAAGCCTGGGTGATGGGAAGATCTGTAGAATGGTCATCTGATGAAAGCAGAAAGGTACCCAAATATGAATGTCAAAAACCACTTTTAACACGTATATCCTTTCCATACAACCACTTTTACTAAAGAAACCTGTAAAATTGTGTATGACACCAGCCATGAAGGACCCACACCCCTGCAGGGGTGTGCAAATGATAAACGCATTCAGGGGGAGTGTTTCTTATATGTATCATTGAAAACCGTACACCCCGCGGTCCCGCGCCATAACTGAACTAATGCTGCTAGAGTACACAAGAAAACGAATGTAACCATACAGGGGGCACATGTGAAGGGTGTGCGAGAATGTACTCGTCACGCGTGTATGTCTAAGCCCCTTATATGCCACCACCGTCACATACGGTGGCGGGTCATTTTCTATGTACTCCACCAACCTCAATGCTACCTCACTTACTGCAAATGTATATGCATATAGCTAAATACTGTAGTTGTCGAAACATAGTGTACGAATAAGGTGCTCAGACTGAATATAATTGAAATGCCTCCAGCGAAGTGAAATGTATGTTCTCAAGTAATTCAAACAAATATCATAAAGTGTTCTAATGATTGTGATGTTTTCACCTCCAAAAACCGGCAACACGCGAGGAAGATACCTTTGTAAATATGTGCAAGGCCATTTCCCCTCCCACCCTGCGGAGACTGCCAAACATGAGAGCAGAGGCCCGCGCCGCGCTGCCCCACCTCCCCCAACTAGACTAGAGCCGCTTCAAAGATGTGTAGCCCCCTCTGCAGCACCCAAGGCCACGGGCCGCCACCTGCATTATTTACAGCACAGCCGTAAACCTCTGCCTGAACCCACACTTCCAAAGGCGCCCCCTCGTAAACCCCACAACCCACCAGATCATCTTAGACTTATGGCCCTGTGCAATCAGGACACCCAACACTGTGGCAACACACAGCGGCACATTTATAACCACATCTAACAAGACAGGGAGGCTTGTACCGTCCGTCCCATGCCCTGAAGCTTAGCCCCTCAACCTATGGCTCCGGTCAACAGGACGCTGGTAACCATGCCCTGACGAATGACCATTAGACCCCTCACAAGGTGCATTCCTCCTGTGTTGCATTAACCTGTAGAATGACCTATTGGAAGATTTACTAAAAAAGATAATATTGCAATGACTGAATGACTGCGGTGTGCATGGCCTAGGGCAAATAAGTCAGGAAAAGACATTCATCTCTGACACTGGCCGCAATGGCACAACAACACCGCCCGGATGAACTCTGCCAACCTGCCAGGCCCAGCCCAACCCACGAGGCTGACCAGTGACGTTCTCCAGCCACGACCAACCACATCGCAGCAGCACCTATAGTTAGTCATCGCCACCCAATCCCATTGAACTTGTGCCCCCTATAGTATGTAGGTTCTTATGACGTTTTTTGTAAATATATACGCCTGTCTTTGCTATTGTCAGACAGAGCGCTCTCGGAGTTTGCAGAGTTCTTTGCATGCCATATTCTGATTGATAAACTCCCATTTAAGCTCACCCGCACTCTGTCTTGGCCTTATTCCCGACTTGGGAGAGTCCTTCATTGTCTCTCATTGTGGGGAGGATCGTGCTGGCTGGGGACGCTTGCCTTCAGTGGTGACCCCGAAAGCGTGATTATTACTATTATTTTTTCCCGATCTAACATTACCGTCCCCTTTTGGCACGAGAATCTCCGGTCGAAAAGGGATACTCACGTTGAGCCGGCTCCGGGAGGCTGGCCGCCAAAGGCGACCGGTACACTAAGAAGTGCGCACTCAAAAGAGAGAGGGTACGGGATCCCAGTTGAAAAATCCCCTTTGAGTACCGCTCGCCGGAGCCGGGGCTGACTGTTGAGCTGACGGCAACACTGCCTGGACGGACCCAGTTTCGGAGACTATCGGTTCAAGACGGGCACGTGAGTATTGAGTGTGAGCGATTGTAAAGGGAGTGGGGGAAGAAGTGTAGGACAGGGAACAAAGAGGGGGTACGCAGATCTACTAAGGATCATCCTAAAATTTCCTTGCTTTTTCTTTGCATATGGCCATTAGGATTAAGAGGTGAATAAGAGATAAAAGTGACGGGAACCTAGCTCCGAAAGGGGGTGGAAGGCGGCGCCGCATAGTGCTATCTTGACTAGTACTGGGAATATATGAAGAAGTGAAATATAAGATAAAAGTGTCCAGCAAAAGGGGGCACTGAGAATATATTAGTGACCGCTATTACTTCTTTCTTTTCTTTTCTTTAGGGTTAGGGGGAAAATAAAAGTGAGATTAGTACAAAACTCAGGGAGAAAGTAAGAGAGAGAGAGTCCTACTATAAGAGGGAAGAGCAGACCAATATATATATGCGCATCCATATATCCGAATAAGAAGGATAGGGACAGCCGGCTAGGGAGGAAAGGGAGGGCAGCTTGAATTGTGAACAGAGTGTTACCGGGAGGTGTGTGCACCTCGTATGTGTCAGACGACAAGTTGATGTTGTAAGTGTGTAAAATGGCTATAAATGTATAGAAATGGAATGGTCATGGTAAGTGTGACCGGATAGAACTTTTTGAAGAGAAAAACGACAAGGTGGAGTGAGTGTGTACCTATTTGATTTCCGGGTTAATGTTGTCGAAATAACTGATGGTTTGCTCTTTTATGTGCCCCCCAAAGAGAAGAGAATAGAGACTGTGTACAGCCAGTTTTGTATTGCGCAGGCAGGGGGCAGAGCACAAAGGAGCCCATTATTGAATGTGAGGTAAAAGACTAAACCCATATTGGTAAGAGGTTTACATTGTAATTGTGGACACACAGAGAGAAACAAGTACTAGGAAAATACACAAGATGGGGGCCGAAACACCCTTATCACATATTTGTAAGAACCTACCAGGCTATGCGGAGCGAATTAAGAAATATCATGACCAATGGATAACCGAGTTGAAGGGAGAGGGGTTACCCCAGATATGGCCCGAGGGAGGGTCATTTGATAAAAGTGTTCTGGATATGGTGGCCACATGCATTTGTTTGAAGTACAAGGGGAAGCAGTTGCAAAATAGGAGAGAAGTATTAGATCTCTGGAGGTTATTTGAAGAGATACCACCACCTAAAGCACCAGCATTAAATCCTGACCTCCCGTCCACCACCGACAATCCACTGATGATACAGAAAGATGTTAAAGAATTGTGAAGTGTAGCGCCACCAATAGAGGTAATAAGTTTGTACCCGATATTAAACAAGCCTGTGCCTGCAGAAGGGTACAGTGACCCCACTTACGTGCCTCCCCCGACAACTACTACACCCCGCCGGCCCACGGCACCCCCGCCATATGAAAGTACAAGGGAGCGAGCCCAGGCAGGTACACAAAGGGTGGACATAGAGAAGCTCACAGATGATTTACAATCAAGACTTTCAATAGCAAAAGATGAGCTCTCGAGGATAAAAGACATGTGTGAACAAACAGCACTTAATGCGGCTAGATCAGGGCGCACGTCTAGAGCTCCAGGTGAGAATAGAAAACTTGAAGACGGGTGGAAAAAGGGCGAGATACTGTTCAGAATTGAAGAAGAACCGACACGAATAATCGAAGTAGGGACACGAGAGGGAGATATTGATAATGAAGAAAGGCCTATGGGGGACAGAGAGGAATTACTATGTGATATAAGGGACGATTTAGAAGAAAGCGACAGGTTGAGTATGGCAATGGAAGGGCGAAGCGAAGGGGGGGATGGTACATGTTCAATGAGAACATTGGATGATGAGTGGACGGGGCGATTAAGGAACAGGGTGGGAAAAATGGCATCACTGGGGACCTCAGCAGCCAAAACGGGTCCGGATGCAACGATAAAAGGAAGGCTACAGCTCCCATTGATACATAGGGGAGGAGGGAGGCCGAATTATATCCCATGGGCTCAGATGGATAAAGCCAATTTATTAAAGCTATTGCCCCCGTTGTCAGGAGGGGCAAGTAAGTGGATATATGCCTTTGAGAAACACACCGCTGGGGTACCCCTAGCAATAGGAGATGTGAAGAGCTTGCTTGTATCAGCAGTGGGGGATCAGGCTGATAGAGTATGGGTCAAGGCCGGTTTCCCGGGATTAACATTAGACTGCGACCGCCATGACGGAGCATCCTTTAACACAGTGCGTGCAAGGGTGTGGGATGCCTTGCGAGAAACGTTTCCAGACACGCCAGACTTACAGTCAGTAATGCAGTGTACAATGAATGATGGGGAGGAGGCTATGGATTACATTTTTCGGGTCCAAGAGATGTGGAGAGCAGAAACGGGCACGCCCTGGTATCAATCGACATCTTTATTTTATTTCATTATAAAAAGAGGGCTCCCCAAAGAAGTGCAAAAGGCGCTCGACAAGATAGCAGGTATTGAAGCGAAGGGATGGCCTGAGATTCAAAGCATAATAGTACACCATTGTAAGAGAATAACGGAAAGGGAGAAGGAGGTGGCGCCGAAGAGATTGGCAGACGAAGCAAAACTAGTGCAGACAAAGTTGGTGAAGGTCGCAGCGGCTGTAGCCGCACTCCCCCACAGCAGGGAGGGAGATGAGGAGGAGGAGGGGCTGATAGCAATACAAGGAAGGGTGGCAACTAATTGGGTTGGAGCAGGACAGCGGCAGTGGAACGAGCAGGAACAAGGCGGAGGTCCGCAGTGGCAAGAGTGGACCCCTCGAGGGGGACGAGGTGGGTACAGGGGCCGAAGAGGAGGTGGACCGGGATACGGAGGAATGGGAGGAAATGGATGGCAGGGCCCTAGAGGTGCACAAGGGAGTTGCTGGAACTGCGGAAGATGGGGGCATTACTCTAGGGAGTGCAGAGCCAGACCCAACAACGGGTTCCAAGAAGTAGAACAATATGGCCACCCCCACCCGGGGAGCCCATATGGCCTTCCAATGGGACAACAACAACTGAGAAACCCAGGCCAAGGTAATAATGAGCAGCAACAGGGGCACCAGTATAGCACACAGAACCACCCACAAAATAATGACAATATGCAGTACACACCAGGCAACCCTTTCGCGACAACAGCAAACGGGGCCCCCGCACCAGCACCCTACAACGGCATGTCAGTGGTTTCAGGAAGTGTCTTTAATCAGGGGGGGCGGCAATGAGACACCCCGCATAGGACAGCCCACAGAGAACACTTGCGTGTCCAGTTCTATCTACAACCTACAATGCAGCAGAGGAACCATTGGTAGGGTCGCAGATAGGAGACAAGCAGTTCATATTCATGGTTGATTCGGGAGCGGAGAAATCATGTATCCGGGAGGGCCGGTTCCCGTTATCTAATAGGAAGTTAGAGACGCAGGGGTTCTCTGGGGCTGTAATTGAAGTTCCTTACACAGAAGCTTTGGATGTAACAGTGGGGGGTAAAACTGTAAAGACACCCTTACTGTATTATGAACACTCACCAATAAATGTATTAGGAAGGGATCTCCTGAGTAAACTTAACATGACCATATCATTTACCGAGAGAGAAATAGTGTGTTCTACACCCGGGATATGCCCCTTGCGTGCAATGTTGGTAGTGCAAGCCTACACAACCACACAGGAAGTACGAGGGTTGCCGGAAAATGAGGAAATGTTTATTGAAGGGCTAAAGACATTGGCCCTCATAATTCCAGAGCTAAGAAGAATGGACTGGAGGATTCCAGCGGAGTTCCTCTTCCGCCCCATAGTGTGCCCCGACACAGCACCAGGATCAGTGGTATCATTAGACTTGCACGCAGTACAGGTATCAGCGAAAAGGATCGCTGTGATTGGAGTGGATAGGGAAGGATGTGAGTGGCGTACAGTGCTGTGTACAAATGCCAACATCGCCCTACGAGAGTTAACAGATGAGGATCTCTTTTCAGACACAGAAGGGGATGGTGAGATAGTAATAGAAATAGCGATGCCCTGTGACATTTTGATTCAAGCCAGGGAAACCCCCGTCCAACTGATGGCAGTGGTAGGAGCACCGCCGTCCTTTTTTGTTGATGACATGAGGCTTGTACCAAATAATTTGTGGACGACAGGCCCCCATGATGTAGGGCTGTTGCATGGAGTACAACCTGTGGTAATAAAGCTAAAGCAAGGGGCAATTTTACCCCGAGTGAAACAGTATCCATTGTCCCGTGAGGCTGAAGAAGGGATAAAAGAGACCATAAATGCACTACTAGCGCAAGGGATAATAGTGCCTTCAACCTCCCCATGTAACACATGTATTTATCCAATCAAAAAAGCAAAAGGAGGGTCTTGGAGGATGATACAGGACTTACGCCCCCTAAATGATGTAATTCAGAAAGAGTTCCCTTTGGTCCCGAACCCTGCATCAATATTATGCAGCATCCCGAAACTGGCATCACATTTCACAGTAGTAGACTTAAAACACGCATTTTTCTCAATACCCCTGGCTGAAGAGAGTAGATACCTTACAGCATTCACACTGGGGGGTAAAAGGTATGAACACTGCAGACTACCACAGGGATACTGTGAGAGCCCGAGCATATTCAACCGCATATTGCATGAAGACTTGGGAAACCTATCAGTTGTGAGTACAATCATTCAGTACGTAGATGATTTACTAGTGTGTGCACAAGACGAAGAAACATGTAGAAAGGATTCAACAACGCTCCTGACTCTATTGGCCAATAAGGGGTACAAGGTAGACAAGGAGAAGCTACAGTACTGCCTGACAGAGGTCTTATACTTGGGACAGCTGATATCAAAAGATGGAAAAAGAATAATTCCCGACACGGTAGAAGCGATAAGATCAGTAGCAGAACCCACAACAGTGAAAGAGATGCAGAAATTCTTGGGAATGTGCAACTATTGCCGAGCATGGATATTAGATTATGCAGCATACACGAGACCCCTACTACAAGCACTCAAAGAAGCACAACAGGAAAATAAAAAGATCGAATGGTCAGAAGAAATGAGCGCGTCATTCAAATCATTAAAAAGGTTAATTTCAAGCGCTCCAGTGCTAGCCAACCCTGATTATGGACGCAAATTTTACCTATTCTCACACTGCAAGGGAACACTCATGACAGCTGTTCTGACACAAAAAACGTCCCTAGGACACAAGCCTTTGGCTTACTATAGTGGTGCTTTGGATGCCGTAATGCAAGGCCATTTCGCGTGCGAGCAATCACTCGCTGCAGCCACGTTCGCGATTGAGAAAAGTGCCACAATAGTAATGGGTTGCCCTGTAACATTGTTTGTGGAACATTCATTATTTGCAATCCTTGAGAGGTCAAAAAGCACACTGACAACACAGCGGGCAACAGCTTATGAAATCATATTGTCTAGCACCAACATCCATGTGGTGAGATGTAAAACAGTAAACCCCGCGACATTCATTACAGAAGCATGCACACTAGAGGACATGCAGGACCACGATTGCGCAACCTACACAGGAGAGAGAGGGGAGGACACAGTGGTGTGTGAGAACGCTCTGAGCGAGGGGGAAGTGTACTTCGTGGATGGGTCTGCATCAATTGATGTGGACACGGGAGAAAAGCATGTTTGTATGGCGGTGGTGAGATTAGAAGACGGTGAGTATGAAACATTAGTGCAGTACCGCCTCCCATCACATTACTCCGCACAAGCAGCAGAACTGATTGCACTCATAGAAGCACTACATGCAGCAAAGGGTTGCGCAGTGACAATATACACAGACTCAGCTTACATGACGACGACAGTACATGGAGGTCTAGCGAGATGGGGGCGGAGGGGATTTCGACGGGCAGACGGAACACCAGTACAGCATGCAGAATTGTTGAAAGAGTTAATTGAGGCCCTACAAAACCCTACTGCAGTAGCAATAGTTAAGTGCCAAGCACATACATCCAACACAGACGTTGTGTCTTTGGGGAACGCGGCAGCGGACGCTGCCGCCAAGGAGGCTTCCTATTTTCAGAAATATGAAGCAGATGAGTACATGCTGCAGCACAAGACAAACGAAGAGCCCCCAGAAGGGTACAACATGATGCCCATATCACAAATACTAGAATTGCAGGAAGGAGCTAGTGCAGACGAAAAACTGATGTGGACAAAACGAGGGTGCAGCAAGTCGGGAACAGACTTACTATGGCGGCAAAATAACTCGGGGAAAGTGGTAATGCCAATCAAGTTACTAGAAATTGCGTTTCAACAACTACACTTCCCTGCACATAATACCAAACAGCACATTGCAGCAGAAATACAGGAAGAATGGTTCGTTCCCTGTCTCCAGGAGCACGTATCTCGATTAGCAATGGAATGCACAACATGTCAGATCTACAATTCAGGAATGACATTACGCACGCTCCGGGGAACAATTCCTAAACCCATTGGCCCATTCAGAGAACTGCATATTGATTACGCGGACATGGGGGAAAGGTGTAATGCCGCACGGTACATGATCGTGGTTTTGTGCCCATTCTCAAGGTGGGTGGAAGCAGGACCATGTGCACGACTTGATGCCAAAAGCGCCGCCAAGTTCCTAGTGAGGGAAGTGTTCCCGCGCTGGGGAATTTGTGACGTGATTCGCTCAGACAACGGCACTCATTTTGTGATTGAACTTTTCAAGGAAGTCACTACATTATTGGGAATAATACATAAATTGTGTTCGATTTATCATCCTCAAAGTAATGGCGTAGTGGAAAAGATGAACGGACTGTTAAAGGGCAGGTTATCAAAACTATGCTTTTCATTGAAGAAGAATTGGATCTACTGTCTGCCCCTCGCGCTATTTGAACTGAGGAATCAGCCTAGTAAAGATCACCATTTGTCCCCGCACGAAATCGTGACTGGGAGACGAATGCACACAGCGCACTCTCCACTGCGCGAACACTCAGATGCACACAGGAGCGCCGCGATATTGGGAGAAGAATTCACAGACTATTTGAAAAAATTAACAAGGGCAGCGCGCGCAATATCAAAGCAGCTCTCCCCACCCTTCACTAGAGAGGAGGGGAACATAACAGGGTCTGTCACAGAGCCTGAGCAACAGCTACAGCTAATGCCGGGCGAATTAATTTATGTCAGGAGTTTTGTGCGTCGATGGAATGCACCACGGTTCCACGGCCCATACGAGGTAGTGTTCTGCACGCCCACAGCTGTAAAAGTGAAGGGCTTGAGGTACTGGGTACACTTGACAGATGTACGAAGAGCATATAGTAATGTGCAAGAGGAGGCAGATGAGGAGGCACAGACAACAGCAACCGATTCAACTGAACAGAATGTCTGAATATTAACTTGTGTTTGTGCGTCAGCAATGAACGTGAATGGGAAAGTGACTAATGAGGTATTCCTGCATTCTCTTTTTATATATTACTGGAAAAAAAAAAAAGTTTTTTTTTGGACTTATATGTAATTAATGAAGTGATCAAATTATGACATGTTTACACCCTTGTCTGTGAATAGCCTTCCCTACAACCCTACCCACTTCCATTACCCGTCAATATATATATTGGCACTAATGGTGCCAACAAAATGTTTACATGCATGCACTTAATGCACTTTTATATCTCAAACAGGAACTACCATGGCATCTAACAGGCAGCCTGCAACGGATAGAATTAGTAGAATGAGAGAATTATTAAATGAGAGATGCAGATATTCGTATGAGTGCGGATTATCTGTGTGCATTACGATGTTTTTTATGCTAATGTTTGGTCTGGTTACATATTGGTTTGTAGCGTTCATCTCTATCGAGATGAACGAGGGGGGAGGGATTAACAGCACCACTGGGACCAATGTAACTGCAAGTGTCAATATGAGGGAAGGTGATTTTCTGGCATGGGATGGAACTAAACTTGTATGGGGTTATCACACCACACCATCCAATGCTGTCATATCAGAAAAGAAAGAGCCACAGGGTGGAATGCAAAACAACACAGTGTCTCCACCAGTGATGTATAGGTATAATGCTCGCAGTTTAAATGACCGAAACCCGTCTGCCATATCGTGGTTGTATGATACCCCCACCAGTCAACCTGCCCCCGTCTTAAAAAACAACCTGCAAGATAAACTCAGGGACGAAAAGGAAAAGATGCTAGCAGCACACAAAATCTTATACGATGAATGGGTCAAGGGAGGCGGGAATGAGAAAGGGGGGTCTATTTTGTCCTTCGCCCAGGAGGCTGGGAAGTACAGGAGGAACAAGAATAACAGACGGAAAAGGGAAACCGGGAGGAGGAAGTATGATGAGTACTATGGGTTAGGATTAGATAAAATGGAAGACCCACGACACCCCCACCAGACAAATAAGTGGTATGCAGATATGAGTGCCACCGCAAAACAAACAACAAATGAGAGCTGTTATGTCTGCTCCCTTATTCCTCATGCTTCAGGTACATCCAAAGTATTGCTACCCAAAGAGTTGCCAATTATAGATGCCCAATGTCTCCTTCATCTCACGTTATGCAGGATTAAGAACACCTTCCAGGCACATGAAGTTATTTTTAAAATGCTGCAGAACGAGAAAACTTGCTACCCAAAAACGGCGGGGGTGGTATGTCTGGAGGAACCATTTTTTGTAATACAAGGGACACTTTTTTCAGACAACAAGTGGAAGGATGAAGAAGTAATGTGTAAAGCTGAAGCACTGAGAGGTGTGGCACCAGAGAAACTGCAGTGGATAGAAGAAACATGCACACCAGTATGGAAGGAACACATTTCAAAACTAACTTGGGTAACCGCCATTGAAAAACCCTTCAAACTACAGAGCGAAATAGACTATGAACTATGTTTCAAAGGAGAGGGGAAAACCACCATGGGAACAAACAAGAGCTGCAACAAGACCCTCACCATCCCAGATCTGAGAAAAGGGACAGCGGCCCTAATGGACACGTACTGGGTATGCGGCAATCAGGCATACCTGCACCTTCCCCCGTCATGGAGTGGCAGCTGCTCAATGGCCACTCTGCACTCAGCCCTAATGGTAATACCAGAAAGCCACATCGATGGAAGCAAAAGGACACAGGAACGCATACAACAGAGTGCAGCCCAGCCGACTGCGGAGTCACAAATGTATGTCCTGTCTTCCGGAAACAAGGGAGAGGTGCTGACCCGTAACAGAAGAGCATCAAATTACATATCAAAGGCATCATCAGAACTGTTGGCTCAGATCCCAGACAGATATCGATTATTCAGCTCAGCAGAAACATTCTTCGCCTCACTCATCTCAAGTGTCCAAGCAAGGGCAAACGCAAAATGGCTCCAGATAACACGTTGGGAACTGATTCAGCTGGCCAATGACACTGAAGAAGGGTTCAACGTAATAAAAGTGGAACTAAGGGCTTTACGGCTGATGACAATGCAAAACAGGTATTCTTGGACCTGTTGACGGCGATGGATGGAGGTGTTTGCCGAAAAATTGGAAGTGCCTGCTGCACTTTCGTACCTTCCGAAGATGCAGAAAACGGCTCCCTGTCCCATGTGATCGAAGCAGTACACAACCTAGGAGAAAAGATGAAAATGGAAGGTGGAGCAGAAGACAGTACGTGGTTCGATAACATTTTCTCCTGGGTCCCCTCATGGCTTGGAACAACTGTGAAATTTTTGATGCCAGCTGTGGTGTTCCTCCTTTTTATTTTTTGCCTGTGCCAGGTGGGTCTTCGATGTTGTGCTAACGCAGTACCTAATGGTGCAATGATGATGGTGACAATGGGCAACACCCGTGGGGCAATGCATAACATGCAGGAAGTGCAGGTACAAACAGGAACAGATAACACACCAAGATATCAGCTGGTGCCTATCTATCACGACAAAGATATCGTAGATAAAGCATGGCACACCACCATTAGAGAGCCCTGTGTACTAGAATGGTACCAAGAGGTGTGGGTAGATCTGGCGGGAGATGGCGGATGTATATACCTGACTTGTACCCCAGATGAATATGCCAGAAGAGGGGAAAGCTTACGGGGGGTGTGTAGAGCATGGATGCCCATAAAAGGCACACCTGCATGGGATGAGGCAGTGATGGACGAAGAGGAATGCAGAAGGCTGGAGGAGTTAAAGTATTCGTTACTTAAGTAACGAAAGGGGGGAAATGTAGGGGAGGAGTGGTCCAAGGGACCCCCCTGGCCTACATCTCCACCCCAGGTGAGGGCCATGGCTCATCGGGTGTCCCCTCCTTACCACCCGGGCCCAGGTGGTGGATGGCTCACTTGCTGAAGACATTGCCCACACGTATTGAATTTAGCTAGGCCTCAGAAACCATTTTGTCTAATAAAGATGGTGTGAGCGTGGCGTACTGCAGCACGGCCCCCACCCTCGGAGAGTTTCAATTATCCCTGTCGCCGCAGCACCCTGGCAGATCCGCTGCGAGCACGTTCCCACGAACAGGACGGACATGAGCTAGCATAAGATACTAACACTGTAACATTTCACCGTCCGCAGTGTATCACTGCTCCCAGAGTGACCCGGTCAGCAAGGCCTGGGTGATGGGAAGATCTGTAGAATGGTCATCTGATGAAAGCAGAAAGGTACCCAAATATGAATGTCAAAAACCACTTTTGACACGTATATCCTTTCCATACAACCACTTTTATTAAAGAAACCTGTAAAATTGTGTATGACACCAGCCATGAAGGACCCACACCCCTGCAGGGGTGTGCAAATGATAAACGCATTCCGGGGGAGTGTTCCTTATATGTATCATTGAAAACCGTACACCCCGCGGTCCCGCGCCATAACTGAACTAATGCTGCTAGAGTACACAAGAAAACGAATGTAACCATACAGGGGGCACATGTGAAGGGTGTGCGAGAATGTACTCATCACGCGTGTATGTCTAAGCCCCTTATATGCCACCACCGTCACATACGGTGGCGGGTCATTTTCTATGTACTCCACCAACCTCAATGCTACCTCACTTACTGCAAATGTATATGCATATAGCTAAATACTGTATTTGTCGAAACATAGTGTACGAATAAGGTGCTCAGACTGAATATAATTGAAATGCCTCCTGCGAAGTGAAATGTATGTTCTCAAGTAATTCAAACAAATATCATAAAGTGTTCTAATGATTGTGATGTTTTCGCCTCCAAAAACCGGCAACACGCGAGGAAGATACCTTTGTAAATATGTGCAAGGCCATTTCCCCTCCCACCCTGCGGAGACTGCCAAACATGAGAGCAGAGGCCCGCGCCGCGCTGCCCCACCTCCCCCAACTAGACTGGAGCCGCTTCAAAGATGTGTAGCCCCCTCTGCAGCACCCAAGGCCACGAACCCACACTTCCAAAGGCGCCCCCTCGTAAACCCCACAACCCACCAGATCATCTTAGACTTATGGCCCTGTGCAATCAGGACACCCAACACTGTGGCAACACACAGCGGCACATTTATAACCACATCTAACAAGACAGGGAGGCTTGTACCGTCCGTCCCATGCCCTGAAGCTTAGCCCCTCAACCTATGGCTCCGGTCAACAGGACGCTGATAACCATGCCCTGACGAATGACCATTAGACCCCTCACAAGGTGCATTCCTCCTGTGTTGCATTAACCTGTAGAATGACCTATTGGAAGATTTACTAAAAAAGATAATATTGCAATGACTGAATGACTGCGGTGTGCATGGCCTAGGGCAAATAAGTCAGGAAAAGACATTCATCTCTGACACTGGCCGCGATGGCACAACAACACCGCCCGGATGAACTCTGCCAACCTGCCAGGCCCAGCCCAACCCACGAGGCTGACCAGTGACGTTCTCCAGCCACGACCAGCCACATCGCAGCAGCACCTATAGTTAGTCATCGCCACCCAATCCCATTGAACTTGTGCCCCCTATAGTATGTAGGTTCTTATGACGTTTTTTGTAAATATATACGCCTGTCTTTGCTATTGTCAGACAGAGCGCTCTCGGAGTTTGCAGAGTTCTTTGCATGCCATATTCTGATTGATAAACTCCCATTTAAGCTCACCCGCACTCTGTCTTGGCCTTATTCCCGACTTGGGAGAGTCCTTCATTGTCTCTCATTGCAGGGAGGATCGTGCTGGCTGGGGACGCTTGCCTTCAGATTCTATAAGTAATGACCGTAGTGTTTCTTTACTTTTAGCATTGTATAGATTCTTGGTAGCACTTTTTGATTTACTTCATGAACAGCTTTGATCGCACATAAGTTCTAGATGATTTATTTTTATATATTTTTGTTTTTAACAAGGTCTGTGTTCTATCTTACGCGGATTCGTAAATGGATCTGATGTTTGACTTTTATCGCTCTCTTTGTTTTATAAATGTCTTTGTTTTACAAATGTGAAAGGTTTATTTTCCAACCAAATCACATACATCAATAAAATAGGTAATGAAAATCTACAAGAGAAAGATAAGATTTAATATGATCTTAGCTTTTCCCAGCATAGAGCAGCACTCGAAGCTGCCAGTTGTTACCCGTTACTAATTTCCTATGGAACTTCAGAGCTTGGGAAGAATTAAGACGAAGATAAAATAACATGGAATGGTTACTAGACTCATATTCTACTGGGTCCAGGCCTAATTCCACATGTAATGGCTGGCCAACCAAATCACATACATCAATAAAATAAGTAATGAAAATCTACAAGAGAAAGATAAGATTTAATATGATCTTAGCTTTTCCCAGCATAGAGCAGCACTCGAAGCAGCCAGTTGTTACCAGTTACTAATTTCCTATGGAACTTCAGAGCTTGGGAAGAATTAAGACGAAGCTAAAATAACATGGAATGGTTACTAGACTCATATTCTACTGGGTCCAGGCCTAATTCCACATTTAATGGCTGGGTGGGGGCACTCCAGCGAATTAACGCTACTCTCTTCTGCCTCTAGATGTACTTGTGGCACATGAACCCCATAATACTACACCATAAAGAAACCCTGTGTGGGCGTGTGCTCTGTAAAACCCCAATGTCTCCAGGATAGCTTTGCCCCATGTTTGGATGTGGCTGTGTCCTGGGAGGATAGCTCAGTGGCAATATGCTCGCCTTGGAAGCAAGACAACACGGAGCAACACAGGTTCGAATCCGGAGTCTGCGCTGTTTATAAATAACCTATCATATCAATACTTTAATCGCCCCAGAACACTGCTTAAACCTTGTTAAGGTAAGATTTATTGGGGTTTGCAAGAGCCATTGGGTGATATCCTAATCCCTAAATAGCCAACTTTCTTATGCAGACTATTTTCTCTAAATTAACCAAACGAGAGCAGTCAGATCAAAAAGATTGTAACATTTCTAACTGGCCTTTAATGCCCCTAACTGGCTTCGAGATTAAAACCACATTGTTTGCATAGAGAATAATTCCTGTTTTCTTTACCCATATCTTGGGGGCATCATACAACATGCCCTCAATAGACCGGCCCAGAATGTTAAATACAAGAGGAACAATGATCCCTCCCGCACATCCAATTTCACAGGGATGTGCTCAGTGCGTTCGAGTAGCATGGAGGAATGACCTTACCAAACCTCCCACGATTTCTGCCTATACACTCTGTCAAAGGCCGTTTTAAAATAAAAAAAACATCAACAACCAACAAATGGGCTTTATTTTGTACGAATGCTTTCTGCATGAGGCCAAACAAAAATCATTGGCCAATAGTGCTATGATTTTTCCTAAATTCTACCAGAGAAAAAGAAATTAAGTTAGCTTCCTCTGCCCAGTTGTTGAGTTTATTTTTCAATACTTTTCCAGAGACTTTTGCTCGACTGTCAATCAAGGAGAAAGGTCTGAAATAAATAGGTAATGACCTATCTCCCTTGCTAAAAAAAGGTACAATTCCAGCGGTAGACCAGCTATTAGAGAGCACCACCAGTTTATTAATATCATTAAAAAACATTGATGAAAAGGGATCCCAAAAAGAAGGGCTGTTGTAAAAGAAATCCATTGGAAGCTTATCAGGGCCATATGCCTTCCCTGGCTTTTGCGCTAGTAAAGCAGAACCAACCTACGCCTTGCTTAAAACCAATGGAGGACCACAGTTGATGCACTAGTTTGCAAATCCTCATTGATACTATACATTTATACTTATAAGTTACGAGGTTCATAACTTAGAAGTTACAAGGTGCACATAACTTGTGTGCACTACAGCGATTATGATCAGCGTTTTGGGCGCTTATTGTTTCGTACGAGGCTTTGGACTTTATGCCTGCTACCATGCGGAGTATGGGTTCCGGGAATTGCATTTGTTTTTTGCAGCCCGACATTCTGAATTCAAATCCATGAATATGGTTATATTTGCATGGCTATGGGTGTGCGATTGCTTGGCCGTGTACCGTCCCTAAACACGGCCACATTTTCGCAAGTTCTTCCTCATCCTGCATGTTCAGCCCCCTATTTTGGTCAATTCGTAGACCCGGCTGACACTTTGCGTTGAGTCTCACGCAAGGCGCTCGTCGACTTGCAGAAATGTGCAGGGCCTGCACGAACTACACACAAGTCCCAGGAAGGTCCTGCACAGTCGGTTCCATGAATCGACGAATGGGTGTTTGTATGCAGATTGGCATGCAAATCCCCAATTTTCCATGCAAATGTTTCCATGAATAGGCCCCTATGCTGTCAAGACTGAAAAAAACACAATATCAAAATCTGTTTTATTATTATAAAAGCATGATATGATCAGCTGGTTGTAGCCATTGCTTCAAACAGCATACCGCTTTAGGCACCTCTACCATTTCTAATCCCCCAACATTCTGAAAACCCATGCTAAACACCATTTTCACTCCTCACCTACCACTGTGGGCGCAGTCACCTAACATTATTTCTACTTTAATATGCATAAACACTTAAAAGAAACCAAAAACACAAATGTGGCTTGGCTCCTCTGAGCTTACAAATGAGTCTCTGCGCAATGCTAAAAGCTGATCACTGTGAGTGCAGTGTTGTATGCCAGCTCGGCCATGGGCCTATGCTTTTCCTAGATCCGGTATCCTGGGAGACAATTGTGGCTGGAATCCGGAATGAGGGAAATGTGGGCCAATTGCTCCACTTCCACCATTGGTCTCTGCATCCAGCTCCCATTTTCACTTTCTGATTTTGCCACTGTCAAACTAGATATTTCTTTCTGGCCCGCGCTCTCTCTCTCTCTCTCTCTCTCTCTGTTTCTCTCTCTCTCTCTCTCTGATATATTATACACCATGCTCAACAGATGTCATGGAATGGCAGATGTGGAGAGGGCACTGATAGGGGTCTCAACCTATTACCCTAAGTGAAGTGTTAATGGTTCTAGGAGGCATGGCATTTCTAATTCAGAGAAAGAGCTGCCTGGATATGAAAACCACAGTTTCTCATTTAACCATCCTTTGTATGTAGGCTGGGAGTCTGAGATTAAAACTTAATCTACCTGTGTGGGGCCTGTTGGGAATTTGTAAAGTATGTCGTTTTTCAGACCCAACCACAGGCCCATGCCGCTATGATGGCTTACTAGGCAAACATGTTTTATGGTTCATAGTTTAAAGCTTACAATTTCTTAAAATACATCCCACATAGTTAACAAATATGCATATAGAGAAGAGTGATTTCCCTGTTTCACAACACATGTTATTTATTACAAATTAGGTTTTTATTTCAAAAATGGATACTCACATCAAAGAATTGGCTCATCCCCCACAATCAAGAGCCAGAGGTATTTGAGAATGCTGGGGCCATTTGCATCTCAGTTTGCATTGCATCAGGCTCACTTTAAACTTACAATTTTCCATTGTGTAAGAGTGTGACCACCGTAAAACATTTTTTAACATTTTACATTTTTATAATTAATGAAATTTAACAAAAGTATGTGAAGCACAATGACCACGCATAATATGTCCACAGATTTGCAATTATTAGATAAAACTTATGTTCAAGAATGAATACAAATGCAATTACCTTTGTTGATTAGATTGTCACTTATAAGAGAATAACAAGGGACATTTTAAGTGAAAAGGGGCAATCGAAAATTAGGGAACACATAATGATGGTTAAGATAAGAACATATTTTTAGATCTTTGATCTTAACTGTTGGCCAATACTCCAGTGGCGGCTGGTGATTTTTTTTAAGTGGGGGGATGTAAATATTTCCTCCAAATATGCCCTAACGACCGTGTGTAGCAAGGGAGGCGAAACTATCAAGGGTGGTTCGGGGGTGGATCACCCCAAGACATTTTTTGAAATAATGGGTTAAAATGGTGCATCTTAATGCACACTTTTTTGAAAAATTGGGTAAAAAACAAAACAGTTTGCAATTGGTTTTGTAGGATAAGTCAAGAAAAAATCCAATCGATGCAAGTCAGAAACACAGCACAGACACATTTCTCCAACAAATTGTCATGATGCCTTTGCCAACTGTATGTGCCAGTATAAAAAACATTTTCAAGCTGGCTAAACCAATATATGGCAGTACTCCCATATAAGAACATACTCATGTTTGCTTTGCGCATAATGCCAGTAATGATACTGTAAGAACACATACCTATGCTTTTTCTGCCAATATATGGCAGTACCCCATGTAAGGACATACACCAGTTGGCCTTACCCTTAAAAATGCATGCCATTGTATGAAACATGTCCAAACTACCTACGCAGAAATGCCAATCTAGCTACATAATAACACTTAGCATGCTTGCTTCATCAAAGTTTTCCAATACAAAATGTAATTACAATAAGACATTGCTGCACTGGCTGCATTAAATGCCAGTCTAGCTATGTAATAACACCTTCCATGCTTCCTTTATCAAAGATGCCCAATACAAAATGCCATGCCACAGTAAGAAATGGCTTGACTGGCTGCATCAGAAATGCCAGTCCAGCCACCTAATAACACTTACCATGCTTGCTTTATCAAAGGTGCCCAAGACAACACGGCATGCCACAGCAAGAAATGGCTAGACTAGCTGCATCAAAATGCCAGTATAGCCCCACAATAACACTCGTCATGAAAGCTTTATCAAATATGCCCAATACAAAATGTCATGCCACAATAAGAAATGGCTAGACTAGCTACATTAAAATGCCTGTCCAGGGGTGTGTGGCCGAACGCCAAGGAGGATGGCCGCCTGAATCAGCCACTCCGTCTTGCCATTATATATTATGGCATCAATTGAAAGCTCTTAACCTTTTTCCCCGCAACCCAAACAATATCTAATATCCCCCGACTTACCTTATCAAACTCCGGTGAAGCTTTGTCACTGCTGCACTTCTCTGGGGCTGCTCCACGGTCCCGCGACTCTACTCCGGTTCCTGCTCCTGCTCCTTGCTGTGCCCGCCCTCCATGAGGAGACAAGCAGAGTCACACCCACCATGACGTGCCAGCGTTGGGCCTAAACGGCTCCTCCCTCTATCAGCACCACCTTTGGCGTATCTACATAACAGCAAGTACAGAATAAAAAAATGCCTTGAAGTAAAATTCAGATATAAACAGGGAGGAAAAAGAAAGTAAAGGAATAAGAAATAAATAGTTAGAAGGAGGAAGGAAAGAAAGGAATAGAGAACTAATTGACTACCAGCACACTTAATTGCTGGCTTCTAATACTGCCCTTTTTGTGCCTTTCTTTTTGTGACATTTTCATTGTTTTTTTTCATTTCCTATAGTTTTGTCGCAAAAGGTCTTCTCAATCCAATCCATTTGATACTTACTTAAAAGCTTTTCATGTGAACTAATACTTGCAATATCAGTCTTGCTCTTCATTTAAAGGGGAGAGCTACAATACGGAGCTGATATTGTGCAATTTTGGTGTTTTTCATGGGGATGCTGACTTTAACTTATACCAATGCTACTTTCATCATCACTGCGTTATGGTCTTGAGCCTTCTCAGCTTTTCAGTTTACTTGCACAGAATAAAGGCTAATTATAAGAAGCTGCTCCACTTTTGCTGGACAACGAATACAAGTGATTCCCCTTTTTATTGTGGCCTGTGGTGTGCTTTCTTGTATATCTTTCCTGGTCCTCAACTTTCAGTGCATCAGTACGCTTGTTACCCATTTAAGTCATCACCTCACTACAACCTTTTACAAAAATGGCCACCAGTAAAAACACTCAGAAAAATGCTCCAGTCTAAAAAGAATCTAATACCTCCTCCACGAATCTCAAAGGACACAAAAGTGATTCCCCCCATCCGCTTACTATTTCTGATCCTGCTATTGAAGCCATCTTACTTCAGATAAGAGCGCTCAAGCCCTTTATGGAGACTACAAACCTAAAACTGCAGCAGTTTGATGACAGATGGCTGGGTTTCGAAAACAGAATGGAGGAGGTGGAAAGAAGAGTAGGTCTTATGGAAGACATATCTCCTTGAGTGGCATTGCTAGAGAAGTCTGTTAAAGACCTTAAGAGACATAATGAAGACTTGGAAAATAGGAGCAGACACAATAACCTTCGAATTTCTGGGCTGACCGAGGGCTGTGAAGGGCCAAACCCTATTGCTTTCTTACAAAAATGACTGCCAGCTATTCTTCATTTACCTGTGGATACACCACTTAACATACAGCGAGCGCATCGCATCGGCCAACCCAAGACCCCAGGTTCTCTGCATCCTCCTCCTCCTAGAGCACTCATTTTCTATTTCTGGAATACACTCAGCTTCAACTTATTTTATCTACATCTAAGGAAATAAAATCTTTACCCTGGCATGGAAACAAGATCTATATTTCACAAGATGTTGCCAGAAGCACTGCTTTGCGTAGAAAATAATTTCTTTCATTTCGTCCAGCTCTGAAATAGCTCAATGTTAGATATTTTTGTATCATCCGTGCTGCTTCAAGGTCACATATGAAGGTTGCTCCGTCATATTCGAAGACCCATCTGAGTTAAAATCCTTCATACGTACTATCAAAACAGACACCATGGATACCTCGCCTTCCTTGAACCCTTCTACCGCCACTGGATCCTAAGATGTCTTTGCCATTGTGTTGCAAGCTCTCGCAACCTTCACCTGATACCATTACTACATTCTATCATTTACTAGGTGGGACGGGCGCTGTCTCGGCATCCCTCTTCCACTGTGAGCCGTCTTTTTCTTTTTATCGGCCCAGCAGGTGTCACTTGCCTCAGCTACTTTTTTCACCCTTTTGTTTCACATCCCCTGGTCTGATCTCCTTTTTTACCATGCTGAGGTTCTTACTTTCTATATCCATACAATTCTTTCAATTTTTTCAACCTCAAACCATACTCCTCTTGATCAGACCCCCCTTTCCTCTCCCTGATTCCTCTTGTGTACTCCTATTGTGTCCTGACCTTTGGTATTGTTATTGGCTTCCAATAGTATTGATACATGGTATGTTAATGAAACATCTCACAACGAGATACTTTCCCCATATCTGCTCATTATGCTTCTTTATTATATGTCTATCACTAGCAAATTCGGATTAAGTTATTTAAATGTGTGACGTGGAATATCAAGGGTTGCAGCAATCCCATTAAAAGATGTAAAGTTCTATCTCATCTAAACAAATTAAAACCATCTGTTGCCTGTCAAAAGAGACCCATCTAATGACAAAAGAGGCCATGAAGCTTAAATCTGTATGGGTCACAGAAGTTATTGCCAGTCCCGTGACAGTCAAGAGAAACAGAGTCGCCATACTACTTAGTAAAGAACTACCCTTCAAAATTATAGATCAAGATGCAGATACTAAGGGTTGTTGTGTTTGGGTTAAACTCTTGGTTGATTCTATGCATCTATACATCCTGAATATCTATGGACCCACCCTGCCCGATCCCAGTTTTTGGTCTATTATCAAAGAAATGATTTTAAAGAACAATGTTCCTAATCAAATCGTATTTGGTGATGTTAATCAGGACCTTGACCCTTTTCTAGATCGTAAATCCAATTGTACATTCAGAACAACTAAATCTCACAAATCCTTCCTTAGGTGCTTGGCTTAGACTGGCCTAATTGACTCCTGGAGACTATGCCATCCAACACAATTGGATTTCACATTTAATTCTTCTCCGCACAACACACTCTCTCGCCTTGACTATATCTTTACTTCCAAAACTCTTACAGGGACCATTCTTGGCTCTACAATTTCTAATATTATTATTTCCGACCATACCTCCTTTGAATTAGAGGATATCAGTAAACCCTCATTGCGCTGGAAATTCAACAATCATCTTTTACAAGATAATCAGTTTATTGAATCTGTTCAATCATTCATACAACAATTCTATCAGGAGAACTGGATAGTGACACATCTATAGTAAATAATTGGGATGCTCTTAAGGCCGCACTCAGAGGTCATG
Organism: Ambystoma mexicanum; assembly: GCF_040938575.1. Taxonomy (NCBI): domain Eukaryota; kingdom Metazoa; phylum Chordata; class Amphibia; order Caudata; family Ambystomatidae; genus Ambystoma; species Ambystoma mexicanum. The sequence goes on along the minus strand of NC_090929.1, from coordinate 584,583,421 downwards.
TTATGGATTACTCAGGAAGGAAAAAAAGATTGCAAACAAAATCTGGAAGATCTATATTTTCAGCAGACTTCTGCTGAACAATGCTATTATCAGAACCCCAGTGCGATACATCTCCGTCAGCTCATGGCTACATGCTTCCTAATAAATAAAGAACTTGCAGACCTAGCTGCTGGCACCATTCTTAAATACAAAACAAAGATATATCAAACATCCAATAAGGCCAGCAACTCACTCGTCTCCTATCTAAAGACAAAGAAAGAACGTTTTATATATCACATATAAAAGACTCAGCTGGCTCTACACACTATACCACAAAAGATATACTGGAGTGTTTCAAAAACCTCTATGAAAATCTATATACCCTTGGCAATGATGTTCCGTCTGAGAACATCAATAATGGCGAGTGCAATCTCAGAAAGTGTAATGTCGTTGTCCAGGTGGGAGAGATCAGTTGAAGGATAAGATGATCTATTAATATTATTGAGAAAAGATTTAGGGGCCGATTCATGGAACAAACGTGCGCCGAAAATCTACGCGCAAGCAGGCGCAAGCAGGCGCAAGCGGAAAAAAACAGGCGCACGCGCACGCGTGCGATTCATGGAAGTCCCTGCCCGTGTACTCCCCGGGATGTGCGCCAAACCCGTGCATGGCGCACAAGTCACTGCAACATCCCGAAAGGCGTGCGTGACGCGCACAGTGAAAGCGCACAACCTCGGCGCATACACCAGAAAGTGGGCGGGACACGGGGCGTAACGCGCGGAATGGGGAACAACGCGCGAAAATAAGGGCGTAACTGGGGATGTACTGCAGAGAAGCAGACGGAACGCCCACACGCACCCGAACCACACGTATTCATGGAATCGAATAGGGCAAAGCCACGCACAGCGAAAGACACGCACAAGCCCAAACACGTCCGCCACACGAAGGCAGGCGGTAGCGTCCGTGCGCATTACAAAAGTGGCAACATACAGCAATAGTGCCTGTGCGAGCAGGGTACGCGTATCTCAGGGGTGCGCGGGAAGTTCCACACGCGATTCCATCAGGGTACGTGTATTTCGGGGTGTGCGTGAAGTTCCACACGCGATTCCATCAGGGTACGTGTATTTCGGGGTGCGCGTGAAGTTCCACACGCGATATCAGCAGGGTACGTGTATTTCAGGGTGCAGGGGAAGTTACACACGCGATTCCAGCAGGGTATGTGTATTTCAGGGGTGCGCGGGAATTTCCACACGCGATTGGGCCCGTGCGAGCAGGGTACACGTATCTCAGGGGTGCGCGGGAAGTTCCACACACGATTCCATCAGGGTACGTGTATTTCGGGGTGCGCGTGAAGTTCCACACGCGATTCCATCAGGGTACGTGTATTTCGGGGTGCGCGTGAAGTTCCACACGCGATATCAGCAGGGTACGTGTATTTCAGGGTGCAGGGGAAGTTACACACGCGATTCCAGCAGGGTACGTGTATTTCAGGGGTGCGCAGGAATTTCCACACGCGATTGGGCCCGTGCGAGCAGGGTACGCGTATCTCAGGGGTGCGCGGGAAGTTCCACACGCGATTCCATCAGGGTACGTGTATTTCGGGGTGCGCGTGAAGTTCCACACGCGATTCCATCAGGGTACGTGTATTTTGGGGTGCGCGTGAAGTTCCACACGCGATATCAGCAGGGTACGTGTATTTCAGGGTGCAAGGGAAGTCACACACGCGATTTCTGCAGGGTACGTGTATTTCGGGGTGCGGGGGAAGTTACACACGCGATTCCATCAGGGTACGTGTATTTCGGGGTGCGCGTGAAGTTCCACACGCGATATCAGCAGGGTACGTGTATTCCAGGGGTGCGCGGGAAGTTCCACACGCGATTCCATCAGGGTACGTGTATTTCAGGGTGCGGGGGAAGTTCGACACGTGATTCCATCAGGGTACGTGTATTACAGGGGTGCGCGGGGAGCACCACACGTGAATTGCACGTGTGGGCCCTCCCAGGTGTTTCCTCTACACCCTCCACGGCACCTGCAGGTGGCTCACACCACAGGGGCCTACCCTGCACATGTCCTGCAGGCACCCCATCCACCATGGCCATGCCCCCCAGCCAACCCACATGTCAACTTGCACTACTGCCCACCAACGCATGTCCCCCTGCACCCCCAGCCACCAGGGGCACCAACCACCAGGCCCCCACCCATGTCTCCCACCACCCCCACCCCACAGCCTACCAGGGGCAGCCTCCACCAGGCCCCCACCCATGTCTCCCAGCACCCACAACCCCCAGCAGTGCAGGGGCACCCACCACCAGGCCCCCACCCATGTCTCCCAGCATCCCCACCCCCCAGCCACCAGGGGCAGCCTCCACCAGGCCCCCACCCATGTCTATCAGCACGCCCACCCCCCCCAGTCACCAGGGGCAGCCTCCACCAGGCCCCCACCCATGTCTCCCACCCCCCCCACCCCCCCAGTCACCAGGGGCAGCCTCCACCAGGCCCCCACCCATGTCTCCCACCACCCCCACCCCCCAGCAGTGCAGGGGCACCCACCACCAGGCCCCCACCCATGTCTCCCAGCACCCCCACCCCCCAGGGGCACCCTCCACCAGGCCCCCACCCATGTCTCCCAGCACCCCCACCCCCCCCCCAGTCACCAGGGGCAGCCTCCACCAGGCCCCCACCCATGTCTCCCACCACCCCCACCCCCCAGCAGTGCAGGGGCACCCACCACCAGGCCCCCACCCATGTCTCCCAGCACCCCCACCCCCCAGCCACCAGGGGCACCAACCACCAGGCCCCCACCCATGTCTCCCACCACCCCCACCCCCCCAGTCACCAGGGGCAGCCTCCACCAGGCCCCCACCCATGTCTCCCACCACCCCCACCCCCCAGTCACCAGGGGCAGCCTCCACCAGGCCCCCACCCATGTCTCCCACCACCCCCAGCCCCCAGCAGTGCAGGGGCACCCACCACCAGGCCCCCACCCATGTCTCCCAGCACCCCCACCCCCCAGCCACCAGGGGCAGCCTCCACCAGGCCCCCACCCATGTCTATCAGCACCCCCACCCCCCCAGTCACCAGGGGCAGCCTCCACCAGGCCCCCACCCATGTCTCCCACCACCCCCACCCCCCAGCAGTGCAGGGGCACCCACCACCAGGCCCCCACCCATGTCTCCCACCACCCCCACCCCCCAGCCTCCAGGGGCACCAACCACCAGGCCCCCACCCATGTCTCCCACCACCCCCACCCCCCAGTCACCAGGGGCAGCCTCCACCAGGCCCCCACCCATGTCTCCCACCACCCCCACCCCCCAGCCACCAGGGGCAGCCTCCACCAGGCCCCCACCCATGTCTCCCAGCACCCCCACCCCCCAGCAGTGCAGGGGCAGCCTCCACCAGGCCCCCAACCATGTCTCCCACCACCCCCACCCCCCCAGTCACCAGGGGCAGCCTCCACCAGGCCCCCACCCATGTCTCCCACCACCCCCAACCCCCAGCCACCAGGGGCAGCCTCCACCAGGCCCCCACCCATGTCTCCCAGCACCCCCACCCCCCAGCAGTGCAGGGGCAGCCTCCACCAGGCCCCCACCCATGTCTCCCACCACCTCCACCCCCCCAGTCACCAGGGGCAGCCTCCACCAGGCCCCCACCCATGTCTCCCACCACCCCCACCCCCCAGCCACCAGGGGTAGCCTCCACCAGGCCCCCACCCATGTCTCCCAGCACCCCCACCCCCCAGCATTGTGGGGCACCTGCCAGCAGGCCCCCACCCATGTGCAACTCATGTACCCCTGCACCCCCACCCCCCAGCACTGTGGGGCACCTGCCAGCAGGCCCCCACCCATGTCCAACTCATGTTCCCCACCACCCCCACCCCCCAGCACTGTGGGGCACCTGCCAGCAGGCCCCCACCCATGTGCAACTCATGTACCCCTGCACCCCCACCCCCCAGCACTGTGGGGCACCTGCCAGCAGGCCCCCACCCATGTCCAACTCATGTTCCCCACCACCCCCACCCCCCAGCACTGTGGGGCACCTGCCAGCAGGCCCCCACCCATGTCCAACTCATGTTCCCCACCACACCCACCCCCCAGCACTGTGGGGCACCTGCCAGCAGGCCCCCACCCATGTCCAACTCATGTTCCCCACCACTCCCACCCCCCAGCACTGTGGGGCACCTGCCAGCAGGCCCCCACCCATGTCCAACTCATGTTCCCCACCACCCCCACGCCCCAGCACTGTGGGGCACCTGCCAGCAGGCCCCACCCATGTCTCCCACCACCCCCACCCCCCAGCAGTGCAGGGGCAGCCTCCACCAGGCCCCACCCATGTCTCCCACCACCCCCACCCCCCAGCCACCATGGCCAGCCCCCACCAGGCCCCCACTCATGTCCCTTATCACCCCCACCCCCCAGCCACCATGGGCAGCCTCCACCAGGTCCTCACAATCCCCAATCATGTGCGTTATGGTCAGCCTCCACAGCCAAAAAGCCCTACCAAGTAACCCATTCACCCACATGGAAATGGAAATGACATGTTACACCCCCAATGTTCATAAAGCAAATGAACCCATGTCCGTCACACACAATGGTTGCAATTGAATGGGAAAACACCCAACATGACATGCATGAAACCAATGAGATGATACCACACAGTGAAGTCTGAAAACAAAATTGTATTAAAAAAAAAGAATGCAAAAGAAATGAAACAAACTACAATGGCAATGAAAAAAAGACAAGCTGCATGTCCGTTTAAAAAAATAAAAACACCAAATCCTAATCCAAAAAAATGTTGTCCAAAGTCAAATGAAAAATAAAATCAATCCAATGAAGAACTATGTACAAAACTTCCAAGGGTCCATGAGCCCAACTGAACAAAGGAAACCTACAAAAAACCCTAACTAAAATGCAACTATATACATAAAGTGGAGCAGTGTCCGTCGACTCCAAATCATAAGAACAAACAAAGGAAACCTAAAACTAAAGAACTATATACAAAGGCGGCGGGCAAGTCCAGCGGCTCACTCCGTGGTGTTCCGGGCCAGGGCATCATCGAACTCCTGTTCGATGTCCCGGAGGCGGTCCTGTTCCATGGCCCCGAGGGTCCGCAGGGACGACGCCGTGTCCTCCTCCAACCCCCTGCGGATTGCCTCGAGGCACTCAGCCCGCCTCAGGGCCCTCCGCATGGAGTTCTCCGCCCTGACCATTGTGAGCCGCTTCCGCCCGCCGCCGCTCCGCATCTATGGCGTGGCCCAACCGCTGCCACATGGAAGACACTCTCTGTCCTGGGTCCTCCTGCCCTCCAGCCGATGCCTGCCCCTCCGATGTCGAAGGCCCCGAGCCTTCATGGCTCCCACCATGTTGCTGCTGCTGCTCTGCCTCTGCCCGTGCACTGCCTCCTGCTGCCTGCACATCCTCCGCCGGCTGGGGTGCAGTCGTAGATGTGGCCACCGCTGCTGGACGTCCGACTCCCGACTGTGGCAGGGATGCCTCCTCCACCAGCCTGGCCGCACCGTCAGAGGCAGCTCCACAGGGCACCCAGGTGACTGATGGGTGGGAAGATGGCACAGAGGACGACTGGCGCGTAGGGGGTCCAGTTGAGGAGGGGGTCGGAGCAAGCCCCATCAGACGGAGGAATCCGGCCTGGGTGACCTGTCCCAGCAGGCTGACATGGTCAACGAGCCATTCGAGATGACGTGCAGTCTCTCCATGAAAAGACTGCAGGTCACCTTGCATGGCCCGTTGACGCAACGCCACACCAGCCAGGACAGGCTCAACCTGGACCTGGATAGCCACGTCCGCAGGCAGAGGAAGGCCAGTTGACGTCAGCTCATCCCCTGCCTGAAAATGGGTCTGGACGTAGGCATCCCTGTTGGTGCAAGATGATGCAGGGACAGGATCGGGGACAGGATTGCACACAGGCACCTCCGCGGCGGCCTGTGCTGCCTCCTATCCCTGGTCCTGCACTGCACCACTAGCACCAGTGGGATCCCCACCTCCAGACCCCGTCTCTGGTGCTTGCACAGCCTCCTCCTCCACCAAACCCCCCACCAACCTGGATGACTCTGTGCCATCTTCCCCTGTTGGGCCCTGTGGGGTCCCAGCTGCCCCTTCTGCTGCCGAGGAGTCCAACTCCAACCTCCACCTCTTGGACCTCCCCCCGGCAGCTGCGGCCTGGGACGCGGCACCGGACTCCTCATTCCCCGACGAGATGACAACCTGGGAGGGGAGCCAGCCTTGCGTCTCCGGCTGGCGGTCGGATCCCCGCCGCTGGGCTCCACAGCACCTTCTCCGCCCTCTTCATCAGTTGACGCTGCAGACAGGGAGAAACAAAACACAGGCATCAGGGAACTGTACAATGGACACATACACACATGACAGTTGTACATGAGTGGCATTGGCAAACCTCAGACATGTCATCACAATCCCCAACACACATGTCATTACAACTCGCACACATGAGCCATACCACAGCCATATCGCAACTGCCACCACCATCCATACACATACAACAGAATGAGCAGCCAAAGGTGAGCCAGAAATCACATGCAACACAGGAAGTGCACCACACATGTACACACACCACCACACTTGCATGCATGTGTACACCTCTGCCAAGTGTCGTACTGTTCAGACGGGCATCCATGTCACATCTGCCAATCAGGCTTCCACATACCGCTGTCACATGCATCCATGTTGCATCACTGTTGCACCCTTGGCAAATACACACACATACACATGTACACAGTGCTGATACATGCAGCCGAAAACAACATACATGCGTAACATCACGGACATGTCTACTTACATACACATTCATCCAAACATGTGTGCCCACACAACTGCATTTGGCATGCAAGCCTACACACACAAGCACCATCCATGTCTTACACATTACAGCCCTCGCATGTGTCAGCCCCACGGCCCTGTACACCCCCACCCATACTCGACCCCATACAAACAGATGTGCAACCTGCACACTACTGAATAATCACCACACGCACTGCTCACAATCAAGATGCATGTACACTCACCGCTCGACTCCAGACGGGTCTGCTTCTCAAGGACCTGGACGTGGAGCGCTGGGGATATGCGTTCCAGGACCCTCATCTGTTCTTCCGACAAGTGGCCCCGGCGCCCCTTGGCATCCGCTGCCTTCAAGAGGCGCCGGGCCTTGTTCAGGGTCCTGGACCTGAAGTCCTCCCAGAGCTTCCTGACATGTTGTAAGTCGCGGATTGCCACACCCTCCGCGTTGATGGCAGTCACGATGTCAGTCCAGATCCGAGTCCGTCCTTCCTTGTCGGCGCGGGAACTTCCGAAGAGGGCATCATACTGCCCCAGGACTTGCTCCACCAGGACACCAACTTCGGTGGCACTGAAGCTGGTGCCCCTCTGCCTCTCTGGCCGGGGGTTGTCAGTGGTCACAGATGGTGTTTGCCCCGACATGACAACCCCAGAGGCAGGAGTGGGTGGGCAACTGGGTCCTGGGGCTGGGCTGTGGAGCGATGGAATCCCAGTCGGGAGTCTTCGGTTCCAGCAGGGGTGGTCACAGCAACAGCACCCCTGGCTGATGTGCAGGCAGCAAATGGCAGTGCACGTGGGCAGCAGGCAGTCAGGCAGCAGCAGATGGCAGGTGGGAGCATGCTCGGGGCTCTGGGGGGCAGTAGTTCGGCCTTCTGGGCAGGAGCGTGGTCTTCCGTGTGCTTACGCGTGGCCAGCTTGATACGGAGTGATTTGGCACGTGAAAAATCTGCACGTCAGAGTGTAATTCGAGGAAAGGCCCTTAGCGCGTAAGCGCGTCTGCACGCATACGCATTTTCATTGGACAGAAGGCCCCTCAAGCGCAAGCGCCCCTGTGATGTGACGCGTACAGACGTGCATGGGCATTTCAGCGCACGTGAAAAACTGCACGTCCGCGTGTAATACGAGGAAAGGGCCCATGCCCGCCACGAGGAGTACGCCCAGCTGAGGCGCCCCTCACCTTTGGTGGCCTCCCAACCATGGCACAGATGTAGTAGTGCTGGCACAGATGGAGTGGTGCCAATGGGAGGTGTACACCACAATTGACCTGGGCAATTGGGGTGAAGGGGGTGGGAAGCAAGATGTTAACAGCCCCCCTGCACCTGCAAGGCTGTATGTGACCCCGGTGATGTGGTGATGGGTCACGCAACGCTCAGGCACCCCAAAACTGCAGTAAAACCGTGCACGCAACCCTGCAGCCTACGTGCGTGGATTCAACCTCCCGCAGTACGCGGTGGCACCCAGTAACACGAATAACGCGTACGCGTGGGACACGCAGGCTACTATGACATCGAAAATGGGTGCGATACACAGGGGCACCCGCAGTGGGAAAAGAAGGTGTGCGACTCACCGTCTGACTAGCGCGATGCAGAAAAACACGCGTAGCCAATACCCCCGCCAAAAGAAGAGATACGTCCTTGATAGCTGTGAAGTTGTGATGGCGCGCGAAACAACAGGAAGCAGCAACACACGTCGGTCTCCAAGAAAGGCACGTACAGCGAACTGCTGGGCCCGCTCACCTTTAACCCGTGCTGAGGGAAACGCACGCGTGCGTCACGTCACTTACGCGCATAGGCCCTTTCCTCGTATTACACGCGGACGTGCAGTTTCCAACCGCGCTTACGTGCATGGCCCTTTCCTCGAATTACAGATTCGACGTGCAGATCTGACGTGCAGATTTTTCACGTGCCAAATCACTCCGTATCAAGCTGGCCACGCGTAAGCACACGGAAGACCACGCTCCTGCCCAGAAGGCCGAACTACTGCCCCCCAGAGCCCCGAGCACGCTCCCACCTGCCATCTGCTGCTGCCTGACTGCCTGCTGCCCACGTGCACTGCCATTTGCTGCCTGCACATCAGCCAGGGGTGCTGTTGCTGTGACCACCCCTGCTGGAACCAAAGACTCCCGACTGGGATTCCATCGCTCCACAGCCCAGCCCCAGGACCCAGTTCCCCACCCACTCCTGCCTCTGGGGTTGTCATGTCGGGGCAAACACCATCTGTGACCACTGACAACCCCCGGCCAGAGAGGCAGAGGGGCACCAGCTTCAGTGCCACCGAAGTTGGTGTCCTGGTGGAGCAAGTCCTGGGGCAGTATGATGCCCTCTTCGGAAGTTCCCGCGCCGACAAGGAAGGACGGACTCGGATCTGGACTGACATCGTGACTGCCATCAACGCGGAGGGGGTGGCAGTCCGCGACTTACAACATGTCAGGAAGCGCTGGGAGGACTTCAGGTCCAGGACCCTGAACAAGGCCCGGCGCCTCTTGAAGGCAGCGGATGCCAAGGGGCGCCGGGGCCACTTGTCGGAAGAACAGATGAGGGTCCTGGAACGCATATCCCCAGCGCTCCACGTCCAGGTCCTTGAGAAGCAGACCCGTCTGGAGTCGAGCGGTGAGTGTACATGCATCTTGATTGTGAGCAGTGCGTGTGGTGATTATTCAGTAGTGTGCAGGTTGCACATCTGTTTGTATGGGGTCGAGTATGGGTGGGGGTGTACAGGGCCGTGGGGCTGACACATGCGAGGGCTGTAATGTGTGAGACATGGATGGTGCTTGTGTGTGTAGGCTTGCATGCCAAATGCAGTTGTGTGGACACACATGTTTGGATGAATGTGCATGTAAGTAGACATGTCCGTGATGTCACGCATGTATGTTGTTTTCGGCTGCATGTATCAGCACTGTGTACATGTGCATGTGTGTGTATTTGACAAGTGTGCAACAGTGATGCAACATGGATGCATGTGACAGCGGTATGTGGAAGCCTGATTGGCAGATGTGACATGGATGCACGTCTGAACAGTGCGACACTTGGCAGAGGTGTACACATGCATGCAAGTGTGGTGGTGTGTGTACATGTGTGGTGCACTTCCTGTGTTGCATGTGATGTCTGGCTCACCTTTGGCTGCTCATGCTGTTGTATGTGTATGGATGGTGGTGGCAGTTGCGATATGGCTGTGGTATGGCTCATGTGTGCGAGTTGTAATGACATGTGTGTTGGGGATTGTGATGACATGTCTGAGGTTTGCCAATGCCACTCATGTACAACTGTCATGTGTGTATGTGTCCATTGTACAGTGCCCTGATGCCTGTGTTTTGTTTCTCCCTGTCTGCAGCGTCAACTGATGAAGAGGGCGGAGAAGGTGCTGTGGAGCACAGCGGCGGGGATCCGACCGCCAGCCGGAGACGCAAGGCTGGCTCCCCTCCCAGGTTGTCATCTCGTCGGGGAATGAGGAGTCCGGTGCCGCGTCCCAGGCCGCAGCTGCCGGGGGGAGTTCCAAGAGGTGGAGGTTGGAGTTGGACTCCTCGGCAGCAGAAGGGGCAGCTGGGACCCCACAGGGCCCAACAGGGGAAGATGGCACAGAGTCATCCAGGTTGGTGGGGGGTTTGGTGGAGGAGGAGGCTGTGCAAGCACCAGAGACGGGGTCTGGAGGTGGGGATCCCACTGGTGCTAGTGGTGCAGTGCAGGACCAGGGACAGGAGGCAGCACAGGCCGCCGCGGAGGTGCCTGTGTGCAATCCTGTCCCCGATCCTGTCCCTGCATCATCTTGCACCAGCAGGGATGCCTACGTCCAGACCCGTTTTCAGGCAGGGGATGAGCTGACGTCAACTGGCCTTCCTCTGCCTGCGGACGTGGCTATCCAGGTCCGTGTTGAGCCTGTCCTGGCTGGTGTGGCGTTGCGTCAACGGGCCATGCGAGGTGACCTGCAGTCTTTTCATGGAGAGACTGCACGTCATCTCGAATGGCTCGTTGACCACGTCAGCCTGCTGGGACAGGTCACCCAGGCCGGATTCCTCCGTCTGATGGGGCTTGCTCCGACCCCCTCCTCAACTGGACCCCCTACGCGCCAGTCGTCCTCTGTGCCATCTTCCCACCCATCAGTCACCTGGGTGCCCTGTGGAGCTGCCTCTGACGGTGCGGCCAGGCTGGTGGAGGAGGCATCCCTGCCACAGTCGGGAGTCGGACGTCCAGCAGGGGTGGCCACATCTACGACTGCACCCGAGCCGGCGGAGGATGTGCAGGCAGCAGGAGGCAGTGCACGGGCAGAGGCAGAGCAGCAGCAGCAACATGGTGGGAGCCATGAAGGCTCGGGGCCTTCGACATCGGAGGGGCAGGCATCGGCCGGAGGGCAGGAGGACCCAGGACAGAGAGTGTCTTCCATGTGGCAGCGGTTGGGCCACGCCATAGATGCGGAGCGGCGGCGGGCGGAAGAGGCGCGGCTCACAGTGGTCAGGGCGGAGAACTCCATGCGGAGGGCCCTGAGGCGGGCCGAGTGCCTCGAGGCAATCCGCAGGGGGTTGGAGGAGGACACGGCGTCGTCCCTGCGGACCCTCGGGGCCATGGAACAGGACCGCCTCCGGGACATCGAACAGGAGTTCGATGATGCCCTGGCCCGGAACACCACAGAGTGAGCCGCTGGACTTGCCCGCCGCCTTTGTATATAGTTCTTTAGTTTTAGGTTTCCTTTGTTTGTTCTTATGATTTGGAGTCGACGGACACTGCTCCACTTTTTGTATATAGTTGCATTTTAGTTAGGGTTTTTTGTAGGTTTCCTTTGTTCAGTTGGGCTCATGGACCCTTGGAAGTTTTGTACATAGTTCTTCATTGGATTGATTTTATTTTTCATTTGACTTTGGACAACATTTTTTTGGATTAGGATTTGGTGTTTTTATTTTTTTAAACGGACATGCAGCTTATCTTTTTTTCATTGCCATTGTAGTTTGTTTAATTTCTTTTGCATTCTTTATTTTTTTAATACAATTTTGTTTTCATACTTCACTGTGTGGTATCATCTCATTGGTTTCATGCATGTCATGTTGGGTGTTTTCCCATTCAATTGCAACCATTGTGTGTGAAGGACATGGGTTCATTTGCTTTATGAACATTGGGGGTGTAACATGTCATTTCCATTTCCATGTGGGTGAATGGGTTACTTGATAAGGCTTTTTGGCTGTGGAGGCTGACCATAACGCACATGATTGGGGATTGTGAGGACCTGGTGGAGGCTGCCCATGGTGGCTGGGGGGTGCGGGTGATAGGGGACATGAGTGGGGGCCTGGTGGGGGCTGGCCATGGTGGCTGGGGGGTGGGGGTGGTGGGAGACATGGGTGGGGGCCTGGTGGAGGCTTCCCCTGCACTGCTGGGGGGTGGGGGTGGTGGGAGACATGGGTGGGGCCTGCTGGCAGGTGCCCCACAGTGCTGGGGGGTGGGAGTGGTGGGGAACATGAGTTGGACATGGGTGGGGGCCTGCTGGCAGGTGCCCCACAGTGCTGGGGGGGTGGGGGTGGTGGGGAACATGAGTTGGACATGGGTGGGGGCCTGCTGGCAAGTGCCCCACAGTGCTGGGGGGTGGGGGTGGTGGGGAACATGAGTTGGACATGGGTGGGGGCCTGCTGGCAGGTGCCCCACAGTGCTGGGGGGTGGGGGTGGTGGGGAACATGAGTTGGACATGGGTGGGGGCCTGCTGGCAGGTGCCCCACAGTGCTGGGGGGTGGGGGTGGTGGGGAACATGAGTTGGACATGGGTGGGGCCTGCTGGCAGGTGCCCCACAGTGCTGGGGGGTGGGGGTGGTGGGGAACATGAGTTGGACATGGGTGGGGGCCTGCTGGCAGGTGCCCCACGGTGCTGGGGGGGTGGGGGTGCAGGGGTACATGAGTTGCACATGGGTTGGGGCCTGCTGGCAGGTGCCCCACAGTGCTGGGGGGTGGGGGTGGTGGGGAACATGAGTTGGACATGGGTGGGGGCCTGCTGGCAGGTGCCCCACAGTGCTGGGGGGTGGGGGTGGTGGGGAACATGAGTTGGACATGGGTGGGGGCCTGCTGGCAGGTGCCCCACAGTGCTGGGGGGTGAGGGTGGTGGGGAACATGAGTTGGACATGGGTGGGGGCCTGCTGGCAGGTGCCCCACAGTGCTGGGGGGTGGGGGTGGTGGGGAACATGAGTTGGACATAGGTGGGGGCCTGCTGGCAGGTGCCCCACAGTGCTGGGGGGTGGGGGTGCTGGGAGACATGGGTGGGGGCCTGGTGGAGGCTGCCCCTGGTGGCTGGGGGGTGGGGGTGGTGGGAGACATGGGTTGGGGCCTGGTGGAGGCTGCCCCTGGTGACTGGGGGGGGGTGGGGGTGGTGGGAGACATGGGTGGGGGCCTGGTGGAGGCTGCCCCTGCACTGCTGGGGGGTGGGGGTGCTGGGAGACATGGGTGGGGCCTGGTGGAGGCTGCCCCTGGTGGCTGGGGGGTGGGGGTGGTGGGAGACATGGGTGTGGGCCTGGTGGAGGCTGCCCCTGGTGACTGGGGGGTGGGGGTGGTGGGAGACATGGGTGGGGGGCTGGTGGAGGCTGCCCCTGCACTGCTGGGGGGTGGGGGTGCTGGGAGACATGGGTGGGGGCCTGGTGGAGGCTGACCCTGGTGGCTGGGGGGTGGGGGTGGTGGGAGACATGGGTGGGGGCCTGGTGGAGGCTGCCCCTGGTGACTGGGGGGTGGGGGTGGTGGGAGACATGGGTGGGGGCCTGGTGGAGGCTGCCCCTGCACTGCTGGGGGCTGGGGGTGGTCGGAGACATGGGTGGGGCCTGCTGGCAGGTGCCCCACAGTGCTGGGGGGTGGGGGTGCAGGGGTACATGAGTTGCACATGGGTGAGGGCCTGCTGGCAGGTGCCCCACAGTGCTGGGGGGTGGGGGTGCTGATAGACATGGGTGGGGGCCTGGTGGTGGGTGCCCCTGCACTGCTGGGGGGTGTGGGTGCTGGTAGACATGGGTGGGGGCCTGGTGGAGGCTGCCCCTGGTAGGCTGGGGGGTGGTGGGAGACATGGGTGGGGGCCTGGTGGAGGCTGCCCCTGGTGACTGGGGGGGTGGGGGTGATGGGAGACATGGGTGGGAGCCTGGTGGTTGGTGCCCCTGGTGGCTGGGGGTGCAGGGGGACATGCGTTGGTGGGCAGTAGTGCAAGTTGACATGTGGGTTGGCTGGGGGGCATGGCCATGGTGGATGGGGTGCCTGCAGGACATGTGCAGGGTAGGCCCCTGTGGTGTGAGCCACCTGCAGGTGCCGTGGAGGGTGTAGAGGGAACACCTGGGAGGGCCCACAGGTGCAATTCACGTGTGGTGCTCCCCGCGCACCCCTGTTATACACGTACCCTGATGGAATCACGTGTCGAACTTCCCCCGCACCCCGAAATACACGTACCCTGATGGAATTGCGTGTGGAACTTCCCGCGCACCCCTTGAATACACGTACCCTGCTGATTTTGCGTGTGTAACTTCCCCTGCACCCTGAAATACACGTACCCTGCTGATATCGCGTGTGGAACTTCCCGCGCACCCCTGAAATACACGTACCCTGCTGAAATCGCGTCTGGAACTTCCCCTGCACCCTGAAATACACGTACCCTGATGGAATCGCGTGTGGAACTTCACGCGCACCCCTGAAATACACGTACCCTGCTGAAATCGCATCTGGAACTTCCCATGCACCCTGAAATACACGTACCCTGATGGAATCGCGTGTGGAACTTCCCGCGCACCCCTGAAATACACGTACCCTGCTGAAATTGCGTGTGTAACTTCACGCGCACCCCTGAAATACACGTACCCTGCTGAAATCGCGTGTGGAACTTCCCCTGCACCCTGAAATACACGTACCCTGATGGAATCGCGTGTGGAACTTCCCGCGCACCCCTGGAATACACGTACCCTGCTGAAATCACGTGTGGAACTTCCCCTGCACCCTGAAATACACGTACCCTGATGGAATCGCGTGTGGAACTTCCCGCGCACCCCTGGAATACACGTACCCTGCAGAAATCGCGTGTGGAACTTCCCCTGCACCCTGAAATACACGTACCCTGATGGAATCGCGTGTGGTACTTCCCGCGCACCCCTGGAATACACATACCCTGCTGAAATCGCGTGTGGAACTTCCCCTGCACCCTGAAATACACGTACCCTGATGGAATCGCGTGTGGAACTTCACGCGCACCCCGAAATACACGTACCCTGATGGAATCGCGTGTGGAACTTCACGCGCACCCCGAAATACACGTACCCTGAAGGAATCGCGTGTGGAACTTCCTGCGCACCCCTGAGATACACGTACCCTGCTCGCACGGGCCCAATCGCGTGTCGAAATTCCCGCGCACCCCTGAAATACACGTACCCTGCTGGATTTGTGTGTGTAACTTCCCCAGCACCCTGTAATACACGTACCCTGCTGATATCGCGTGTGGAACTTCACGCGCACCCCGAAATACACGTACCCAGATGGAATCGCGTGTGGAACTTCACGCGCACCCCGAAATACACGTACCCTGATGGAATCGCGTGTGGAACTTCCCGCGCACCCATGAGATACGCGTACCCTGCTCGCACGGGCCCAATCGCGTGTGGAAATTCCCGCGCACCCCTGAAATACACGTACCATGATGAAATCGCGTGTGGAACTTCCCGCGCACCCCTGAAATACGCGTACCCTGCTCGCACGGGGCCAATCGCGTGAGGTACTTCCCGCGCACCCCAGTGATACACATAGCCCGCTTGCTGTGCTGGTACAGGGTTAGCGCAGCCCTTTGCGCTGGATTGGGTATATTGATGGCTTTTCCCTGCGCGAGAGGCGTTCTTGGGGGCGTAACTGGCGCTGCTGCAGGGTCGCTGCACCACTGTGCGCCACGGCTGGTTTTGGTGGCTGGAATCCATGAATACGCTGTGCGCGGAAATGGATTCTTGCGCACGCGGCTGGCGCAGGGATTCGCACGCGCACACTGTGTGCCAGCCGCGTGCGCCACTTGTGCGCTGAATTCTATGAATTACCCCCTAAAGGTTTGGGTAGAGGTAAAGCCCCTGGTCCTAATAGAATCTCCACTGAATTTTATAACACTCTTACCAGCTCCCTAGCACCTAAACTCCAATCTTTATTTTCATACTTTATCTCTCAGAAATCCTCATCCGGCTCTTTTTTCAGAAGCTTTACTCATTCTATTCCCCAAACCCAAAAAAGATTCTTCACTACCGTGTAACTATAGCCCCATATCCCTCATTAACGTCGAAAGCAAGATCTTCGCAAACATTTTGGCCAATAGAATGGAATCCTCTCTTTCGGCTTTGATTAAAACAGATAAAATTGGATATGTCAAAGGTCGCAACATCTCATCTAATGCTAGATTATTACTTAATGTTCTTCACATTGTTTCTAAAGATAAAAAGGATACACAGGGATATGCAGCATTGCACTAGATGCAGAAAAAGCATTTGACCGTGTCAACTGGGACTTTATGTTTAATTCCCTCCAATGGCACGGCTGTGGAGAAAAATTAATATCCTTGGTTAAACTGCTATACTCTTGCCCTAAATCGCCAATCAACATTAATAGTCAATTCTCATCCTTTTTCCCACTACTTAGAGTTACACGACAGGGCGGCCCTTTCTCCCCTATCTTAAATATACTTTTGTTAGAACCTCTATTGGAACTGACAAAAATATTCCAGGTATTCCAGGCGGGACATCTTATATCAACACTGCGGCATACGCTGATGATATCCTCAACTTCATTAAAAATCCCAAGTTCCACCTTCCCCACTTACTTAATACTCTCCACTTATTTAGCCTTGTTTCTGGTTAAAAACTCAACAAAGACAAATCCGAAATACTACCCCTTAATTCCTTCTGTCTCAAGCATGAGATTGATGTCTATGGCCTCAAATGGTATGGTGACTCTATCAAATATCTTGGAATCCGCTTTGCCCCTACAATACATGACACTATTAGACTCAACACACAAGTACTGCTGAACAAACTTAAAGATCTGACCGCAAAATGGTCCCCTCTTCATCTGTCATGGTGGGGCCGGCTTGAAACAATCAATATGATGCTCTCCCGTATTATTCTATATTATTTGCAGCTCCTTCCTGTCCCACCCCCTCTATCCTTTAAATCCATCAATTCGGTTCGCCTTAATTTTCTATGGGGGCTGGGTAGATGCAAGAGAATTGTTGTTGCTAAGTTGAAGGCTCCTTATAATATGGGGTTGTTACGTTTCCTGACTTTAAATTATAGCACTTTGCATTCCTCATCAAAGAAGCACGGTGCTGGTTTACCCCCACTGACATTTCAGCTAAGCCGTCTTGGTTTACTATAGAGAAATGGTTGGTATATCCTTTTGAATTTGCGGACCTCATCTACTTATTCAATCATACCTCTACTGTTCAATCCGACCCCATTAAAGCCTCTTTTTCTGCCTTAAGGGTGTTTCTTTTTCATAGCACTAAAACTCCCAAGGAAAACCTTTCTCCTCTTTTGCGACAAAATAAACATGTTGTCATTAATAACAGGGCCCTGAGTCGAAGAACCTGGTTATAAAAAGGCATCAGATCTATTCAACAAATTATAAATGGTTCTTCCAATCTTTCATTCCAACAATTAAAACATGCATTTTCCATACTTAATTTGGATTTTAATTTTTTCAATACATTGATGAACACTTGCCTAGATGCTCTCCACCTTTTCTCAAACAATATTCTTTCACCTGATGCCTTTAGACTGCTGCAGCTCACCATGGCATCCAATCTCAGGGCCTCTAAAATGTATGAGGCCTTGGCTTCCAATCCTGTAGCTCAGCCAGTGCGTTTGGGGTGGGAGGCTGATTTTGGGTGTAGCCTTGATGATTACAAATGGTCCTTAATTTTCTCCAAAATAAGGAACGTCTCTGTATCTGCCAACATAACACAACACTTCCTCTTTTTTATCCATAGAGCGTTCATCACTCCTTTGAAGCTTTCAAAAACTAAAAAGGTCAGTGATGACAAATGTTGGTATTGTGATCACTCGCCTGCCTCCTATGAACATATGTTCTTCAAATGTCCGTTTGTGTTTGCATTCTGGCAAGACGTATGGAAACTCCTAAGATGGATTCTCAAGGTCGACATCCCACTCTCCTTTTTGAACATTGTTTTGGGTAGCCTAGCTATTACTTCTTTGATTTACATACCTCTGCCAAACTATATGATTTATTTATTATTATTGCCATAAAACGTATTACTGCAAACTGGAAGAATTCACGCTCCCTTTCCATCAGAGGATGGTGGAACAACATCTCCCAGATTCAAAGATTAGAATTATGCATGGCTAACTATCAAGACTCTATTCCCAAATATAATGCGAAATAAGTTTTTTATATTCACTATTTAAACTGTTTTAAGTCCTCCTCTCATGGTACTTCAATTTATCCTTTATAAACCCTTATTGATTTTTCAATAGATATTATACTTTTATTTATCAATGCTGTATGTTAAATAAAAATTGGTCTTTACATTCCCTTTCTCCTCCCTCTCTCAACCCTTGTGTCTTTGTCTGTACCTTGTCTGTATTCCCCTGTTAATCTAGGCTTATGAACTTTTGATATTTTCTATGCAGATCGTTCAAACTATAATCCATTACTGTTCATTGCCTAGCCATTTAATATGGTCAATATATTCATGTTACAGTTTATTCTTGCTAGTCTTTATATATTGACCTATCGCATGGTTTGGTTTGATTTGTTTCTCCTTTGTATCTCTGGATCTACTTGATGATCTGCTTTATGATCAATTGTACTATTGTTATAATCTCAATAAAAATTATCAAAATTTAAAAATTCCTGTCCAGTCCAGTGAAAAATGGCATACCTTCACCATGGATCACCCAGCATCTCACATGCACAGGTAATCAATTATGTGTGCAACTGAGGAGCTGGGGGGCACAGGGGTCAGGCATGATATTGCATTTGAGGTGCTGGGAATTCCAGCAGACTGGCTTGGCATTGGGTACTGGGCATACCTAGTAATAAATACCAGGCCTTGTCCCTAGGCTCTTCATCGTCTCACACACAAACAATGTGATTTTGTGTGTATGCGACATGCTGGGGAGGTCAAGAGGCAGGCATGGTATTTTTACTAGGCATCTATTATAGATGCCTAGTAAAAAAAATGCCATGCCTTCTCCCTGAGCTCCCCAGCACCTCACACACACACAATCAATTTGATTATGCATGAATGTGAGGTGCTGGGAGGTTCAGGGGTAAAGCATGATATTTTTCTCATGGTATATATCATAGATACCCTTTTTTAAAAAAAATGACATACCAGCACCCTGGGCACCCATACCCTCACACATGCACACAAGCAATGTTATTATGTGTGTATGCGAGGTGCTGGGGGTCAAGAGTAGGCATTGTATTTTATATAGACATCTATCACAGAAGTCCCCTGATCCCCCTTGCACCTCACATGCACACAATCAATGTGATTATGTCTGAATGTGGGGTGCTGGGGGTCAAAGGGGTAATGCATGGTATTTTTTACTAGGCATCTTTCATAGATGCCCAGTAACAAAATGAAATGCCTGCCCCCTGACCTCCCGAGCACCTCACACACACCCACAATTAATGTGATTATGTGTCTATGCAAGGTGCTGGAGGGCCCAGGGGTCAGGCATGGCATTTTTTACTAGGCATCTATCATAGATGCCCAGTGTAAAACATACCATCCTTGTCCCCAGTGACTCGGAGGGGAGCTGATTTTGGCTGGTGAGTTGGGCGATTGTGTAATAAAGGCATTTTTTTAAATACTGCTGTTGTGCAACCACCTGCCCAAACTCACCGAATTCAGCCCCCTGGCCCAGCACACACACACACACACACACACACACACACACACACACACACACACACACACATTCACATGCAGAATGCACTCACACATTCACACGTGTACCCATCATCATGCACTCCCTCATAACACAAGCATACATCCACACAAATATTTAAATTAACATGAATTTACCTTATGCCACAGCTCCTGCATAGCACGAACAGAAAAGAGAAAGCAAGCACTTTCAGGTACCTGCGCATGTGTACAGAAGCCAGGGCGCTTATGACGAAGCACTGCTCTCGATTTGTATGTGCAGGGTGGCACAGGCACACCCTTTCACATTTTCAAACACAGAGTTATCCAGCTAGCATTCCCAATGGGCAATGCAAGGCTGGGGAAGCAAAACACCCCAGCTTTGAATGGCTCATTGAGCATGCACGGCTAGGGAACAAAACGGTCAAAGGGAAAGTCCTGGGCTGTCGAGCCAGCCCAGGACTGCTCCCTGGCTGCAAAAATCAGCTGAGAGAGTGCTCATAGTTGACACTGGGCTGGCTCCTCGACTCCACCAAAATGGGAAGCGGTGCCGGTCGGTCGGCGCCTCCTCCACCATTATGGAGGAGCCGGCACTGCAATGCCCCAGATTATAGCTTTTGAAGAGGATGTGCATAACCAGATGAGCAAAAGATCAGTAGACCTTGGAATACACCAAGCCATTATTTGTATAATTCCTGGTAAGTGATCAACAATGTTCCAAATCCTGGGTCTTGGTTCCTCTGATAGATGCTTCATTCAATTGTATCAAGATGAGCTGTGTGGTAAGGGTCAGGTTTCAATTCTAGGGTTGTCCGTAATACTTAAATTGTACAAGATGATTTTGTGAAGATCAAAAATGCTGTTCATACCCAATCTGATTGGAATTTACTCTTGTTTTAATTACATTGGATGAAATGAAGTACCATGAACAGTGTGTCTATCATAGGTTTAAAATGTGAGAAAAGACTAATTCCTTTAAAAATATATAATTTGGTCATTCAGAAATCCAGTTCTCTTTACATATCCAAAAGGTGTTATCAGAGTCCAATACAGTCTAATATAGTCAAATGTATTGTATTATTAAATGCAGATAAGGGGTTTTATCTTTCAGCTGTCCTTTTTTATGGTATTGTAGCCTTTAATCAATGTTATAATTGTGTTTAAGGGCATCAAATCCTATTATAGCTGATTCACTAGACTTACACTTTTCTTTTTTTCATAATCACAATTTTCCATAATGTATTTGCACCCTCCGTCCTACACAAATTAGAGGCCAAATTTTGGAGGGGTGTGCTACATCTGCCCCATTGTGTACCCGGACCGTGGTTGCGGCATGAGTTGGGTCTGACGTCCTTATGTGCAGAATATCACTGGTAGTTGTGCACCTTATTTCGCAAGTGTCTAACTTATGTCAGATCTGGCAATGTACTAGCCACACTCTCAGCCTACATGTTGTCTTCGGAACATGTTTTTGTTAAAAAGTGGGTGGTTTACACCTATAGAATTATGGCCAGAGCAGACATTAGTTTAGACACCTTACTTGGCAATCCTGAACGAGCGAAAATTTAATTATTCAGATGTGATTGGATTGAGACAAAAAGGGACTGCCTTGGGTACAAAGACTTCCAAGCTCTGATTTTTGAGCACAAGAAACTCAATGCATTTTCACCATACCTAAATCAAGCCCCATGCCCTCAATTAAGAATGCCCATTATGCGCTTACGATTCAACTTATTTCTAACACGCGATATTCTGACTAGAAGAAAGCTACTGAATCCAAAAGAGAATGTGTGTAGATTCTGTGGAGTATGTGAATTTAAAGAAACTTTAGAACACATTATAACAGAATGTCCGGCACTAAATGAGTTAAGAAATAAACATTTTTGGAAACATATGCCATATTTTAGTGCAATACCTCGGAAAGTCGATGGTCGATAATTTTGTCAACTAATTCCATAAGCATTCGTATAGCAACATTCAATTTCATTTCTGCTTTGGATTTAGAAAATGGTGCTTCTTAGCGAGAGGGTTAAGTTAAAAGAAAATTGATGTAGTAGAGGACGATCTCATCGGGTCAACCTTACTGTCAAATTAAGTTTTCGTATCATTTAGAAATGCAAAGCTGTTGGGGTGAGATCTATATAAGACTGCACCGTGCTGTTTAGCACTCATACAAATTGTTATGATTCACAACAAGTGATATGTTTTGTATCTACACTTGTTATTTTATTGTCTGCTAGATATCAAGCTTTTATCTAGGTCATGTGTATGAATTGATCGTATTACTGTGCTGTATTTCGTTGCCTGCAAGTGTCTTTCTCCCCCTTATCACTTCATTTCATTTCATCTTTTATCTGTATGTGTATGTTATGTATTGTTAAACATATGTACATTTTTATATCTTGCAAAATAATGTATTGATTTATAAATTAAATTGTTTGTTTATATTGAAAAAGTTGATTTTTCAGCTATATTCAATACAAAAAAAAATAAAAAAATAAAAAAATAATGTATTTGTATTTTTTTGTATTTGGGAATTTCCCAAATTGGAGCATCAGTGAGATTCTGTCCAATCATTTTTGGGAATTCTTTTGCAATGCCCTCTAAAAAGATGATAAAATATCTAACATAGATGTGAATTGTAACTACATATTTCATTTTTTTGTTGGAGTAGAATAGTACCTCATCTTGCTCCATCTTGGGAGGTTCAAAACAAATGTTTCCTTCTCCCATTTTGGTTTAAAAGGAATTTGTGTTGCTATTCAAAAATGTACACCCCAAATATCCTTTGTTTGTTTACTGGGATTTGAGCATTGGGTCCAGAAACTGATGGTTTCTTTCCAGTACCTTATTAGGCTAAATATGTCATCCATTGCCTTTTAGGGTGCATTAATTGGGAGCTGCTAAACCAATTTTGGAACCAAGTTGCTTGTTAAAAACAGGCCTTTTCTGATTTCTAAGCTGAGGTATTCTCTTCTCATTTATTCCAAAGACATGACCTGTCAGGTTCTTATTTTCAACTTTTTGAAACTGTTCTGTTGCATGTGGAACTTAACATAGGATACGAAAAAAAAATAAAGCACTTGTTTCTCCCTCAGAATATTAAAAAGTGATTTGATACTCAAAATAAACTCCCAAATGAATGATGCAAGCCCTTCTATTTCATTACTTAGGTGTACGTACTTCGCTCTCCACAGCAAACATCATAATGATATATCGCCGAATGTGACAACAAAAAAACATATGATTAGAATCAACCTATCTGGTGCCACTGCTTGTAAACCTAGAAAAGGTGAAGGGGTAATAGAGTGCAATGGCATATTAAAAACGTGAGTTTCTGTTGGTAAAGCCTGGCATGCTTCTTTCGGGAATGATGATGATGTTTATGAACATCTGACTGAACTTCCAAGATGAAGATTGCGCTTACTGTAGTGAAGCTAATATTGATACATTGTGACATGTGGGAACAGAGGATAGCACAGGGGCAACCGCTGGTCTTGGACGCGAAGAGGTTCGAAACCCGGATCCACACTTAGAAATCAAACTCAGGTATGGTATTAGGTGCGTTATAAAGGAAACTATTAAATAAATAACAACAGGAAAGTGTGAAGAAAAGAATTCTCAATGCTTCTCGATATTGGCAAAGTGGGAACTCGTTTTTGGGGGTCAATGAAATTAGTTGTAATTACTTTATAATGTATCTCATTTATATTATTTATAAAGTGCACCCTAACCCCCCAAGTTGTAACAAGGTGCAAGATGAATAACAAAATTCATGGTAACAAATACAAAAAGGTTACATCAACTGACGGCAGCATGAAAAGACCTGGAGGCAAACGGTTACGGAAAGAAATACAATTAAAACCAAATAAAAACAGGAGTTGTCTCTAATTGAAATAACTTGTTTAGACAGTCAAACTAAAGGAATTGGCACAAAAAATATAATGCTACTCTAAATATATAAATGTTTTGGATCATTTTCAGAAAGAAGGGAGGGGAGAGAGAGAGAGAGAGAGAGAGAGAGAGAGAGAGAGAGAGAGAGAGAGAGAGAGAGAGAGAGAGAGAGAGAGAACAGTTTGAATTTACGATGTAGTGATTGGCCATAGCCTGGAATTTGAACATGATTCAAGCAAGCTAAAAAATGGGTGCAGACGCTCTGAGGACGCCTGTGAAGATATGATAGTATCAAGATTCATTCAATGATAGAATTAGCAAAGCCAACTCGAACTCCAAAGAGCTCTTCACCATTCTCCGGGAATTGGAAAATCCTATTGCCCCTACAGACAATGTCCCCAAGGACAAATCTTGGTGCACTAGCATCCAAAATGCCTTAGCAAATAAAATCACAACCCTTCAATCCAAAACTGCTAAGAAAAAAGCCTCCTTGAGCCCTAGTGAAAGGAAGCGCCCCCAATTTCAGCATGATCCTCCCCGCAATGAGAGACAATAAGGGACTCTCCCGTACTGGGAATAAGGCCAAGACAGAGTGCGGGTGAGCGTAAGTGGGAGTTTATCCAAAGAATAGGGCATGCAAAGAACTCTGCAACCTCCGAGAGCGCTCTGTCTGACAATAGCAAAGACAGGCGTATTTCTAATACAAAAAACGTCATCAGAACCTACACACTATAGGGGGCACAAGTTAATTGGGATTGGGTGGCGTCGACTAACTATAGGTGTTGCTGCAGCGTGGTTGGTCTTGGCGTGAGGACGTCACTGGTCAGCCTCGTGGGTTGGGTTGGGCCTGGCAGGCCAGCTTGAGGTCATCCGAGCGGTGTTGGTATGCTGGGGCAGCCTGTGACAAAGATGAATACCTTTCCTGACTCGTTTGCCCTAGGCCATGCACACTGCAGTTATTCAAGAAACGACATTTAAGTTCATCAATAAATCGCTCAGCAGTTTATCTTATAAAATAAATGCAACACATGGGGAATGCACCTCGTGAGAGGTCTGGTGGTTGTCGGTTGGGGTGAGATTTACCTGTGTCCTATTGACCGGTATTTTAGGTCGAGGGGCTGGGCTCTGGGGCCTGAGCCGAATGATACATGTCTGTCTGCTGCGTTAGAAGTTATTATATAAATGGGTCTCTGTGTCTTGTCCCAGCGTTGGGGGTCGTCTTTGCACGGGGTCATGATTCTTGGGGTGGTCTAGGGGGATTGTGGGATTTACGAGAGGGTGCTGGTAGATCTGTGGATTCAAACGT
Source organism: Ambystoma mexicanum (assembly GCF_040938575.1). NCBI lineage: Eukaryota > Metazoa > Chordata > Amphibia > Caudata > Ambystomatidae > Ambystoma > Ambystoma mexicanum. The sequence continues at coordinate 584,558,588 of NC_090929.1, read as the reverse complement.
GGGTTTATTACCATGCTGTAAATAACACAGGTGGCGGGCTGTGGCCTTGGGTGCGGTACCGGGGCCTCTGACTCTCTGAAGCGGCTCCAGCTTGGTTGGGGGAGGTGAGGGAGCGCGGCACATGCCTTAGCTTCTTCATCTGGCAGGCTTCGTAGGGTGGGAGGGAGAATGGCCTTGCATATATTCACAAAGGTTTTTTCCTCGTGCGTTGCTGACTTTTGAATGCAGAACTTTTATAATGTTTTGCCTTATTTTGATCTTATTTAAACACACATCTATATTTCAATTTCGTTACACATTTCTTTAATACATTCGGTCCGAGTACCTTTTCATTACATGGTATTATATCTACTACAGTGTTTAAGTATTTATATACATTCGACGGTACATGAGGTAGAGCTATATTATGGACCACAGAGATTGACGGTTGCCACTATGGGTGACTTAAGAAGACATATAGGGGTTCATGTGTCTACATATAACTTAAAGACACTTTCTCTGTGATCTAGCAGCATTAGTACAGTCACAATGTGAAGTCATATAAACATTTCACTTTTATGGCTAATTCATAGTTTGCAGATTCTGTTTACGAAGAGTAGTTCACTAATACCACTACTTGAATTCATTTCTGCGTCGCCCTGGCCTCGCGGACCAGGTCACACGGGGTGCAGTATTACATTGTGGATAACAGACTGTTACAGTGTTAATATCTGGTGTTAGCTCGTACCCAACTTTCTCATGGGAACGCGCTCGCAGCGGAGCTGCCATGGTGCTGCGGCGGCAGAGATGCATGAAAGGCCCTCCAAAGGTGGGGGCCGCGCTACAGTGCGCTGAACTCATGCCATCTTTGCTAGACAAGATGGCTTCTAGGCCTAACTGAATTTTGGTATATGCAGGGAACGGATACGTGTGGGCAATGTCGTCGGCGGGTGAACCCTCCTCCACCTGGGCCCGGGTGGCATGAGGGGACGCCCACCGAGTCATGGTCCTCACCTGGGGAGAAGGCTGCAGGTGAGGAGGGCCTCGCGGCCCGTCCTCCCCTACATTTCCCCCCTTTCGTTACTAAAGTAACGAATTCTTTAGCTCTTCCAATCTTCTACATTCTTGTTCCTCTATCACTGCGTCATCCCATGCAGGTGTTCCTTTTCTAGGCATCCATGCCCTACATACCCCCCTCAAGCTCTCACCTCTTCTAGCATACTCGTCTGGTGTACATGTTAAATATATACAGTCACCAGTTTCTTCCAAGTCTACCCAGACCTCCTCATACCATTCCAGTTCCACATCTCGGGGTTCTTTGATAGTGGTGTGCCATAGTTTGTCTACTATGTACTTATCACGGTACATAGGCACTAACTGGTACCTGGGAGTGTCACCTGTTCCTGTCTGTACATGTACTTCTTGTGTCGCCCTAATTGTACTACCAGAGTTGCCCATTGTCACCATCATCATTGCACCGTTAGGGACTGCGTTAGCACAACATCGGAGGCCCACCTGGCACAGGCAGAACACCACGAGGAGGAACACCACAACTGGTATCAAGAACTTCATTGCCATTCCAAGCCATGAGGGAACCCAGGAGAAGATATTGTCGAACCATGAGCTATCTTTAGCCCCACCTTCCATCTTCATCTTCTCTCCCAGGTTATGTACTGCTTCAATGACGTGGGACAGGGATCCATTTTCTGCGTCTTCAGAAGGTACGAACGTGCAGCAGGCACTTCCTATTTTTCGGCAAACACCTCCGTCCATCGCTGTTAACAGGTCCAGAACATACCTGTTCTGCATGGTCGTCAGTCGCAGAGCTCGTAGTTCCACCTTTATTATGTTGAACCCTTCTTCAGTGTCATTGGCCAGCTGAATCAGTTCCCACCGTGTGATCTGGAGCCATTTTGCATTTGCTCTTGCTTGGACACTTGAAACTAGTGAGGCAAAAAATGTTTCCACGGAGCTGAACAGGCGATACCTGTCTGGGATCTGTGCCAATAAATTGGATGATGCTTGTGATATGTAGTTCGATGCTCGCTTGTTCCGTGATAGCTCCTCTTCCTTCCCTCCGGAGGACAGGACATAGAGGTGCGCTTTTGCAGTGGGAGAAGTTGCACCTTGGTTCACGTTTCCTTGCGTCCTTTTATTTTCGTCGACGTGACTTTCTGGAATCACCATTAGGGCCGAGTGCAAAGTGGCCATTGAGCAGCTGCCACTCCATGCCTGGGAAAGGTGCAAGTAAGCCTGATTCCCGCATACCCAGTATGTGTCCATTAGCGATGCTGTTCCTTTTTTCATGTCTGGGATGGTGAGAGTTTTGTTACAGTTTTTATTCGTTCCCATTGCCACTTTTCCTTCTCCCTTGAAACATAGTTCGTTTTTTATTTCACTTTGTAGCTTGAAGGGTTTCTCCATCGCTGTTACCCATGTTAGTTTAGAGATGTGTTCTTTCCATATTGGTGTGCACGTTTTTTCCATCCACCGCAGCTTGTCTGGTTGGACACCTCTCAGTGCTTCCGCTTTGCACAGTACTTCTTCATCTTTCCATCTGTTTTCGGAAAACAGTGTCCCTTGTATTGCAAAAAAGGGTTCTTTAAGACAGACCACTCCAGACGCTTTTGGATAGCACGTTTTGTCGTTCTGTATCATTTTGAAAGAGACATCGTGTGCTTGGAAGGTGTTCTTTATTCTACACAGTGTGAGATGAAGGAGACATTGGGCATCCACAATGGGCAATTCTCTTGGCAACAACACTTTGGGTGTGCCTGATGCATGGGGGATGAGCGAACAGACATAACAGCTTTCATTGGTTGTCTGTTTAGCTGTTGCACTCATATCTGCATACCATTTATTTGCTTGGTGGGGGTGTCGTGGGTCTTCCATCTTGTCTAAGCCTAACCCATAATACTCATCATACCCCCTCCTACTTGTCTCTCTTCTTCGCCTACTTTTCTCCCTCCTCCTATACCTTTTAGTTTCGATAGGTGAAAAAATAGGCCCTCCTTCCTCCTTCCCACCCCCCTTTTCCAATTCCTCATATAGGAACTTGTGTTCTGTCATCGTAATTACTTTTCCATTTTCCTCAATAAACAACAAATCACTGTTTTGTATCGGGGCGGGAAGGGTAGTGGGGCTGTTATATATTTCAGGTAGGGACATTGTGTCATTTTCCATTTCTTTTTGGAAATTTCTTGATTGTGACAGGGCAGCAGTGGGTGGTGCAGTATAGTAACCCCATACAAAGTGTGATCCATCCCAGACCAAATAAATCACCTTCTTTAATATTCATACTTGTAGTTGAATTCGTCCCAGGGGCCAGGGTGATGTTACTCCCCCCTCCCCCCTCGTTCATCTCGATAGAGATGAACGCTATGAACCAATATGTCACCAGGCAAAATATTGATATGAAGAACACAATAACACACATTGATAAACCACATTCGTATGAATATGTAAATCTATCTACTAACATTTCTCTAAATCTAACAAATCTATTAGTTGCAGGCTGCCCATTGGATGCCATGGTAAATCCTGTTTGAAACACAAAAGTGCATTAAGTACAAGCATGTAAACATTTCTAACGTTGTGACGTTGTTTCGACAAAGTATGGGAGTGGGTGGGGGAGGGGGTGTGTCCACAGACAAGGTAATTTTACAATCATTACTATCCGTACATTATTTCATATATAAAAAAGGAAAGTGAAAAAAAAACTTCTCCAAAACCAAAAAACCCACAAAAACCTTCAAAAGTTGTAAAAAGTATATATATATATACATATTTATTTTAGTACACTTGCCATGCGCCAGTCGCGTTCAATGTTCATCACTTAATGCACACAAAATTCCCATCATTCATTCTGCACAACTCCATTGTCCGCTGTTGCCTGTGCCTCGTCCTGTACCTCACCTTCCACGGCGCTATACGCCCTGCGTACATCTGTCAAATGCACCCAATATCTCAGGCCCTTCACCTTTACCGCCGTGGGCGTGCAAAACACTACCTCATAAGGGCCATGGAAACGTGGTGCATTCCACCTTCTCACAAAACTTCTGACATATATGTAGTCGCCTGGCATCAGCTGTGACTGTTTGTCCGGCTGTGTTACTGCTTCTGTTGCATTTCCTTCCTCTCTTGTGAAGGGCGGGGCAAGTTGTTTTGCAATTACGCGCGCTGCTTGTGCTAATTTTTTCAAGTAGTCGGTAAACTCCTCACCTAATACCGCAGCGCTTCTGTGTGCGTCAGAACGTTCACGGAGAGGCGAATGTGTTGTGTGCATTCTCCTTCCCGTGACGATCTCGTGTGGGGATAAATGATGGTCTTTGCTTGGCTGATTGCGCAATTCGAACAGGGCCAGAGGTAGGCAGTACATCCAGGTCTTTTTTAGGGAAAAACATAGTTTTGACAACCTGCTTTTCAGCAGGCCGTTCATCTTTTCCACTACGCCATTACTTTGAGGATGATAAATTGAACATAATTTGTGTTTTATTCCCAATAATGTAGTCACTTCCTTGAACAGTTCATTAACGAAATGAGTGCCGTTGTCTGAGCGAATCACGTCGCAAATTCCCCAGCGCGGGAATACTTCCCTCACTAAGAACTTTGCGGCGCTTTTCGCGTCAGGACGTGCACAGGGGCCCGCTTCCACCCACCTTGAGAAGGGACATACGACCACAATCATGTAACGAGCCCCATTGCACCTTTCTCCCATATCTACATAATCGATGTGGAGCTCTCTAAATGGGCCATTGGGTTTTGGTATTGTACCTCTCAGTGTGCGTAATGTCATTCCTGAGTTGTAAATTTGACATGTCGTGCATTCCAATGCCAGCCTAGTGATGTGTTCCTGGAGGCAAGGTGCAAACCAATCCTCTTGTATCTCTGCCACTATGTGTTGCTTAGCATTATGTGCAGGGAAGTGTAGTTGTTGAAAGGCTATTTCTAACAACGTAACTGGCATCACTGCTTTTCCTGAACTCTCTTGTCGCCACAATAAGTCTGTTGGTGATTTGCTGCATCCTCTCTTAGTCCATAGCAATTTTTCTTCTGCACTAGCTCCCTCTTGCAGCTCTAGTATTTCTTGTGTGAGCATCATGTTATATCCTGTGGGGACCTCTTGGCTTACTATGTGGTGCAACATGTACTCCCCTACCTCACCTTTCTGAAAGTATGAAGCTTCTTTGGCGGCGGCGTCTGCTGCCGCGTTTCCCAAAGATACAAGATCTGTGTTTGTAGTATGGGCTTGGCATTTCACAATTGCCACTGCCGTGGGGTCTTGCAGTGCCTCAATCAATTCTTTTAACAATTCTGCGTGTTGGACAGGTGTTCCATCTGCTCGTCGAAACCCTCTCCGCCCCCACCGTGCCAGCCCTCCGTGTACTGTGGTCGTCATGTATGCTGAGTCTGTGTATATTGTTACTGCGCACCCCTTAGCTGCATGCAATGCTTCTATTAGTGCTATTAGTTCTGCTGCTTGGGCTGAATAGTGTGATGGGAGGCGGTATTGCACTAGTGTCTCATATTCACCTTCCTCTAATCGTACCACTGCCATACCCACATGTTTCTCTCCTGTCTCCATGTCAATTGAGGCCGACCCGTCCACGAAGTACACCTCTCCCTCGTTCAGGGCATTCTCAAAAACCACCTGATCCTGACCCTCGTCACCGGTGTATGTTGCACAGTTGTGGTTCTGCATGTCTTCTATTGTGCACGCCTCCGTGATGAATGTGGCTGGGTTTACAGTTTTACATCTTACTATATGGATGTTTGCACTGGACAATATTATCTCATATGCTGTGGCGCGTTGTGTTGTTAATGTGCTTTTTGATCGCTCTAATATTGCAAATAGTGAGTGTTCCACAAACAGTGTTACTGGACAGCCCATTACTATTGTGGCACTTTTTTCAATGGCGAACGCGGCAGCAGCGAGAGATTGCTCGCACGCGAAATGTCCTTGCATTACTGCGTCCAGAGTGCCGCTATAGTAAGCCAGTGGCTTGTGACCCAACGATGTCTTTTGTGTCAGCACTGCGGTCATCAGTGTTCCCTTGCAGTGTGAAAATAAGAAGAATTCGCGTCCATAATCTGGATTTGCCAGAACTGGAGCGCTTGATATTAGCTCCTTCAGTGAGTTAAATGATGTGTTCATTTCTCCTGTCCATTCTATGTGTCTGTTTTCCTGTTGTGCTTCTTTAAGTGCCTGTAACAAGGGCCTTGTATATGCTGCGTAGTCTAATATCCAAGCTCGGCAGTAGTTGCACATGCCCAGGAATTTTTGCATCTCCTTTACTGTTTTGGGCTCTCCAACGGCTCTAATTGCCTCTGCTCTGTCTGGTATGATCCGTTTTCCATCCTTTGATATTAGCTGTCCCAAGTATAGGACCTCTGTTAGGCAGTATTGTAACTTACCCTTATCCACCTTGTACCCCTTGTTGGCCAGTAATGTCAGGAGTGTTATTGAATCCTTTCTACACTCTTCCTCGCTCTGTGCACAAACCAATAAATCGTCAACGTACTGAATCACCGTACTTTCTACAGATAGGTTCCCTAGATCCTCATGTAATATCCTGTTGAATATGCTTGGGCTTTCGCAATATCCTTGTGGTAGTCTGCAGTGTTCAAATCTCCTCCCCCCTAGTGTAAATGCTGTTAAGTACCTGCTCTCTTCTGCTAAGGGGATCGAAAAGAACGCATTTTTTAAGTCAATAACTGTGAAATGAGATGCTGTTTTTGGGATGTTGCATAGTATTGTGGCCGGGTTCGGCACTAGAGGGAACTCTTTCTGAATCACATCATTGAGTGGGCGTAAATCTTGTATCATCCTCCAGGAACCTCCCTTCACCTTTTTGATCGGGTAAATGCATGTGTTGCATGGGGAATTTGAGGGCACTATTATTCCTTGTGCTAACAGTGCCTCTATTGTCTCCTTTATTCCCTCTTCTGCCTCGCGAGACAATGGATATTGTCTCACCCGGGGTAAAATTGCCCCTTCTTTCAGTTTTATCACCACAGGTTGAACTCCATGTAATAACCCTACATCATGGGGGCCGTTCGTCCATATGTTAGTTGGTATTAACCTCATGTCATCATCAAAAAATGTATGTGGTGCTCCAACTACTGCCATTAATTCAATTGGAGTTTCTCTGGCCGTAATCACGATGTCACATGGTATTGCTAGTTCCATTACTATTTCGCCGTCTGTCTCGGCGTCTGAAAAGAGCTCTTCATCTGACAGCTCTCGCAGTGGGATATTTGCATTTGTACACAGTACTGTACGCCATTCGCATCCTTCCATGTCAATCCCTATTACACATATCCTTTTTGCTGACACGTGTACTGCGTGCAAATCCAATGATAGCACTGCCCCAGTGGCTGTGTCGGGGCACACTATGGGGCGAAAGAGGAACTCAGCTGGGATCCTCCAATCCATTCTTTTTAGTTCTGGTACTATGAGGGCCAATGTTCGCATGCCCTCAATAAACACCTCCTCGTTTTTTGGTAATCCTCTAATTTCTGTGATGATTGCGTGGCCCTGCATTACTGCCATTATGCGTAGAGGACATATGCCCGGTGTTGAACATACTATACCACTTTCTGTAAATGATATGGTCATGTTTAGTTTGCTCAAGAGATCCCTCCCCAGCAAATTAATTGGAGAGCGTTCATAGTACAGTAAGGGTGCCTTCACTGTTTTCCCCCCCACCGTTACATCCAATTCTTCTGTGTAAGGAACTTCAATTACAGCCCCAGAGAACCCCTGCGTCTCTAACGTCCTATTAGATAGCGGGAACCGGCCCTCTTTAATGCATGATTTCTCCGCTCCGGAATCCACCATGAATATGAATTGCTTGTCTCCTATCTGCGCCCCTATCAATGGTTCCTCTGATGCATTGTGGGTCGTAGATAGAACTGGACACGCAAGTGTTCTCTGTGGGCTGTACTATGCGGGGTGTCTCATTGCCCCTCCCTGATCAAAAATGTTCCCCGAAACTACTGATACTCCGCTGTAGGGCGCGGGTGCGGGGGCTCCATTCGCTACTGTAGCGAAAGTGTTACCTGGCATGTATTGTATAGTGTCATTATTCTGTGGGTGATTTTGTGTTCTGTACTGATGTCCGTGTAGTTGTGCGTTACCTCTTTGCCCTGCATTTCCTTGTTGTTGGTGCTGTCCCATGGGGAGGCCGTATGGGCTCCCTGGGTGTGGGTGACCGTACTGTTCTGCCTCCTGGAACCCGTTGTTTTGTCTGCTTCTGCACTCCCTCGAGTAATGTCCCCACCTCCCACAGTTCCAGCAGCTCCCCTGTGGACCTCTGGGACCCTGCCATCCATTTCCTCCCACTCCACCATACCCTTGTCCCCCTCTTCGGCCCCTGTACCCACCTCTACCCCCTCGTGGGGCCCACTCTTGCCACATTGGACCTCCGTTCTGCTCCTGCTCAGTCCACTGTCGTTGTCCTTGTCCTGCCCAATTTGCTGCTATTCTTCCTTGTATTGCTATTTGCCCCTCCTCTCCTTCGTCTCCCTCCCTCATGAGTGGGAGCCCTGCTACCGCTGCTGCAACCTTCACCAGTTTTGATTGTACCAACTTTGCCTCGTCTGCCAACCTTTTCTGTGCTACTTCCCTCTCTCTCTCTTTTATCCTTTTGCAATGGTGCACTATTATACTTTGGATCTCTGGCCACCCCTTTGCCTCAACGCCCGCTATTTTATCGAGTGCCTTCTGCACCTCTTTTGGGAGCCCTCTCTTAATGATAAAATAAAATAGAGATGTGGATTGGTGCCAGGGTGTGCCCGTTTCCGCTCTCCACATCTCCTGCACCCGGAGAATGTACTCCATAGCATCCTCCCCGTCATTCATTGTACACTGCATTACTGACTGTAAATCTGGAGTATCTGGGAACGTCTCCCGCAGCGCATCCCAAACCCGTGCCCGCACTGTATTAAAGGACGCTCCATCATGACGGTCACAATCTAATGTCACGGCCGGGAAACCAGCCTTAACCCATACTCTGTCTGCTTGATCTCCTACTGCTGATACTAGTAGGCTTTTCACATCGCCTACTGCCAGCGGTATGCCGGCAGTATGTTTCTCGAATGCATATATCCACTTGCTCGCCCCTCCGGACAATGGGGGCAATAACTTCATCAAATTAGCTTTATCCATCTGGGCCCAGGGTATATAGTTTGGTCTTCCTCCCCCTCTGTGTATTAGTGGAAGTTGTAATTTTCCTTTTAACGTTGCGCCCTCACCCACTTTGGTCGTTGCTGACCCCAATGACGCCATCCTCCCCACTCTATTCCTTAGTCGTCCCATCCACTTGTCATCTATTGTTCCTAGCGAGCATGCACCGTCCAGCTCCTCGCTTTCCCCTCCTACTGCCATACTCAACCTATCACTCTCATCTATTTCGCCTCGGACATCACATAGCAGGTCCTCTCTGATCCCTGTCTGCCGTGACACATCACCGATGCTCCCCTCTGGTGTTTCCACCTGTATTATTCTTGTCGGTTCTTCCTCAATTCTGAACAATATTTCACCCTTTTTCCATCCTTCCTCAATTTGTCTACTTTCACTTGATGTTCTGGATACACGTCCTGATCGAGTGGGAGTGCATGCTGTACGCTCACATATGTCTTTTATTCTTGAGAGTTCATCCTTTGCTATCGAGAGCCTCGATTCTAAATCGCTCGTTAGCTTTTCTATGTCCCCTCTCTGCGTGCTTGTCTGGGCACGCTCTCTAGTGCTTTCGTATGGTGGGGGGGCTGTTGGTCTTAGGGGTGTAGTAGTTGTAGGGGGAGGCACATAAGTAGGATCACTATACCCTGCTGCGGGGGCTGGTTTATGTAATATCGGGTACAAACTAATCACCTCCGCAGGTTGTTCTGTATTTAGCTGTTCCTTTTCCTCTCTTGGAATCATCAGTGGGTTATCTGTGGTGGAAGGTAGATCAATATTTGGTGCCGGAGCTTTGGGTGGGGGTATTTCCTCAAATAGTCTCCAGAGATCTAATATCTCCTTCCTGTTTTGCCACTGTTTGCCCTTATACTTGAGGTGAATGCACGTTCGTACCATATCTAGAACGCTTTTTTCAAAAGACCCCCCCTCAGGCCAAATCTGGGGCAATCCTTCCCCTTTTAATTCTGTTACCCATTGATCGTGGTATTTCTTGATTCGTTCAGCGTATCCCGGTAAGCTCGTACAAATATGTGACAAGGGAGTTTCTGCCCCCATATTCTAAATCAATAGCACTGACCGTGTTCACCTCCTTTACTTTTGATTACGTATAGATATGTCTAAGTATATTTTTATGGCCCAGACAAGAGCGGACTTCTCAATGATATCACGCAAGTTAAATTCACTACTAACATTCTTTCTTACTCGCCATTCCTCATTGTCTTCGCATCCCTGTTCAATCCCGCGCAATTTTCATTCACAATCAACCACCTGCTAGTTATGGTCCACACTCTCTGGCCCCCCCCCTCGCGGTCAGTCGTTCTTCTTCACTATTCACACGGTGCGCGCACCCCTCACAATGCTTTCCCACTCACACCTCGCTTTTTTCCTCCCTTTCCTTCCTGTCCAGCTGTCCCTGTTGTTCTACTCGGGTAACTAGATACCCGTCTGCATGTGCCAGTATTTTTGATCCCTATTTCTGCTGTTTTCCCCCCTGTCTTGGTATTTTATGTTAATCAGTTCACCCCAGGCTCACTTTTAGTCCAGACCCTTACCCTCTGAGCAAAAGAATAGAAAGAAATAGCAAATACTAAAATATACTCTGTGTCTTCCCTTGCCAGACACTAATAACTTATTTTTCACTTCTTTATATATTCCCAGTACTAGTTTAGATAGCACTATGCGGCGCCGCCTTCCACCCCCTTTCAGAGCTAGGTTTCCGTCACTTCTACTTCTTCATTTACTTCTTACTCCTAATGGCCATATGCAAAGAAAAAGATAAAGAAATTTTCAAGACCCGTCTTTAGTAGACCCCCGTTATTCTTCTCCTCTACCTGTCCCCGTTCTTCTGTTCACAATTTCCCCTCCCTTCCCCTTTACGATCGCTCGCACTCGGTACTCACGTGCCCGTCTTGAACCGATAGTCTCCGAAACTGGGTCCGTCCAGGCGGTGTGGCCTTTCTGCTCAACAGTCAGCCCCGGCTCCGGCGAGCGGTACTCAAAGGGGATTTTTCAACCGGGATCCCGTACCCCCTCTAGTTTGAGTGCGCACTTCTAAGCGTACCGGTCGCCGTTGGCGGGTAGCTTCCCGGAGCCGGCTCACCGTGCGTTTCCCTTTTTGACCGGAGATTCTCGTGCCAAAAGGGGGTCGTTAAAAGGAGTTAGGAAAAATAACTTGGAGATATCACGCTATCGGGGTCACCACTGAAAGGAAGCGCCCCCAATTTCAGCACGATCCTCCCCGCAATGAGAGACAATAAGGGACTCTCCCGTACTGGGAATAAGGCCAAGACAGAGTGCGGGTGAGCGTAAGTGGGAGTTTATCCAAAGAATAGGGCATGCAAAGAACTCTGCAACCTCCGAGAGCGCTCTGTCTGACAATAGCAAAGACAGGCGTATTTCTAATACAAAAAACGTCATCAGAACCTACACACTATAGGGGGCACAAGTTAATTGGGATTGGGTGGCGTCGACTAACTATAGGTGTTGCTGCAGCGTGGTTGGTCTTGGCGTGAGGACGTCACTGGTCAGCCTCGTGGGTTGGGTTGGGCCTGGCAGGCCAGCTTGAGGTCATCCGAGCGGTGTTGGTATGCTGGGGCAGCCTGTGACAAAGATGAATACCTTTCCTGACTCGTTTGCCCTAGGCCATGCACACTGCAGTTATTCAAGAAACGACATTTAAGTTCATCAATAAATCGCTCAGCAGTTTATCTTATAAAATAAATGCAACACATGGGGAATGCACCTCGTGAGAGGTCTGGTGGTTGTCGGTTGGGGTGAGATTTACCTGTGTCCTATTGACCGGTATTTTAGGTCGAGGGGCTGGGCTCTGGGGCCTGAGCCGAATGATACATGTCTGTCTGCTGCGTTAGAAGTTATTATATAAATGGGTCTCTGTGTCTTGTCCCAGCGTTGGGGGTCGTCTTTGCACGGGGTCATGATTCTTGGGGTGGTCTAGGGGGATTATGGGATTTACGAGAGGGTGCTGGTAGATCTGTGGATTCAAACGTGGGTTTATTACCGTGCTGTAAATAACACAGGTGGCGGGCTGTGGCCTTGGGTGCGGTACCGGGGCCTCTGACTCTCTGAAGCGGCTCCAGCTTGGTTGGGGGAGGTGAGGGAGCGCGGCACATGCCTTAGCTTCTTCATCTGGCAGGCTTCGTAGGGTGGGAGGGAGAATGGCCTTGCATATATTCACAAAGGTTTTTTCCTCGTGCGTTGCTGACTTTTGAATGCAGAACTTTTATAATGTTTTGCCTTATTTTGATCTTATTTAAACACACATCTATATTTCAATTTCGTTACACATTTCTTTAATACATTCGGTCCGAGTACCTTTTCATTACATGGTATTATATCTACTACAGTGTTTAAGTATTTATATACATTCGACGGTACATGAGGTAGAGCTATATTATGGACCACAGAGATTGACGGTTGCCACTATGGGTGACTTAAGAAGACATATAGGGGTTCATGTGTCTACATATAACTTAAAGACACTTTCTCTGTGATCTAGCAGCATTAGTACAGTCACAATGTGAAGTCATATAAACATTTCACTTTTATGGCTAATTCATAGTTTGCAGATTCTGTTTACGAAGAGTAGTTCACTAATACCACTACTTGAATTCATTTCTGCGTCGCCCTGGCCTCACGGACCTGGTCACACGGGGTGCAGTATTACATTGTGGATAACAGACTGTTACAGTGTTAATATCTGGTGTTAGCTCGTACCCAACTTTCTCATGGGAACGCGCTCGCAGCGGAGCTGCCATGGTGCTGCGGCGGCAGAGATGCATGAAAGGCCCTCCAAAGGTGGGGGCCGCGCTACAGTGCGCTGAACTCATGCCATCTTTGCTAGACAAGATGGCTTCTAGGCCTAACTGAATTTTGGTATATGCAGGGAACGGATACGTGTGGGCAATGTCGTCGGCGGGTGAACCCTCCTCCACCTGGGCCCGGGTGGCATGAGGGGACGCCCACCGAGTCATGGTCCTCACCTGGGGAGAAGGCTGCAGGTGAGGAGGGCCTCGCGGCCCGTCCTCCCCTACACTAGTGGAACTTATACTACCCCTCTGAAGGAGATACCCAGCATATCCACCCAAAGTAACTGCAAACCCTTCAGGTTTACCAATATTTCCATATTGGAAACTGAATAGGTCATACTATCCCTTAAACCGTCGAACTGCCAAGGTGACAGCTGCCCTGCACAAATCATCAAGGATGCAGCCAGAGATCTAGCACCCTTCATCTCGAAACTGATCAACGCCTCCTTCAAGTCAAGTACTGTACCCACTAACCTTAAAGAATCCTGGGTTCTGCCCCTACTCAAAAAACAGAAACTCGACCCAGCAATCCCTACTAACTACAGGCCTATTACTACGGTTCCCTTTCTCCTTAAAATCATCGATAGAGTAGCCTACCTCCAAATTCAAAACTATTTGGAGACACACCAACTATTAGGTTCACGGCAATCTGGCTTCAGACCACTGCACGGTACTGAAACGGCCTTCATTGACCTCAAGACACAAATCGACGAGTTGAAGGATAAAAGTAGTACAGCTATGCTCCTCCTCCTTGACCTATCAGCGGCCTTTGACCTGTTGGATAATGCAGTATTATGCAACCACTAGCGTCTGCCGCTCACTTTTCAAGTGAAGCTATAGCATGGGTACAATCCTTCCTAGCTAAGCGTACGATGAGAGTGTTCTCACCTGTAGCGGCAGCGGACCCGATCCAGATCACTTGTGGGGTCCCACAAGGCTCATGTGGCTCCCCGACAATGTATAATATCTTTACTAAGCCTCTCTTCGACAAAATTGACAAATTAGGGGTAACCTATACGAATTATGCGGACGATACGCAGATTCTCATACCACTATCAGGCAACTTTGTCGAAGACACAGCTCTAGTAAACAAAATGTACCTCCTCATTCAGGCATGGATGGCCTCCCACGGCCTCTGCCTAAATGACGACAAAACTGAGATATTGATCTTGGGTTCCGACTCTAACCTAAAAAAACTGAGTCCCAACTATCGCAATTTCAACATAGATGGTAACACAATCAAGGTGGCTACTGAGGTAAAAACTCTAGGCTTTTACCTCGACTCCACTTTATCTCTTAAAAAACAAGTTAACTCCCTGGCATCCTCTACAGCGTACACCTGTAAATTAATCAGGACCTGCAGACCGTACCTCTCTAAAACTAACTGCATCATGCTAGCTAACGCATTAGTAATGTCCAAACTGGACTATTGCAATGCCCTCTATGCAGGTGCCAACAAATCCATTATAACTAAAATGCAAATCCTCCAAAATAACGCTCTTAGAGCAGCCCTCGACATACCCCGTAAAGCACATATTTCTAACGTTAGGAAAGACCACCACTGGCTTAAAATCAGCGACAGAGTCCTGCTCAAGACACTATCGCTTACCCACAAAGGGCTCAACAACATAGCACCCCCCTACATCTCGGCCAGACTGACCAGAAAATCATCCCGCCACCACACTAGGGCTACCAACCACTACCTGCTCGAAACTCCTAGATTCAGACGATCCAAAGCGGGCGGAGCAAGCTTCCCTGTCAGAGCTGCCCAGGCCTGGAATGTACTGCCCATTGCATTGCATTGCACTGAGACAACTAATTCTCGGGGCACCCAACGGCCTTGATACCCTTGTAACCCAGTCTAAAATGATTCTGCTCTCACATTTTTGCCTGTGCACTCTCGCAATACGGTAACATGTAGTTTCTCACTCCATGAATATGTATTTGATATGTATGTATAAATGTAGTGATATGTATGCACCGCACTGTTATGTTTTTTATACCCTGTATGCAACCCAAGCTTAAGTAACCTTGTACCTACTGCGCCCGGCTACCCCTGGGTTTTGTGCGCATTATCAAATAATAAACATAAACATGAACATGATGTGATATGTGATAGTTTATTTATATAGCGCCTATACACAATGTGTTTCAAAGCACTTCAAGGCAAGGGAGGGAACAAGGGAAAATACAATGGGGGTCATTACGACCCAGGCGCTAATTGCGCCAACTTTACCACCATGGTGTAAACTATGTTTACACCATGGTGGATGGCGGATTTACCGCCCCATTCCAAGGTGAGTGGGGCGGTAAATCCCCATTTCCCATTTTCCCTTCCCCATTCCTATTTTTGCCCCATAGGGCATAATGGGAGTGGGGAAGGCGCTAATTACGCCACCGTAAATTACGGTGGCGTAATTAGCATCATGGCAGGTTAGCGCCATGGATTTTAACGGCTGCTAAGAGCAGCCGTTAAAATCAGAATAGGCGTTAAGGGTTAACGACGGCGTTAACCCTTAACGCCTGGGTCGTAATGAGGCCCAATGACATTCTTACAGGCCATGAACAATAAGAATGTGAAATTAACTATCATACTCGGCCTGGCGACATTTCAAGAGTAGAGCTAAGACACAGATAAGGAAGGGAGGGGGTCGGAAGGAAATTGGAAAAGACAAGCGACTACCGTACTAGGCCTGACAACATTTCTGTTAGAGCCAGAGATTTACAAGAGGTGAGGGAGAAGGGAGGAGAAGGGAGGAGATGAAGGCGAGGAGCAAAACAAGCGACTATCGTACTAGTCCTGACGACATTTCAGATAGTGCTGGTGGGGGTAGGGAGGAAAAACAAGTAAGGGAAGGTGGAGGAGACAAACATTGTTGCTATCATACTAGGTCCAAGGACAATTCTGATAGAGTAAGTGCATAGAAAAAAACAAGGTGAGGGGGAGGAGAGAGGGAGAAGGAAGAAAGGGAAAGGAGCAATGAGAATGGGAGTGATATGAACAGATACTCTTGCTCAGTGATCAGGCAGGCGTCTGAGTGAAGGATGAACTTTAGGGAGGATAGAATGGAAGTAGGAAGGCCCATCAACATTGCATTGGTGCTGATCTCCAGCGCTGGGGCTGCAGAGGGAAAGTTAGCGGAGAGGCGAAAGGTTTGATCTGCCAGAGAAAAGCTGATAGACAGTGATAGGTTTGGGCTATTTTAGAAACATGAGACTCAAGATTCAAGTAGGAAGCAAAGATGAACGCGAGACTGTGCTGAAGTGACCAAAACAGGATACCAAGTGAGAACTCTACCAGTACTCTGCTGGGTAAAATACACTGTACCCCACTTAGGCCTCGCCTTCAGGCTTCAGGTAAAGCACATCTGTAGAAGTCAGTGGCAGGAAGCCTCAACATGCTGTTGCGCAGGATATTTCCTGTTGCGAATTAAGCACAGGCATGGGGTCGAAAAGGAGGGTGAATCGGGGTGCAGGGGATGTGAGTGGAAAGAGAGTAAAGAATGGTGCTCCCACCACAATCCTCCCGAAAGATGGCCACACACCAAAAAACCTGGGCAGGTCACAAACGTGCCGGCATTTCCCACAGGATGCACACCAGAAGAGACAGGGCAGCATCATTGGCATACAGTGTAGCCACCATTCCTTGCATGGCACAGTCACATAGAACCATGAAGGCTAATTAGAAAGCCAGGTTTTGAGCTGGCAGTGTGGCACGTGATGGCATTACTCGAGGAAGTCATGTTTTCGAAGTGTTAAGCTTGAGGGATATTCAACAGGGGATCAGATATGATAGGTTATTCATAACATGCTTAATACTCAGAGGTTTCTAAGTGCGGACCGGGAATCGAACCTGTGGTGCTCCATGTCGTCTTGCGTCCAAGGCGAGTATGTTGCCCCTGAGCTATCCTCCTGAGACCTGAGGCATGCTTTATACTCCAATGTGAAATATGCATGGGCGTGCCCTTTTAAAAGGAAAAAAGAGAGTGCTTTCTTTTTGACTTTGATGCGATGAGTCTGGGTATCTATGTGTACGCATTACTGGTCAGCAACATTAATACGTTCCCCATCCTTTGGCAATGATGGAGTTTGATGTAGGTAAAACCTCTTGGCCTTTGATATGTGATATTCAGCTACGCGATGATTTCATTTTGTCTACCCTTTGTTGTGGATTTGCATGGAAGATTGAGCATGTTTCATGGTGCTGTTTGTGGTTGTTTGGTAGTTTGCCCGTGTAGCAGGGTGGTGACAGTATCACTCTCACTGTATTTGATAATTTGATAACTACATACAAAAAGAGAGCGTATCACACCCTGTTTGCACCAGGGGATGTAATAACTGTGATCGTCTTCTAAAACTGGTGAACGGGGCACTAGCGCTTATATCAGAATATGTGAATTTCAAGCAGTGAAGCAACGCATAACGTTTTGCAAAAGGGAGAGAGCAGTTACTCGACGGGGCTACGCTTCGAGCGCCCAAAGGCACACATCATTCCAGCCTTTTTCAAAAAACACATGAGAGCCACGCACAACAAGCACAGGTGCATATGATGCCAGAATGCACCATAGCCAGCTCCATTTTGTAATGCACAGGTAACCTAACTGCACCTCCCCAAGATCCCCATCAAAAACATACCCTTTAAGACTGGCATACTGCACCTAACTTTAATTCTCCCTCTGTTAACCACTGTGTCTACTCTGTCAACCAAATATACATCACTTGTATCTTGTAAATGCTACTACTGTAAACATTATTACCGTATGTAAACTTGTAAAAGTAAATATTACCAAAATTACTGTATACAACGGGTCAACACTAAACGAAACTACCTGTACTTCAAGTCTAACCTGTAAAATGTGTGCCCAGATACCTTTGGGTTAGAAGCGCTATATAAATAAATAAATAAACACATAAATAAAAATATAATAGGGCGCTGATGGTGGACCATATTGCACCTAACCATCGTAAGACATACCTACACTGCCGCAGGGAGAGTCTATTGGATTCCTAATTCCCACAGAACTGTCTGAGAATAACAAACTCTAGTGTGCCACACTCAATGACAGCCTCTACCTTCCTCTTCTGTTTTGTGTAGCTGTATTAATCTAATTGCTATTGTGACAACCATGGGGCATATGTTGTCTTCTGACATTTGACAACACTAGCAGGAACCGTCACAGAACAGAGTCTATCTAGTTAGCCCTCTTATACCTTTGACCTTCCCTGCAACTGGATTTCTAGGAAAGTCATTGCTCTATGAACAGGTGTACCTGCTTCTTGATTGCTCAATATTATGGTCCCTCTGACCGGGCAATCTTACTCTCATTCTGGTGACTTTGTCTTGCTCGGCTGACTAAGACGCACAGTCCACTAATGGAAACACGTTTTTATAGCATGCCCTTTAATAAATAGAATGGATTCTGGCAAAGTTTGCCCATTGTATGTAGATGCAGAGTATCACACTGCCTTTAGGTCCTAGTAGAGGAAAGCAGTATCATACCAAAATACCAAACGTAACATTCGGAGGACGAAAATGCTGAACGGAAAATGCTGCATTTTGCTGAATATATATGTGGGGGAGGGGGCTAAAGGAAATATGTGGGGAGGCAATGGGAGAGGGTGCAGGGGTCTCTCCCTGCATATATATATATATATATATATGTGTCAAAACGCATTAAAAAAAGAATAATTCCGCATTTTCCTCCTCAGGATTTTTTTCTTGAGGTGATCACATAGATCTGAGCTTGTCAGTCTGCACATCAGGTTGGTTGTCCAGGCCGTCCATTCTCGGGCTCCTGGAGAAATAGAGTCATATCATGATGCATTCACATTCCTCCCTGTTCTGTGCATTTCTGAGGAAACATCCTTTTCACTGTTTATGTTCTCAGGAGTCTTCTTCGGGATCCCGGGAAGAGTCTGCTACTGTTCCCAAGTCAGGCAAACTGGTCTTCGGCAGATGTCCCTGCTCAACAATTGGTAGTGAAAATTGAACAGTAACTCCAATCCTCAGAAGCGGAGTGGTGTGGGCCAAGATATAGGAAACCATACTATCACAGTGATTGAGATTAATGTCCAGATTAATATCCAGAATTAAATATCTTTCATTGCTTTTTTTAGATTAAATGAGTTTAGGATCAGTAAGCACAGGGAAGGGTAATGCCAACTGGTCCCTAACTTCAAGACATTGAAGAGTCACTAGCCGTTACGGCCAACTATGAGGTCATAGCAGTTATGGGGTTCACTGGAAGCTATTCTGGACCATACGTGATCCCAGTGGTGTTTCACATGCCCAGTGTGGAATTATCAGTCACAGCAGTGTTGCACTGACTTCACTGCATTCCAAATGTTTGGAGAAAAACATGAAGCATCCCTAGATTTGCCAGGGTCAGGTTGTAATCTGAGTTCCATGACGCAGCACCAACACAATGGCAGTCTTTTTTGGGATGCCTGTAATGCAGATGTTATTGTAGTTAGGCATTGGATTTGACGTATGAATGAGATGTTGACATGAAAGTTATGACTAGTTTATTGACTTGCGGGAGGAGGCAGTAATGTCAGCCAATGGAGAAGGGATCTGTGCCGAAGGAATTGCCACACTGCAAAACCGCAGCTTTAGAGCCATTGAGACTAAGGCTACTGTTGATCATTCACTTTTGAATCATTTGGAGGTAGCATGACATTTTGTTTTGGTTAATGAGCACTGATGGATGATCAGAGTTATCACCATAAAGGTGGAAAGGGTGATCACATTTTTCAATCAGCAAGGTTTTCAAATAGACATGGATCTTGTGGAAACTTGCACTGATTTTTCTAATTGTTGAGGAGAAATCGTTGCTATTAATCTGGGCAGTTCAGTCATTCAAGAAAGATGGGTCCTGGACCGGCAAACTTATAATGAGGCCGATTGTCTTATTCCCATGAAAAGCCTGTTAGAATCAGAGCTTCATGCGTATTAACTTTAATGGATTCAAGAATTGCTTTCCTGGTATCCAGAAGAGTTGATGTTGTGCTGCTTGTGGGTCAGAGGCCAGACTGTCTGTGTCAGAGGAAGAGTCGAGATCTAATGATACGGATACCAGGCATGCTCTTAATTATGTTAGAATAGGTTGTGGGTGTGGGGGAGAAAACACAGCTCTGGCACTAAAAGCTGCTACTATAGAACAGGAAACAAATAGTGTCCCAATTGGTGGACCCTCCCGTCATGTAACTGTTCTTTTTAAAATTTCTTATCTTTTGTAACCTCTCCATCATTCCTCATCAAGAATATGACTTAGACAACCTGAACGGTAATTTCTGGCAACTTGAATCTGCTTTGAAAGCAACATGATCGCGCATTCACGATTGTGGGAAAACTTTGTTTACAAAACGTCACTGACGTGACATCATCACGCCTGCAATGACGGGAAATCACGCTGGTACTTAAAGTGGCCATTTTGACCACAACGTGTTGGTGTTTTTTCCCTCAAAGCCGGACCTACATAGGTAAGACCGAGGAATTCATTATTTTGAATTTTTTTTCTAGACAGGTAATACTTATACCCAGACTTATACCCATGAAACTAATCACTATAACTCATATTCAACAAGTATATTGAGCTGAATCTAGCCATACATTAAATGTGAGTGGATCCTACATGAATCACAGCCAGTACCTTTATTTGACCCAGACCATCACTGATTGTTGAATCCTTCACTGATTGAGTATGTCTCACTGCGCTAACAGAGAGAATGTATTTTTAAATATATTTTTACAGATTAAATACTGGCGAGATCCTTTTCTGATTACAGTATGCATATATGCTTTTAGAATATCTGTGGTGAATCACCACAATTTTAATGTGCCCTAGAGGGACTCCATTGCCTTCCACTTACTTGTCAAATGGCTACCTCTATCATAAGGTAGGCGCTATTCTAATCAGTTAGATGACTCTATCCTAACCGTTTAAGTATACACTTTATACATTGTACATTCCACATATTTTACAATAGGTGGAGCCACATCCTTTACTTTGTGTTGAAACCAATACAGAGTACCTTTCCTTGGAGGAATTGAAAAGTTCATTGAGTCGCAAGAAATTACCACCAAGGTGACGTTATATTTCACTTATTCAACATCACAGTCAATATGAATATATTTAAACGTAAAGTTTTGATCTGTGAAGAGATCTTTCAAATGAAAGTATTCTTTTCTTATTTACCTTTTTGTAGACTTTTTAAAAACTAAAGCATAAAGATAAATTGACACTGTATTTAAGAAGTATTGCTCCTGACGAAGGGGTGGCTATTTACAGTAGAGGTCAAAGGGCTACCACTACTTGTCTACGCCCCAATCTATATAGCACAAAACAGACAGTAGTTATTTCATTAAAAAATAAGTTATTCCTGGGTCTGAGTCCCTATAGATAGCTCACTGGCCCTGTGTTCAAATATCTCATGTCCCCGAATGTGTGGCACACCCATCCCTAGAATCGCGGTGCTGTGCCGCCTACAACGGGGTGTAGAGATACTGGCCCTCAGCTCTCTCACTACTTTCCTAAAACAAACTAATTAGGTACGCATTTGTTGGTGGTAGGTTCTCTTCTTTATTTTTACCGCCACCGTCAGTGTGTCTTATAAATAATAAATTGTTATGGTCATATTGGCCAACTTCAGCTTTAGAAATGATTGTAAAATCTATCAGTCAGTATCCTATTACTGTTAGATAAGGTTAAAATGATGTATAATTACTCGAGCCCTATCTTCAAATGTATGTAGGATCTCGGAGTTGTGGTCATCGGCCTATCACTCTAAAGTTTGTCAACCGGTTTCAGAGGAGTGGATAACTCGCCGCCTTCTTCAGGACGGAGAATCTTGAATTCTCAATGGCACTTTGATTTCTTCACAGGTATCCACTTGGTGGATGAATGGAGAGTTTTCTTGGGGTTTCCCATGGGCAGTACAGCTTGTGTTCTGATCCCTACCAGAAACTGGGCAGTGACCCAACAGAAAGACTAAGACTTCTCATTAACCCCATCATCGAAGAAGCATTGGCAGAAGGCCATATTAGTGCTAAAGAAGCAGACTTTTTGTGTCCTAAACATCCTAAATGTCCAGCCTTTTACACACTCCCAAAAATCCATAAGGGGACTTCTCCACCTCCAGGTAGGCCAATAGTGTCAGGCATCGGGTCTATTTTAGAACCCTTGTCACAGTTTGCTGACTTCTTTCTACAAAACGAGGTGCCAAAAATGTGGTCTTATACTAAGGACACTACATCAGTCCTCACATATCTTGAACATCTATGGTTGGACAAACCAGACATTCTGATTGTCACTATGGATATAGAATCATTATACTCTAAGATCCCCCAGTTGGAGACCCTTAGAGTAGTCGAAAGGATCTTAGAAGAGAACATAGGAACCTTAGATATGCCCATCAATCTCATTCTACAGCTAGCAGAGATCGCACTTACTAAAAATGTCTTTCTCAAAGAGGACACATACTACGAACAAATAGCTGGGACAGCGATGGGAGCAATATTTGCTCCCACTCTGGCCAATTTGTATGTTGCATCCTTTGAAGAAAAACATATCTATCTGAGCGCCATTGTAAAGGTATGTAGTTTTGTGGGTGTGTTAGGAGTCCTGCTCCGAAGGTGTGTTCGGTCCAGGACTGGTTCCATGGCCAATTTAAAATCCCCCCCTTTAACCATTAGCCACCAGTTATTCATGAACAATGTCTGGATGGTGCCTGGAAGGTGTCCAGTAGCTCAAGTGTCAGTGGTGGAGGGGCATAGATAGCAATAATGCCCATGATAACACTGCACAGTTACCCCCTCAACAACACAAACCTCCCACAAGTATCTTGCTGTACCATCAGGAGTCTGGGGGGTACGTGTTTATGAATGAAGATCAGGGTGCCCCTTGAGCCCTGTAGAAACCAGCATGGGCTGTTTTATAGTTGGATCTTTTAATGAAATTGCACTCCGACCCAGCCAGATGCATATCAGTGAGGCAGGCCACATCAGGTGAGTATCTGTTAAGAAATTGCAGCACTAGCCTTCCTTTAATGCTGGAGCCCAGCCCGTTCACATTCCAAGTCAAGAATGATAGATGCCTATCGAAGTCACTGGTCGCCATGTGAGAGTATCAAAATGTGTGCGTGCATAATACCTGTGTTGCCGGCAATCACAGAAGAGCAGAAGTAACCTAACCCCGTGTATTACCTGCAAATGTACACCAATTAATTTCTATCAAAATGAGAATGTCCCCAATCGCCCCCTCCTCGTACTTCCTCCAAAACCTGAAGCACCTGTTTCCTGGGCATTAAATGAAGCATTCAACAAACAAGAAACGATCAGTAAATATAAATAACCACCAGACTGGTCTTATAAAAGAAATATAAATAAAGGGAAGAGCCTTTCCTTCATTGAGCCCTGTCAATCGGGCATTGCCTTGATATCAAAACAATAAAATAGGTTGTCTCGACCCTGTGTTGGATCGAGAGAGGAGCTACCCCTCAGTCTGGGCCCTTCAGCCAGTGTCTGTGGATACTTGAGTCTCTTCTCCTCCGTCAGTAAGAGTAGCCTAGCTGGGAATGGAGATAACCCCTCGTCTCATGCCAGCGGGGTATTGTTCTTGCATATTCTGGAGTTAGAGTTCAATTCGATATTGGTTTTGAACCAGTTCCAGGCTTCACAAGGATCAGTGAAGTGAGGAGTGGTCCCCTTTGAGTATACCTTCAGTTGCTGGGAACAAATGACCATATTTGACTCCTTGGGCCGCAGCTTTTTCTTGATCAAGTCAAAGAACTGCCTGGCTCTTTTTATCTCTCTTGTGTAGTTAGCAAAAAAGGCAATTTTCAAACCGTTGTAAGTGATTGGTCTGCTCGAGCGTGCCATCTGTAACAATGCCTTGTGGTAGTCTAGTAATTTTGCAATCACCATGTATGGTGGTGCTCCCAGCGTGTAATGACCAGTGGGCATCTGATGCACTTGTTCTAATGGAAAATTGAGAGTTTCTTAGGTGTTGCTAGATCTGCAACCCTTTTCTGAAAGCCCCAGGATGCAAATGCTGTTTCGCCAGGATCAGCTTTCACTCTCCGTTCTCCATGGCCTTAAATTGTTGCGAGATCAATGTTATTCTGCGCTCCCATGTCTTGATGGTTTCCCCAAAGTCTGAGAGGCGCCTCTCAGTCCCCCCCATTTGTGAAGACAGATTGTGTAGATCATTGCAAAATAGGGACTCCTCGGAGCACAGTCTCTCCATTTTCCCTTGCATAGACGATCTGTCCTCCGTGATGGGGCTCATTATGCCTTTAATCGAGTGGGAACCCTGGCATATTCCAGATAACCCACAGCATTAATAGGCACCAGTGCTTTAGAGGTGGTAGGGGCACTTATTGGGTACTGAGCCATCATGTTCTGCACTCTGTTCTTCCTAGGTTTGTCCTATGCCATGGCCGTTGGTGGGTTGCTGCCAGAGGAGAGGGGATGCTCAGCTCTGGTCTGGTCGCCCTATGGTGTAGAACTGCGGATGTGTATGTCCCTTGCTGTGATAAAAGAGGGCTCCACCAGGCCCCACGCCTAGATCTCCGGAGGCCTTAGTTGCGGTATGCTGCGGGTTTGTTACAGTGCTTGTCTAGTGTTCTTCCATTCCAGAGGAGGCCCTCTTCTCTGATGACTGTGGCGGGAGGGCTGGGAATCCCAACCAGGCTGGTCACCCTCCCTTGGGTGAGAAGGAACACTCATATTGCCACTGAGGCCCGCACCCAGCTGGATGAGCACACAATTGGTGTCCCGGAACCTCTGTCACACCACAGTGACACCTCCACACCTCGCTCCCCTCATGTTGGTGTCAGTGTCCTAGCCGGGATTAATTGTACGGGCTAAATTCTGCTTCCATCAGCTTCGTGTGAGCTCACCCCCGGGCTGCTGACCCCTCCCGGCAAGCACCAC
This sequence comes from Ambystoma mexicanum, assembly GCF_040938575.1. NCBI lineage: Eukaryota > Metazoa > Chordata > Amphibia > Caudata > Ambystomatidae > Ambystoma > Ambystoma mexicanum. The sequence continues at coordinate 584,533,666 of NC_090929.1, read as the reverse complement.
TCGGGGGGCTAGCATTGGGGCCCCAGCCACTGTCTGGGTCAGTGCTTCCTCACACCTGCTCACCACTTCACCGGTCTCTTAAGCTCACAATCCATCACCTCAGGTGGTCCCTGCTGCAGGGGCCCTCTGCCTGACAGGCTCTCAACCAGTCCCAGGTCCGCAGGCCTCCATGGGTTGCCGAAGCAGCCTTATGGTCGCCAAGATGGCACTCAGACCCCGGCGCGCTCTGCAGCGGTCTTTTGTTTCCTGGCTGTCTGGCTTCGTTTTGCACCAGGGCAGCAACACAATGTCTGGAGGCAGCTCCTTTTTATTCCAAACCTGAAATTTCTGGGTTTTAAAATGGTTTGTCAGGATATTCACACCAGGATCCTGTAGGCCACGATGAAGCTGACAAGGCTCACGTCTTCATGCTACGGCTGCTCAACAGCGCCCCCGGGATGCAATGATATTGATCACTCACTCAGTGTAATGAATACAGAAGGCTTCCACTGCCATGTTCTTGTCAATTCTAAAACAGGTATACCTAAAAATATTAAAGATTCTAAGCTTTTTAAGATAACCAATTTTTGTAAAAGTGAGGTCACCTCACGCAAAGGTCACCTGCACATTTCTAGGGGATGTACCAGTGCAAATGATGCAGTGGTCATGTGCTTGCCTATTGAGAGGACGACCGGTGCTGATATGGAGTTGGTTCTTAGCACTGACGTGTGTTCGCAGTACAATTCCCAGTGTTAGGCCCTTAAAAACATTTATATCCAGTTTTGAGGAATAGAAATTCAAGTTGACAGAAGTAGTTGATCCACTGCTGTCCCACTTAAAAGAAATGGCTTGAACTTGCCAGCTATGACTTTCTCAAGCATTGTGCTTCCTTCGTTCCTGTTCCAAAGAGGCACAGGGGAATGCTTTTGTTTTCTATGGATTTCAAACCTCATCTATTTGTAAACTCAGGAAGTGCATTAAAATATGCAGACACACCCCTGTCAATGCTGTCCTTTGCACAATTGTCTTAAGAGGGGAAGAAAAGACATCCACATGAGAGCTGCGTCAAAGCCCATTACCTGAGCCTTAGAGTGATGGGTGGGTGACCAAGAGGGGCAGTGCGATGTTGGGCGCGGATGCAGCGTGAGGTTGTAGCCTTGTCAGCCTCAGTGGGATACAGGCTTAAAGAAGGGAATTGTCACATGGTGGTCCAATGTGAGCTGCTTTTGCCAAATTATCCGATATAATATGTGCTTACAAAAACACAATAAGGGAAGCCAGATTAAAATGAACCCAATTCAATATAATACATGATTCATATGCTTTGGTCTGCTCAAAACGTGAACGATTCTAATTGCACAGAACTAAGATTACTCAAGAAGGTACACGTGCCCATTGTGCATGAATGTTCAGATATAGTTACCTCAACTAAACATGTGTGTAGAAGTGTAGTTGCTGCCTTTATGACCGCTAAAATATGCAAGATTATGGAAGAGAAAGGCCACACCTAAATATGACACATGGCTGATGGATTTATCTACACTTCCCATCCAAAAGAAGCTGATCTATAAACTAAATGACCAAGACCACATTTTAGTGAATTTTAGAATCTATTTTTTTCTACTGGAACTTAACAGTACGCCAGGATGAACTTTCCCAGAATGAACCAGACTCTCTCAAATTCCGGGTGATTCATCGGTGAGGCACCTCGGACACAGTTTTGGTAAAGTTTGTCTGAAGTTCATCCACATAGTCTAAAGGGTCACATGTGGCTGAAGTTCCCATTCAGTCTCAAGTACCTTTCTGAGTGGCAGGAGATCATTGATGGAGGGAGAGTTAGGATATTTAGGGAAGTGTAGTGATACATAAAGTTGTTCTAGAAAGACGGTATGAAGAGGTAGTTAGTGACTGGGACACAGTCAGAGGGTGAGATTTAGAACTGTGTGACAATTTCATTTAATTGGTGTGGATAAACCACACAAATGCCATCTCCAGAGATTTGGGTTGCTAGGCAGCATTCCAGTCAGTGTCCGTCTCTCAATATGACGGGACAAGGCACATGCCATTAGGTTTCACCTAACAGGAGCGTGAGGAGCTGAGAATCCCTGCGGGCAGCTTTTAGGAGAGTCACACGTGCCCAATTGTTCTGGGCGCGACCAACTGAAATTCAGGGAGGCAGATGACAAGCCAGTCAGTGACTGCTTTCCCATGCCAGTGGGTGAGACATGTGTCATCAGATGGCCCGGTAAGTGCTGCAACAGCAAGCAGTCCATCTAGCTATCAGCACTTGTGAGAGTAGCTGAAGAATGGCAAAGCTATCCCGCAAGTGTGCAAGCCAGGAGAGTTTTAGTGTGACCAGAGCTGTTGTCTCTAACAAGAGAAGAAGACTTGTGGTGCTGCATTTGAACAAGTGACTTTTATCAAAATACCAATGTACCTCTTGGCAGAAGACTATGGGACATCTACACATAGCCAATACACTAGCTAGGAGGAAGATGATGATGATGATTTGATACCGAGTACATAACAGACACTGAAAAGTATAGCTGATTTATTATGTGGTGTGTGTGGTTGGGATATGGATAACTGCAGTAGCGACAGTGACTGAGTAGCCCTGAGGGACCTGTTGCTACCTTACACATTCCATTGCATTGGCTACACCACAAGTAATATTTTTGTATTCAGCATACTTGTTAAACGAAGTAATGTCCCACAAAATGTACCCTCTTACCATTTCCTAAAATTCTCCACCTCTCCCACAGCCTAATGCCATTCCTGCAGGGGAGGAAGTCCCCTTATGAGGCCAGTCCCTCACGCATGATTTTCTTATCCCTTACTCCCCTGCATAATGCCCTATAGGTCGGAAGGGTGGTGGAGCTGCATTAATTTGCTCACCAACACTGCATGGCCCAGCTCCCCAGTGTTCGAACAAATCACATAAAAGGGTCCTTATTGGCTGGACAAGCATGACTGATAAATCCATTATTCATCACAAGTGTCGCTGCTTTGAATTGGATGACAAATCATCGCGCAAGAGCCATAAGTACATTGAGGATTTGTCAGAGCACAAAAACTTGTCCCGTCCTTGGAGTAAGGGCAAATCTTTTCCAAAATATTTGTTCATTACCACATCCCAGATTAGGAGACGCGTGTCCAGGCCTAATCAATGAATACTATGGCGCCAATTCTCAAAACACTGGGGCATCTAAAAATTGCACACAGGATGTTGTGTTAGGTAAGAAGAAGGAGACAGATCAGTTTTTGGCATTCAATACCTTCTTTTATTTTAATAGTAGGTAAAAAGGCCTCACTATCTATGGATTTCCCTGCCTAACCAAACTAACTAAGGTGCTTGTTGTCTGTTGAGAAGTCCAAAGTAAACGGTCTGTCCTCCGTCATAAGCTAATCTGCTCTGTCCCTACCTCTATGACAAAAATACCAAAAGACCTGGAGAAGGACTCCCTTCTCCTGGGTAGGGTTCCACAGCCTTAGTAGAGAATTCTGAGATACATTCTAGCTATTTCTTGGATTAAAGTGTTTAGTTCCTCTAGGGGACTTTTCCAAGTCTTTGGTGTCCATATTAGTTGTCTTTGTAGACTTCTCCACAATGCTGTAGACTTCTCCTCAATGTTGTATGCTTTGGGAATTCTTGTACAATGTCCCTCTTAAGTGTCTCTGAAAGTCTCTCCTTCTCTGAATTGCTAGGTGTGCTGAATCCCTCTTTATATGGTTCTTACCCTCTGTGGTTCTGTAATTCTTTAAATCCTTATATAAAACACATGTAATATCTTGCACCTCCTCTTCTAGTTCTATGTCTTTCTCCTTTAGATATTTATTACAGACCCAATAGTTATTCTTGTGTTCTTGTCCAGTTCATATGTTGCTGAGATGAGTAAAAGTGGTCTTATCCTATTTCTTTTTCTCTTTAGTTTCACGCCACTCACTGGGACGAGTGGGCTGTGTCCCAGAGTGTTTCTCACTCTTCTTAGTTTTGAACCACTCACTGGGACGAGTAGGCTGAGTCTGAGTGTTGCTCACTCTTCTTAGTTTCTGACCACTCACTGCGATGAGCAGGCTGAGTCCCAGAGTGTTTCTCACTCTTCTTATTTTTGGGCCACTCACTTGGACAGGTAAGCTGAGTGTACTCCTTATCCCCGTCCTCCCTCCTGGGTCTTTCATCATTCTGGTTACCTTGCTTTCTACGGTTTGGCGTCACTGGGCCTCTTTGCAGGATAGGGACTTCCTTCAAGGTCAGGATATGTTTGGTTCCTTCTATTTCTTCTCTGTGGCTCCATGGCACCAAAGCTCCAGTGGTCTCTGGGTTGTTGTCACACTGTACAGTCCACTTCTCCTGGGTCATGCCACCACTCTTGACTCACTTCTTCTCTGGGGTTTTTGTTCCCCTCTCTCTCTGGTTTCCAGTTTCCTCTGTTCTTCCTGCTGACAGCACCTTTTGGTTTCCTCCCGACAGAGGATGTCCCGGTCTCTCTCAGCACTCCTGACTTGGCTGGTTGAAACTCCCAGGTCTCGATTCTCCTGGACAATAGTCCATCTTCTCTTTTGATAATTGGTTGCTGATTCCTCCCAAGAGGAGGATTATAGTGTGTTTTCTCTTTTTGTCGATCACTCTTCATGGTTTGTTCATTCTTCTTTGTTACAGTACTATTGGTTTCCAATAATTGAGTAATCAATATTGCACCCTCAGCATTCTTCTTCTTCACATTAGTTTTGCTACATTGATCCTCAGTGTGGATCTTGGGTCTTATGCCACAATAGCAAATAGTGGTTTGGCTTGATGGATGCCTCTTAAATTCTGATGTTACTGTTGTTCTAGAAGAAAGGGTTCTAGGGAGTTCCTCTGCCGATACGGAGTCTTTGTCCCCCAAGAAGGCAGTCTCTCCCTGTGAGGTCCTGCACCCCTAGGGGGATTATTGCATAGCGGGCTCACCATCCTAGCCTCACAAGGAAAGGCTCCCCTGTGGGGAGAAGTGATTTGAATACACAATTGGTCACATACCTTTTCCCTTATGAGTTTGCCTTCCCTTCTTCAGCGATGGAAAATTTGCTAAGGAAACCAACATTCCCCTGCTCTTTTCCCATTCTATGTTCAACAGTAAAACAGTAAGGTTGGAGGAGGAGGAACCATTGCATGATACAAGTATTAGAATCTTTTCTGAGGGTTGACCACTTAAGGAGAGAATTATCTGTTATGAATTGAAAACATCAACCTGTCAGATAGTATTTCAGGTGGGTTATTGTCCACTTAATGGCTAAGGCTTCCAACTTGATTGTTGCATAGTTTTGTGCACTCAGGAATAGTTTTCTGCTAGTATACAGAATGGGATGTTCTAATCCTTTGTATTGCTGAGAGAGGACAGCCCCAATACCCACTTTAGAGGCATATATTTGAAGAATAGATTCCTTGTTAAAATCGAGAACTTTACAGACGGGCTTACTGCACAATATGGTTTTAAATGTGTCAAAACTGTCCTGGTCCTTTTGGCCCCACTTCAGTTTTTGAGGCTCTGCATTCTTAAGTTTATCTTTCAAACAGGAAGTGATGGTAGAATAATTAGGAATAAACCTATGGTAATGACCTTTAAGTCCTATCCGTGGTTGCACTAAGCCGTTAGCTACAAAGGATCCTAGATATTTAACGCTGGACTGCGGCATATGACATTTCTTCGAATTTGCAGTTAGCCCATTGTAGGGATTTGGTTGCTAGGTACTGTTTTGTTTTGCAGGAGTTATCATTCAAGCCGCGTTCCTGCATCTGTCCCGTGGGCTCTCTTATTATTGGAACGTGCAGGGTCGCGGGACAGAGGCAGACCGTTGCTGGTACGGGTTGGAGGTTGCGTTGGGCTCTGGGCGGGCCCGTTGAATATAGACATTAAAACTTACCTGAAGCCTCAGCCTCATCCTTTCACCCAGCTTTCCTTAATGCTCTAATTATTTTATACATGAAAGAGATGTTTGTCCCAGGTTTTGCTGTGAATTACAATGTTACCAAGGTATGTGCCACAGAAATGGGAAAAGGGTTGTAATACCCAGACCATCAGGTGCTGGAAAGTGGAGAGTGCGTCGTGCAACCCAAAGGGTAGCACCTTAAATTGAAACAACCCCCGGGAGTTGAAACTGCTGTTTTCTCCCTACCGAGATGTCTTAAAGAAGCTTGCCAATAGCCTTTGTTGAGACCAATCATGGCTATATTCCTGAGATTGACCTATCTTGTCTATTAAATCATTGATTATAGGCATAAGGTAATTATCAAACTGTGAGATGGAATTCAGTATTCTTAAATCGATGCAAAACCTCCATGATTTATCAGGTTTTTCCACCAAGGCTATTGGGGAAGACCAAGGACTCTCTGATGGCTCGTTCATGTCAGCTTCTAGCATAGTTTCCACTTTCCGGAGGATTATCTCTTTTCAGGACTACGGAATCCGTAGGGTTTTAAATTCACCACCTTCCCTTGGGGTGTCCAGATGTTATGTACGAAACCTTGAACCCTCCCTGGGTGATTGTGAAAGATGTTAGGGAACTGATTTAAGAGATCCTTCTGCCATCAATCTGGTTGGGAGACCACATAATTACAAGGACATTTTTTCTCTATAATCTTATATGGTCTAAACTATTTCAATAGTATTTTCTGGTCTAAAGTGGGCAACAGGATCATGTCACAACCTTGTGTAAGACTTGAAGTTACCGTAGGGGTATTCCCCGAATGTTCAGCCTTCCCACCCGATGCACCACTCTCCTCACCTGAGTCTTCAGGGTCTGACGCTCCGACGCTGTGTCGGTGGGCAAGGTAATCCTTTTTACTCTTCGTTGTTAGAGCTCTGACACGGGACGAAGCCGTGGTGGAACTCTGAACTAGTTACCACCTCGGCTCCGGTCCCGGATACAGGCGAGTAAGGGGAAAAAGCCCAAAGGCAGAAAAAAACCCTGTGTCGCGGTAGAACTGCTGGCAGTGAATTGCGGTGAGATATATAGCCGTAGTTGTCGTAGAATTCAATTGCATCAGGAATCCCCGAGGAAGCAATGCGAAGATTCACCCGGAGAAAAAATGGCAAGAAGGAAAAGAACACAGGCAGAAGGCAGGTAAACGCCGTGAAGCACAAGCGGAGAGAAACCGGCGGAAGGGGGGAGCCACCAGGGAGGCAAAGAGGAAGGAGAAAGAGAGGAAGAGACCCCCGAGAGGGGAGGAAAGAAGCGAGCGAGAGAAAAGCACTGGAAGCGTCTCACCGTGAAAACAAAAGGAGACGGTTGCAACGCAAGGAACCATGGGTAGCAGGAAGTAAATAGGCGAGAGGAAAGGACAGAGGGAAACACTAGACCGTAAACAGAGAAACGTGAAACAACGTGGAGGCAGTGTTTAATGGCGGCAAAGCCGTAACAACGGCATCCATCGCCAACCGAGAGGGTTCATGACAGTATGCCCCCTCTTAGTGCCGACCCCGCCCGGCTTGCCAGGATGCATCCGATGAAATTTAGCTACTAGACGGGGCGCCTTGACAAAATGCACGGGTTCCCAGGAATCTTCAGACCTGGGATACCCCTTCCAGGAAATAAGATATTGTAAACGTCCCCGGTAGTAGCGGGAGTCTCGGATCTTAGAAACTTCATAAACCTCTTGGGAGTCTCTGGGTGAAATGTCCTGCAAGGATCTTGACCTAAAGTGTGGCTCAGTTCGTGACTCCTTGAGAAGAGAGGTATGAAACACAGGGTGCACCCGGAGGAGGTAGGAGGGTAGTTGAATCTTGTAGGCTACAGGGTTGATTCTTTCTAGGATGGGAAATGGACCCAGGAATCGAGGAGACAACTTGGAGGAACGAATCCACCTTGGTAGGTATTTGGTCGAAAGCCATACCTTCGTCCCTTTAGCCCAAGTGGGGGCAGCTTGGCGATGTTCATCAGCAAGAGTCTTATAGGTCCTACGGCTCCTCGCTAGACTGTCTCTGGCTGTCCGGTGAGCCTCAGAAATGTCAGATAAAGCCGCTTCAGCAGCAGGAGAGTTACTGGTATGGGAAGCAATGGGCCAAATGGACTTGGGATGAAGTCCGTAGTTGCAGTAAAAAGGAGAGATACCAGTGGCGGTGTGTTTAGAGTTGTTGTAAGTGAATTCTGCCGTGGGGAGGAGTTGCACCCAATTATCCTGGAGTCTATTAATGTAGCACCTGAGATATTGTTCCAGAGTGGAATTGAGTCTTTCCGTCTGACCATTAGTCTCGGGATGGTACCCAGAGGAAAGAGCCCGGTCAATACCTAAACGAGAACACAAAGCCTTCCAGAACTTAGAAATATATTGGCTACCACGGTCCGAAGTAATTTTATCGGGCAAGCCATGAAGACGAAATATATCTTGGGCAAAAACTTCAGCCATGCGACTAGCCGTAGGTAAGCCCTCCAGAGGAGAGAAATTGGCCATCTTGGTAAATGAATCTACCGTTACCATAATGCAAGAACAGGACTCGGATAAGGGTAAATCCACAATGAAGTCGGTAGACAGGTTTCCCCACGGCCTTTGGCGTAAGTCAGGCTGAGTAAGGAGACCCAACGGTTTGCCTGTTGGATTCTTAGCCATGGCGCAAACCGGGCATGCCTTTATGTAGGACTGGACTTCTTCTTGAAGGTTGGGCCAGTAAAACGAGCGTCAAATAAGTTCAATGGTGTTTGCCTGGCCTCGATGTCCTGCAACTCGGCTGTCATGGCACCAGTAGAGAATCCTCTTGCAGAGATGTCCTGAAGGTATGTAAAGTCGGTTCTTATAGAACCAGAGACCATCCTTGATGCGAAACTGAGATGCCAAGCGTTTATCTCTAATGCAGGGTTCAGAGTCCGAAGCCTCTTTGACCTCCTGCAGGAAAGTATGTAGATGTGCCACTATGCGAGTAGATGGAAACATAAGTTCGGGTGAGAGGCGACCTGAGTCAGTAACCAACTTCTTGCGAGACAAGGCGTCGGCTAGGACATTCTCAGAGCCTGGTAGATAGGTAATGGTGAAATCGTATTGGGAAAAAAAGTAAGCCCATCGCGCTTGGCGAGAATTGGCACATTCGAGGGAATGCAGGACCTTTACATTCTTATGGTCCGTACGTATGACGAAGGGAATGCTGGCACCCAACAGCAGATGTCGCCATTCCTCAAAGGCCAGTTTCATTGCTAGTAACTCCTTTTCAAGGACAGTATAGTGAAGTTGACTGATGGTCAGAGTGCGAGAGAGGTAGACCACAGGGTGTTCTATTCGTTCGAACTCCTGGAGCAAGGCAGCACCAATGGCGGCGGAAGAGGCATCAGTTTCCACGATAAACTGTTTAGTTTGATCGGCCTGGAGCAATATGGGCACTGAGCAAAACAGAGTCTTGAGATGTCTGAAACTAGACTCTGCCGCCGAGGACCATACAAAAGTTCCGGATGATTTCTTGAGAAGTGTTGTTATGGGTAACACCATCTCAGAGAACCGGGGTATAAATCTTCTGTAAAAGTTTGTTAAACCCAAGAATCTCTGAACCTCCTTGACAGAGGTGGGAGAAGACCACTCCAAAATGGCAGACACCTTACGAGGATCCATGGAGATACCGTGGTCAGACAAAATGAACCCCAAATAGGGAATGCTAGAGACCCCGATACTGGCATTTCTCACTCTTGGCAAAACAAAAGAGTTGATGGCTGGAAGGTTTAGAATGAATCTTGACCTCTGGCATTGCTCTGGGCAACCCTCCAGACCATCGTTCTTCGCCTGCCAAGCCATTACAAAAGGGGAAAAACCATATGCAAATCAGGCTTGGTCCCACCCCCAAAGGGGTAGTCCAGCCCGAACTGCTAGGTCACATCCCTTTTGCACGAGACCACAAGCATCCCAGACATGTTTCAGCCTTGTTGGGCGTCATCAGTGAGGAGTAGCTTGGGTCTCTAGGCCCAGCAGGCAAGAGACCCACGTCTGGGCATACCCTTCCCACTCGGGGTGACAATAGCAGTTCGGGCTGGACTGCCCCTTTTGGGGTGGGGCCAAGCCTGATTTGCATATGGTCTTTCCCCTTCTGTAATGGCTTGGCAGGCGAAGAACGGTGGTCTGGAGGGTTGCCCGGAGCAATGCCAGTGGTTAAGATTCATTCTAAACCTTCCAGCCATCATCTCTTTGTTTTTGCTTTGTCACCCTGAGTGGGACGGGTATGCCCAGACGTGGGTCCCGTGCCTGCTGGGCCTAGAGACCCAAGCTACTCCTCACTGATGAGCCCCAACAAGGGCGAAATATGTTTGGGGATGCTTGTGGTCTCGTGCAGAAGAGATGTGACCTAGCAGTTCGGGCTGGACTGCCCCTTTTGGGGTGGGGCCAAGCCTGATTTGCATATGGTCTTTCCCCTTCTGTAATGGCTTGGCAGGCGAAGAACGGTGGTCTGGAGGGTTGCCCGGAGCAATGCCAATGGTTAAGATTCATTCTAAACCTTCCGGCCATCACCTCTTTGTTTTTGCTTTGTCACCCCTAGTGGGACGGGTATGCCCAGACGTGGGTCCCGTGCCTGCTGGGCCTAGAGACCCAAGCTACTCCTCACTGATGAGCCCCAACAAGGGCAAAACATGTTTGGGGATGCTTGTGGTCTCGTGCAGAAGGGATGTGACCTAGCAGTTCGGGCTGTACTGCCCCTTTTGGGTTGGGGCCAAGTCTGATTTGCATATGGTCTTTCCCCTTCTGTAATGGCTTGGCAGGCGAAGAACGGTGGTCTGGAGGGTTGCCCAGAGCAATGTCAGTGGTTAAGATTCATTCTAAACCTTCCAGCCATCACCTCTTTGTTTTTGCTTTGTCACCCCGAGTGGGACGGGTATGCCCAGACGTGGGTCCCGTGCCTGCTGGGCCTAGAGACCCAAGCTACTCCTCACTGATGAGCCCCAACAAGGGCGAAACATGTTTGGGGATGCTTGTGGTCTCGTGCAGAAGGGATGTGACCTAGCAGTTCGGGCTGGACTGCCTCTTTTTGGGTGGGGCCAAGCCTGATTTGCATATGGTCTTTCCCCTTCTGTAATGGCTTGGCAGGCGAAGAACGGTGGTCTGGAGGGTTGCCCTGAGCAATCCCAGTGGTTAAGATTCATTCTAAACCTTCCAGCCATCACCTCTTTGTTTTTGCTTTGTCACCCCGAGTGGGACGGATTTGCCCAGACGTGGGTCCCGTGCCTGCTGGGCCTAGAGACCCAAGCTACTCCTCACTGATGAACCCCAACAAGGGCGAAACATGTTTGGGGATGCTTGTGGTCTCGTGCAGAAGGGATGTGACCTAGCAGTTCGGGCTGGACTGCCCCTTTTGGGGTGGGGCCAAGCCTGATTTGCATATGGTCTTTCCCCTTCTGTAATGGCTTGGCAGGCGAAGAACGGTGGTCTGGAGGGTTGCCCGGAGAAATGCCAGTGGTTAAGATTCATTCTAAACCTTCCAGCCATCACCTCTTTGTTTTTGCTTTGTCACCCCGAGCGGGACGGGTATGCCCAGACGTGGGTCCCGTGCCTGCTGGGCCTAGAGACCCAAGCTACTCCTCACTGATGAGCCCCAACAAGGGCAAAACATGTTTGGGGATGCTTGTGGTCTAGTGCAGAAGGGATGTGACCTAGCAGTTCGGGCTGGACTGCCCCTTTTGGGGTGGGGCCAAGCCTGATTTGCATATGGTCTTTCCCCTTCTGTAATGGCTTGGCAGGCGAAGAACGGTGGTCTGGAGGGTTGCCCGGAGCAATGCCAGTGGTTAAGATTCATTCTAAACCTTCCAGCCATCACCTCTTTGTTTTTGCTTTGTCAACCCGAGTGGGACGGGTATGCCCAGACGTGGGTCCCGTGCCTGCTGGGCCTAGAGACCCAAGCTACTCCTCACTGATGAACCCCAACAAGTACGAAACATGTTTGGGGATGCTTGTGGTCTCGTGCAGAAGGGATGTGACCTAGCAGTTCCGGCTGGACTGCCCCTTTTGGGGTGGGGCCAAGCCTGATTTGCATATGGTCTTTCCCCTTCTGTAATGGCTTGGCAGGCGAAGAACAGTGGTCTGGAGGGTTGCCCGGAGCAATGCCAGTGGTTAAGATTCATTCTAAACCTTCCAGCCATCACCTCTTTGTTTTTGCTTTGTCACCCCGAGCGGGACGGGTATGCCCAGACGTGGGTCCCGTGCCTGCTGGGCCTAGAGACCCAAGCTACTCCTCACTGATGAGCCCCAACAAGGGCAAAACATGTTTGGGGATGCTTGTGGTCTAGTGCAGAAGGGATGTGACCTAGCAGTTCGGGCTGGACTGCCCCTTTTGGGGTGGGGCCAAGCCTGATTTGCATATGGTCTTTCCCCTTCTGTAATGGCTTGCCAGGCGAAGAACGGTGGTCTGGAGGGTTGCCCGGAGCAATGGCAGTGGTTAAGATTCATTCTAAACCTTCCAGCCATCACCTCTTTGTTTTTGCTTTGTCACCCCGAGTGGGACGGGTATGCCCAGACGTGGGTCCCGTGCCTGCTGGGCCTAGAGACCCAAGCTACTCCTCACTGATGAACCCCAACAAGGGCGAAACATGTTTGGGGATGCTTGTGGTCTCGTGCAGAAGGGATGTGACCTAGCAGTTCGGGCTGGACTGCCCCTTTTGGGGTGGGGCCAAGCCTGATTTGCATATGGTCTTTCCCCTTCTGTAATGGCTTGGCAGGCGAAGAACGGTGGTCTGGAGGGTTGCCCGGAGAAATGCCAGTGGTTAAGATTCATTCTAAACCTTCCAGCCATCACCTCTTTGTTTTTGCTTTGTCACCCCGAGCGGGACGGGTATGCCCAGACGTGGGTCCCGTGCCTGCTGGGCCTAGAGACCCAAGCTACTCCTCACTGATGAGCCCCAACAAGGGCAAAACATGTTTGGGGATGCTTGTGGTCTAGTGCAGAAGGGATGTGACCTAGCAGTTCGGGCTGGACTGCCCCTTTTGGGGTGGGGCCAAGCCTGATTTGCATATGGTCTTTCCCCTTCTGTAACGGCTTGGCAGGCGAAGAACGGTGGTCTGGAGGGTTGCCCGGAGCAATGCCAGTGGTTAAGATTCATTCTAAACCTTCCAGCCATCACCTCTTTGTTTTTGATTTCTCAGGCTTGGCCAGTAAACTGTTCTCCTTAAGTCGAGTAAGTACTGCCCGTACATGCTGTTCATGTTCTTCCTTGTTGATGGAAAATACAAGAATATCATCTAGATAGATGATCACTGAAACAAATAAGAGATCCGAAAACATGCGGTCCATAAATCTTTGGAAAGCTGCGGGAGCGTTAACTAGCCCAAAGGGCATAACTCTGTATTCAAACAATCCGAATGGTGTTCGAAAAGCAGTCTTTTGGCGGCTTCTCTGTCTCTCCAAATCCTTTGGTGCCTCTTTCAGTTTTGCTCTGTTCCTGAACTTCTTATGTGATGTGAAAGAAAGCATTTTTCTCCCCTTCTCTGATGTTCCAAGGTTGTTTCCCATGGTTGTGTATTAAGATCTTTATGTCCCCTCTATAATGAGGGTTGATTACTCTGGCCATGATGTCTAGACTATGCCTCCATGTCAGCCCTGATTTAGAAGCTAGTCTAATGTAAGTTCTCTTAGGTGGAGACAAACCTAGACCTGTGGGAATTAACTGCCTCTCTCCTGATTATATAGTTATCTCTGCACTACTATGTAAATCAAAATCGATAGAATCATCAGTTGCCACCGTAAGTGCAGAGGCTTTTGAACTTAGATTATTGAACTTCAGGGTCCCCCAACCTTTGTCAGCTGTACCAGATCCTACTGCTGACACCATATGTGATAGGTCAGAAGAAGGATACAGAACAGTTTGTGGCATGCTTGACTTTCTTCTGTTAAAATAATAACTAAAAAGGCCTCACTATTCCTAATCTATGGATTTCTCTGCCCAAACAAACTAAGTAAGGTGCTTGTTGTCTTTTGCGAAGTCCAAAGTAAACAGTCTGTTCTCTGTCCAAAGCTAAGCTGCGCTGTCCCTGCCACTAAGACAAAAATAACAAAAGACCCAGAGAATGACTCCCTTCTCCTGGGTAGGCTTCCTCAGTATTAGTAGACAATTGTGAGATACATTTTAGCTATATATTGGATTTGTTTATTTATTTTATTTATTTATTTTATTTGTTGCTAGCGTCCAAGACCCAGAGGTAGCACAGCGCTAGCAAAGGTTACATTATAGTCAGTGCATTGTGATAGGGAGGTTACAAAGTAGTAGCGGAGAAGGTACAGTTTTCGTTACAGGCAATACATTTCAGGTATAAGTCGGTAGTATTTAGGCATATTTGTTCAACTTTGCAGTTTTTACTTTCGTGTTCCAGAGAGTGGGAGTGACAATGATGAATCTCGTTCCTCCAGCTCCTTTTCTGACGAATCTCGGGGTAATTAAGAGGTGGAGGAGGAGGATTGCAGGTTGCGTTTGTTGGACTTTTTGAGTTCCTATGCAGGATTTTTTCAAGTCTTTGGCTCCCCTACCAGTTCTATTTGTAAACTTCTCCTCCTCAACGATATCAGCATCATTAATTCATGTACAATGTCCTTCTTAAGTGTCTCCGAAAGTCTCCCCTGCTCTGAGATTACCAGGGATACTGAATGCCTCTTAATATGGTCCTTGTCCTCTGTGTTTCTGCAGTTCTTTAAATCCTTATGGATAAGACATGTAATATATTTTTCTCCTCTTCTGTTTCTATGTCTTTCTCTTTTAGGTATTTATTACAGACCCAATAGTTATTCTTGTGTACTTGCTCAGTTCTTATATAACTGAGACGAGTAAAAGAAGTTTCAAACTGTTTCTCTTTTTCCTTTTTTTCAGACCGCTCACTGGGACAAGTAGGCTCAGTCCCAAAATGTTTCAGGCCACTCACTGGGATAAATAGGCTGAGTGTACCCCATCTTCCCTCCCGGGTCTCCAGCTATTCCTGTTACCTTACTGTCTATGGGTTGGTTTCACCAGCTTCTTCACAGGATAGCTTCGGTTCTCTCTCCGATTCCTTCTATTTCTTCTCTGTGGCTCTGTTGCACCAATGCTACAGCAGTCTCAGTGTTGTTGCCAGACTGAACAGTCCACATTTACTGGGTCACACCACCACTCTCGACTCACTCCTTCTTTTGGGGTTTTCGTTTCCCTCTCTCCCTCTACGGCTTCCAGTTTCCTTAGTACTTCTTGACCACAGCAATTTGTGGTTTCCTCCCGACTGAGGATTTCCAGTCTCTCTCAGCACTCCTGACTTGGCTGGTTTGAATCTCTTGGGTCTCAATTATCCTGGACAGTAGTCAATCTTCAGTTTTTATAATTGGTTGCTGTGTCCCCAGTGGAAGAATATAGTATTTCTCTCTTTTTGTTGATCACTCTTCATGGTTTGCTCATTCTTCTTCATAACAGTTCTGTTGGTTTCCAACCATTGAGTAATCAATATTATTCACTCAACTTTCTTCTTCTTCACAGTAGTTTTAATGCATTGATCCTCAGTTCAGATCGTGGATCTTATGTCACAATAACAAATAGTGTTTGGCTTGATGGATGCCTCTAGAGTTCTGATGTTACTGTTGTTCTAGAGGAGAGTGATCTAGGAGCTCCTCTGCAGAAAAGGGAGCCTTTGTCCCCCAGAGCAGAGTGTTCCCCTGTGAGGTCCCGCATGCCGCCACCCCTAGGGGGATTATTGCGTAGCATGCTTACCACACTAGCCTTACAAGGAAAGGCTCCACTCTGGGGAGAAGTGACTGAATCCTGCAATTCGTCACAATGTACTGTTTTTATATGCTCCATTTTTGCAAATGTGTAGATCACCTTATTCGGAAAGTTGACCAGTGCATTTCCATGTGGCTTTGCTGCAGGGCAAATGATGCGCTGACCAGCCCCTTTGAATACATTAGTTTCAGGCGCATGCTCCTTATACCAATGTGTTACAGGGGCCTATCACTGTGAAATGCCAACCCCCCACACCCACCCGCCCCCCTCGGAAAGGCATTTTTATCTGTTGCTTTCAGGGACAGAAATGCAAATGGGAGGGCAGTGGTTCAAACTTCTGTTGTCACAATTGAAATTAAATGCACTACAGAGTCTGGAATGAGCATGTCAAGCAATGCACAACCTCCTCTACCTGCCTCTCCCGCACTCCTGTTTAAAACAGATGCAGAAGGGTGAGTTTGTTTTCTGTGCATTTTAAAGCACATCATGGTTGTGATTTCGGGATGAGCTTTAAAATGAATAGAAACCCCTTGATTTGTGCAAACGCTCAAAGTGGTGAAAAAGGGCATCTAAATGTGTGCAGCTAAGATGCATGCATTCTAATGCCCTTTGTGTGTTTGAATGCAACTGTCTTGGCACAAGTGATCTGCCCCTATTCCTTTATTGTGGGATACCTGAATTCTACCGAAATACTGTCAATCATAGCTTCGCTGTGGTATATATTATTCTTAATCCTTTCATTTTTTATGTTATATACTTACCCATGCAAGCGTCAGTAGTTACCACGATCGTGGATTCAATTGGACATGACAGACTAATGACAGCTCAACAGTTCTAAACCACTACATTTTATGATGCAAGCTTTTTGCTGTACTACATTCACACACTCCATAATTACAATTTCAATGTAAAAAGAATATACATAGAGACTATTCTGAAATGATACATAAGGTTTTTGATGCTTCTATAATGTGCAAGTATCGTCATAATCACCCATTACTTTAAAAGTGTAAGTGTATGGTGGTATAGTGAAATAATGATTAACCCATAATATTACTTAACTTGAATATTAGCGGATTTATGTCATTTACTCCATATTGGGTGAATAAATCATTCAAATAATTGAATTACCGAAATTGTTTTGAACTGGTTTAATTAAGTCCAAACAATACTTGGTTACTTAGCACTTTTTTCAGATTGCTTTGTATATAATTTGATGACAATTCGGTGTACTTGCCTCTTAACAAAAAGGTATGGTGTTACGAAACTGTTAAGCATCTAACTGTATTTAAATGTATAAGTGGCACTAAAAATGCCAATGGGAAATAAAATGGGATCCGACACTTCATTGGCAACCCGTGCAAGAAACAATGTGGTGCAGCATTTAGGACACCCTTCAGTTACTCCAACTGGTATATAGGAAGAATTGTATTGACATAGTCACATGATGGTCCTCTTTGGGAATAAATTGAAGAGTTGGAGGGAGTTGATTTAGCCTATACAAAATAGATTGTTATCACCGAGGCTCTGGGCCCCGCTCCGAAATCAGCACTCCATGACATACGTTTTCTAACTAAGGAAGAGGTTCTGGCCCAAACAAACAGGGAAGACCCGGGTAGTGTATTGCTGATGAAGCAGATCACGTGTCCTTACGTGGCTGGCCTCTGCGTTCAGCACGTTGAGCTTCAATTTAGCTGAATCAAATGCATCCAGATAAATATTTGTATTGGTATTTTGCATAAGCAACAAACAATAACAACCCCCCGCCCCTCCAATCCCCTGCAGCCACCACTCCCCTGCCCCATATGATTCTCCTGAGACTTTTATTCATTCGAGTTCCCCCTGGTGTGCAGCCCCCATACCAAAAAAGGCATACCACATGATTACATCAGTCAAGCATTTAGAGAACATAGCCACCCTTTGCATTCAATTCCCCCCACTCCTGTGTTCCCCCACCGGTCAATTCCTTCCCCCCAACCCAATTGCTTCCGACTCCCCTCCCCACTCTGTGCCATTCACCTCCCCATTCCCACCCTTTATGGGGGCTTCAAATCTGCAGCGGAGCACAACTCATTCAACATATGGCTCCAGTCTACCGTAACCCTTTCCTCCTGCTCGGGGTCCCGTATTTTCTGCAATACCTCTAACTTCACCATCCCCTACCTGCGTACATCTGGAATCCAATGCACTACAGAAGGACCCTGGGGCTTCTTCCAGGCGATGGCAATCAGCAGCTCACTAATCTTGGACATAATAACTGCCTCCCAGTAACGCACAATAACTGCACATCCCCACATCATGTGCCAGTGCCCTGCCGGCCCCATCCCACAATGTGTCTTGAGCCGGACTTCCTTGAGTTCCAGAAACTCCACAAGACTTTCCTCTTCTCTTCCTCTTTCTCTCTCCCTCTCTCTTGCTAAACCCTTCCTCCCTCTCCTGCTTCCCTCCTTTGTTCTCATCCCCAACTTGCTCAGTAAGCTGATTAGTCGCCTAGTGCACCTCCAGAGCCTCACAAATCCCAGGCCCCCCGCCAGTCCTGCACTTGCCTCTGGGCCTCTGCGCGTCTGCCTTGCACTACTGCACTCAGAATATGTTCGACGTGAGTGGCACCCACTCTGCACTTAATCCTGGCCCCTGCTGGACTGGGCAATTTGTCCCCACCCCCTCCCTCGCACTACTGTCTGTGTACTTGCACAACCTTGTATGCACTAAGCTTAGCATGTTTGTCTGTCATGCCCTTCTCTATCTACCCTCCCTAGCTGGCTTTACCTGCATGCATAAGCGCATTGTCGACCAACCTTTTTGTCTTGTATGTTCCTCCTCCCTCATGACTAGTTATTGCTGTTAGATCATTCCGAATCTTCAAGGCATAAGAATGCCAAAGATATCCCCTTGTTCCCTCCCCGCCTAGAAGCGCTTTGAAGCACTTCACTTTACAAATAACCAATTACAATTACATTTACAATTACAATGCGGACAGTCCTGACTGAGGGTGTCATTCACAGCAAGAATCTTGCCCGGGGTCTCATAAACTCTATGCAAAATGTTGAACTGAATAAATTGGAACCAAGCATTTCTTGAGACCTTTCGGACCTGCCCCCAGACCTTTGCCCATTCCTTCTCCGATATTTGATGCCCCATATCCCGTTCCCACTTGTCTTTTACCCCAGATCATTCAAAGGGAGCCCACTCCTCACTGCTTGGTAAATATGAGATGTTGTCCCCACCTCCGTCCCAATCAAGCATCACCTGCATCAGCGGACCCACACTAGGCTCTTCTGGCATCTCCCCCCATATTGCAGGCCACTGTGGGATGTATTGACCGACTCCGCTATGCTATGCAGCATCACCCTGCTAGTTATGGTGAAAGACATGGCAACAATGGCAGCAAAACCCTTTGTGCATGCCAAAAACCTACAAAAACCTACAAAACCTGTGTGTTTCAGCACACAAAAAGAGGGATGCACAACCTGCCACCCATGGTGCAAGTGCGGTGGAATAAAGGACACCCTGCAGAAAATGTGCCAGTGGGCCCCATGACCAGCAAACAGAGTGCAGAGAGAGAAGCAGCACTTTGCAAGGAAACCCCAAAATGTGCCTACAAATGACATTTGCTTTGTTGCCAAAAACTCCAAAATGCCCATAACACAACACTTCTCAACATTCACAATATTGCCTGGTGCTAAAATTCATGTATCTAATGAAGTATTGTGAAAAATACAAAGTCCTAATGTGAAGAGCAAAACATTCTTCAGACAAACTGGATTGTCTGAAAAGTGACAGCCCATGCCAAAATGTGGGTGCAGTACTCTGGGCTACCTGAATGACAGCTGTCTGATGAGTTACTAATGAAACTTTAAAGTGAGTTAAAACTAAAAGTCTGCTGGATTAGCAAACATAAAAAGGATTGTTGCCAAAAAGGAATACAGATTTTAGTTGTGTTTTTGATCCCACAGATTTTAACGCTAAGAAAGTAATGTATTTATGTTTAATGCAACACATTTGGTTTTTGCTGGATTTAAGAAGTTAATTAGCCTGGCTGAGCTGCAAGAACTGGAAAAGCAGGTTTCTCCCAGAAGGAAGGCCTTCCTCTCAGCAGAAACTCCCTGGGAGATGCTAATTGCAGGTTAGAACAGACTCTTGTCTACAGAAAGAGAAGGAACAATTACAAGCCTTTCAGCCCAGGAAGCCGAGGTGTGAAGGTGGTCGTAAACTCTCTTGGAAGGAACAAACAAGGAGATGATTCTTGCCTTAACTAGATTGTTATATAAAATCAATGAACAATTGGAAAGTAAAAACTTAAATATAACATAAAATTAATATTGACACGAAGAACAAATTTACTTTTGTAAATGATGTACATATAGTATATACTTATAGTGGTTCTATGAATTTTGTAGGTGCATACAGATACTGGTTTTTAAAAAAAGTGAGATCTTTGCAGGTGTACTTGTGAAAAGTACTTATATGCATAAATGAATAGATGTAAATTAGCAAACTGTGTTTAATGAAAAAACTGAATATGATTCGTAATTTGTATAGCAAACTCAAATGATAGCTGTGTTTTATTTGTTTTATGTTAAAGTAATTTTTTGTAAACAAACGTTATGATAATATTGTTTGTAAAAAGTTTATTATAAAATATAAACTGTAAACAACTATTTAAATAAAAAAAAAAAACAAACAAGGACGGGTGCTCCTGAACTGCAGGGAGACAAAAAAGGGACGGACCATCTATTGCTAAACATGAATGAACAATTTTTAAAAGACTCATAACCTGTTATTCAAAGTGGTGAAAAATATAAAAAGGACAGAGTTGTTAATCTAATTTTTGGCTGCATCTGTGAAGAGGCGGTAGAACTGCGTGACATGTTCTGGACATGAAGGGCAACATATGTGGTTTTATGCTAAATGTATTCATGTTAGAATTGTGAAAATGTATGCACACATCCCTAGGTTAAACACACACATTTGTGGAAATTTGCATACAATTTGGAAATTGTGTTCATAGCGAAAAGGACAAAATTCTGTAGAAAGTTGAGACAAGATCCCACCGCTGCAGGGTTTTGAGGAATAGCTGCTACATAAAATATGGCATCTTTGGGTGTGATTTGTATAAAGGTGACCAATGTAGAAATGTACATTTAGTATCAAATCTGATTTGGAGACCAGTTGCTAAAGGGAGGTCTCCGAGGACTGTAAACCAAACCATAAAATGTGACATCATCCGGCCTTGATCTAATCACTCAAATTACAAGGCAGAGATGAATTTTGATCCTATCCCAGCTCACAGGGGCAAGATTAGCTAAACCGGCTCATACACCCACTTTGTGATGTCATGTTGAAGCATAAATAGAGACAGCGGACAACACATAGGGACTCACAGATCCACTGACTTTCCGGATTCCGGCGAAGCACTCTGATCCAGCATTCTACATCCAGCTTTAATATTCTTCCAGATCCAGAAGCCAAGACTCTTGCCAGCAATACAGAACTATTGATTTCCAGCAAGGCCCAAAACTTCAAATGTATTCTCTCCACACAGTGAAGCGCTGTGTGGTGTGAGAAGGCCTTTTGAACCAGTATCCTGAGATTCTCTGGGTTGCCACCACTAGGCTTGCCTGAAGAACTCGCTATCCAGCTGATTCAAATACACACAGACTAGGAGGGCAGATCCTGTGCAAACCCGGCGACCGGCCTAGCTGATCCAGTACCGTGCCTGGTGTGCTGTCTTTCCTAAACCAGACCCAATCCAATGACCAGAGCTGCCGGTCCAATTTCATATCTTATCCTGTGAGTATTAATAGGAAGAACTGTGGCCCATAGTATATTTGCATTGTCTTATCCCTATCTCAAACCCATCCCTTCTTTCATTCAGAACCAGTATTGTTAGAACTATCTTTACGCTGACCCTTTTCTCATCTGAAGAAGTAGAGTTCCACAGCAGGCGGGTTACACTGATTACGTGACTGTAAGATCCCTCTGTGGTATTCGCTTTTTCATAGTCATCCTCTAGTGTAAGCAAACCCATTTGTCATTTTCAAAAGTGAATTTCTGTTTCTATTCTCGCGCCTATCTCGCAAAAACGACTCTTACAAAAACCTCTATAACTCCCTCAGTTTATGTGATAAAAACGAAATGTCAACTCCTACTTGTACCTAACATCCGTAGCTATCCAGAGAACCATTGTGATTCTCCCGTTATGGTGAATATCGCGCAAGGAAAAGTTTGCCGCAAATTACAATTCTGAAAGAATTCTATACGTGTGAAATAACTTTAAATTGTTTCTTACTTGGACTTTGAGATTTCAAATGCTTTCTTTGGACTAAATCATTGTTTGTGACTGTGTGCAACTGTTCAAAGTGGCTCCCATAGGAATTTACAACAATTTAAGTATTTTTGACCATATCTGGTTTTTTGCCTAGTCAATTCTAAAGACAATTTCAAAGCCATCCCGACAGCTGAAAAGTCCATTCTCTTTTTCTCTTGTGTTTTATGGGGGAAAGTGGGGCTGATATTCTTTTTGATTTGTGGTATTCCTGAATACCTGCTCTCTCCTCACATCTTTTTAACTGCCTATTGGGGGGGGTTGAGGGGTGTTGCAGGGAGAACCTCTAACCATAGTGTCATCTGTCCAAACCAACAGAAATTTATTCTTTGCTGTGCTGCATATGTTTTTGGTGCTCATTACTTGTTTCATATTGTCTTAAAGGTACTATTCTGTGTTTTGTCACCCCATTGGTGATTGTTGTATATCTATTAAAATATATTGTGATTACATTTTAAATACATAAATAAATATTTACCTTTGCAAACTAGCCTGATTTCTGGTTCAGTGTGACCGGGGAGGGTCTCAGGAGAATGGTGTGATATGAGTGGTGTATCGTTCAGAATATTGAACTTATAGACAAAAATAAATAAGGGATTCAGTTGTGCACTACATGCTGGGCTTTGACCTGGGTGTGTGCCGAATTTAAATCACTTACAGCTTGGGGGCTTGTCGCTGGATCCTGAATTAGACATACCACTCGTGACAGTCTAACACAGCGTGCTAGCCGACGGGGTACATACACCTTGTTGGGTTACCATACTGTGCTACACTGTAGAAGCACCCCTCAAAAGAAATATTCAAAGGAGGTGGGCCTGTTTGTAAAAGTAAAGTAACCCTGAGATAAGCCAGAAGGAAATTAATATTCCCGGAATGGCGACCCCTGTGGAAATCAATATTGCAAGGGAACACCTACTGCACAAATTGTTTGTCAGGGGTGAATGGCTAGAACAGGACGAACAGGTATGGCTGCAGGGAATAAAACAAGAAATCACTGAAATCAACCTTAATATCTGGCAGGATAAGGGGCCACTACATCAAGCACTTAGCGAATTGTAAATGCCCCCTAAAATAAAAGATGAGCAATGCAAAATTGTCAAAATAGCGGCCTACCTATACCTCCACATAGGAGTCATACAGGAAAAGTACGCAGACCAGGTAGATTTCACAAAGAGGCAAGGTGAAGCACTGCAGAAAATCCAGATCAATCTGGACTCTGCAGAGAAAAGACTCCAGAGTAGCCAAGAATCTGAAACAGAGGCTAGGCAGTATGCCAGCAAACTCCAAGAAGATCTGGCTCTCTTACTGCAAAAGAATGCAGAGCAAGATGCCCAGGTACTGACACTCCAGAAAGAGTGTCAAGAAAGGTTGGATTCTCTACAACAGAGTCAACAAAATCTGGAGCAACAATTAACTTTCAATAGAGCCTGCGCAGAGCAGGTAGTCACCCTACAAAACCGCCTTCAATCTTTAAAAGAGGAAAATAATAAATTAATTATCAAAGACCTAGAATCCCAAGCAGAGTTTGATGAGGAGCGGCAGAAAGCTGGGGCACTTAAAAAGCAGAGGGACGACCTGGCTGAACAGAGGGGCACTCTAAGTCAGGAGAGGGACGCCTTAGACCAAGAAGTCAGCCATTTAAAAACAAAGTTAGAAGAAAATCACCTGGCCCTTCAGGAACTTGGTGAAATCAAAATGGATTACAAAGAGCTAATAGAGCACACCAGGCGGGTGGAGGATGCCTTGGAAATAAGCAATCAGACCAGTAAGGACCAAACTCAGGAGGTGTGTCTCCTGCAGCAGAAATTGGCCCAATACTCCCAATTCAGTCAGGAAGCACAGAGAGACAATGAGGCTCTCTGTGAAAAGAATGACAGGCTCCACCAACAGATAGCCATGCAAGAACAACTCATAGAGACCATTAAGGCCTTAATAGAGGAGCAAAAAGGTCAGATTTTGGCATGTCATCAGGAAATAGGGGCTGAAAAGATGAGGTAAAATGGGAGGGAGAAACCTCTGAACATAACCTCAGGAACCCTGGCATCAGGGACTTTAATCCCTTCAGTTCCATGGACTCTGCCACCCCCATGTCCATTGGCTCATGTGAACCAAGGGCCACGGGGGTGATAGACTTCAACACAATGGGAAATGTGGGACTGATAGATCAACGCCTCCCAGAAATGGAGGGGCGGGCATCTATGTACAGGTTCCCAAATATTAGTGCCAGCTTCTCTGATCAGGGAGACTCCAGTGAGTGGAGAATCAGAGAACTGGATCCTCAGAAATATCACCTACCAAGAGATCAGTCAGTCAAACTTGGTAGGGAATTTCATGAGATTAGGCCCACAAAAAGCATTTTAAAAACCTCTTCCCAGCTAGGACAGTGGGGGGGGGGTGTACTCAGCCAATCCTGGGAGCAAGGGAGAGTCAGAAGACTCTTCTGAGTGCCACAGGTCTCAAGAGACTAGGCCCCCACATTCTGCCAGCCATTCCCAAGCTTGCAGAATCAGGGAGAGCCTAGAGGATCAGACAGCCACCTCTGGTGGCAGTGCCTCTGAGTCAGAGGATGAGTGGACCACGGTGACCAGAACTAAAAAGGCCAACAAAATTAAGAGAGCCCTATTGAAAGATTCCCTGAAACAAACCAAGGCTATTCGGAGCGTCATAACGCCCTACCATGAAAATGCCAAATATTCAGTTTGGGAGCACCTTTAATTGTTTGAGCAAATGATGGAGACTTTCCACCTGAAGGACACCCAAAACTGTATTCAGTATGTCAAGTGGACATTTTCACCTGAATACTCCAGCTTCTTTGCGGGGCTGGAGGATCAGAACCAATCAAGATGGTCCACATATAGAGCGGCCATCTGAAAGAATTTTTCAATCCATAGAAACCCTCAAGAGGCCCACAAGGCAGCCTACAACCTGCAAAGTGGGGAAGACCAGGCCCCACAAGAATTTGTTCAAGAGTTGAAACGTGCCATTTTTGCAGACCACCAGGAGGGTGCGCACAGACAGCAGGGAATTTACCAATACCTTCTTTCATTTCCTACCCTAAATACATTATGACCCAGCTAGTGAAGGACTTTCATGAGACAAGATCACTAGACTGGGTCATTGAACAAGCATCCCACATTTACGAAGTGCAGAAGCCACTAGAGAGTAAAAGTGCTAATAAAAGTCCAAAACCAACCAACAAGCCTGCTGCTGCTAAGGTGACAGAGGTGAAGGTTGCCCCCATTTTAGATCTGGAGATGGGGGGGGCCTAAAAACATTCCTGTGCAAAATCCTACCAATCAAAGACCCAGAAGGTCCTCGGACCAATCCCAAACAGGGAGTCAGGGAGGTAACCCGACAAATGGGACCCCTAACTCCCCTGACTACTTCAGTCCCTCTTACAAGGGCAACAGACCCATCCTGGGCTATGTGTGGACTCCTCCAGCCCAAGGGGGAGGGGGGATCCAACAATGCAGCTGCCAACCCAGGAAACTTCCCTCCTCACTTTCCCCAGGAGGGCAGTAATCCCCCAAATGCTGGGTTGAATTTTTTTCCCCGGTACTCGCCAAATGTCAACCCCCAAAATATCCCTTCTTCCTTTCCCCACTTCCCTGGGACCAGACAGCCCAATCCGGTAGAGGGGTGGCCAAGGCTGGAGGGGTACCAAAACACTCCCAATCAAGGGCATTACGGGAGAAGGGACAGTTACCCTTCCTGTGATCAACCACGGGTAGACCAGAGGACCCCTTACCAGCCAGAGCGGGTGTCCCAACTGGAGCACCAGGTCCAGAACTTGGCACAGGATCTGGGTCACATGCTGAGGGCTCAACAGAACCCTCAGATGAGCATGGCGACTCAGAACTCCTCAAATCAAGGGTCTGGTGCTCCAGAACAATGACGGGGGAAGGACCCCGACAACCACTGGTACCCAGGGAGGAGGCACAGAGGGAAGGGGGGTGTAAAGCCTTAGAGGAACCTTCCTTCCCCACTTGTGGAAAGCCCCTATAAACCCAGGAACTGGAACCAAAATCTCCTGCCCCCGAAAATCTGCCACCTAAGGAACAGAGGCGGGTAGGTGAAATAAAGAGCCTAAAAAGAACCATTTTGTGGAGGAGGTGCAAATCTTCCAATTTGAAGGAGAGGGGTCCACAGAGGATTCTGGGAAAAAGTTCTTCTCCTTCAGGGATGGGGGAACTCCTCCCAAAGAAAAATGGGTCCCAAGAAATCCTGATTGTGCAGATTTGGGGACCGAGTTAAAACCGCCTAGCATTGAACCCCAGAATGACCAGCAAGAAAGTCACGTTGTTCAAACCAATACTGGTGACTGCCTCCAAACAAAGGGGCGGGCAGCCCAGAATCAGGACCAGGGGAGCCCAAAACTCCCCCCATATTCAACTATCCTGTTTTCTTTGCAGATCGCCAAGCTCACCCCAGGATAATGCCCAAACCTATTCTGGGGACTGCCTCCAAAAAGGGGGGGTGGTCCAGAACCAGAGGAAGAAGAGTCCATAGCCCCCTAAAGCCCTTCTGAGGACTGTCTCCAAAAAGGGGGGACAGCCCCGAATCAGAAAGGGAGGAGCCTGAGACTCCTCAAATCACTGAGTATGAAACTGTGTGCTCAGATACCCAAACTATCCCACTCCATTCTGGGGACCGCCTCCTAGAAGGGGGGAGCAACCCAGAACCAGCCCAAGAGGAACCCCAGTCCTCAGCAACCACCTCTGTTGACTGCCTCCAGAAAGGGGGGGCAGCCCAGAAACAGAACAAGGGGAGCCCGAGACTCCCCAAATAGCGGTGTGTTAAAATTCTGTGCTAGATTCTTCAACACCAACACCGTCTCTTGACACAACCATCCCGGTGTCAGAGTCAGAAATAAACAAATTGACCATCAAGCTTACCCAGAGCACCCATTACCTTTGCTCCTTGGAGGAGAAGGAAGGTAGATTCTACGCCTCCATCAAGGTGCAAGGGCAATGTGCAATTCCAGCACTGGTGGACACTGGATCCCAAGCAACTTTGCTGTCAAAGAGAGTCTTTGAACAGCTAAATTCGGGAAGGGGGGACAAATACCAAATTCCTCTCACCCCTCTTCCTGGACAGCTCCAGAACTTTGACGGGAAGGAAATTCCTGTTGAAGGGTTGCAGAGCTGGAAATTAAAATTGGGCAACACAAAATGAAGCACCCGGTCCTAATTGTGGTGCCAGAGGGAACCCCCTGTCTATTAGGGAATGACATCCTCCGCAGGCTGTCTCCCCTCATAGATTGTGTAAACAAGGTCCTCTGGACCCAGACTCACAGGCCAATTATATTAAAACAAAGCATCAACCATGTTAGTTTAAATGGCACCTTCCACATGGTTGAACAGAAACCGGACCTAATTAGGTTCTACTTTCAAAACAATGACACACCCAACGTCACCGTCATAGCTATGGGACCACCAAACAGTGATGTGAACTCTTCTCCATTTCTGCAAATCAGCCTCCCTTCCAGTCTCAAGTGGCATTCCATCCTGTAGGAAGATACGTTGAAATGTTATACTAATGTACAACCCGAAAATCCCAATACCATAGCCAAAATTGACATCAAACCAGCACAGAACTTAGCTGGCATTCTGAAAAAGGGTGAACAGCTCTTCCTCCCGATTCAGTTAAATGACGGCAAGGAGTCTGTCCTCGCCCGAGTTGACTTGAATAGCAAAGCAAGCTTCATCAGCGAAGCATTATTAAAAAAATTCCCAAAGGACCAGACCCTACCCGCCGTAGAGTCAGTGCAGCAATGGGTAAGGGACCTGGAAGTGCCCCGCTCCAAACATCCTCCGATTAGCAGTTGTATGATCAAAATTTCTAGGGATGAAAAAAGCATAATAGATACTTCTTGGGTTGTGCAATGTGTTCCTTCCGCCTTTTATGTGAGTCAGGACCTCCTCAACCAACTTGATATTAATTTGAACCCTAGTTATTAATGGGATTTAAGAAATGGAGGAGAGGTGACCATCCCAAGACTCACCTAGAGAATCCACCAGTTAAATCTATTAGTGAACATAGATGGGAAATATTGTCAATTGTAACCAATGCAAGTGTCTTTCCCACTGCTGACATCCCCCGAAGATGTGTGGACACAGTAGTGGGAACATTTCCATAACCATGCTATGTTCTATCTTCTAGCATCTGGACTAGCAATCATCCCAAGGATTACCAAGGAGGACCACTCTGGGACCAGGAGGAAAGTCCGAAGGAGCCCGGAGTGCCGCTCCATACTCCCAACCAGAACCAGTAATACGCCCAACCAGAACCAGCAATACGCCCAACCAGAACCAACAATATTCCTGACCAGCACTGATGGGAGAAGCGACTGAAGTTCTCCACATGGACAGAAAAAGAACATCCCAATCTCCTGACTTCCCCTTGACGGGAGGTCAAAACCAAGTCGGGAGGGGTGCTCTGTGGGATGTATTGACCCACTCCGCTATGCTATGCGGCATCACCCTGCCAGTTATGGTGAAAGAAACGGCAAAAATGGCAGAAAAACCCTTGTGCGCGCCAAAAACCTACAAAAACCTACAAAACCTGTGTACTTCAGCACACAAAAAGAGGCATGCACAACCCATGGTGCATGTGCATGTGGGGTGGAATAAAGCACACCCTGCAGAAAATGTGCCAGTGGGCCCCAGGGCCAGCAAACAGAATGCAGAGAGAGAAGCAGCACTTTGCAAGGAAACCCCAAAATGTGCCCACAAATGACATTTGCTTTGTTGCCAAAAACTCCAAAATGCTCATAACACAACATTTCTCAACATTCACAATCTTGCCTGATGCTAAAATGCATGTATCTAATGAAGTATTGTGAAACATACAAAGTCCTAATGTGAAGACCAAAACATTCTTCAGACAAACTGGATTGTCTGAAAAGTGACAGCCCATGCCAAAATCTGGGTGCAGTACCCTGGGCTACCTGAATGACAGCTGTCATATGAGTTAATGATGATCCTTTAAAGTGAGCTAAAACTAAAAGTCTGCTGGATTAGCAAACATAAAAAGGAGTGTTGCCAAAAAGGAATACAGATTTTAGTTGTGTTTTTAATCCCACAGATTTTAAGGCTAAGAAAGTAATGTATTTATGTTTGATGCAACAAATTTGGTTTTTGCTGGATTTAAGAAGTTAATGAGCCTGGCTGAGCCTCAAGAACTGGAAAAGCAGGTTTCTCCCAGAAGGAGGGCCTTCCTCTCAGCAGAAACTCACTGGGAGATGCTAATTGCGGGTTAGAACAGACTTGTGTCTACAGAAAGAGAAGGAACAATAACAAGCCTTTCATCCCAGGAAGCCGAGGTGTGAAGGTGGTCGTAAACTCTCCTGGAAGGAACAAACAAGGAGGGGGCTGCTCCTCGACTGCAGGGAGACAAAAAGGGGCAGACCATCTGTTGCTAAACATGAACAATTAACAATTTTTAAAAGACTCATAACTTATTATTCAAAGTGGTGAAAAATATAAAAAGGACAGAGTTGTTAATCTCATTTTTGGCTGCACGTGTGTAGAAGCGGTAGAACTGTGTGACATGTTCTGGACAGGAAGGGTAACATATGTGGTTTTATGCAAAATGTATTCATGTTAGAATTGTGAAAATGTACACACACATCCCTATGTTAAACACACACATTTGTGGAAATTTGCATAAAATCTGGAAATTGTGTTCATAGAGAAAAGGACAAAATTCTCTAGAAAGTTGAGACAAGATCCCACCGCTGCGGGGTTTTGAGGAATAGCTGCTACATAAAATATGGCATCTTTGGGTGTGATTTGTATAAAGGTGACCAATGTAGAAATGTACATTTAGTATCAAATCCGATTTTGAGACTGCTGGCTAAAGGGAGGTCTCCGAGGACTGTAAAGCAAACCATAAAATGTGACATCATGCAGCCTTGATCTAATCACTCAAATTACAAGGCGGAGATTAATTTTTGATCCTATCCCAGCTCACAGTGGCAAGATTAGCTAAGCCGGCCCATACACCCACTTTGTGATGTCATGTTAAAGCATAAATAGAGACAGCTGACAAAACATAGGGACTCACTGATCCACTGACTTTCCTGATTCCGGCGAAGCACTCTGATCCAGCATTCTACATCCAGCTTTAATATTCTTCCAGATCCAGAGGCCAAGACTCTTGCCAGCAAGAGAGAACTATTGATATCCAGCAAGGCCCAAATCTTCAAATTTATTCTCTCCACCCAGTGAAGCACTGTGTGGTGTGAGAAGGGCTTTTGAACCAGTATCCTGAAATTCTCTGGTTTGCCACCACTAGGCTTGCCTGAGGAACTCGCTATCCAGCTGATTCAAATACCCACAGACTAGGAGGGCAGATCCTGTGCAAACCCGGCGACCAGCCTAGCTGATCCAGTACCGTGCCTGATGTGCTCTCTTTCCTAAACCAGTTCCAATCCAATGACCAGAGCTGACGGTCCAATTTCATAACTTATCCTGTGAGTATTAATAGAAGAACTGTGGCCCACAGCATATTTACATTGTCTTACCCTATCTCAAACCCATCCTATCTTTCATTCAGAACCAGTATTGTTAGAACTATCTTTGCACTGACTCTTTTCTCATCTGAAGAAGTAGAGTATCCACAGCAGGCGGGTTACACTGATCACGTGACTGTAAGATCCCTCTATGGTATTCGCTTTTTCATAGTCATCCTCTAATGTAAGCAAACCCATTTGTCATTTTAAAAGTGAATTTCTGTTTCCATTCTCGCGCCTATCTCGCAAAAACAACTCTTACAAAAACCTCTATAACTCCCACAGTTTTTGTGATAGAAACGACATTTCAACTCCTACTTGTACCTAACATCCGTAGCTATCCATAGAATCCAAAACATTGCAACTCTACCGTTATCGCGAATATCGTGCAAGGAAAAGTTTGCCGCGAATTACAATTCTGAAAGAATTCTACACATGTGAAATAGCTTTAAATTGTTTATTACTTGGACTTTGAGATTTCAAATGCTTTCCTTGGACTAAATCATTGTTTGTGACTGTGTGCAACTGTTCAAAGCGGCTCCCATAGGAATTTACAACAATTTAAGTATTTTTGACCATATTTGGTGTTTTTGCACAGTCGATTCTAAAGACAATATTAAAGCCATCCTGACAGCTGAAAAGTCCATTCTGTTTTTCTCTTGTGTTTTAGGGGGGAAAGTGGGACTGATATTCTGTTTAATTTGTGCTATTCCTGAATACCTGCTCTCTCCTCACATCCATTTAACTGCCTATTGGGGGGTTGAGCGGTGTTGCAGGGGGAACCTCTAACCATAGTGCCATCTGTCCAAACCAACACACAAGTATTCTTTTCTGTGCTGCATATGTTTTTGGTGCTCATTACTTGATTCATAGTGTCTTAAAGATACTATTCTGTGTTCTGTCACCCCATTGGTGATTGTTGTTTAACTATTAAAACATATTGAGATTACATTTTAAATACGTAAATAAATATTTGCCTTGGCAAACTTTCCTTATTCCTGGTTCAGTGTGACAGAGGGGGCGGATCTCAGGAGAAGGGTGTGATATGAGTGGTATATCGTTCAGAATATTGAACCTATAGACAAATATAAATAAGGGTTTCAGTTGTGCACTACACGCTGGGCTTTGACTTGGGTGTGCGCCGGATTGAAATCACTTACACCACCTCCTAGTCACCGCTCCATACATTAAGAAATGTCCCTTGCAAACCTCATACCACATGCTCCATTTTGCAAACGGCATCCGCCTTCCATGCTCAAACAAGTCTGCCATTGTCTGGCACCCCTTCTCCGTAGCCTCAAAATCCCTACTCTCCCAAGTACCTGCCATAACTTCAGATCCGCCCTCCATGGCAGGTCTGCACTATGCAGCCCATGACATGCAACCTCTCAAGAAGCCTTTTCCATACTGTCCGACCCGTCTGAAACACATTTGTCGCCCCTCTGCCCCCTATCGTACCCCACAACAATTCCATCCCTCGCTGAGATGCTGGAAGGGTCCCCACCAGGCCCCACAATAACTCTCCCCTGCCATCCTCTCATGCCAACACTGACTGCAGCTGTAGTGAGGCAAGTTAAGGCCCGTGTCCAATCGCTGTCGCTGCAAGGTCACCAGCGACACCCTTCTTCTCCCTGCATTCCATAGCAGCTCCAACGCCTTCACGTCCAACATCTCAAAGAACACCATTTTGATCACAAAGGGAATCTTAGTGAAATAATAGAGTAGCCTTGGTAGTATGACCATTTTTCAAAGTGCTACCCACCCCATCAGTGATAAAGGCACCTTCTTCCAGAATTGGATTGTGTCCCCTATCCCAGACAGTGCCCTCCCCGTGTTATACACAAACATATCTTCTATATCGTGAACAATGTGGATTCCCAGATACCGGAATGATTCTCCCTCTCAACGTATCCCATATTTCAGAAGAGTAGCAAGATCCTGGCTCGTAAAACCTCCCATTGGGAATAGAAGGGACTTATCTTTATTGATCCGGAACCCTGATAACCTTTGGAAATTCCCAAGTATTTCAAGCAGCATTGACATGTTGTCTCGTGGATTCCCCACATACGACAATAGATCATCTGCATATAAAGAAGCTACATGTTGCACCCCTCCCGCTAGTATCCCTGCATCATTCATCTCCTTTCTAAAGAACCGCGCCAGCAGCTCCAACGCCATAGAAAATAAAATCAGCGTGAACGGGCATCTCTGCTGTGTGCCTCTACTTAGGGTCCAATGCTGCGACATCCAGTCGTTTGTCAATGACATATGTGATGTCATCTTTCATGTCCTGGGTGTTAGTCTTAGGGTGTTAGGTGGTGCGAGTTATGGTTGCTTAGCTTACCATAACTAGCGAATGTCAAGGGTTTTTTGGTTTTACTTTGAACCATAACGTCCCTTTAACAAAGTTTTTTTTACTGAATTATGTATATATGGCAGTGAACTAAAACAAAGGGGCTACACATGTGATATCATCAGTGATGTCATCAATGACATTTGTGATGCCATCTTTCATGTCCTGGGTGGCAGTGTTAGCAGTGCACAGTGGTGCGGGCAGATATGGTGCTTAGCCTACCATAACTGGCGAATTTCAAGGGTTTTTCGGTTTTACTTTGAACCAGAATGTCACGTTTCTGAAGTTTATTTAGTGAATTTCACAGGTTTTTAGTAGCGTAACTTAACCATAACGTCCCCTTAATAAAGTTTTTTTTGAGTGAATTTTACTGGTTTTTAGTAGGGCAACTTAACCATAACGTACCTTGAACAAAGTTTTGTTTACTCATTTGGACAGGTTTTCAGTACAACAACTTAACCATACCGTCCCTTTTGCAAAGTCTTTTTGCTAAAGATGATCGGTTTATAGTAGTGCCACGTAATCATAATGTAATGCAACTTCTGACTTAAACACCTTGCAGAGAATACCCCTTGACAATATGCTCCTGTACAGCACGGTAACGTGTCCCAGAATCCGAAACACTTAACAGTAAGATGTTTGCCTTATGGACAATGTGGAAACAAATTTTATATTGATGTAGGAACGTCCACCTGCAACATTTGCCTTGCACAGCGCCAACACGTATTGGTAGTCAGCCATTAACAATGTAGTACACATTACATACTTTTAGCAAAAGTTTTAGTTATCTGAAAACGACATCAGCTAAGGCCATCCCTCCTCCTCAAGAAACAGCAGCACTACTGTAAGGAAGGAGCATGACAAACACTGCCCCAACCTTATAAATAACAAACACACAATATTTTTGCACCAGCCACCCACCCCCCATACCACTGCTTGATGCGTCTTTCCTCATTTCCGTTCGCAAAAGGCCTTATTAGCTGTCATACCAAAAAACAAACCCATCCGTTAACCAAGTAAATGTTGCGTTAAGAATCACCTTTCGCAATGTAAATGTATTAAAAAATAAAAAATCGCATTCACTCCATGTACTTAATATTTCTCAGCAAAGGATATAGACGCTATAAGATTTATCAGTAATAGTGTAGATGTGCAAAGAAGTAACATATACTACGGAAAAATAGGATTTCTGGTTATAATCAGGCCCGCCGGAGGTGGGCCGGATTACAAAACAAAATCCTTTTTCAAGATTGCCATTATCAAAAGGAAAGACGGTTGTTGCATACATGGGCCGTCTTCATTTTCCATGGCAGCAAGCTAAAAGCAAAAGTATGTGCCGAGACGCAGAACCTGTACATAAACATACAGCGATTACAAATCAAAATCCTTTTTCAAAATGGTCACCATAGAAAGGGAAAGCAGTTGTTACATACACTGCCCTCTTCGTTTTCCATGACAGCCTCCAAAAAGCAACAGTACGTGCCGTGATGCAGCACCTGTAAATAAGGCGGTTGTTGCATACAAAGCCGGTCTTCATTTTCCATGGCAGCAAGCTAAAAGCAAAAGTACGTGCCGAAATGCAGAACCTGTACATAACCATACAGCGATTACAAAACAAAATCCTTTTTCAAGATGGCCACCATAGAAAGGGAAACCAGTTGTTATATACATTGCCCCTCTTCGCTTTCCATGACAGCCTCCAAAAAGCAACAGTACGTGCCATGACGCAGAACCTGTAAATAAACATACAGTGACGTATAATGTGGTTCCTTACATTTCCAAATAATACGGGATTTTAAAAGGAAAAAGTTAACATTTCAGAATTTGTAAAGTACTTTTATTTAACAAACAACCGTCAGAGACCAACTGACTAATCGCATTTCCAATTACATTGTAACAATGGTTCTAAGGGCAACATTGACAATGTTCATGGTGAGTCACACGCTGTTCTTTTTGCATACACAAAGTATGCATTTCTGTTAAAGCAACCACTTTGTTTGCACAGGTATTTGTAATACGGCGCCATGAATATTGCCTTACACCATCATAAATGATGTTATGTCACTCCTAATAGCTAGTTCAGCGTAGGGGCAGAGGGGACCAGGCCTGTCATCCCATAACATTATAATGGACAGACAGCCATGCATCTGGCGTGGAAATAAGCCATCACTTGGTATCTGGAAACCATGGCACGCTCAGTACGGCAAGATGTAGCTAGGCGGAAAACGTAAGAGAAAATCTGTGTCAATACCCAGCCTTTGGGAAAACATTTCAAAACAGACACAAATATTGTGGAAAGTAGTACACAAATGGAAGTGGACAAACAGGACATTTTAAGGAATTATTAGCGTTGACCATGGGTACATATAGTGCAAGCTTACAAAGGCCGCGAAACAGCAGTCGCCGTAAGGGTTAATAAAATGCCAACTACACAGTGAGAGGGTAATTCAGTTATGAAACCAACATGAATGGACAAGCAAGAAAAAATTACATGTCTTGATGTTACACCAGACCAAAAAAGCATGCAAAATGACACACAAACCTATGTGGGCAAGCATAACATTTGAAAGAAGAAGAAATAACGGTCAACAAGTGAGACTCTACTCATAGCCTGCAAACGCTAACAATGCGCACTCTGTGTTATTGAAGGAAAAATGTAACTGCGCAAAAAAATAATACTTCAGTTACATTGTCACAATCAGTGTTGGGTAATATAAAATTAAAACGCGGGTCGGTGTAGAGTCGTCAAAATTAAACTTACATGATCTTGACAGCCTCCATTACTTTTCGCAAAGTCAGACAGCAATGTGTTTGCAGCAAAGAATCTTTGTGAACTGATATTTCATGTTTCTTACAAACGATTTTAAACATAACCTTATCAAATGTTATGTTTTTCCAAGCTCTCATTCCTTGCATAGCTTTTGAAGTTTCCCTTTCGCTCAAGGTCAAAAAACAATAGCCCCTTATGGATTGACTTGGATGCGTGGGCCTACGGAGCTCGCAACCAAAAAAGCAAATGAACTGACCTTCACTCAGAAGGCAAATACATTCTCACTTTGCAACAACATATGACAATCCAATCATGAGAACCGCTACTGCCATACGCCTCCAGAACCACAGTTTCCAACAAACACTCCAGGTGGCGGGCTCAGATTTCAAAATGTAGGACGCCAGTCCGATTTCAATATTAATCTGAAAACATTGTAACACAGACACAGGCATTGGGCGCCGTACCTTTGTGCACCAACTTCCACTTTATCGTGTGAACTTTGTGGCAAGAAAACACCACTTTTTGAGTTTGCGCTGCCACATTCCATCCCAAGCTAATTAAAGCTCCCCTTCGGAAAACAGTATTTCATAAGTATAACAAGTCCATAGGTGTCTTGTTTTGTATGTTTTACTGGCGATGTCCGTGTACACCAAAACATGAACGAAAGATGGCAGGGGCAGCGAAGAAATGTGACGCACTTCACGCTGTTCTACAGCCAATCAGTGAAAACGCCACATGTCTGCGAACATGACGCTACAGATTAGCCAATCGATTTCTTGTCCGCGGAGCGAACAGGGAAGTGTGACCGCGGAGCGGACATAGATATCACTAATTTTTTCTGACCTACTTTTTGATCGTTTTAAAGAAAACTACTGGATGGATTTTCACCAAATTTAAAAAAGAACGCTTTCATGACCAAGCCGCTGCCCCTGCCGCAAATTTGGTGAAAATCCGTCCAGCGGTTTGGCCTGTAGGTGTGCCAAAGTTTTTCCCCCATTCAGTCTATGGAAAAAAAGATGTTTTGGGACCCCCCTCCTATAACTCCCCCCCCCCCCCGGACAAAACATCACCAAATGTTGCAAAAAATTCAGATTGGGCAATATACTTTTTTTGCAAAGTTTGGTGAGGATTCGTCCAGGGGGAGCAGAGTTATAAGCCACCCAAAAAGTGCTCTTCCTATGGAAACAGCAATTTAACCATAACTACACGGCCACTACCATGACCTTGTAATATATATATATGTATGCAAACAGAGGGGGGTCTGGGAAACTCTCTACCAGCGCGAACACGGCCCATTGCCTAGCATTTCGGTGCTGGAGGGGCAGTCCAGCACCGTAATGCTAGGCAATTCTCCTCTGAACAAGAGTACCACAGCAAACCCATACATGTGTTTCGGCCAAGTTGGGCATCATCAGTGAGGTGAAGCTGTGCCTCTCTAAGAGTAGTGAGCAAGGGGTCCACATCTGGATTCCCCTGGTAACTTAGGGTGAGACCCAAAGTTACTTGGTATGCAAAACAGAGGAGGGTCTGGGAAACTCTCTACCAGCACGAACACAGCCCATTGACTTGTTCTTGGGTGGATGGCCCCTGGGAGAATCTCGACCAAGTCTTTAGCTCACTGTTCTTTTCACAGAGCCCATACATCATACTCGTAAAACCCTAGGCCCTGCCCAGAAACACCACTTCATATTACTGCAGTGCATACACTCGTCCTATAAGTTAGCAAGTCAGATGGTTCTGTGGAGGGTGTACAGTCTTGGCTGCATGGCCGAAGCCCATGCACCCAGTAGCGACCTTGTTAGCGGTGGAGGTATGAGCCATTGTACACCTATACATTCAAAAGTACGTGGACATATATCTTAACCTCTAGGTCCTGCCGTCACCCACTGCAGCACATTCGAGAGGGATGTTAGTGACTGTGTTGCTTTGGTGGAGTGGCTGTTTCCATAGAAAGAACTGTTTTTGGCTGCCTTATAAATGTCCTACCCTTGGACTAATCGTTGCCAACCTTTGGAAAAAAAAATATATCGCACACTCTGACTTTGGTTGGAAAGTTTGGGCATGTTTGGTGCAGGGGGGCGAAAGTTATAAGGGAGAGGGGTTCTCAAAACGTCTTTTTTCCCCTTACAGTGAACGGGGGGGAAAGGTCGTGCTCACGACCATGTGGCTCTTTCCCAGATTGTTTGCAAAATAGCGTGCAGTAAGGTAGCTTTGTTCGGTGACCCCCTCTCTTCTACTAATGTTTTCGTGTGCGCGGATACCGCCAGAAACAGCTCCAAAACAAGAGAGCATTAGACTTCTCACACTCAAGTAATAGTATTTCACAGGGTGATATTGAGGGGGCCCAATGAGCTGTGGAAGCACAAAGTGAAAAAGTGCAGTTTTCTTGTCTGCAAAATGATACGTTTAAATAGATGTTCGTGCTCACTGCACCACAACCAATCACAGCATGTGGATTAAAACGTGTTTTGCAGTAAAATTTCTATCAGATTGTCCTCTTCAGTTTTGAGAACTAAGGCCATCATCTCCACTGTTTGCTTGAAACAGCGCTTCTGAAGCTGCATGGGAGTACAGGTTCTGATAATTAGATTTCATTATGTTGCATCAAAGCAAGAATGTATTTGCCTTCTGAGTGAAGGCCACACACGTTGCTTTTTTGGTTGACCGCTCAGTACGCCTGCGCATCCGAGTGAAAGTAAATTGGCAATTGTTTTTTGACCTTGAGCCCAAGAGAAACTTGCACGCTATTCACGGAATGAAAGGGTAAAAAAAATACACAATTGCTAAGGTTATGTTTTAAAAAGTTTGTAAGTGACATGCATATCAGTCAAGGAATATTCTTCGCTGCAAACACATTCGTGATTGATTTGCCGGAAAAGAATGGAGGCTGTAAATATTTTGTAAGTTTACTTTGGCCCACTTTAAAGCAAACCGGGCTTTATTTTTACATAACTGCACATCTAATTGTGCTAATATAATTGACGTATTATTTTTCTGCCCTTGTCCAATTTTCCTGTAATGTTGCAGAGTGCACAGGTTGCTCATTTGCAGAGTATGACTGCGCTCAACCTTTTTTACTATTTATATTTCTAATTTGAAACGCTTACTGTGTCCACATAGCTTTGTGTGGACGTTTTTTTGGCCTTCTATGAAATGACGAGGCAAATTTTTTTTTATTTGTCCACTCTTTTTTGTTTCATACATAAATGTTCATCTTTCTGTGTACTTGCCATTTTGTTTTCTCTTACGGCGCATGCAAAATCTCACCGTTTCTTACCTCCACCTATAGGTACACTTGGACATTAGTAACATATTACTAAAATATCAACTTTGAGCACGTATTTTTGTGTACCACTTTGCACATTTTCTATTTGATTTTGAAAAAAATGTTGGTACAGGTTGGTTACTGACACTTATTTTTTGTAACTTTTACCGACTAGGTATATTTTGCCGTACTGTGCATGCCATGGTTTTCAAATCCCGAGTGAGGGCTTCTTCGGACAGCAAATACAACTGCTGGTGAGAGGTTGCCTGTCCATAACAATAATGTGGAATCACACTGTAAGCCCGCTTTGTCCGTTTGCTGAACTCGTTATTCGGAGCAATGTGACATCATTTATGGTGCTGTAGGCTCAACGTTATGACGACTTTTGGGAAATAACTGTGGAAACAAAGCGACTGCTTCAACGAAGACCCCAAAATGTTTGTTTGCGCAAAAAAAAGGCCTCCTTATCTTCAATATTTGCAATGCCTCCCTAACCAGCATTGTAATCATTGCATTGATTATGCGATTATTCTGATGGTCTCTGCAAGTTTGTTATTAAATAAATCTAGTTTGTAACCTGTAAAATGGTCACGTGTTCTTTACCATTCCTCTGTTTTATTTGCAAATGTAATTTATTACCTTGTACACCGCTGAATGTTTATTTACAGGTTCTGCATCACGCCACGTACTTGTGCTTTTTGCAACCTACAATTGAAAGGGAAGAGGGGCTATGTATGCAATAACCGCCTTCCCTTTCTATGGCGGCCATCTTGAAAGAGGATTACAAGTACACGTCCTTTTTAGTAGCACACGTTACTGCATTCGTAATTTAGACTATTGCTAACAAAGATTATTGCGCCTATGTACTTTACAGAGAAATAAGGAGTGCGTGGAGTGTATTCAAGTTTTATTTATTTTTTTCAATTATGCTGTGAAAGGTCGTTGTTAAGCCATTATTAACTTTGTTTACG
This sequence comes from Ambystoma mexicanum, assembly GCF_040938575.1. Classification (NCBI taxonomy): domain Eukaryota; kingdom Metazoa; phylum Chordata; class Amphibia; order Caudata; family Ambystomatidae; genus Ambystoma; species Ambystoma mexicanum. The sequence goes on along the minus strand of NC_090929.1, from coordinate 584,493,813 downwards.
GGTGGCTTTATTTTTTTCCACAGCAGGCAATAAGGTAATATGCGACCGTCATTGAGCAAAAAGGCATCAAACGGTAATATGAGTGACTGTATGTGTGGCAACACATTTTTTCCGTCTGTTATGTGCAAGATAGCAACACAGTTTCTTATGCTTTTGCATTACACCACTGCTGCTGTTTGTTAGGGAGGAAGGCTGCATTTAGCTGATGTCTTTTTCAGATAAGTACAACTTTCCCTACCAATATATAATGTGTAGTGCATTTGCAGTCACTGCATACCAATACGTGTTGGCGTTGTCTAAGGCAAATGTTGAAGGTGAACGTTCCTACATGAATATAAAATCTATTTCCACATAGACCAACAGGCATACTTCGATCAGGTAAGTGTGTACTGATTCTGGGACATGTCACGGTGCTGTACGACAGTATATTTTCATGTGGCATTCTTCAGAAGCTATATATTGTTTACCAAACGACCCTTCCTAAAGGAACCTTTTGGTTATGTTGCATGCAGTACAACATTTTTTTCTTAGGGACACCTTATACTTAAATTGTACTACTACAAACCCGTACAATTCGCTAAAAAAAATCTTTGTTGAGGGGACGTTATGGTTAAGTTCCCCTAACAAACACCTGTACACTTCACTACAAAAATACTTTCCACCTCTCCTTTATGCTTCAAATTAAAACCAAAAAACCCCTGAAATTCGACAGTTATGGTAAACTAAGCCCCCAACCCTGCCACCGCCCCGTGCACTGCTAACACTAACACCCAGACCATGAAAGATGTAATCTCAAATGTCAATGATGACATCAATGATGACATCACTTGTTCAGCCCCTTTCTTTTCCTTCCCTGCCATACATATATATGTGAATTCAGTAAAAAAAAGTCACTAAAAGAATGTTATACTTCACAGTGCAATCAAACACCACTGCACATTCCCCCATTATAGTAAGCTAAGCAACCATAACTCACACCATCTACGTGCATTGCTAAGTGCCAATTGATATGTTAGAATATACAGTAAGCACGGCAAAAGGCCACGGCCACTGCCTAGTATTGTGTTGAGGACCATGGCTACTGGCTGGTTAGTGTATATAATATACAGTGGGCACAGCCAAAGGCCATAGATAGAGACTGGCTAGTGTTGTATAATACACAGTGGGCAAGTCCAAAGTCCATCACTGATGGCATGTTAGAGTTTTAAAATATACAGTGGACATGGCCAAAAGATATACAAACTGTTTATGGTCAAAAGACATGGCTAGTGGCCCATTCATTTATATGTTAGAATATACAGTGGGCACATCAAAAGAATGTGGCCACTGGCCAGTATTGATTGTGCTAAACCCATGGCTAGTGGTTGATTAGTGTATATAATATACAGTGGACACAACTGAAAGCTGTAGCCACTGGTGAAGGCCAAAGTCTATGGTTGGTGTCCTGTTAGTGTTTTAAAATATACAGTGCACATGGGTGAAGACTGTGGCCAGTGTCCATGACTGAAGGCCATGATTAGTACCCATTAATGTATTAAAATATATTTGGCCATGCACAGTGACTATGGCTGAAGGTGTTAGGGAGAATCCTCCAGAATGGCTAATTTCACTTACCTGTTGAGTCCCTCAGCAGCTTTGCTGGATTTCTAGGATTCATTGTTTTCACCTCGTAAGAGTGTGAGCCTTTTTTCCCACTCTTACATTCGTACATGTATTTTGCTGTGTGTTGTACATTTGTGTGCTCATGGACTATGGAGTCTCACCTACTCCATAGGCATAATCTTTTTATTGTGTGTCACACAGCACCTTTAGTGCAGTCACACAGGGTTATCTTTTTAGACTTCCCTCTTTAAACGCCATTTTCTGGGACTGTCTACTGTCTCCCAGAACATGTAAAGTTGCCATTGACTTTACAAGTCTTTTATAATTTACAGACCCAATACAGGAAGGGTTAATAGTTATCCCGTCTGATTCTCATGGAACATTATTTCGTTCCCCTTTCTCTATGATTTGGCTAGTGGCAGTGATATCTACCATTTTTATTCTACTGCGAGCTATGAAAATAGCCTTGGTATTGTTAGAGGCTATGGTGGTAGCCTCAAACTCTAATCCGCTGGATCCCTTTTATTTTTATTTGGTTCTGGTCGGGTTTATTCACCAATTCTTTTTGTAAAGGTATTTCTCGTGTTTTACTCTGCGCACCAAACCAGGTTTGGTTCCTTTGTTCGCCATCCTTTGGCAGGCTTCTGTACAGAAGCCCTCCTTAGGCACCTGAGTGTCTGGGTGGACAGGATATGAGGGAGGGGTTTGAGGTCCCCTGCACAGGGTCTCCTTGGAGACCCAAGTCACACTCTAGTTTGATTGGCTAGGTGGCTGTCCTGCTAGGACAGCCACCCTGCTGTGTGATTGACAGCCAGGCTATGTGAATGGGGGAAAGCTGCTTAAAAAGCAGGTCTCTAAGACTTGGAAGACAGAGTCACCACTGGAATGAGAGACCAATGAGGGGCTGAAGGAAGAGGACTGCTGCAACTACAGGACATCCTGGTGAAGCCCTGCTGCAGCTCCGAATCGCCCTAAACCTGACGACAGAGAAGATCTGCAAGTAATCTTCTCCCCTTGAGCTTGGTGGGACCAACCAGCTTGCCAAACACCAAACGCCGGCCTTCCTCTCCTAGTCGAATTTGTTGTGCATCGCTGCAGTGAACTAGATAGCAGGAGGAACGGAACCCGTTTGAGTTTTAAGGAGCGCACCTTTTATTCAACATTTTGCTCTGCTGCTGGCTTCTTCCCTAGGCAGGGCAGGACCCTCCAGTCTTCCTCCTTCTTGTCACCATGACAGTCGCTTCAGGAACCGTGAGCCTGCAGGAACTGCCAGGAACAACCGCCTCAGCTACAGCATTCTTCTTCATTTAAGGTACTGTGCAAATCCGGTCGTTCTTTTCGTCCGACCGCAGTGAAAGTGTTGGAAATCTTTCGCCTATCTGAGGGCTTGTCTTCTCTTCTACTTTGAATAACTTTCCTCCGACCAACTTCGTTTTGAACTCTTGGCAAAGACTTAACTGCACACTACTCTAAACTGTGTGATCCTCTGCAAAGACGCTGAACCATTAATATTGGCCCAGGCCTATTGATTTGAATCCTAGATGTAGTAAGCCTTTTCTAGATTGGCCTGCCTATCACTTGTTGGTGTTGTTGATTTTGGATAACCTTGTCGTTTCCTCCCTTTAAATTGCTGGAGTGCCATTTTGCTCACACTTCATTTTGAGCTTAACTTGTCCAGAATTGATTGGGGGTTATTGTAGTGTATTAAGATTGTGATTTTCTGCTGCTTTATATTAGTGAACTGTTTTATAACTGATGGTGTAAATAACTGTATATTCTTTTATTCAGAAACCTTGAATCAGTGTTTGTTTGAACCATAGTAACTGCTGTCCTTTGTGTAACTTCTGATACTGCTCACTTTACTCTTGAGATAGGTCTGGCTGCTCAGCCATCGCTACCACATTACTGTGTAGTACAGGCTTGTACCAAAGGTGAATTTGTACTTACACTTGTAGTCTTAATTGTGTGTGGTCTTCCCAAAGGGTACTTCATATGATCCTGCCTAACACTGGTGTACAGTGGTGAGGATAATGTATAGTGATTACACATAGAGTGCTTCTATTACCTTGGCTCAACTAACCACAAGGCTAAACACCACTAAAAGCAATTTTAATCATGTCTGATATGGAAAGCTACAGTCAGGAGACCCTCCTTAGTTATATTGTTGATCATTTGAAAAATCTGTGTAGAGAAAGGAACCTCAAAATGTCAGAATTAATTGAAAGGTTGTTGGAGAAACAAAGTCTGGGGAGTGGGTCTGAAATGCCTGCCCCTCCAGCAAATGTGGAAAGTGATGAGGAAGTTAATGTTTGCAATATTATTGATGAGTTAGATGAGGCAGATGAGTCTCACATTGTAGGCCATATTGCTCCTCTACTTGCTCAGAAAACTCAACCCTTGTCCACTGGGACCCCATTAGGTCCTACACTCAGTCCTGAATTCATTGATATAGAAAAGATAAGGCTTGAATTGGAATTCAAACATATTAATGCTCAAACTGAACAAAAGCATCAAGAACTTAAGCTCAGAGAAATGGAGTTGAACCATCCACTAGAAATAAAGAAATTGTCTATTCAGAATGCTTCTCTCCCAGAATCTTCTAGGTCTTCCAGTTCTAAGAGACCATAGGCCTCATTACGAGGCTGGCGGTCCCGTAATGAACGGTGCCGGTACAGGACCGGCAACGTTCATTACGGGCTGCCTAACTACGAGGTCCCTTAGCGGGACCCTGAACAGACATCTGGTAAAACCAGACGTCCTTTCCAGGTCCCGCGAGGGACCAAGGAGCTAATAACGGCCCGTTATCAACGGGACCGTTATTAGCTCCATCCCTATTCCCATTGAACCCTACGGGGGCTCAAATGGGAATGGGGAATGGTTCTGTGCATGAGGAATTACCAGGTCCTCCAAGGTTGGAATGATCCGGTAATTCCGCATTCACAGACCCAGGTATTGGAGCCCGGTATGGAGGCAGCCATGGCGCTAATAGCACCATGGCTACCTCCATACTCGTAATGAGGCCCCATGTATGCCTAAAGAAATTGTGGGTATCTATGAGGCTAAGCTTGATATTTTGGATTGGTTGGCAATGTTTGAGTCTAACGATGAGATTCAAAACATTACAGGCAATCAGTTGCTTCCTTGGCTCTTCTCTGGGCTACCCACTGTTGCATCTGATGTTGTGATGGAGTTGGGGGAGGTGGATAGGATGGATTATGAGTTTGTGAAGCTAGCTTTAATTGTTAGATTTGGGAAGACCCCTTCTCAGTACCTTAAGAGGTTTATGACCCTCACAAAGCATGATGGTACCCCTTGGGCTACCTGGGCATCTGAATGTTTGAAAAACTTAGATAGTTGGGTTAAGGGTTACAGAGTTAAAACTTATGAAGGTATGAGAAATCTTGTTATGTTGGAGTCAATTTATGATGCCTGCTCTCCTGAGCTCAGACAGCACTTGGCTGATATTAAGGAGATAGATCCAAAGAAGTCAGCTAAGGCTGCTGACTTGTGGATTGCCAACAGGGCTACTCACAAGGATTCTGGGGCAACTCAGAAGAAGGATGAGGGAAAGCAGCCAAAGAAAGATAACAAGGAGAATTCTAATACCTCCAATCCAAAAGAGGACCCCAAACAGAATAAGGGTAAGCCACAAGGAAAATCAAATCAGGCTAGTGTACCTTCTGGACCCAAACCAGAAGGAGGTCAGAACAAGCCCCCATTCATCAAAATATTTGGGAAATGTTATGTTTGTGGGTCAACTGACCATGTGAAAGGGGATCCCAGATGCAAGGGTAAACCTTCAGCGGTCCACACTGTCTCCTTAGCCTTCTCCCCAGAGGAAGAAATACCAAGTGGAAACTTTCACCTACTGGCTGATGAACCCATGAGTGTCTAAGCTAGTGTTTCCTTAGTGTCCCTGGGTTTGTGGGAACAACAGAATTTAGATGTCTATAATTCCATCCCAGATAATACTAAACAGTATTATAAAGATAGTGTTCTTGTGAATGGCCAGGTGACCCCTGCCATCCGAGACACTGGAGCCAGCATAACTGTGGTTGATTCATCATTTTTCAAGGTAGAGGATGTTGCTAAGGCACCCAAACACCTAACCAAGTTAGCTGGAGGCCCTGTGCAAATGCTTCCCCAGTTACCAGCTCTCATCCAGTGCCATGACATGACTGTCAAGGTATCTGTGAGTGAAGTGTCTGGGAGAGTCCTGTTGGGTAATGACCTGAACACTCTTGGGGTTGTGTCTAGTACCCCCAGGCCTCCCAGTAAAAGGAGACAGGAGCTCACTAGGCCTGCAAGGGCAAGGACCTTGAGAGTCTCGCCAGGGGAATCGATAGAGGAAACTATCACTCCCAGTCCACAGGACTTACTAAATGCTATTTCCAAAAAGAAAGAGGGAAAGGGGAAACCTAAGACCTCCAAGAATAAAACAGATAGCACACCTGGGCTACCAACAAGGACATCCCCAAGATTGTCCAAAGTCACACCTGTGCCTCCTCCACCAGCTGAGGCTGAGTGTGAGGTACAACCCTGTGTGGTTGATCCAGCTTCTGAAGAGTCAGATCTGGAAGAGGACCTTACTCTAGTAGGAGATCCGGATCCTGTTGATCATCCTGAGCTGCAGTCTTTACTGGCAGAAGGTGGACCCAACAGGGCAGACTTCAGCAGAGGACAAAGAGAGTGTCCTACTCTTGAGGGTCTTCGACAACAGGCCGCTTCACAGCTTGATGGGCAAGAGGCTGGGAAACATAGGTTGCAGTGCGAAGATGGCCTCTTCTACAGTGAACCAGCTGAGTCTATCCCTGGGGACTCCAAAAGACTTGTAGTGACCTTAGAAAACAGACTCCAGTTCCTACATTTGGCCCATGAGATACCTTTGGCCGGTCAATTGAGTTTCAAAAAGACCAATGAAAGGCTCTCTTTATACTTCTACTGGCCTTAGATGGGTTCAGAAGTTGACAAATTATGTAGGAGCTGTCACACTTGCCAAACCTCTGGCAAGAGTGGAGCCAAGAATGTGGCACCCTTGGTGCCTCTCCCAGTGGTGGGAGTTCCTTTTGAGAGGGTGGGCATCAACATTGTTGGTCCCCTTGAGCCTCCCACATCTTCAGGAAATAGGTTTATCCTGGTTGTAGTAGACCATGCTTCTAGATATCCTGAGGCGATTTCTATGAGAACTGTTACAGCTCATGCTGTGGCTAAGGCTCTACTTGGTATTTTTACCAGAGTAGGGTCTCCTAAGGAAGTGATATCGGAAAGGGGGTCCAATTGTATGTCCCACTACATGCAAGCCATGTGGAAAAACTGTGGTGTCACTTGCAAGTTATCTACAGCCTACCATCCACAGACAAATGGACTGGTTGAAAGGTTTAATCGTACTATGATGAGCATGACAGGTGTTTAGAAGAACCCCTTAAAAGAAAGTGGGACCTTCTACTGCCATGCCTTCTCTTTGCTTATAGAGAAGTCCCTCAGGAGGGAGTTGGATGTAGTCCCTTTGAACTTCTATATGGCCATCCAGTCAGAGGTCCATTGGCCCTGATTAAGGAGGGGTTGGAGAGTGCTCTTTCCCCAAGCCAGTCAGAGTGACTGACTATGTGATAGGTTTCTGGAGGAGAATGTCACACATGATGGCAGAAGCTAGTGATAACTTGAAAGCAGGTCAGGCTCTGGTCAAACATTGACATGACCAAAAGGCCAACATGGTTGAGTTCGCTCAAGACCAGCTTGTGCTAGTTATGGTACCAACAAGGCAGAGGGCCTTGCAGGACAAGTGGATAGGACCCTTAAAGGTTGTGGGAAAACTTGGAGAGGTGAACTATCTGGTGGACTTAGGCAGACCTAAGGAGGCTCCCAGAGTCTTTCACACCAACCATTTGAAAGCCTATGTCTCAAGGCCAGAAGCTGAAGCTTTGCTTCTAGCTTCAGATCAAGAGGAGGAGGAGAGTGAACCTATACCTGACCTACTCAGAGGCCAGCCTGTAGATGAGAAAATAGAAGGAGTTAATCTCTCTTCTAATCTGACATCTGAACAACAGGAGGAGTGCAAGTTTCTGTTAAATCAGTTTGCCTCCCTGTTTTCACTATCACCAGGCTTGACCCCTTGGGGCCAGCATGAGGTTCTCACTGGTGACTGTTTACCTGTGAAAAGCAGAGGCTACAGAATCTCGTACCATGTAAGAACCCACATAAAGGAGGAGGTCAACAAGATGCTTGATCTCGGGGTTATAGAGCCTTCTGCAAGTCCATGGTCTAGTCCAGTTGTTCTAGTACGAAAGGCAGGATGCAAGGAGTTGAGATTCTGTGTGGACTACATAGATCTAAATGCAGTCACCAAGGCAGATGCCCATCCTTTACCAAATACAGATGAACTGGATGATAAACTAGGTGCAGCCAAGTCCCTCAGTACATTTGACCTTACATCAGGCTATTGGCAAATAGCCCTGATAGACCATGCCAAGGAGAAAACTGCATTTTCAACCCCAGCAGGCCTCTACCAGTTTAAGGTTATGCATTTTGGATTAAAGAATGCACCTGCTACATTCCAAAGGATGGTAAATCAAGTTCTGAATGCGATGGAGGACTTCTGCATGGCATATGGATGATTGCAGTGTTGAGCCCTACTTGGAAAGAACATGTTGATCACTTAGGATATGTATTGCAGGCTCTTGAGCAGGCCCATCTGACCATAAATGCAAGTAAATGTCAAAATGGTCAGAGCAAAGTGGTCTACCTTCGTCATGGGGTAGGAGGAGATGAAATAAAGCCATTGCCTAGCAAAGTACAAGCTATACAAAACTGGGCCACCCCTACTACTCAAACCCAGGTGAGAGCCTTCTTAGGTCTCACTGGGTACTACAGGAATTTCATAGAGTACTATGGGACCATAGCTTCTCCCTTGAATGTAGTCTCCTCTCCAAAATTCCCTAAAAAGGTTAGATGGAATGAGGAGTGCACTCAAGTCTTTGAAAACCTGAAGAAAGCCCTTTGTCAAACTCCAGTCCCAAGAGCTCCTGATTATCACCAACCCTTCATTGTGGAGACAGATGCCTCCAATACATGTATAGGTGCAGTCTTTAGTGAACTGGATGAGAAAGGTAGGGAACACCCCTTTTGCTTTATCAGCAGAAAGCTGAAGGAACCAGAAACAAGGTGGGCAACCATTGAGCGTGAATGCTTTGCTATTGTGTGGTCTTTGAAGAAGTTTAGACCATACTTGTATGGATCTTCTTTTTTGATTCATAGAGACCACCAACCCTTGAGATGGTTAATGCAAATGAAAGGGGAAAACCCAAAACTACTAAGATGGTCAATCTGCAAGGGTTTGATTTCACCATTGGACACAGGTCAGGATGTCACCACCAAAATGCTGATGGTCTCTCTAGGATGTTTGTAACCGACTAGAGTGAAGAGATTCATCCAGGAGTGGATTAAATACTCCTGTCCCTTATTCTGGGGGGGGAGGGGGCGGCGAGGGGACGAGTGTTAGAGAGAATTCTCCAGAACGGCTAATTTCCCTTACCTGTTGAGTCCCTCTAGGATTTATTTTTTTCACCTGGTAAGAGTGTGAGCCTTTGTTCCCACTCTTACATGTGTTTTGCTGTGTGTTGTACATTTTTGTGCTCATGGGCTATGGAGTCTCACCTATTCCATAGGCATCATCTTTTTACTGTGTGTCACACAGCTCCTTTAGTGTAGTGACACAGGGTTGTCTTTTTAGACTTCCCTCTTTAAACTCCATTTTCTGGGACTGACTACTGTCTCTCAGAACATGTAAAGTTGCCATTGACTTTACAAGTCTTTTTAAATTTGCAGACCCAGTACAACCTGTCTTCCAATAGTGTGCTGGAAGGGTTAATAGTTATCCCTTTTTGTCTGTTTCTCATGGAACATTATTTCGTTCCCCTTTCTTTAAGATTTGGCCGGTGTTAGTGGTATCTACAATTTTTATTCTACCGTGAGCTATGAAAATAGCCTCAGTATTGTTAGAGGCTATGGTGGTAGCCTCAAACTCTGATCCGCTGGACCCCTTTTATTTTTATTTGGTTCCGGTCAGGTTTATTCACCATTTCTTTTTGCAAAGGTCTTTCTCGTGTTTTACTCTGCACGCCAAACCAGATTTGGTTCCTTTGTTCGCCATCCTTTGGCAGGCTTCTTCACAGAAGCCCTCCTTAGGCACCTGAGCTTCTGGGTGGACAGGATGTGAGGGAGGGGTTTGAGGCCCCCTGCACATGGTCTCCTTGGAGACCCAAGTCACACTCTAGTTTGGGTGGCTAGGTGGCTCTCCTGCCAGGACAGCCACCCTGCTGTGTGATTGACAGCCAGGCTATGTGAATGGGGGAATGAGAGATCCAACAAGGAGCTGAAGGAAGAGGACTGCTGCAACAGTGAAGCCCGGCTGCAGGTCCGAATCACCCTAAACTCCGACGACAGAGAAGATCTGCAAGGAAACTTCTCCCCTTGACCTTGGTGGGACCAACCAGCTCGCCAAACACCAAACGCCGGCCTTCCTCTCCTGGTCGAATTTGCTGTGCATCGATGCAGTGAACCGGATAGCCAGGAGGAATGGAACCTGTTTGGGTTTTAAGGAGCATACCTTTTATTCAATGCTTGTTCTGCTGCTGGCTTCTCCCCTGGGCAGTGCAGGACCCTGCAGTCTTCCTCCTTCTTGTCACCATGACAGTCGCTTCAGGAACCGTGAGCCTGCAGGAACTGCCAGGAACAACCGCCTCAGCTACAGCATTCTTCTTCATTTAAGGTACTGTGCATACCAGTCGTTCTTTCCGTCCGACCGCGGTGAAAGTGTTTGAAATCTTTTGCCTATCCAAGGGCTTGTTCTTCTCTTCTCCTTTGAATAACTTTTCCTCCTACCAACTTCGCTTTGAACTGTTGGCAAAGACTTAACCGCAAACTACTCTGAACTGTGTGATCCTCTGCAAAGACTCTGAACCTTTAACATTGACCCAGGCCTATTGATTTGAACCCTAGTTGTAGTAAGCCTTTTCTAGATTGGCCTTCCTATCACTTGTTGGTGTTGTTGATTTTGGATAACCTTGTCTTTTCCTCCCTTTAAATTGCTGGAGTGCCATTTTGCTCAAACTTCATTTTGAGCTTAACTTGTCCAGAAATGATTGGGGGTTATTGTAGTGTATTAAGATTGTGATTTTCTGCTGGTTTATATTAGTGAACTGTTTTATAACTGATGGTGTAAATAAATGTATATTCTTTTATTCAGAAACCTTGAATCAGTGTTTGTTTGAACCATAGTAACTGCTGTCCTTTGTGTAACTTCTGATACTGCTCACTTTACTGTTGAGATAAGTCTGGCAGCTCAGCCATCGCTACCACTTTACCTTTGTAGTACAGGCTTGTACCAAAGGTGAATTTGTACTTACACTTGTAGTCTTAATTGTGTGTGGTCTTCCCAAAGGGTACTGTATATGATTCTGAATAAAACAGAAGGCCATCTTTAATGCCGGGTATAGTTATAATGTAATTAGTGATGTCATCAGTGATGTGATCGGTGATGTCATCATTGTGGTCATAGGCTGTGCAACTGGGGGTGCGAAGTTAAGGTGGCATTGGCGGAATTTCAGGGGCTTTGTTGTGTTAAGTTCTCACCTTAAAACCTCTAATCAGAAACAGATATTTAAGAGCACCAGTGAGGGCAACAAATCCTGTGCCAGCCACAATCCACTGTGAATGGGCTCGGCACAAAGCTCCACAGCTTCCCCCTCTGTTCATTGTTATATGCAAAGGAGTGAAACCAATTACATGCTTGCTCCGAAACCTTAGCAATAGTGAATAAACAGTGGAGCAGGAGTCATGATGTATAGAATGTAAAGCAGCTGATGCAAACCATCATCTTGAGAATTTATACATGTCCGTTGTCATCTGAATCGAGTTCATCACCGCATACTATCATCAGGGCAGCATCAGTCCCAGTGCTGGGATGACACCCAAGAACCCAGCTTCCTCAATAAACGTTTGAAGTTGCGAAGTCACAGCCTTCTCCAGCATTTCAGATGACCAGGGTAGCCCAGCTATCTGCCTACATGTGATTAGAAACTAAGGATCCAGCGGAGGGGTCAGCACTGACTGCTCCAGCCAGAAGGGAACCTCTCCCTTCGATAAAAAAATGAGTGGTATAACGTTTGATTCTAATTTTGTTTTCTTTGACTGCCAATTCCGGAAGAGCATCGTTGTGACAATGTGTTCCGTGTAAAGTCTGGATATGTTAGTGCATGATTAGAATCATGACCACAACAATATATCTGGTGCCAAAGGGGCACATGCGACGATACAATGGAAGGTTTTGTGAATGAATTGCTGATATAGACAGACAAATCTGTAACTGGATAGGTAAGAATGACTCCTGCTTAAATGCATGACATAAAAGCCCTGAATTAAATGTGAAAAGGTCCACTGCTTTAAATATGTAAATAGAAATATGGATTAGCAGGGCTACACCGGAACAGGTCACCGGGGAAGTACATTTCTTTAGCCACCTTTCTGGCGGTAACGGGGCAACGGTGCCCCTAAGGTTGCTCAGGAGACGCCTGTGCTAGCTGCAACATAGGGCACAAAGCTTTGGAGATTTGGTGAAGTCTAGTCCTCCAATAACACAAGTGGAGGTAGAAGGGGAGAAAGGCCCGTAATCAACCACCCTCAAAAAGGTCAACAACCTTTAGTAATTTACATTAGGGTCAAACAGGCATCTTGTTTCTATTCCACATGGGTAACCTATGGACCAACAACGTGATTGAAAAGTGGTCTGCCCTAATTTCATTAAATTAGCAGGCAGTTTCTAGAAAGATATATGAATTTTATTGATATGCAAAAGTCAATCATAAAAATACACAAAGAAAATACACAAAGAGAAGAACAGAACAGTACATACAGTACATATATAAGTATTGTACTGGCATTGAATGATTCAAGAGAGAGGAACAATGTGGTTCACTTCTACTCAACTTAACCTCCCTTGTTCTTCAGCTTCAACATCAATAAAAAAAGAAAGAGAGAGACATCAGTGCAACAACATAGAAAAGACAGTGGGCCTTATTACGAGTCCGGCGGTAACCAGGCGGTAAAACTGCCTGGTTACCGCCGGACTCATATTACCATTCCGCCTCCGTGATTCCTGGAATTACCGGGGCATTACAACCCCGGTTTCCCGGGAATCACGGAGGCGGAATGGTGATGCTGCCGGTGTTTCCTCGTCCGCCTGCAGGCGGGCGGTGTTAAAACCACCAGGTCAAACCTGGCGGGATCATCACCTCCCGCCTGCAGGAGTCTGGATCAGGCGGTCTGGAAACAACGGTGGCGGCGGGTTTACCGCCACCGTTATTTCCGGACCGCCTGATTTGTAATGAGGCCCAGTGAGTCTAATGGGTGTGGAGGGCTGGGCAGGGTACCTGTGCTCCAAAGTTTGAGGTATTTTGCGCATAAAGTGTCTTGTGCAAGTGCAAATACGCAATTGTTTTAGCAAAGTAAGCAGGGTTTTCTCAAACAGTATAACATTCTCCCATTCAACATATTCCATACACACCCTTCTCAACATACAATCGTCCAACGTGTTTTTTTCTGTCAACCACACAAAAAAAGAGGCGTATAAACCAAATGAAGGGAAATTCGTCAGGGAGCTGTCGCGTCTATGTCTACAGTTTGTGCACTGTGTTGCGCCCAAGGCGCTGTGGTAGATAAAAAACAGAAACCAACACAACAATTGGGTCTTTAACAATTCAGTTCTATCTACATAGAAATACAGATAATGGCGTGACATAAATGTGCCACTACAAATTCCTATTAAGTATACATCCACAAAAACAATGACTTTGTTAAGTCCACTTGTTACCATCAGTAGGATGGTCCGGAAGGCCCAACAAACATACCACTAGAGGGGGGGGGGCTCTATAGGCAGTAAATGCACAGAGCATTGAAGTCATCACTGCGGGGTGTTCACCCAGCGAAAACACATTCACGATTCAACTAGTAACTCTGTTGTCTTCAAAGAAAGGATTATCGTTTGTGGTATGTGGGTGTTCCCAACACTCGAGATCCAACGGGGAGCGGGAAGCCGTGGTAGATAAGGCTGCTCCTTGAAAAGTACTTGCGACTGTTATTTCTCTCGTGCGCAGACTTGGTACGGTCTGTCTTCCTTCCGTGCGGCGCCGTCTTCCTAGTAAGAACGTGGGCGTGGCTGGATGCAGTCTAGTCCTCCAGCAGAGGCAGAGCCAAAAACTCCTATGCTGCTAGGGGTTGCAAATAGGCCGAAAACCAACTATGTCTCAAATATTTCCATAACTCACACCCAGGCAGTTAGAAAACTGTACACACGTTTTGTCAGTCAACAGGATCATTACCTGTGTCTTGGTGGGACAAGTAGATGCACCTCTCCATTCGTTCCTATTGTGCTGGCTGACCTCCTCAATACGAAATTCCTGAATGAAACCAATTCTAAGGGAATGAGGTATGAAACTGGTGATTGAGGTTGTGAGGGTCATGACATAAACTGAAGACCTAGTCATGGCCTTCGTTGTATCATAGTATTGGAGTAGAACATTGAAGCACGAGGCTTGTTGTAGGGGACTAGACAAGACCTTATGTTTGCTTTAAGATTGTGACTTTCTCACATGGTTCCCCTCCTCCTTCCGTATTTATCCAATAGGGCTTATACACTTGGGTAAATGTATCAGATCATTCTAAGACTGTGCCATACATGTCAGCTATGCATATCCTACACACAGTGCCTACAAATCATGCATAAAACAATGTTGGTGTACATTGATTGGTTGGGGGCACGATCGAAATTTCCGTTATCTGCCACTGCCATCTGCTCCATCAAACCAATCTAACATCATCTCCACCCACGTGCGTTTATGATGCCAATCGTTGCATTGCGTTGGAATCTGCATGGTTTGTACACCTGTGAAAAGCAGTCGCATTCCATACAAATCCATGTAAATGTCATCTATCACACAAGGTCATGGAAGGCGCCAACTACAATATGTTTTGTCATAGATGTAAATCTAACGTAAATGCTATCATAAATAATCCCCTCGCTACTATTTATGGTTAAATTACAGAGTCCCTAAATGTTTAGCTGCTGTTTCAGACAGGAATAACTATGGGAAAGGATTTTTTTTTTTAAAGGAATAGATTTAATATTGTTTTAAACTGTGTTTTTGTACATTGGGATTTTATATAATATTCATTTGGGTACTTTTATTTAATTGTGTTTTCAAGTAATGCACAGCAAATTATCGATTGGTATATTTAAATCTGTTTTGTGGTGGCATATCTGCTAAACCAGTGCGACATGAGATGTATGCTTATTACATTACATCACATCACTTGTAGAAACAAATGGATCAGATGGATTTTTTCATTCATCTAGCAAGATTGATTGACACATTCCTTTTGGAATAATGGATTTCAATGATGTCATGGTTGCCCAAGAGACAACTGAACATCAATGGTTTCCCGGTGAGCAGGCAGGATGAATTAATCTCAGCAAGCTTTTCAAGGAAGTACATTAGTGAAGTAAACTGGTTGAAATGATGTAGAACAAGGAATACACACTGAATAGAGGAAGCTAACCCTACAATGAAGATCCTGCCAATTCTGGTGGCCATCACAACGGTTGTCCAATTCTGTGGAGTGTGGGCCGCTGTCTTTATGGGTGGAAACATATATGATGTCACCTCTGAGCCAGCTCACAATAGGATTTGCCGGGCCTACCCTTTAGGATCAGCAAATGGGGAACATTGAAAGAGCAAACAGAAGAGAGAGCTTGACAAGTGATATGAAGAATTGCTACCAACATTAGGATTCAAGCATGAGGTAAGTGTTGGGAAGACAGAAGCCTCAATTATCTGTTGCTAACAGATTGTCAGTAATGCCTAGGGCCTCCTTGCGAGTTTGTAGCAATTGTATAACTTGCTGTGTTTTAACTATTGTAGGTTTCTACCAGCCACTATCATTCCGAATAGGAAACACATGCCAAACTTCCTGCTTTCATGAAACGCCACATGAAGGAAATACCACATGTGCCAAATACCACTTGTCTATGAGTTCAATATTGTCTGAAAACCCATGGTAATAACTAACATTTTTACCTCCCCTATTTACCTCATATTTTTACCTCACACTCCTACGCAGCATGCTGTCAGAGAGATGCCAATAAAAGATTTGTTAATGATGAAACATGAGATAAATATATAGCCCATTTCTCCTACCCCCAATCCAACACCTCCCAAACTGTACCATAATACTCATCTCTCCTCCTTCATCATTACCCAGCAGACTCCAAAACACACCAAGTGTATTTCATACAGGACTATTTCCCCAAGACCCATTGAAGTACCAGCAAAAGATCTGACAGCCCCAGCTGAACACCTATGTGGGTTGGTCACCACTAAAGATCGAGAGGGCATAGAGAAGACCTAGTGGTGGTGGCAATGCTTGGCTTCCTGCTCAAGTACACTTTCATCTCTGCAGTGGAATGCTATAGGCGCTCTAGCATGCAGGACATGAAAGTAAAAACATTACTGCTGTCGTCCATGGCATAAATGCATACAAAGGGTCTGTGCCATGTTCAAAGCGTCCCTGCGATTAATGTTCCTCCACAGTGCCTGTCTGGTGCCACCCTTCATGACCGTGTGTATCTTGTCCCTGGCAAGATCCTCCATCCCCTCAGTTTGAGCAACGATGCACTCATGTGATAGAACAGAAGTCTGTGGGATTATAATGTAATGTATCAGAAGACATGCTGCACAATATATTGCATGTAAACTTGGTCCAACACATTGCTCTAGGAATAAGCAAAAGGAGGGGAGGGACAAAAATAGCACAAACACAAATACACATAAAGGGAAATCCCATGGAACGGGCTGGATTCGGGAATATTTGAATTTCAAACGTGACAACAATGACAGGGATATGCGCAAGGGGAGGCGGCTCGATTTACTCGTGATATGGGAATTTAGACAACCAGAACTGGGTGAGGTAACTGCAGGGCGGTTAGCCAAACAAACAGCCCAGGAAGGTAGAGGGGAGGCTGGCTCTGTACCAGTGTACCGGTCACATGAAAACCGAGGCCCATCGGCAGGGAGCAGTGGGAAAGGAACACTGGATGGAGTGGCATTCCTGGGAGGGCCAATCAGATGGTAAATTCCAGAGCTCTGACAAAAAGGCCAGCGCTCAAAGTTTCTACCACAATGTCTGCAAAGGTAATTATCAAACAGGTACCATGTACCATGTGAATTTCCCCTTCCCCACCAGCAGTATATTTCTGGTGGTCAGCAAATATGTTGCTTCATTAATAACAAGTTCTGGGATGGGTTGTGAAAACATTGTGGTACCACATTGGGATGTGAGGTGATGGGAAGCTATTAAACTGTTTGCTCTAATGACACTTTCACTAATTAATGTAACTATCAAGCAAGAGGAGATTGCAAACCAATCAAATCCCTGGGAAGCACAGAAAAAAATGAATCCTCCAACCTGCAAGTGTTTCTCTTGACTTCGACTATTGTATTTCTCGTTATAAAACTGCTGTCCATTCAGATGTCAGTCTCTCGATCGGAGCTAATCCACTGTTCTGGTTGATTTGTGTTCACCCAGCTGTAATAAACAGCATTGCTTCTTGCCCGGTTTGTGCTCAATTCTTGGAGTACGTGAGGATAGCACAGGGCAACGCGCTGGTCTTGGAAGCAAGACCACGCAGAGCAACAGAAATTCGAATATCGGGTCTGGGCTTAGAAACCGAAACTCATGTATGATATTAGGCGTGTTATAAAAAAACGATTAAATAAACATAAATTAAATACGTGTTTGTTATTATGCATTGATTGGAGGACTCCTGAATACACTTTCATTAACCTCTGGTATGTCATCCTGCATGGATTTGTCCTCTGGATTATCCTCAACATCTGTGTCCTCATGGGGAACAATCAAACTTGTTGGTCTAGTATCATGAACTACTCCCTTAAGGCCCTGCCTGCGTGCCCTACAGGAACTGCTTCTCTTGGCTGCATCTGGTGCAGCATGTCTTCTGATACATTACATTTTGTGTGCCTAGTGGTGTCAGAAGATGGTGGGCGAGGGAGTCATCCTGACACAACTCATACGTAACTTGGCACTGCTGTGTGCCAAAGGCTGCCTGTAGTGCACTGTATGGCTTCCTGGTGTTATTGGAGAGTGCTGGTGGTTCGTACTAATGATGGCATGAGTGCAGTGGGGGTAGCAGTGTTGGTGGTTACAGTGGTAGCTGTGGATTCATTGGCACTATGCTGCTACCTATAATTTCATCCTCAATGCGGTTATAGATGTCTTCTTCCTCATCTGTTCTAATGACTACACATGTAAAGGATACAGTTAGAAGATACTCAGTTGCTGTGCTTATGTGCATTATGTGTGAAGTAAATTACATGCCCCCTTGGAGAGCCCCCACTAAGTCCTGGACATTGTTTCTCAATGGGGTAAAAAAAGCCAGTCAATGTGTTCTCTTGAGTCACACACGAAAACATCCAGTAGATTTCATGTCACCAACAGGAGCATTTGACAAAATTGTCATATTGCCTCTGTAGGACATACATACTCCATCATTGTTATTGCAAGCCACTCTTATGAAGCTGCTGTCACAATCTATGCAAGTATGGTCACTGGAAATAACTTTCATGAATAGGTGGGCACAATTTATGGCAGTAATGGTCACTGTAATTCACTTTCTTGAATCTGCTGCCATAATCTATGTCAGTATGGTCACTGAAAAATCAATTTAATGAAGCCAAAGCTACAATCTTTGCCAGTATGGTCACGATGGCTCATTTTCATGCAACTGCTGCCACAATCTTTTCCAGTATGACCATTGTAATTTGCTTGCATGAAACCACAGCAACAATGTATGCCAATGCATTCACTTTGAACCACGTTAGTGAAGCTGCAGCCATGATCCATGCAAGTCACTGTAAAACACTTCCATGAAGCTAGGATGAAAATCTATACCATAATTCCCTCCAGCACATTAATAACTTTGAACAACACTCATTATGACCCTTCAGGTCCAGAAACAACGGTGGCGGTAAACCCGCTGCCACCGTTGTCTCCGGACCGGCAGATTAAGAGTTCTGCAGGCGGGTGGTGTCACTCTTGCCTGGTCTGATCTGGCGGGAGTAACACCACCCGCCTGCAGACGGAAATGGAAAAGCCAGCACTGTTATTTACGGTGCCGGTGTTCCATGGTGCCCATCCCCATGGAGTCCCATGGTAGCATTAATCACCATTCCCATGGAGTCCGATGGGACTCTTGTAAGTCTGGAAGTGGTAATGCATCTGGGTCTGGCGGCAGCCTGCCGGTTTTTCCGGCACGGCTACCGCCGGACTCGTAATGAGGCCCGATTGTCACTGTAAATATAATATCTCACTCAAACACATTCAGGAACAAACACTTGGCGAGACAAAACAATGTGAACAACATTCCATGAAATAAACATATTCTTTGAAGTACACAAGATGATTAGCTGTGCCCAACACATAGTATATCTGCTGTACATGTGCAGAGTGTCAGAGAGTGGAGGCAGTGTCAAATGTAATGAAAAAAATCTCAAAATGAAACATATTCTGCGAAATAAAAAATATTCAATGAAACACAAAACGATCTACTGCACCCGACACACAATTTGGCCGGCTTAAATGCACTGAGCAGTTGGGAGACAAAACTAAATAAAAAACATTACAAATTCCATGATATGCAGACAATGATTGGCCCTTCCCAAAGCAGAGTAGAGCTCTACTAAATGCACAGTTGGAATAGAGAAACAAAACGAAATAAAATGTATACCTCAAAATGAACTATGTACTGCAAAACGTACACACTCTAACCCACCAACACAGGTCTCTCAGCACAACTCAAATACAAATGATACAATACTCTCATTAAAAACAAATAATTCAGTGGGATTTCTTTTTTTTAAAGAAGTTAAGGTTACCATCTATTAAAGGTAAACACATTGTGGGTATGCCAATGTTGACGTTTAAGATATTAGTATTACACTATGCATGAAATATAGAAAAAACAAACCAAGATACATACTAAAACACAAAAACATTCTAAAAACACATTATTTTAAATAACAACAAAAACACCGAGGTGTACACAAATAACTATTTTACAAAAACATACACTCTTATTGCCAACTTCAAAGTACATTTTACACAAAGCAATAACTGACATTTACACGCAAGTACAAACAAGAACGCATACAACAGGGAAATGCAAACAAAACGCAACACATGATTAACATAACAAACCATTAACAAGGCGCCAAAACAAAGAGTGAGTTAAGGTTCTGACAATGTTGGTTTCCTTTTATGTATAGAGTTTAATGATAGGTTAAATCTTAACATTCGCATTCACAACCTTTCCAGACTATTTAACTTAGCTTTAAAAATCTGACATATGATTTTGAATTCGAAAATGCAAATTCCTTCTTTTTAAAGGTTTGTAAAAACCAAATAAAAAAAAAAAATCCATCTTTCATTACGTAACAGTTTACTTACTATCTGGAAACATATGTTGAGATGGTTGTGCTTTTGGAACATTAAACTAGGGTTGCCCACATCCGTCATTGAATCGAAGGTATGAAAGTGTGGTTCTTCTTTTTGGTTGAGTTGTTGAATTACCTTTGATGGTTGTTGACAGATGAAATAGCCAATAAAATGCCTTGGCTCCTGAGCTAAAGGAGACAACACAATTACAACGAAATGCCCAGAGGCAGACTATAAAGCCCTGTGTTTGAAAACATGAAGATCGCCTTTAATTCTAGACTTTCAAGTTGAGTGACTGTTGGATCACCTTTTACTGTTTGCACTGTCTATACACTGTCCATACAGTTCCGGGATTTCAGAATTGAGATGGTGCCTGATTCTTCCACAAGGATTTGCATCTTTTGCTCATTTATTACTGTGGGTGCCTGCATTAATCAATGTGATAAAGTGCAGATTTTAGTTATTGACTGATGGGAAATGCCAATGAATGTGAGATAGACCTTTTGCATCTAAGAGGTTGGGCTCATTAAACCAGCTACAGACTCTGAAGTCACTTTCAAATTATATTCAGCTAGGTGAAAAATACCTCTTAAAGTCACCAAAATGTTCGATTTATTTAAGCATAAGGCTTCTTTTAAGAACAATGGACAGAAGATAATTGTAGTACTACCACAAATGTCTCTTAAATTAGAAAGATACCAAACCAAGTCTGGTGAGGCATGAGATAGGAACCACTAATCAGATGAACCCAAACCATGACCATGCCAATGTCTCAAACTGAAGAATGTCTTCAAAGCATGTGGTAAGAACTCCTGCTCCAAAGGCGCTCAACAAATATCTTATTTTTGAATGAGCACAAAAAAGTCTGAAGAATACAACAATTAAGAAAGCCACCTCCAGATGTTTCACAGCAGTATGATGAATTATATTAGTTAAGTATAACCACTGATTCCATTGTAAAAAGAATACATGCTAAGCTGGATATGAGCATTAAGCCAGAGATTCAGATTGTTGTTCAAGATGGTGGATCCTCAAAACAATGTGGACAATGGAAGCCAAAACATGGAACCCCTGCTCCACACTGCGGTCAAAGCAACCCCACGGAATGGAGCTTGGCTTGCTTTTGTACCTAGCTACATTGTTTGAACCAAGGTGCTGTACACAGCAGTTTATGCAAGATCTCTTAAATACCAATATTGCCAGGGAGGTCTAACACCCTTAGTTCAAGAGGATGTCACATCAGCCCTGGGCATGGCTGATTGAAAGCAGAACAGATTTGAAGCCAAAGCACCATGGTTAACTTGAAAGTCCTGCTGACACTCCATTAGCTAGTGGGAATGATGGACCTCGATTCCAACTGTGCAGTTCCAGCTAGTTTGTTACCAATTCAAGAGAAGGTCTGACTGAAAATCTTCGGAAACTACCTATAGGGAGGATCCAACTCTGCAGATCATTTTAAAGTTTCATGTAGGGTAGACTGAGAACTTGCTCTTCCTGAGAAGGAGGATAAACCCCCTCACTCTAGGCACTTCCCAAAGACCTTCGGTAAGCTGTAGCCTAAGCAATGAAAACTGTCTGATTCCTTTCCTTGACATTCTGTCTACACCCTTTCTGCAAATGTAAGCGCTTTCTTGTGATTATGACCATGAATATGCACTGTGTGTGTGTGTGTGCACACGTGTGTGTGCAGTACTGTCTGTAACTGTTGAAGCTTGCATGAGTATATGCATGAGAAATATAGTGTTTGTTCGAGATGCCATGGACACCTGGGATCAAGGCAGATCCCAAGACCAAGTACTGTTATTCTACAACTTATTCAGTGGCTGTGTAGAGGTTGCAGCCAACTTAAATTCAAAACTGGAATCTGTGCAAAAGAATTCAGAATCCTGGTGGTCTTCTCCCAAAGTTCTTTCTCTTGCTAGATAGGGGTGGTTAAGCCTTCAAGCCCCTGGAGCAAATATTCTAATCCATGTAGTGAACTGGGAGTTACCTCTGTTACCCTGCTCTGATAGTGCTTCTTAATGGTATCCCAAACCCTTTTCTTCAGTGTAAGCTTGTTGCAGGATTTCTAGACTCCAGAACCCCATGGCTGATTTTAGCACAAACTTCCATGAGCAGATGGGTCAGTGGTCATAGACAGAAAGAACTAGAGGCGTTTGCCTGGGTCTGCATGAGAGTTACATTGATTTTCCTTCTTCCCTTGCCTCTCTGAATTGTCCGTAACACCCTATCCCTGTTCTATTCCTATTCCCAACATCTGGTCTTCCTAGGATCAATCTGGTCAGATAGAACCTTACTGTTCTTGCTGTTTATGTACTGGTCTTCCTCAATGTCTCCTTCACTCCATGCTTACCATCTTTGTAATTCCATCTCCAAGGATGTTGTCATCTCTGGGGTGTTTCTTCCTCTCACTGATGTTGCAATCCTGAACTTTGCAGTGCTTCTGCTACTAACTCCTCATCCACCTCCATGATATTACCTCTTTAATACCACTCCTGATTTCTGATATTAAACCTTCCTCCTAGCCCCTGGCTATTAACTGGGTATTTCCACCTCCTCCAGCATCCTGTCTCCTACCAGCTTCTTTCCAAATCTGGGATCTGATAATATTCTCTCCTCTTAATGGAACTGCCTGCCTCCTGTAGTACCTTTAACTTTCAATGCTTCATCTGTCCTATCTCATTCCCTGCTGTTACCGTCAAATGCTCTGACAACTCACATAAGTAATGAGCGATATCAGGGTTGAAGGGAACAACCTTCGTAAGCTCCATTGTGACCATGAAGGCTAGTCAGCTGAAGGAAGCCACTTAATAGGCCGGATTGATAAGAAGCATCAAAAGGACTACTACACGGTGAAGAAACCCACAAGGACAAGTAGGTAAGGCAGCTGCCATCTAGGAATAAGATAATAAATTGCAGATTTCAATATCATACTTGTCAAAGGACCACATGATTGAAGTGAAGGATAGGTTATCAGGATAGTACCAGAATTATTGTCATAATAACAGTGGGGACAGGGAAACAAACATGAGCAAATTACCACCTCAATTCTTACCAACACCAGGCAAACCAATAATAAAATGGGAGGTGTGGAAAGAAGACTTCCAACATTGCCTAATGGTTATTCACTGGCCTTATTACAGCATCGAGACGAGGAGGGCATTACTGATGAACATTTTAGGAATGGAGGCAAATACTAAAGAGCCTTCCAGGCTGCTAAAAGCAGCATGGCTACCTCCATACTCGTAATGAGGCCCATTAATTATTTCTATTATGTAAATTAAATAAATGGTTTGAAATATATAATACTCATGTGATATTTATTGAAACAATCAAATAAACTCAACAGATATTCAAAGTAAAGTATCTTAACACAAAAGCTCTTACAGTTTAAACCATTTCAGAACAATTCTAAACACCAGATATTCCTATTTTCATTGGAAATTGTGGCACTGAACCAAGCAAATATAATTGTGTAAGATTGAACAGTCCAACAAATGAGGAAAAAATCAACAAGTTGTTGATCTATTAGAGATGGAAAATAACTCATTAAGAACATGAAGCATTTCGGATAAAGCTCTTTCTTCGGGTAATGATGAACTGTCTCCCTATATAGTTAAGGACACTAAATTAACACTTTGTCGATTATTCCATCATAATCTGTCTAAGCATAAAATATTGTATCACTAAACTGTCATGAAGACCTTAATTCAAAGGAGAAATCTTCACAAAACCGCTACCACCTATATGATCAAAGGCAATGATTATTGCCAATTCAATGCATTTCTAATAATAACTCCCACTGGTGGGTAAAAACTGAAATGAGGAGAAAGAAAGTCTAAGTACTTCAATAGTGCTAACAAGACTCCACAACTATTTACAGATGATAAAAGTATCTGGGCCTCATTACAAGTCAGGCGGAATGGGTTAACGGGCTCCGCTAATGGTGGCGGGCCCGTTAACACCATTCCGCCTGATTACGAGGTCCCCTCGCGGGACCCGGTAAGGACGCCTGGTAAAACCAGGCGTCCTTACCGGGTCCCGCGAGGGGAAGAGGGAGCTAACAACGGGTCGGTCATAATCGGCCCGTTGTTAGCTCCCTCCCCCATTCCCATTGAGCCCTATGGGGGCTCAAATGGGAATGGGGAAGGTCCGGGTACCTGGAAGGAGGAATTACCAGGCCCTCCAAACTCGGAATGGCCCGGTAATTCCCCATTCGGGGAACCCGGCCCCGGTTTTGGTGGCAGCCATGCCGCCAGTAGCGGCATGGCTACCGCCAAAGCCGTAATGAGGCCCTCTGTTTCGGAATAACAAGAGATACACAGCAATAAGCCAAAAGTAACTCACCTACAGAACTGGACAACTCAGGGTTGGTCTGGAGTTTCCAATAATACATGTACACACACAAACATGGGTAAAAGCTATACATATAAAGAAGATAAGTGTAAATTCTTAAATAACATTAAAAAAAATCTAATTCTGTCAAAAATAATCAAAAATAAATCTTACTACATGGTGTAAGCAGAACTCGTAACGAGACGTGGGAACAAGAAAAACCGGAAGCAGCCTCCAGTCAGGACAGTGACAGTGAGAATTGTTTTTTAAAAGGTGTTTTTATTCACATGTTAACATTGGGACTTTTGACATTGTCCCTCACCCTCGCCTTCCTCTCCCCTCCTGCCCTCCTACCGGCTTCTATGTTGCTATGCCTCCTTTTTTTTCACCCTTAGAGTCATTGGCCCTCATTCTGAGTATGGTGGTAGTCATGGCGCTATTTGTGCCATGACTGCCTCCCATACCGGTACCGACTCCGGTTTGGTTCAATGGGGACTTACCGGTCCATTCCGACCTTGGAGGGACCGGTAAGTCCCTATTTACCAAACCATTCCCCATTCCCATTTGAGCCCCCATAGGGCTCACTGGGAATAGGGAGGATGCAAATAATGTCCCGGCGTATGCCAAGCCCGTTATTTGCGCCCAGGTCCCTTAACAGGTCCCGTCCTTAACACCTGGTCAGACCAGGACCTGCTAAGGGACCTCGTAGTAGGGCGGTAAGGGATTACCGGCACCGGTCTCCTTACCGGTGCACGGTATCCCTTACCGCCCTACTCGGAATGAGGGCCATTGTCTCAACCATTGAACATGTCTAATATTCGTATTCTATGTGGGCACAATTGTAGCATATAGTCACTCTGCAAATATTCTATTACAATTCCCCAGTCTGTTATACATTTTTGGTGTGCCCCTTGAATAATGTACGTGATTTTCTCCATGGCTACAAATGACCAGACCATCTGTAGCCATTCTAGATTGGATGGGGGTGTTTTCTGTTTCCATTTTTGAGCAATTGCTAACCATGCTGCTGTTAGGAGCCCCATAAAGTTTCTCTTTTGTATTTTAGTCATTGTCATGTCTTTTGGGTCCCACATGCTGCACATCCATACGTATTCCCCTAGGTCTTCTGCTCCCTTAAACATTTCCTGGATTTGGGACCTTACCTCAGACCAGAAGTCTTGAATTGCTGGGCAGTCCCACCATATGTGTCTCCAGTTGCCCACCTCGTCACATCCTCTCCAGCATTTGTTTTTGGTCGTGTGAAACATTCTGTGAAGTCTTTCCGGGGTGTAGTGCCATTGTATCCTCCACGCCTCTCTTGTCTGTATCGCCCGTGTCCATTTGGAGATTATTTGCCAGATATATGTCCATTGTTCTCTTGTAATCTCTTTTCCTAATGTCGTTTCCCATTTCTTCATGTACAGCCACTTCCTTTCTTCTGTCTGTGTATTTATGAATCTGTACATTGTTGAGACAAATTTCTTATCTCCTGTTTGCGTCATGATGTATGTCTTGAATGGCGTTAGGGTTCTTGTTGCCGCCTGTATTATTCTTGGGGTCGAGAGCCAGTGATGTAGTTGTTCGTATTTAAATATGTCCTTTTCCGTAAGGCCTAGAAGGTCCTGGCATTCAGTATAGGTCCTGATTTGTTGATCTTCAAACATGTCTCCCACTTTCGTACAGTTTGCTTCTATCCATTTCTGGAATGCTCCTTTCTCTGTGCCCGGAAGGAATTCGGGGTTATCGAATATGGGCATAAATGGAGCCGGGTCTATGGTCAGTGTTCCTTTCTTGGTTGCTTTGTTCCATACTTAAAAGGTATGTCTATTTTCAGGGGCTATCCAGAGTAGCTGGTGCATATTTGTCCTCGCCACTGCCCTCTCCTGTGCTTCCCAAAGTTTGTTTGATGTGTTAGAGATCCATTCCTTCAGCACCCATAGCTGCGCTGCTTTGCAATATTTCCGGAAGGGAGTGCCATTCCTCCCGCCGCCTTTTGTGCCATTACTACCAGGTTTGATATCCCTCAGGGTTTTGTTTTGCGTTATATATTTGGTAATTAATTTGGTGATTGTTTTGAATAATGATGTTGGAATTCGTATAGGGAGGGCTTGGAAATAATATAGCAGTCTGGGTAGGATGGTCATTTTGATGACCGTGATTCTGCCCCACCATGTTATTGAGAGTGGGTTCCACCTTTCCAGATCTCTTTTTACTTGGTCTATTAGTTCCAGGTAGTTCTCTGCATATAGACCTTTTGTCGTGTTAGTCATGGTTACGCCAAGGTATTTTACCCCCTTCTCCGCTATACGTAAATGCAGTTCTTCTGCTCGCCTGTGGATCTCTTGTTTGTCTCCTGCTACGACCATCACCATCGATTTTTGCCTGTTGATGTTCAATCCCAATATGGTGCCGTATTTATCTATTTCTCATATGAGAGGGGGCAGTGTTTTTACCGGATCCGCCATAGCCATCATCATGTCGTCCGCATATGCCGCTGTTTTATGTGAGATCCCTCCCATATCGATGCCTGTGATGTGGGTTCTGCTCTTATTTTCGCCAGTAGGGGTTCCAGGAAAATTGCGTATAGTAGTGGGGAGAGGGCGCATCCCTGTTTCGTGCCTCTTTCTATACTGAATTTGTCTGTAAGGTCTTTGTTCACCACTATCCTGGCCGAAGGTGAGTTATAGTTGGCCCGTATCATTTTTATGTAATTCTTTCCCATGCCCATTTTCTCAAGGACTGAGAACAGCATCGTCTATTCCACTGGGTCGAAAGCCTTCTCCGCATCTATCGCCAGGATGGCTGCCGGGATGTTGGTGAGTCCCACCTTCTCGATTAGGTGTGCGATACGTCTGATGTTATCGTGTGTAGTTCTGTTGGAGATGAACACCGATTGGTCCTGATGTATCAGTTTTGGGAGCAGTGGTGAGAGTCTGTTGGCCAGAACTTTTGTCTATAATTTGGCATCTAGGTTTATTAGCACTATGGGGCGATATGAGCTCGGGTTTTCCGGATTCTTTCCTTTCTTGTTTTTGGTAACTCTTTGATTACCCTCATTATTTCCTCTGTTGTTATTGGTTCATCTAATAGTTGTTTCTCCTCTGGTGTTATGGTTGGGGGCGTTATGTCTCTCAGGTAGGCTGACTGTTCTTCCTCTTTCGGTTTGTCCGATGTATATCATTTTTGGAAGAAGTCTCTGAAGATTTCTTTTATGTCTTTCGATTGTGTTTTGATCTGATCATGTTTGTCTTTTAATGCTTTTACCATTTGGTTTTGTTGTTTGGCTTTTAATTGTCTTGCCAGTAGACTGCCCGCTTGCTTGCCTTCATTGCATACCAGTGTTTTAGATGTAGGAGCAGATTATTTGCTCTTTTTGTTCTGATGGCTTCTAGTTGACTCTGCACGTGTCCATAGGTTCTCTTTAATTTTAATGAGTGGTTATTTTGCATTTCCTCTCTTATCTTTTCTAAGGTATTTTCTAGTTCACCTTCCCATTTCCGGGATTGCTTATACTTTTGTGCTTTGAGTGCGATCATCTGTCCCCACATTACCACTTTGAATGCTTCCCATATCATGGTTTTCATCACTTCTGGCGTTTTATTTTGTTCAAAATATTCTGTTATTTTCTCTCTGATTGTTTCCCTCATCACTGGGTCTTGTATAACCTCTCTTGGTAGCGTCCATCTCCATAGGCCTGATTGTTTGCGCAGTTTGGGGAGTGTGATCCACAGGGGAGCATGACCTGATAGTGATATTGTGCCCTTCTCCATGTCCTGGATCTCCCCTAGTAGGCCAAACAAGGCTCAGATGTAATCAATTCTGGAGCTTGTACCATGCAAATGTGTTTGATATGTGAATCCCGGGGTGGAACCTCTGAGTCTCCGCCACACATCTTCCAGGGCCAGTTTGTTCATACATCGTTTAAGCGATGGTGTCCGGGTCCCCTGTTGTGAAAGTTTGAGATTTGAGCGATCTTCGTTTGGATTCCATGCCAAATTGAAATCTCCTGTTAGTATTATTTCCACTTCTGTGAAGTTTTCTAACTTGTTCAGGGTGTCCCTGATGAATCCGTCCTGGCCTGTATTGGGGGCATATATTGTTGGGAGCGTCAGTAGGCAATTTTCAATCTGGATTTTCACAAATAGGTACCGTCCTTGTTTATCTGATTGTGTGTCTTTAATGTGTACGTTGAGTGAGTTTGCAAATGCGATCATGACCCCTTTTTTCTTTTCTGCGTCATTTTCCTGTAAGATCTGATTGTATCCTTTTAGGTGCGTTTATCCTTTTCCCTTCTTCCGGATATTTGTCTCTTGAAGCGTTATTATGTCAAACTTCTCTTTATGTAAATAATGTTCTATCTTTTTCCTTTTGACTGGGGAGTTCATCCCTCTGACATAGTATGTTAAAATCTTCAGCCCCATTTTCTCCTTCGTATGTTTGGCTTCTCTAATTTCCCCTGTCTCTGCCTGGTCGGTTTGCTTCGATGTCCATAGGTGACGGTGGTTTCCCCTTTCCCCTCTTGTAACTGTCCCGCAACTTCCCTTCCCTTTCCTTCCTTTCCCCACCCTTTAACTTGTTCCCTGAGGAGGGCCATGGGCCCTATGGTTGCTCGGGCATATTGCCTTTGCTCCATGCCCTCTAAACTCTCAGGTATAACTTTTTTCGTGGGGGGTCCTAAACCAGTGTTCCTTCGTTTCCCCTATTTGTTTGCGAGGTGTTAGTTTACTTCGGAGTGTCGTGTTTGGCGCCTAGATCTTTTGTTTTCGGTCTGCCATCCTCTTGGGGCTCGACGTCCTTGGTTAATTTCTCTACTTTCCAATGGTTCCTTCTCCTGATCTTGACAGTTCATTATCCGGGTGCCCTCCACGCAGGTGGTGATGCGATGTTGCTTCCCCTCCCACGTGAAGAGGAGTCCAAATGGGAAGGTCCATTTGTATCGCACTTGTTTTTCAGTTAGGCTAGGTCTTGAAAGAGGAGGATTTCTTCCCCGTTCATTCTAATGTGGTCTATAGTTCTGGTTTTCCTCGATATTTGTTCTTTTTGGGTATATTGCGTCATCGCTACCAGGACGTCTCTGGGATGTGCCCCTGGTTCTCCCGTTCTGCGTGGACCCACTCTGTGAATTCTGTCTGTCTGTATCTCCTCCCCTCTGCCATCTGAGAGTATGCCCTGAAACACCCGCTGTACTGCCATCCGGAGGTCTTTGTCTTCAACCGTTTCCGCCATTTATTAATTCTTATGTTTTTTTCTAAGTCCTCGCATTGGGTTTCTAGTTCTTGGGACAGTCTGGCCAATAGTTCTTCGGCTTCCACGTATTGAATCAGTTCTTGGTCTTGGTTCTGGCCAGTTTTCTCTAATATGTCCGTTCTTTCCTCCAGGTTTCCTATGTCCATTTCCATTTCTTGGATCGCCTGTTTCATTTCCGCTTTCATGTTTTCAAATTGTACTTGCATGGTGGAGATGAATTGGTCCTGGAGCTTTTTGAACCACATTTTCATATCATCCTTTGTGGCCATTTCTGTCCATTCCGTCTGGTCTAGTGGGGATTTTTCCTTGGATTTTTGTGTGATCGCTTTGCAGGTCACCCCTGAGTCTGTTCCCCAGAGTTGGACCAAGTTCTGGTCTTGTTTAAGTTTGCTGTTTGAGGTTTGTGTTGTGTGTTCCGCTTGTGGACACCTGGATTTTGACATGTATGTGCCTTCCGTTAATTTACTTTCCACCTGTGTTCTCCGTGGTATTTGTGATGGCTTTTTCACGTTCGCTTGGGTATTTGTCTTTGACCCCGTTACTCATAGGGGCTCATTTCCCTTTTTGTATATTGTTGTTTGGAAAGGGGGCGCTTTCTGAGACACTCTGCACTTGGTGTGGGGTCCCCAGCTTTATTTACTTCTTGTCTGTGTCTTTGGTGGGTCTCCGCTAACTCTGTGGTTTGTGGTGTGCCCCTCTTATTTTCCTGGTTGTCCAGCTCCCCAATGTTCTTGTGTGGGAGGAGGGGTAGTTGTTATGTGTGTTGCCTTGTTCCCTTATGGGCTGGGATATTACCGAAGAGTGTTCCCATTCTTTTTGCTCTCCAGAGATGCCTCTGATGTCCTCTCCTTTGATGCTCTTCCCCACACTGCTGTTTGTGTTGTGAGCTGGCAGTGGGGCCCTCTTTATCTTCCCTGTTCCGCCTGTTGAAGCTCTGCTTACCCTCTTTGCGTGGGGGTGGTCCGCTGTGCTGCCGGGGGGCTGGCGGCCTGTCCCCTCTTCATTCTCCTCCTTGTCTGTGCGGCGGTGTGACGTTGGAAGTCTGCCTCGGGAGGGGGGGCCCAGGGTCTCCTGTGCTCCCTCCGCTCCGCCCGCTGCAGCCCGGCTCTCCTCGGGGATGTCCCGAGTTCTCGGGCAGGTGTCCGCTCCTCCTCCCGTGTGGCGGGACTCCCGAGTGGTTCTCGTACCCGGGGGCTCGCCGCCGGTGCTAGTTGTTCGCTCTCGCCCTTCTTCTGGTCGCTTCCTGATGCGTTCTCCGCTGGAGTCACTCACTCTGCCGGGGCCTCGCCCTGCTGCTGCTGCATAGCTGGAGCTTTCCCGCCACTTCCTGACCTGGGCACGTGTCGTTCTGATTCTCTCTCGGGTTGGGTTCCCTGTTTCTCTTTGTCGTCCCCCTTCTCCCGCTATGGCGGAGGCGCAATGATGGGGACCGAAGACCGTTTTTTTATATTTCTTTACTGTTGCGGCCCGAGCCGGGGGACGGAGCTCCGCTCACACACGTCCTCCTTGCTCGGCCACCATCTTGGAATCCTCAACAGTGAGAATTTTAAGCAGATGATTTAATGTGGTCATACTACATTGAAAACATGATACACATACTCTAAAGGTGCTGTACATGTAGACCTTGTGTTATATGCAATTTTATTTTTATTTTTATTTATAACAGATTATACATCCAGTACATATGAGTCTCAACATCAATGAACAAATCAACAGCAATGAACAAGATACAAAAACCAGAACATATGTAGTGTAATACTTTTAAATAACTAGGACAATTGAGACTACTTGATCAAACAAAACAATTTGAAAAATAAATAATGTTAATCAAAAAAATATTCTAAACAATATTAACATTGAGAAATCATTTCACAGCTATAACACCACACAACTGAACACACATACAACAATTACATATCTACACAAAACGACTCACTCATATAATGAGAACATCAAATAAACCTTCCACAATTTAGAGGAAAGCAGACCATTCATACAGACTTTTCAACAGACTCCATAGCGTGAGATATAAATCTTCATGATCCCTATTTGGCATTAACACTTTTTCATAATTAGATGGGACCAGCATCTCTACCAACCAATCTTCTATAGTGGGCCTTTTGCTAGTCTTCCAGACGCTCAAAATCAGTTTTTCCGAAACAACTAGGGCCTTATATATCCACTCACCATAATCTCTTGCAATCTCATACCTTCCATTATGTGATAATAAAATCCCTTGTGCAGGTAATATAGGAAATGTTATATTTAGAATCATATCTACTCTGTCCAAAACCTCCATCCAAACACAGGTACTCGTGAGCAGCTCCAAAGCTGATGTAGTAGAGTTCCTCTATCATGTCCACAAGCCTAGCGTAGATCATTATCAATTAAGTTAAATGTGTGCATTCTCACAGGAGTCCAATAGAGATGACCTATAATTGTTTGCTGTATCAGCCCCAAACACACATCCACCTTAGCTTTAGACCCAACCCTGAGCAAATCATCCCAGTCTTTAGCAGTTATCTCCAGACCTAAATCTTACGACCAACTTTCCCTCAATTTCTCCCAGGATGCTAGATGTATTGATTCTATGGGCATCTTATCCATATAAGTGGATACTTTGGGCCTCATCAGGAGTTGGGTGGAGCGGTAAAAATGAGGCAGTAACGCTATTACTACTGCATTACCACTCCACCCAATCCCGAGTTTGGGGGAAACTTGGAGCATTAACCTCTGAGCTGGAGGTGAATGCACCACGTTTTTGACCATTTTCAGTGCAATTACAGCAGTGCAATTACCGCCACAGTAATATTGCCAAAAATGCCCCATTAATAATTAATAACAACACTTCAACAGAACATTCTTGTTCCAATAAGTACATTTTGTGATACATGGAGTAGTTCATGACAGGTTTTCCGATCACCATTCATATGTTCCTAGCAACATTCGGATTTGGGTTCTTTGTCCATGGTAGAATTGTTTACGTCGGAATTGACTGTGGCCAATTTCCAAGTGAATACGATTTTACTGCGGCCAAACACACCAAACCCATGTCTGCTCACTTCCCCAGTGCATCCCCCCATGCCTCCTCTACTTACCTTTTCTCCATCTGCCGTTTCTCCTGAACCTGCGGCTTCAGATCCGTCCCTCCAACGTGGGTCGGATCTGACGCCGCAGGGTACTTCTTTTTTTTTTGTCCCCCGCCTCCAATGTTCAGGGGACACCCTTGCAACCGCAAAAGCCCAAAAATACCGAACATGGTGAGTGGGGGACACCACTTTATCCCCTGCTCCACAAGTTTGGTATTTTGTATAATCAATCGAATGGTACTGGCCGAATGTACCATTGGATCGATTATATTCGATCAATTTGGGTAATACCCAACATTCTAATTCTAAACAGAATCCCTTGTAGGGACTTGTCATCAGAATGTATTTCATATGTGATGTCATCTTTGATGTCCTGGGTGTTAGTCTTAGCAGTGTATCGTGGTGGCGCGAGTTATGGTTAAATAGGTTGACATAACTGGCAAATTTCTTGGGGTTTTCGATTTTACTTGTAACCATAATGTCCCTTTAACAAAGTTCTTTCAGTGAATTCCATAGCTTTTCATTAGTGGAATTTACCCATAACACCCCGTTAACAAAGTTTTTTCACTGAATTTCATAGGTTTTTCCCAGTACACTGTCATTTCCTAATATCTCTTTTGAATGGCTACGCCTAAAAATTACACTCGCCTCCAATGTAACAGCTGTACTGTCCGCCAACAGTGTAAAAGTCTGCAGACCTATCTGACGTCCGGTAGCATCGACATAACCCAAAACCCCAGAGGACAACACAATATTTTGTACCCTTGTAATAACAAATATATATACATAAACCAACATTACTTAAGCAGCAAGTCCCAAGCTGCTTTTGCTGCTTCAGGTAATGCTCCAGGGGCCCAGCTTAATGCAGGCCTGGGGGCATTACCAAAAGTGGTAATGCACCCTCCCCATCGAGGTGCTTATTAATATTAGCAACCCAGCCCATTAGACTGAGGTACTCATAGTGTCTGTTTTCAGTTGTGAAACGCTATGGCGTTTCGTAACTGAAAAAAGAAAAAAAAAGATGGCCGTTATGGAACGGGATACCTAGTCCTTTCACCCTTTCCATGGTGGCTATCTAAAAAAAGTAAACAAACAAGATGGCTGCCATGGAATGGGAGAAGGGACTACACATAGACCCTTCTCCCTTTACATGGCGGCCGGAAACATCAAGGGATGCAGCGGCGACCCGTAAGACTGAGCTCTTGTCCGGCTGCTAAGGCTCCAGCGAGGGCCAATCAGATTGATTGTTGCAAACTGATTGACCCTCTCAGGGTACTAATAATATTTAATACACCCACATATACATCTTTATACAATTGAATGACTACAAATCTAAACATTAATTTTTCATTTAGCACATAATATTATGGACTATACCAAACACAAAGCATAACTGGAAACTTCATGTTATCAGTTTACCACAACTCTTCATGCTCGCTGAGACACAGCAACCACACAGAGCAAAGAAATCTGTGACAAAATAGTGAGTAAACTTTATTTATTTTTGTATTATAACCATTCATTATATAAACATTACTCATAAGTAAATATCAGCACGGTATATGTTAACAGAAATGGCAAGTACACTTGAGTGGCTAAAGGAGTACTATCCTAAAGAAGATGATGACCAAATCTTTAAAGCAATCAAACATTGTAACTTACAGATAACTTATTTTAAATATGAATTTCTGAATTTGTTTACTACATGATGTAGAGTGAGAAATTACACCAAAAAAGTAATTATGAAGGAGCTCCACAACTAGAAACAAAATCCCAATTACCAAATGTCCAAAATGAAATCATGAACTTGTCTTTAAAAATAGAAGAACTTAGTAATGCCTTTAAAGAACTTGTAACATATGTTAAAAACCATGTAATTAGAAATGTTGATTTTCACTGCCCTACTTGTACCTGTCCCCCCCCAGCAATCACCTCAATCAAATCATGAAAATATTGTGTAAATATAAATAACAGACATGTTGATGAACTGGTCACACAACAGCTAATCCCATTTGGGGGATTCGCAAACCCGCCTACTTTGTAGACCGTCTCGATGATGTCATCACGTTGAACATGATGACATCGTTTTAAATGTAAATAGCGCCAAATGCTTCCACCTCGCAGAAAACCAACAGATACTGGGGTTGGGAGTGAGCTTTATCAGGTATATTCTCACCAAACAATATTTCTGTCATTTTTCACTTTTTCCTTCGTTATTTTGAGCATGAAGTTTGCCCAATGGATTAGTGATATTTGGCATGTTGCTTTACAGCGACCATCCCTTTTTGGTGCCTTCCTTAGAGGGATTGAGTTATGGTCTCTGCCACAGTGATACATCTAACACAGCTATTGAAAAAATCCCAAGGGCATACTGCTGTGAAAACTCCTAAGTAAGTTCACTTAATTAAAAGTGGTCATGTATTGGTTTAACTTTAAGATTAGTGTGGAGGAGTGATATCTGGTTACTTAATATGTGTCCTTCCATATTAGATTGGGGTTCATGACACCAGGACAGCAGCCTACTTAGCCCTATATCCAGACCTTGAACCAGGTCATTGCTATCAATGGGAAGGTCATATTTGTAGTTTCTTTATGTGTGCCTTTAGAGGTTTGTGAACAGGTACTGTAAGACATTATTGGAATCCACAACCTTGAAGCCAGTTCAAGCAACATCGATTAGTTGCACCAAGCGATGGGATAATTAAGTCCTAGCTTATCAAGTAGGTATTTTACTTAGAGCTATACTAAATACCCTAGGGGGCAGGGTTGTTTAGAGGTCTAATTACAAGACAGTTTTAGTATATTAAAGTTGTGCCTTCATCCCATTAGGAATCTGTAGTAAGACCAGGGCCCAACGAAGTTCAATTCCATGTGTTGCCCTCCAGACAAAACACACAGAAGAAGTTATCTACGCCCCTGATGAATGTCCATACATGTTGTTGTTAGGACAGAAACGTGTGCAAGTCAGGCTATATGTTTCAATAGAATTGTCCACAAATTTACAAATTGGGATATTGTGATCCTCTCCATTATTGCCATTTTGGGTATACATTTGTGTATTTCTGTGGAGTGTGAGTCTTTTTACATTGTGTTTGATATTGGTTTAAACATGAATTTTAGTGTTTGATGTGTGTGATATGTTTAATAAAATTCAAAATATATATATTTTTGAAATGATTACTGAGTGTAGATTCATAGTTGTGATTATAGGCTGAAGCACTTTAGTATCCTTCCTTTTTGTATAGACCAGACATTTTGATGAAACTTCTCTCCCTGCTTCTCCTGATCATCACTTTCTACAACCTACAAATACTCCTATTTATGTATCCCACTCTGATTCCCCATCCCTTTCTTAAATTAACTTATTGTTCCTACTATGTATATAATTATAAAAGCAAATTGATGTAAACAGTAGGTAATGTTGTATGATGCACTTTATAATGCAATGCATTCATTTTTCATGTATGTTGTTAGACAAAAGAACACCCTCCACATAGGAAATGTCCATGCAATGAAATAAAAGTTAAAGTGTTGTATGTAAAAAACGCCAAGGGTATGGGATCATTCACATGGTGTCAACATTTTGGTCAGCATGTTTAAGCTAATACCGGTCTAGAACCATAAGAACCAGGAGAAGGGGGTAGTCTGTGATTCCTGTGTGTGTTATATATTGTTGCCCTGCTATATCACAGACGCCCCAACAACAAAACATTTGGGGTTTTGACCTTTTTGTATGCATGGCTCTGAAAAGAGCAGCTTTTTCTTTTACTGCCTTTTTAATGTTTTTTTTTATTTGTACTACCATAACATGGTTTTCTACATAGCCCCTTTTCATTTCTTTCAATTGTTTTAAAGCATTCTTAATTAACACTGGAAAGAAAAATCTCATTGGCAACATCTGTTAAATGTACTCCATCTCTTTGAAACATGTTCACTCCATCATGTTGTATATTCTCATTGTGAAAAGATGCCATTCCTACACCTTGTGAAAAGCACATACAGCTGTATTAGCATTCTGTATACCTTTTTGCATTTGTGGACAAAACAAGTTTGATACTTTCCACATTTGCCTTTGAGTAATCTATGAAAAAATCATCTTTTTAGCGGGAAACAGTTTCATTAGCCTTGTAAACTTATCTTTCATAGCAAACTGCAAGGATATTCCAGTAACATATCCTAAACTCTTCCCTCCGCAATGTAACATAATTATATCTGGATGTTTGAAAACACCATATTTTCAGACAAGGGTATTGATGCCTTTTAGTTTAATCCACAAACTCCATAGCATAACACCTCCACTCCTTCAAATCCAAGATTTTCAGAGATGCCAAGGTGCTCTGTATAAACCTTCAACCAATGAATCCACAAATCTCCTAACATCCACACAGTCTGCTTCTTCATAGCCATGCTTCTAGTACTTCACACACAAATGAAACACTTCGTATGCTGTTCTCCTGCACATTTACTCTGCTACTACACAACCATGAAACCTGATTGGCTGATCCTCAGTCGTCCGCAAACGTTTGCGACTGTCCGCGGACTCTGCAGTCCTACTTCCATTTTAAGAAGATCTACATCTAATAAGATATTCTACAGGTATCCTTTCAGTACCTTTTTATATAAATCTATAAGCATCTTCATAAGGCGGTACTCTTTTTTTAACCACTGCTATTACATGCCGTGTATTGGCAACATTATCAACCTGCTCACGATACCATAAAAGTGTTCAGAATATGCATTCTTCTTAACCTTACAAAATAAAACACGTTAGTCTTTCTCATACACCTATCCATTGTGAGTGTTTTACTTACATTCTATTAAAATTAGGTATCCCTAAATTGAGCCAGGATTGCCTACATATAAGGCTACACTATCTTACAAGCACTACTACCAGATTACATGCTGTGCCAACGTATTCCACCTGCTTACACCAAGTGCCAGTCACAAGTATTGTAGAAATATTTTGCAAGTAAATTTTCCTTACTTGTAAAAAAGATGCTAATTATTCAGTTCCTAATGCATTTTTTCACTTTTTTTCACTTTCAATAAAATACTATTAAAAAGATACATTTTCCATTTGCTATCACATCCCTTATAATGCCAGGATTTCCCACCTGTTAACATCAACAGCCACTTAATAGTACCATACCAGTGTTCATAAACTGCATTTCCTTTTCTTTACAAAAATTTAAAGAAATTGCTGCTGCTAACGCAACTATACACTGCATAGTATTCACTAAAATACAAGTAGAAATAAACATTACTGAAATGTGCTGGAGAAAGTTGCGGTAACCCTAATTGCGTTGGGTGTTATCCCATTTGATTTACTGCTGGGATACCGTCCAACTCCTGATAGAGCCCTTTGTGTATTGACACATCGAATAATTTACAAAGTCCTGGCCAGAGTCTTTAGTTCTATATAATGGGTCAACTCCCTTTTTCCTAATCTGAAAGACTGTCGAAGTTGCTGAAAACCCAATAATCGACCTTCTTTCAGAATGTCACTCACTTTCATGACCTTGTACAATCCAGTTACGCCAATGTAGGCTCCTACTCTCAATTTTGAGTGCTGGATCATGCTAGAGTGACGCATCGCAGTGTAACCAAATGAGCTGATCATTTTCTACAAGACAGATCACTAAGGCTGCTCTAGTGGCAATCACAGTCTGCAATTTCATTTTCAATCCCAATGGTCTTTCCATCGTGTATAGGTTATCAAGTGCGGAAGGTTTACAAAACTCCCTTTCCAATTTTAACCAAATCAGCTGTCCTGTACCTCATCGCCTAAAATAATGTGATGCTTTGTTTAAAAGAAAACCTTTGTGGTATTTCATAAGGTCCGGGTATCGGAACCCTCCCTCCCTAATGTTGCGAAGTAAGATCAATCGAGAGATTTTCGGACATTAACCAGTCCCCCACAAGAGCTTTTGGAAAACTCTATCAAACTTCTGCAACATTGCCCTGGGGAAAGGTAATGGAAGTAATCGCATCACATACAAGACTTTTGGCAATAGATCCATTTTAATTGCGTTCACTTTGGCCCATGTATTCAAAGTAAACCTCTCTCATTTCCTAATATCATCCAACAATTTATTTACTATTTTGTCCACTGAAGTTCAACAATTTTCTTTAAGTCATGAACAATATGTACCCCCCAAGTATCACACCCCTGTTTGAGACCATCTACATTTTCATGTTGATAATATTCCCACATGCAATTGAGAGTGGAAACATTTCTGTTTTACTCCGATTGATTTTATGCCATGACAACTTTCCCACTTCCTCAAACATAGTCTTTAGTAGTGGGCTACAATATGCTCTGTCATGTTATCAGCATACGTTAAAAGCTTTAACTCCTGTTCACCCACCTGAATGCCACGTATTCTACTGGTCTGCCCAATGTAAGCCGATAGTGGTTCTAAGGTCAAGTTAAACAAGTACGGCAATAATGGGCATCCCTGCCTTGTGCCTCGAAGTGATTGGAATGGGTCAGATATTATGCCATTGGCTTGTACTTTTTCTGATATATCCCAGTGTGAGCAACTCACGGCCCTCATGAACAGTGAACAAAACCCCATTTTTTGTAAAGTGCATTCCAAAAATAAACATTACTAAAATACATCAGCTTTCCCTACATGCAAAGGTACACTGTTTTAAACCCAGTGTTTGCACTTCCCATATAGTTACACAATGTTGCATCTCACTACAACAAGTGCCACTTAAAGTAGTTGCTCAGATATTTTGCATGTGCACGCTCCTTACTTCGAAAAACACAGTCAAATGGTTGAAGTCCAAATACACCTGTGCATTCTTTCCCTTTAAAATAAATCATACTAAAAAAGAGGCAATCCTAAAACCGACACTTTTCCTTACACAGAAACAACAAATGTTTTCGAACCATTACTATTACATACCAGGGGCCACATTACAGAAACTTTACACCAGTGCAACTGCAATGTTGCACGGTATTAGCACTGGTGCAAAGTTTGCCGTATTTTTAAAAACACTGGAACACTTTAGGGAACCATTGCACCGGGAGAAGTGCATTTTGGCATATTAAATGCGCCAGTGCAATAATTGCCCTAATGCAAAGAAGATACATTTTTGAAGCTTTTTTACATCAATGCAAGGTTTTCTCTACTGCTAATACCATTCAGTATTAGCACCAGGGCAGAGTTTGCTGTGGTTCAAAAATGCTGTGAAAATGCATCTTTTTTTGCACTAGGACAATTTATGTCCTGTTGCTTATAATATGCCAAACTGCACTTGCCATGGCGCAATATTTCTAATGTATCCCAGTGTTTTTAAAATAAGGCAAACTTGGCTCTAGTGCTAATACCGTGAAATTGTGCACTTGTACCACTGTAAAGTATTTGTAATCTGGCCCCAGATAGTGACAACATTGTTAACATACTTCTGTACTCCACACACAACACAACTATATTCACTGCTTTTATAACTGTTTGTACCACAATAAATAACAAGATATGCTACTAAAAATACTTAAACATTACCACATATACCAACTAACTTTCTTTTTTCATTACAGAAAAAGGAAGATTCGCAAAAACAGCTACCTAACCAAGAAACCTCTTCACGTGCAACAAAGTAAGTATATTAATATAGCATGTATATCTCTCTAATTGAAATAACATAATTGCACTATGTGTTAGCCTAAACCATTCTTTTCTACTCTACAATATTGTATTACACTCTTACTCATTCCATTGCAGCAGTCACACTATTTCTAATCATATCTCAACATTTCTCTTTATTCAATAGAGCCCCTATTCCTTATTGCCTATCAGCACAACTTTCTCTGATAAACTTCTATACCACAATTGCATTCCTTTATATATCCCTATCCTCCTCAAGTCCTCGGTTCATACCCAACAACTTTCACTCATTGCATTCCAAATTACCAACCCACATACACACTCTTTCTCACCCCTTTACAATTACACCCACACAACCCTAATACCTGTACAGTAAATCTCACCATTACAGCAACCACTGTGTTTCTCATCACAGCTTATTCAATTGCACCACCACTCATTTTCTCACTAACACCAATACTCTGAAATGCATAGTACTATCAATACTTTATTACCAATTCCCCATCAAATAAACATACTTATTTCACACAACACCACCCGATTTCAATGTCATATTTACCCAAATCCATCACACCTATGCAACCTCTTACTCTTACGAAATTCCCAACCACACCTATCATCCCACTACTCAATCGCACAGATGTATTTTTCAACCCTCTACAATCACACCCATACACCCATCATTTTTATGCAATAACACATGCATAAGTATCCCACAACATTAAAACACAATTTATTTTACAACATAACGCTAACTAAAAATTTTAAAAAAAGTAAAAGAATGTGTACAAAGGAAAGTAGACCTAAAGACGAACCTCACAATATATCTACCAATGTTAATGTAGCCACAGTAGAACATTCCAAAAAGTCAATTTTACAAAGAAGTGTTTGAGAGTAGAGTTCTTAGCAATCTCATAAAAAAATCTGAGAAGTCACATTCTACGCTTAAGAACGACCACAGAAAACAAATCCTTGAAGCTCTGATTGGCAGCACATTAAAACTAAAGAAAAAGTTCTTTATATTGATTTTAAACAGAACGAAACCACTAACTAAATTAATAAAAAAACTACAAAGACTACTTGTAAACATGCCCAATGTCAATATAGATACTTTTTCAAACTTCTGTGAAGGTGAATGTTTTCACACCAGCAGCGCAGTTAACTATATTTCAATGAAGAGGCTTAGAAACAAGAACAAAGAAATGCAATTGCCATAGACAATAATGAGCGAGGCTATGAAGTTGTAGCAGAAACCCATATAAAAAAATCTTCCCCAACAAACTTTCAACCGAATCTTTCTTTTGTCCAAACAAGTTGTCCAGGGTACAAATGGACCAGCAGCGTAATATGTAACATGCAGCAACAGTTCTTTAAATGTTTATGACAATCCCTCAATGGCTATGTCAAACTAAAAGACAAAAGTAGGATTAAAACTTTACAAACGATAGACTCCTGCCCAGGAAGCATCCACACTGGACTGCAAGAAAATGAATTAGCCTGCACTTAAGGAACTGCTTGTAAAAGTACCTTCCGTCACATCAGATGTTAGCAATATACCATTCTGCAATGAAAACCTTGTCCATAGATGTTATGATGCAAAAAGTACTTCTCTAGAACTCCAAAAATTAAATAACACTTTCCTAAATGGAACAGCCGAACAACTCCTTCGAGAAATAGAACACATCCAAACTAAATATTTTGGAACTGAATTTGACTTAGAAAACATTAGCGGACACCTCACCAATACCAACACCAACCTCCCTACAAACACATACAAAAACAAGTAGCAAAGTTTAAAAACACATCTGCTGAAATACCAGCCAAAGTAATAGTCTGTTGTTGGAGAATCTTTTATAAAAACAGTACAGAAATAGTAGATATGGTGTACAAAATACAAGGCAATGAGGAAACCCAATGGTTCCAATTAACTTTATATCTAACAGCAGAAAATAAATCCAAAATAACTGACATCTCAATAGTTTGCACATAGTGCAATACAAATCTTGACAATAACCAAATGTGATCACAGGCTATCACTAATAACTTATAATTCTTCCCACTTCCAAAAGCTATCCAACAACTTAACTGAGAGCTTCATAATTCAAACAGTACACCCATTTCATGCTATAATACGCCTTCAACCTAAAGCTGCCAAATTGCCTCCATCTGAGTTACTGAAAGGCGTTTGTGGCAAAGCAATATATTTGCCATTATATCTTAAAGAAAATGTAGAAACTGTAGTGGTACGACGGCCAATAGAACAATCTTGAATTATACTATGTTTTTGATGTACCAACAAAAGACAAAACAATTTTGCAGCAACTAGTTGACCTAATCAATGTCAGACAAGCTCTAGAATATCTCAAACAAAACAATGAATACTACAAAGAAGAAAACTTAAAAGAAACCATCCAAATAATTGAACATTCACTGCAATTGGCCAATTTGAGCGTGCAAATCCTGTTACTGTAGCCAACATTTTAGACCCCTATACAATTCATCCACTACACTATAAAGATACCATAGAAGATGCATTATAAACATATCAAATGTGCCAACCAAAAGGATCTCCAATAAGCATATGGGAAAAAGTGTAGAAGCACATTCTTTTCCTTTACTCTTTCCTACAGGAAAAGGAGGAAGATATGATAAAAGAGCCACACAAATGAGTGCATCAGAATGTCATTCTTTACCAATGTATTCTGAAGACCCAAGATTTAGATAAAATGCAGAATACATTTTCCACCTCCTGTCAGCTACCCAACTCATTCAAAAGATAAAACACAAAGATTGTGTTTTGCAGTCAAGTATCACAAATCTCTTTGCAAACATGCATGGTATAAAAGAATACTAGTTCCAATGTTACTCTGGTGTAAGTTGTATGCTAAGGAACCTAGGCCCACACACATGGTTTGTTACTTTAAGTTGTGTAGAATATCCATGGGATGGCTTGCATGACTTCTTACACACTTCAAACCAAAATAAATAGGGAAAAGACATAACAACATCTGGAGAACTCTGTTCTCTTGACCCTGTCACTGTTTCAAGATACTTTCACCATCGCTTCATTGCCATGCTGCACTTCATCTGCAATAAAACTGCCCTTCCAATCGGAGAAATAGAATACTTCCTTTGTAGAAAAGAATATAAATTCAGAGGATTTCCACAGATCCACATGTTTTTATGGATAACAGATGCTCCCAAATCTGGATATGACAGTGATACCACTGTTTTACAATTCATTCAAAAACACATTACCTGTGACATACCTTTAGAAACCACACATAGTGACCAGCTTACACAAATCTTATGCTTCAAAAAAGTGTGGGAAATACTGCTAACATCAATATAAAAACAAAGGTAAATACTACAACAAATGTCGCTTTGGCTTCCTTAGACCAGTTTCCACCAAAGGACAAGTAAATAGCTTGAGGTCTTTTGTTAGACACAGTGTAAAATCGAAATCCCCTAAAAACACATGCACAACATTAAAAGAGATGAGGCATCCAAGTTCATCAATGATTACGATGTGATTATTGCCCACTTGTGGGATGTTAATGTAAATATTGTATACATTGCAGACAATTCCACTGCATTTCGAAGATATGTCACCAAAGCTGAGAAGACTGAGCTAAAAGACCTTCAGGATGACATTTCATCAGACAAAACCCTGTCACAAATATTGTACTGCTTTGGAATCAAAATGCTGTCACATAGAGAATTCAGGTCCTACGAACCTGCAGATCATTTAACAGGTATAGCCTTATATGGGGAATCTGAAAACATTCTTTGGCTAAATCTTTGTCCAGCTGCCCTAGAGTATAGAACTAATTTTAGTTATGTGTCAACCAAATGCAGCAGAGATGTGATGGTTCTCACCATACAAACTGCACAAAGAATTGGGACACAACTGAGATGCGATCTAGATAACTAAGAACACAAATTCCTTGACAATACTGCATTAACTAATGCTAGAAAAAAGCTGGATGAAATCAGTAAACAGATCAATGATTTCCAGACCACTACATTAAATAGGAAAACCGTAAAATGGACAAAAGACATTAAACACTTCATGAAAGAGACTATATACCCATACCTGGTTCCTAACTATCTAGAAATCC
This sequence comes from Ambystoma mexicanum, assembly GCF_040938575.1. Classification (NCBI taxonomy): domain Eukaryota; kingdom Metazoa; phylum Chordata; class Amphibia; order Caudata; family Ambystomatidae; genus Ambystoma; species Ambystoma mexicanum. Next base: position 584,449,242 of record NC_090929.1, on the reverse strand, counting down.
TGATTAAAAACAATGAGAATAGATCTTGAAACTCACAGGGTTTTCCCCAACACAAAAGATAGGTCAATTTCTCTGATACATCTATAGGCGGATCATCAGGGGAAGAACTTGACGATAGGGATAACCAATACTACAGAGGGGGAAGGTTCTATTTTTTAGGCAGAGGCAGAACGGGAGGCAGGCACAGGCCATACTTCCAACCAGAATACTTCCAACAAGGTCCTCTACAGTACCAATGCTCCAGGCGGAGACCCTTGCACAGATAACTGAGAAAATCTGGTGATCTTCATTATAACTTACATGGACCTGGAACCAGAACAGATCTCATTGCTGCCACAAAATTGAGACAGAGGGCAGACGTTTCCTACATAAAGTTAGACTAAAAGCTTTTTTCACTGAGATAAATTATCAAAGAGTAGAAGATGACACTGGCTTCTGTCCAAAGTCTACCTTCACTCCTCCAGAAAATCAAATTTCAAAAGAAATTATTACATTTGAAAAATGTATACTACAATACATCGCCATGCTCCAGTCCAATGCTAGTGGTACGAGACATAACATCACTAACACTGAAAGCCAAGCCCAAAAAACCCTGGAAAGGAGCTGCGATATTGTAATAAAAGCCAGATGATAAAGGTGGTGGTCAAGTGGTGATGACATCAACATAATACGAGAAAATGGTTCTGTCCCTACTAAAAGATGTGGAGCCCTTAAAAAGGATCCTACAAAGGATATCCCAAAAAATCATTGAAGAGACCACAAATGTTGCTCTCCAAAGGGATTGGATATCAACAAAGGATTGTGACTTTCTAAATCTCTCAGATAATAGAATCCCAAACTTCTATGCCCTTCTTAAACTGCATAAAGATGGCACCAACCCACCAGGCAGCCCTATAGTCACAGGTTGTGTTCCATACTTGAGCCCATTTGCCAATTTGTGGATCACTTCCTCAAACCTATGAGCTATAAAACCAGATCCTTCATTCAAGATACTACATCAGTGATAACCACCATAGAAGGGAAAATACTAACCCCCTGAAGATAAGATGGTAACAATGGATGTTCAATCATTATATACTAGAATAACCCAGGAGGCGGCCCTTTAATGCATTAGACATTTCCTGACATTAGAGCTAAGAGATTATAGAGTTCCTACTAATTTCCTGGTCAAACTCACCAGCATAGCTCTCCAAAAAAAGTCTTTCAATTTAATCGACAATTCTATTTTCATATAAAGGCTACAGCCAAGGGTACAGCCTTCACCCCTAGACTAGCCATACATTTTATTGCACCATTTGAAGAAAACCACATCTTCAATGAAAATAATCCCTACAAACACCACACAATTGAGTGGAAAAGATATATAGATGACATTCTATTATTCTGGCATGGCAGTTTAGAACATCTCACAGCCTTTCACACCTGGCTCAACATCTGTAATATGAACATACAGTTTACGCTAGAGGGACATCATGGGACAGAGGTCAACTACCTGGACCTAAAGTTAAAAATTGCTGACAACATGCTTACTTACAACCTCTTCTGAAAACCGACAGAACGAAATACTGCTCTACAATATAGAAGATTCCACCCCAGGAGCCCAGGGACAATCTCCCATTTGACCAATATGCAAGGAGCAGACGTAATTGTACAGACATCAATGACGTTACACACCATGCAGAGATCCTAGATAAGAGACTTGCCAATAGAGGATACTAAAATAAACTGCTTTCTGAGTCTAAAAAGAGAGTAAGACACTCTCACAGAGAACATCTTTTGGAAAAACATAATCGTGACACAAATAAAGAAAGAATGACCTGTCGTTACCAACTCGACCATTACATATAAAGTAAAAGCAATCATGAAAAGATATTAGCCAATTGTCAATTTAGAACTGCCATCAGTCACTATTCCTATGTTTGCCCTCAAATGTGCAGCCAATCTAAAAGATAAACTTGTTCACTGAGCCTATACAAAAGAACCACCTAAGAACACTCGATGGAACCTGCACCCACTCATAGGACATCATCCTTGTAGCCAATGCTAGGTTTGCAAGTTCACAAAAAAAAACTTTCCAAATTGGCAAAAAAAGAATGGAAACTAGATTTCACAAACTGAGTGGTTTAATGTATTGAATGCTCATGCCACCTACGGTACGTAGGCCAAATTCTGGATGTGTGAACAGGCATGTGTCAGAATGCAGGTCTAGAATAAGATGTAGGGTCCTAACAGCACCTCTGGTAGAACACTTCATGTTGAAAAAGCACTCGCCAGATGAGATAATGTGGTGGGTGCTTGAGACAGTAAAATCCCCCATCAATGCAACAGACCAACTATTCCACAAGGAATCCAGATGGATGTACAGAAGGGGCACACAACTTAACAGACTGAACAAACAACATGTTGTGTGACCACCCCCCCCTCTTGTGATCCATTTCACCTTACTCCCGGGTTCCTGATCTGTTACACACCAGCCTATTGCCACCCGGCTATACAAGTATGCTATGATTTATAAACTGTAAACTGTAACAGCAATGTCAACAATCTGTTGACTGAAAATGTATGTAACCCAATGCACTCTTAATTGTTTGATAGGTAGAATGTGCATTTCCATATGTATACATATATCCAAGATACAATGTAGACATATTGTTTATTTGAGCAGCACTCACTTGACGGATCCTCGTAGTCAACACCATAAGTCCGCAGGTTAAAAATAGATTTAGACTTTATTCAAAAATGTATTTAATTTAAAAAGAATTCATCCTCCCAGTGGGGTATGTCCCAGCAGAGATATGGCAGTTATATTGAAAGAACAAAAGCTGATACACAAGTGTCACAGCCGCACTAGAAGGGTGCAGCAGAGAGAGACACAGACACAGCTGGTGATCTGTTTAAAAAAGCATATTTATTAACAGACAATGGGTCTCATTGTGAGTTTGCCAATCCGGATACAACAGTACCGGTAAGCTTACCGGTACTCTTGTATCGGACTGGCAAACTCCGAGTTGTGCCACGGGTGGCTTTCATCCCGCCAGGTCTGACCTGATGGAATGAAAGGCACCCGCGAGCACAGCAAGCCTGCAACGATCTTAAAAAGCATTAGAACTGGCCTGCTTACTGAAGTTGCAAAATCCAACTTAAAAACTACAGTAATCCATGAGCTGTCCCTGATGTCCTGGAACAATTAACTCTGCAAAATCCAAAATGCGTGTTGTAATGCCAACGCTTGTAAGCTGTAGCCAATTCAATGATACAATGTTAAAAAAACAAATGCAACCCATAGTGCATGTCACCCCCACAGATAAACTATATGTGCATAAAATGACACTCTCTAACTGTCAACAAGCAACAGCATGACCAAATATCTTTGAAAAATGTATCTCCAACACAGCTGGATTACAAAAACGATGAACTCTGTGTCTAAACTGCAGAGTAATTCTAAAACGTAACCTTGACTTAGAAAAAGGTTTAGTTTATGGAGCAATTGGTACAGTTGTTGGCTTCCAAACATATTCACACAACAATATTCAGTTTGTCAACATCCACTTTGACAAACTTGCAGAAGTTAAAATAGGCAGCACAATAGCACATTTCCTTCTTTTCAAAGACATGTATGTACGCAAAGAACAATTCTCTCTGTCACTTGCATATGCTGTCCCTTTTCCCAAGTCACAAGGTCTAACTCTAAGCCATGCACTGATCGACACAGGCAGAACAGTCTTTAAATAAGGCATGAGTTACATCACACTTTCAAATCTTTGTACAGTTGATGGTCTATTCCTAGTAAACTTTGATGTAAACAAAGTTAATGTTGACATTTCTTGCATCCTACAATGTAACAGGCTACATGCACTGCACACCCCATCTAGATATGTACCCTGTACTTCAAAAATCAAAAACTTTAAAAAGAAAACTAATAAAACAGAAGCTATACCAGATCTCTCTGTAATCCCACTGAAAAGACAAAGAACAGTTGCAGTGCAGGTCCTTAAAATTATACAAGCACAACTAGTCCAAAGTCCAAAAACAACTGCAGATTCATCAAAAGACACAGAGACAAATGTCTCTTGTTGAAAAACAAGTGCAGACCCATCAAAGGGTACAGAGGCCGAACTCTCTGGTCTGGTTACATTCAGAAACACAACTGGAGTAAATTGCTATGCAAATATAACAGTCAATCTTCTCTTCCAATTGGCACCAATTGTTCACAACATTTACTTAAACGTATCGGACCAGTTGTGTTTGCAAATGCGCATCCTTCATACATATGCCACAAATAATCCTGACAGCATCTGCAGTGTGTCAGGTATAAGGCCAGAACTGGACTACTGTGCAGGAATTGTACAATTCACCATAAACACACAGGAGGATCCTACAGAAATCCTAATGTACTTACTACAAGTACTAGAAATGAAAAACATCCCTATAATTACAATCTTCCAGATTTCATAAACATGGAAACATACATGCACTCTCTGCAATCATATTTCACAAGAGCACATTCCTAAAGAACGATTTGTGTATGTATTCGTACCAAATTCTGAATCCATTCCATTTCACCAGCATCTGCAGAGTGCAAATCATGACATATTATACTATTTTTGCAATCAAGACAATAGCTCCAGCATACAAATTAATTCACATGACCAATATGTGATACTAAGGCTTCTAAGGTACAATGCAGATGGTACCAAAAATAACTGTAAGCTCACTAGCTTTACAACCAGTCATTTAGCTCTTGGCATGAAAACTTTCCCAACGATAGAGATAATATACCACACTGGTGCTGCAAACACTTCAGGCCGCTATACTGCATATGTGAAATAAAGAAGTGTTTTGGTTTGATTGTAAAAACACTTTCATTACTCAAAAACATAGGTTACCAGCAAATCTAATAAATACCTACTTAATATTCCATCAACCCAAATATACTCTTAATGTAAAGTAATAAATCTTAATAACTACAATACACAGAATACGCCAATGGGTATCTAACATTTTTAAACATGCCCTTCATTACAACACAAGTCAAACATACCATAACATTTTAACACTTATACTTACATAATACATCCATAGTAGTACAATAGTATTTTTAAAATCCGTTACAGTTAGAATATGCCAATGGGTATCTAACTACTTTAAACATACTCTTCATTACAATACACTTCAAACATGCCATCACACTTACAGCTACATAATATATCCATATTACTACAGCGGTAATTTTAAAATATAGTACAGAGTACACCAATGGGTATCTAACTAATGTAAACATACCCTTCATTACAGTACACTTCAAACATGCCATAACACATATAATTACATAACACATCCATAGTACTACAGCAGTATTTTTAAAATCCAATACAGTTAGAATATACCAATGGGTATCTAACTACTTTAAACATACGCTTCATGCCATTATGCCACCACATACCATCCTATGCCATCACACTTATACTTAGATAATACATCCATACTGTAGAGAAGCAGCTGAATGCCTCTGGAGGAAGTCCCACCCCCATTCTTTCCTTATGTTGGAAACCGGAGATCGTGACATGCCTGACACCAGTGATGGTGCCAACTCCACGGAGAGTCTTTGAGAAAAGGTATGAATTGAGAAGATTCTATAGGATGCACCCCGCAGAGATGACAATCTCTTGGAGGCGATCCCCAAAGGAATATGAAGATGAGAGAAAAGGGGGCTGGTGATGTCACAAGAAATTAGCGTGATGCACTGAGTAGAGTGGTCAAAGAAGAAGATGCACAGACCTTATAGAATCTGATGACGAAGTAAAGAATCGAGGATGCTTTTATATGAGGAATGAAGATTGCACGTGTGAAGAGCACTGCAGAAAATGCAAGCCATGTTATAACTGTGCAGATGCAGCAACGCAAATAGACTAAGTAATCATAAAAGCTGGCTATACATAGTGAATAGACTGCAGGCGGTGACGCGATTATATAGAATCTGGACATTGGTGTCACATATTTAGTAAGCTCAGACCTGTGAAAAAGGAAGGATCGGAAAACTATGTCGCAGTAAGAAAGCAGCTGAAGATCTCGGAAAGTACTGAAATAGCTGTCTGGCCTGGTGTCAAAGGATTTAGCGGCCAAGAACCGGTTATCTATCCTTGAAGAACAGTGAACGAGAAGCTGAATCAGCCCTTTTTAAGGTGCAAGACAGAATACCATGGGTGTCAAGATTATTAATTCAAGACAATTAAATGCTTCAAAACAGGCCAAAATACATTCTCCTGTCACGTGAGTCCAGGATGGGAAAAGGAGTTGGGCGTACAGACCTGAACTGCGATAAGAGTGTGCCTATACTCCCTTTTATTCTCAGGAGCAGTGATACTTTGCAAGGACAAGTTCAAAGACAATCTGAATGGCAGACGGCATGAGCAATGAGGGATGATGGGCTAAATGGGTGGGGAGACATGGTCAAGTCCACCCACTGGCACCTGGGGTACCAGCATTCGTGCTGCTAGTGAGCTGAATGTTCCACAAGGGTACAAGAGTGCCAGCCAATAGTAGAGGCCCACGTAATGAAGGGCCTTATAGTTTGATAGCCAATGATGTACCATATATCTAGTAACTGTTGAAGATGACTTGCACTAGGGGTGGGCATAAGTTGTCCACCTGACTGTAGAGACCCAATCACAACCCGATCCCTTAAAGAAAGTATACTTAGATGTTCCCCCTTAAGCCAATCACAACCCCCGTAGATTTTCTTAGTTTGCCACATAGTATGATGTCACGTAGGAGGAGTTTTTGCTGTAAAAGAACAGTTGTTATGAAATGCGTTGAGATAATGTTGTGCAACGTCTGTTGATGTCCGTAGTAACTCCATGTTTTAAACAATTGAAAACAAAACAGTTGGGAGAGACTTTTTGCCAACTTCCTTAGTCAGTCTTATTATTTGGTCGAAGAGTTATTCTGCATCCCATCCTGAGTATGATGTTTTACTGATTTAAAGGGCCCCCTAAGGGTTCACGTGTTAGCATTGTCGGATGGTTTGTATAGAAGACCCGTCGACCTCTTTACTCCAGAGCTTCAGATCGGACATCCTCTGCCATTTAGCCGGAAGATCGTGGGGTTTCCTGTGGAGAGCGGCCGAAAAGAAAACTTGCAAGTAAAATCGAGACGGTGGGCAGGGTCCCTCTTTAACGAAATCCCTACCTGGTTTCCACAGACGCTTTGCGGACGGAAGGTGAAAGTAGTCAATTGGAGGAGGATACAATACTGAAGGCTTCGAGCTGAATGAGCGAATAATGAGTAGAATAGGGGAATGGCAAACTGAGGGGATGGGATTGTGGTAATTTTAAAAGTAACGAAAGTAACCAGAAGTAACAGAAGTAATGGGAGATTTGTTTGTGTATGAAAAGATGAGGTCAAAACGCTAGGCGTCTACTTAGACTCTACCTTTTCCCTATAAAAACAAGTCAATATCACAGCCTCAACTACAGCATATACCAACAAATGGATCAATGCATACAAACCTTACTTGTCAACTAACAGCTGCCTGACGGTCGCTAGGGCATTGATTTTATCCAAGTTGGACTATTGTAACACTTTACAAGTTGGACCAATTTTTTGGCTCTACCGAACATAACCTGCATAAGTTACAAGTCCTCCAGAATAATGCACTCAGGTCCGCGCTAAATATCCCACACTCTAATCACATCTCCGTCTTCAGATGTGACGTGCACTGGCTCCCAGTGCGTGACAGAATCTGCCTGCGCACGCTAGTCATAACGCACAAATGCCTGTCAAATATAGCTCCGAAATACCTGGCTGATAAATTCACTAGGAACTCATCCTCCAGACCCACAAGATCCGTCTATGCAAACTGTCTCAGCATTCCCAAGTACAAACTGAAAACTACTTGTGGGACCAGCTTCCCTGTGCTAGCTGCTAAGAATTGTAACTCCCTCCCTGTAGCCATCAGGGCTGAACCTTCTTTCTGGACCATCAGATCTAAAGTGAAAGATTGGCTCTTTCACCAGTAACTCTAAATGCAGCACTTACTGGGCCTCATTATAAGTTTGCTGGTCCGCTAACTACGGTACCGGTAAGCTTGCCGGTACTGTAGTTACCGGACCAGCAAAGTACAGGTTCTGCTCGCTGGTGCCATTATGGCTGCCAGGTCTGGCCTATCGGCCGTACCGGCACCCGCGAGCAGAGCATGTCGGATGCACCGGCACCATTGTGAATGGTGCCGTTGCATCCTACCTCCCCATTCCCATTGAGCCCTTTAGGGCTCAATGGGAATGGGGAGCATTCCATTCTGGCGCCCGCGAATGGGCAATTACCATGTCAGGCAGAGCCGTTATGACCCGGTAATTGCCCATTCGCTGGTGCTGGAAATGTTCGCAAGTTTGGTGACAGCCTGCCGGTTATACTGGCAAGGCTACCGCCAAACTTATAATGAGGCCCACTGTGTCCACTGTGCTCAGCTGACTATGTTGTAACCGTTTTTGACCTTTGTAAATTTCTTCATATACCAACTGTATACTGCCTACCTGTATTTATTATGACGCTAGTACGATTGACCAATTTGTAACATGTGTCAACAAGCAATGTGTCTACTGCTTCTTTGTTCATGTTCCTGTAACAATCAACCATGTTCAAGCGCCCAGATACCTTAGTGTTTGGTGTGCTCTACAAATAATAAACTAAACTAAACTAAGAGAGATAAAAAGATAAGAAGGCCCGAGAGTCCTAACCCAAGGGGTTTTAGAAGAGGTTGTCTCACATTCCAATCAGAGTAAACTAGGCTACATACAGGACAGGTCAGCATAAGGTGACAATCTAAACTCTGTAAATCAGGGTATTAATAGGGGCATAAAGTAAGAGTGATCACTGAGATTGTTATGTAAAGATTCAACTTGTCTGTCTGTTTATGTATTTGTGTTGAATTAAGGTGTCAAAGAGTGACACAAACTGTTTCATGCGAACTGAGAAGAGGTTAAAAAGTTATACTATTTTTCTAGGGAAGTGGTTGGTACCAATCCAGAGGTATACAGCAAAAAGTGGAGGGATAAAGGTTTTGAGCAGTGATTGTTGGAGCACGCTCATATTTATTGTTTTAAGAATCAAAATGCAGCAAAGGTATTTTATAAATGCTGGTAAGTATTGACAGTCAATTGAGACTCGTCACAATGGGAAGCATTACTCCTCTGATGCATTTATGTAAGACATTGGGGGTCATTATGACCTTGGCGGTAAGGGGTTAATGGCGCCAGTAATGGTGCTGGAGCCATCAATCCCTTACTGCCCAATTACGAGTCTGCTGGTGGGACTCGCAAAGGGTGCCTGGTAAAACCACGTGCCCTTAGCGGGTCCTGCTAGCAGACCAGGGAGCTAACAACAGGTCCGTTATTAACGGGCCCGTTGTTAGCTCCCTCCCCATACCCATTGAGCCCTATGGGGGCTCGAATGGGGATGTACTGGGTCCGGGTTCCTTGAATGAGGAATTACCGGGTCCTCTAAGGTTGGAAAGGCCCGGTAATTACTCATTCAAGGAACCCGGACCCGGTACCCGGTAAGGGGGTAACCATGCCGCAAATTGCGGCATGGTTACCTCCAAGGTCGTAATGACCCCCTTTGCCAAAGCACATGCCCAAGTTCAAAAAGTATACTGCGGAATGGGTGAAAGGCATGGCAGATAAGATGTTCATGCCATGGCCACAATGGGATCACTGTCAAAAGCAATATTTCAACACATGACCACATACTTGCATGCTGCGTACACAGGAAAGAAATTAGAGAAAATGTTAGCTATTTTAGAGCTCTGAAAGATGTACCAGGAAGAAAGGGAAGATCTGCCACCTGAGGAGTGGATGCTTAATCAGTGTAAGGAGGAAGGTGTTGAGCCCTCAGCTCCCCTTACCTCACCTGAAGTAAACAGCGATAGTATGGAATAAATGGGATTGTATCCCTTAAAAGAACTGAAAGCGGTGGCACAGTATAGTATTTCAATATATGAACCGCTCGCTTATATTAGTAACGACTGTTCAGAAGAGAGTAAGAGAAAAGAAGAGATCTTTAAGATCTTGCAGGACAAAGGGGAGAAAAGTTTGCGATCAAGTATATCAACAGAGATAGAATGAGAGATATGGAAAGGAGAGAAGAATAAAGCTGGCGAGGTAACGCTCATACAGAACAAATGAATGGGAGGACCGATACTGCTCAAGCTAGATGGGAAAAGCATTGAGGAAGTAAGGCAAAGAGTAAGGCAAAGAGAAGGTGAGGACGAACAGGATAGAAAAGACAGGGAACTTGAAAAGAGATTACAAGAAGATGAGCATAAATAAAAGAGCAGATAATGGCGAGAATAGATGTATCTGGAGGAGCAACAAAAGAAATAAGGAAGGGCAGAGGAGCAAAGGAAGCACGACATTAGGCAGAGAGCAATAGAAGAACGGGATAGGCAAGAAAGGAAAAGAGAACTGGAGGAAGCACAGAGATTAAAGGCCAAAAGAATACACAGAGGAAGAGGAAGAAGAAGACGAAAGGAGAGCAGGGGCCAGGAGAGAAGAGATAAGACAGTAAGAGCAGCGAGTTAGATGGGATGCGAGAAAGAGAAGAGAAGATGAAGAACTAGATGAAGAACTAGATGAAGAACTAGAAGAAAGAGAAGACAGCTGTGATATTAATCTCAATCAAAAGGAGCTGATGGAACCAAGTCCAGCAATACAATGGAGGCAGTAAAGAAGAGTTCCTCCCATTACAGGGAGCAATGTCAGGGCCATCTAGAGTAGCCTTAGAAGAGAACTTTGATATAGGAAACATCAGAAACAGGATCGATAAAGCTTATCAAGAATTAAGGGAAGGTAGTAAATCAGGAATCAGAGGGAAGGGAGATCACACGCTGGTGTCCCAAATATGAAACAAAGAGGAAAATCCATTCAGCCTCGAGCATAGAGCCTTATCCTTGAACAGATTGACCTTAGATAAGGGTGAAGGGGAGGGGAGTCGTACTAGTTGGGGACTAGATATGTTAGCTGAAGAAAGAGAATCCTTGCATGGGGAGGAGGGAGGAGGTGAATGCACCCCAGACGGAAGCCTACAGGCGGACAAGGAAGTAAGATGGTCCAATCTAGAGCAACCAAAGCATAGAACACCAGATCCCATAGCATACCCAGAGCATCCCTAAGGACGATCGTATAGTGAGAAGGGGGAATCACTGACATATGTGAGCAGGTTAAGATCATTGCCAGGAAAGAGGCGGTCAGGAACCATTGTTCCTACTTTGGATAGGCAGACAAAGAGACTCAATTGCGGGTTAGGGTTTATGCAGTTTCCCTTATTGGAAAAAGGGGGAGCAAGACCCCAGTATGTTCCATGGCCACAGAAAGATAAGGATAATTTGAGTTGCAAGCACCCGAATTTGACATCGGGTGTGGGAAAATGATTTATGAATAGGAAATAAAGACAGGAGGAAACACGCTAGCCATAGGGGACATTAAGGGTCACTTAGCAGCCATTATTGGGGAAAGAGCTGATGACATATGGAAGAGAGCAGGCTATTCAAGTGTGACAACACAGAACAGAGCACACAATGGAGCGCCGTTTAATAATTGTAGAGCAGATGTCTGGAGGGCTCTCAGGGTACAGTATCAGACATGGGTGCAGTAATGACACGTAAAATGAAAGAAGATGGAGATCCTATTGCTTACATTCAGGACATTCAAGAGCGCTGGACTCTTGAAACGAGGGAACCATGAGAAAAAACAGTGGCATTATTTTAGCACATTCTATGTCAAGGGTTGCCCGAGCAGGTACAGAGGCAAATGAAAAAGCAAGTGGGAATGGAAGCAAAGCCATGGGCAGAAATACAATTGACAATAGTGCATCACTGTCGGCTATTGAAGGGGAAAAACATGAAGAGAGAAGAGGCTAGGAAACTTGAGGAAGAAAAATTAGTTCTGAAGAAATTGTCAAAATATGCCATAGAAGGGGTGGTATTGACAAGCAAAGGACTGCGAGTTCAGCAAGCAGTGGGTACATCGCAGGCAAATAATCAGCACCCGATGGACCAAGGATGGGATGGGTTTGTACCACAAGGTAGAGACATGGGATACAGAGTAAGGGGTGGATTCCAAAACAACCAAGGTGTGTTTCAAAATGCACAGAATGAGAATCAGAATGTGCAAGGAGGGTTCAACCAAGGGGGACTTGTTAGAAGGGTTCCTCCTGTATGTTGGACTTGTGGGATGACAGGGCACATTGTGCACATATGCAGGAGCCAGGGGTATGTCAGAATGCTCAATTCTTGTAACGCTCACCTGATTCCCACGGAGGCGCAGGTCTGGCTTCGAGTGCTGATGCTTCTTCAATGGTGAAGCACAGGACTCTGAAGATGGACAGGAAGTGCCCTCTACTCTGGCTTCTCCGGCTCGCAGGAATATTCCCCTGTGCGTGAAAAGGGAGTATTACCTACTGACTGAGTTATGCTCAAGCCTCCCACTCTCTTCCAACCCTCCACGATACCCTTCCACGATTCCCCGTGAAGTCTCAACTTAGGGTCAGGAAGGATGAGCTCTCCATCCTGCTTCTGATGCAGGGGCGTGTTGAAACCCAGTTACTTCACTGGATTGAGGATTGATGGGAGTTCAGGTAAGCTTGACTATTCAGGTAAGGCTCTGTAAAAGTTCTGTTGCAAGTTCAAAAGTCCAAGCTTAATAATGTTCATTGTCTTTTTGCAGCAAGCGCTAATGCTTATGTCTTTTTTCCCCTTAGGGGCCGGGGTTCGGAATGCCGGAGATATGGCGCCGACCCGAAGTGAAACGTGCAGTTCCAGTTCCAGTAAATGGCAGGTTAGTTCCGGATGAGCGCTCGGGAACTGTCTTTGCATACGCTCATTCAATGTCTTTGTCCTTTTTCCCCATAGGGGCCAGGGTCCGGAAAATGCCTGGAAGCGGCAAGACCCGAAATGAAATGGGAATGACCCAACAGGTAAGTCTTATTCCTTTCCTTCTCTCACCTTTTATTCTTGTCCTTTTCTCTAGGCTCTGGGAAGTGGCTGTGTATCCGGTTGATCGCTGCTGAAGATGGAGGAACCCAGGAAAGGTGAGTGAAATGCAGCGCTGCAGCGATCGTAACAAAATGCTTTTAAAAATAATGTCTTCCCTTTCAGGATCGTCAGTGATGTCTCCGTGGTGCAGATTTAGCTGGTAAGGTCTCTTGTCTCCCTTTGCAGGTGACCCAGGATGCTGACAGGCGTGGCTGAAGTCCAGATGCAGGAGCTGACACAGTGAGCGTCCAGCTGCGAGGAGCAGAACAACGCGAAGCGTGAGTTGCTGATCGGGTGTGGTTTAAATAGCTTTGGAAGAAGTCCGAAGTGTGTATCCTTCCTCTGATCAGGTATGTATCCTTCCCCGACCACACCCGGGTGGAAAGTAGTCCCACAGGTAAAGTAGTTCCATTCAGGCCTCAAGAGGGCCTGGATGTGGCAGCATGGTCTGCATCAGGTAAGTGCACATTAAAACACTTGAACACATGTCTAGCTTTATGAGCCTGGCGCCTAAGGCGCCAGGATAGAGGTCCAACATGAGCCTGGCGCCTAAGGCGCCAGGACTGCGTCCAAAGGGCCCCAGCTTGGGCCCGCTGGCACTCCCCTGGGGGAAATGATGCCTGCCTCTGGGGTTGCTGGGTCGGACCTGGCTCCTTGGAGGTAGGCATCATGACAGTACCCCCCCTCAAGGCCCCTCCCAAGGTTCTTCCCTCCGGGGGTTTGGGCTTGTTCGGAAATCTCCGGTGAAACCTTTGTACTAATCGAGGTGCGTGGACATGGTTACTAGACTCCCACGATCTCTCCTGAGGTCCATATCCCTTCCAGTCAACAAGATAGAAGAGTTTCGACTTTACCACCTTGGAGTCTAAAATGTCTTTAACTTCGAATTCTAATTCCCCTTCAATTTGAACTGGATCTGGAGGCTTGGATAATCGGGTTCCTGGTTGTACTGTCTTCAAAAGTGATGCATGAAAAACTGGATGAATACGCATGTTGGACGGTAGATCCAGTTTAAAGGCCACTGGGTTGATTATAGCTTTGATGGGATAAGTTCCTATGAATCTGGGATTGAAGGTTCGCGGGCCCTTGAGGGGTAAATGTTTAGTTGCTAGCCATACCTGGTCTCCTACTTGGTAAGGAGGAGTTTTACTTCGGTGCAAATCAGCGTTTTCTTTATACTTTTTCTTGGCTTGCTGTAAATGAGTTGCAGCTTCTTTGAAGGCTCGGGTTATTGTGGAATGCAGATGATTTACTGCGGGCATTTCCAGGGTCAGAGGTGGATCTAGGTCAGAGGTCCGAGGATGGTGACCATACAAAGTATAAAAGGGGGTTTGTCCGGTTCCAGAATGCACTGAATTGTTGTATGCATATTCTGCGATCCAAAGGATGTCTTTCCAATTTAACTTGGATTGGTGTAACATGCACCGAAGATATTGCTCGAGAGTCTGATTGGTTCTCTCGGTTTGTCCGTCGGTCTGGGGGTGGTGGCTGGTGGATAACCGCACATCTATTTGTGCTAGTTGGCAACTCTTCTTCCAAAAATGTGAGATAAATTGACTTCCACGATCCGAGACTAATATGGAAGGGAAACCATGTATGCGAAATATATTCTCCAGGAATTCCTTGGCCAAGGTGGAAGCTGAAGGCAAACCCTTTAAAGGGATAAAGTGGGCCATTTTGGAGAATAGGTCCACAATTACAAGGATTGTGTTGTAACCAGCACAAGGAGGCAGATCTGTTATAAAGTCCATTGACAGGGTGTGCCATGGTGCCGGTGGAATATCCAAGGGTTGAAGTAGGCCGGCTGGCCTTTTCTTTTGAGCCTTGTTTTGGGCGCAAATTCCACAAGACAGTACAAAAGACTTTATGTCTTTTCTCCAAGAAGGCCACCAGAAGTGGCGTTTGATTTTCTCCTCCGTTTTAGCGATACCAGGGTGTCCTTCCATTAAAGATTCATGATGATGGGCAATAACAAGTTCTTGCAATTCTTTACTTGGCAGAAACAACCGCTCCTGGAAGTAGGGTAAGTCATCCTTGACGGTTTAATGAGGACCCTTTTGACTCCATTCCAGTAAGGTTGAAGAGTCTAGAAGTTGTTTTACTTGCGTTTAGATATCCTCAATAGTTTGCAATGAAGTTAAGCCTAAGATTCTTTGCTCAGGTATGATGGGCACAGGTTCTAAGCTCGAATTAGGTTCTTCCATGCCAATCCGGGATAAGGCGTCCGCTTTTCCATTCTTGCAGACAGGGCGATAGGTAATTACAAAATCAAATTCCGCAAAGAATAGAGCTTATCGGAGTTGTCGTGAAGATTGAGCTTTGGCCGTCTTTAAATACTGTAAGTTTCTGTGGTCCGTAATTACGGTGATGGTGTGTCTTGCCTCGAGAAGGTAGTGACGCCAAGCCTTGAAAGCAGATTTGATGGCCAGTAACTCTTTATTGGTAATTGCGTAGTTGATTTCAGGAGGAGAAAATGTTCTGGACCAAAAGGCCACTGGGTGTAGTTGGTTAGTTTTTGGGTCTCTTTGCAACAGGACAGCTCCCATGGCCGAACTGGATGCATCGGTTTCCACTATGTACGGGAGATCTGGGTGCGGGTGCTTCAATACAGGTGCAGAGGTGAATTTGGTTTTCAGGTCCTGGAAGGCTTGTTCGGCCTCAAGAGTCCATTCGAAGCGTTTGTTTTTCTTTAGGAGAGCGGTGATGGGTCGGACTGTTCGGGAAAATTCCGGGATGAATCTTCGAAAGAAATTGGCAAAGCCGAGCATGCTCTGAACTCCCTTCACCGAGCTTGGAGATGGCCATTTGAGGATGGCGTCCACCTTTCGCGAGTCCATTCGGACTCCTTGAGGTGTCAGGATGAATCCGAGAAACTCAACTTCTGTGGTATGAAACACGCATTTTTCGAGTTTTGCAAATAGTCTGTGCTGGCGCAGTTTCTCAAGAACTGCCCTAACATGTTTTCTGTGATCAGATTCTGAAGAAGAGTACACCAGGATGTCGTCAATGTAAACAATGAAACAGACATCGATAAGTTCCCGAAGAACATCATTCATAAAGTACTGAAAGGCGGCAGGTGCATTGCACAAACCGAAGGGCATCACCTGATATTCGAAGAGCCCAAACTTGGTGCGGAATGCAGTCTTCCATTCGTCGCCTTCTTTTATGCGCACCAGGTGATAAGCTCCTCAGAGATCTAACTTGGTGTACACACAAGCGTCTTTCACCTGGTCGATAAGCTCAGGGATCAAGGGCAGAGGATAACGATTCTTAATCGTTATTTGATTTAGGGCGCAATAGTCTATACACGTTCTAAGGTCGCCTTCTTTTTTCGGCACGAAGAACAGAGCTGAAGAGACAGGAGACTTGGATGGGCGAATAAAACCATTGGCTAGGTACTGATCTAAATATTGACGCAAATGCAGGTTCTCAGGTTCCGTAAGAGCATAAATCCTACTACAAGGTAGTTGAGCATTGGGTACCAGATTGATTTGGCAATCATAAGACCGATGGGGAGGTAACGTGTTAGCCCTTTCTTTCTGAAAAACGTCTTGGAATTCTTGGTATTCTGACGGTAGCTCTACAGGGGTGGAAGTTTCTGAGGCTAGACCCATAGCTGGATTTCTTGGATAACAAGTTGGTTCACAATCAGGAAAACTTATCTTCTTTGCTCGCCAGTCAATTCTGGGATTATGTGTTTCTAACCAAGGAATTCCAAGAATTACTTGAAATTGTGGGGCCTTGATCACATCAAACACGATTGCTTCCCGATGTCCATCCTGACCCACCAGTGTCACTTCAACAGTGGAATGCGTTACAGGCCCTGAGGCTATTTCGGTTCCATCTACTGTAGTAATGACATCTTGGGTTACTTTCGGACAGAGAGGAAGCTTAATCCTGGAAGCCAATTCACGGTCTATGTAATTTCCAATAGCTCCACTGTCGATGTATGCTTTTATAGTATGCAACTGCTAAGGCTGTTTTGGGTCCACGAGCACTATTGGCATGACAAAATGCGAGGTCAAAGAGTTAGTTTTCAAGCTCGGCAAGCGGACCCCTACGCTTGCCGGGCTAGGTCGTTGACCGAATCAGGTGTCACTAATTTGTTATCAGTGGCTCCAACCACCTTCTTAAGTGGTTTAACTGGACAATTTCGAAGAAAGTGACGGGAAGTCCCGCAATACAGACAAAGTTGCATTTGTCGCCTTCTCTCTCGTTCTTTCTGCGTTAATGGTCCTTTAACACCACCGATTTGCATAGGCTCAGATACGTCGGTACTCTTGGAGTTAGCGTGGGTTTTGATCGGTGCTCGGTTTTCATACTTGAACCTATCTGCTTTTCTATTTTGAAGTCTGTGATCAAGTTGAACCACCAAGTCAATGTAGTCTGCGCAGACCTGGGGTGGGTTTACTATCTGAGCTAGAACATCCTTAAGCTCTCCGCGCAGGCCTCGATGAAACAATGTGATCCTTTTGCTTTCTGACCATCCAGTTTCCACAACCAGTCTGTTAAAGGTGGCTATGTAGGACAGAAGATCCTGATTACCTTGTCGTAAGGATAGCAGTTCGTTATCAAGGGCCTGTCCTTGAGAGTGTCGAGCGAACAATCTTTCCATGCTGGCCTGGAAGCCCTGAAAATTCTGGAGAATGGGATCATCCTGATTTACCAATGGAATAGACCAATCGGCAGCACTGCCACTGAGGTAAGATAGTATAAAGGCTACCTTGGTCTGGTCGTTAGGGAAGGCTCCGGGTCTGCATAGAAAGTGTAAACGACATTGGTTCATAAAGACGGCATATGTCTTGGGATCCCCCGCAAAACGTTCAGGCGGGGCCAAAGGCATGTGTCCAGGTAGATTAATTTGTACCGGGTTACTCAAACCCATTGATGTGGAAATGTCTCCGGAATTAGGTAAAGGAGTGTGCCCTGCCTGGGCCTGTAATAACCTTTTGGCTAGGTCATCTGTTCTTTCCTTGGATAAGATCAGTTCTCTTTTGAGAGCGTTAGTCTCCTGGCGGGCTGAGTGCACCTCTGCCCATAATTCCCCCAAAAGCTAGGCCAGCTGGTCAGTCTCGGAAG
This sequence comes from Ambystoma mexicanum, assembly GCF_040938575.1. Taxonomy (NCBI): domain Eukaryota; kingdom Metazoa; phylum Chordata; class Amphibia; order Caudata; family Ambystomatidae; genus Ambystoma; species Ambystoma mexicanum. The sequence continues at coordinate 584,431,136 of NC_090929.1, read as the reverse complement.
TCTCCATAGCGCCCGGGTGGGAAATTGTGGGTAGGCTTCGCGTTCTGTAACGCTCACCTGATTCCCATGGAGGCGCAGGTCTGGCTTCGAGTGCTGATGCTTCTTCAATGGTGAAGCGCAGGACTCTGAAGATGGACAGGAAGGACCCTCTACTCTGGCTTCTCCGGCTTGCAGGAATATTCCCCTGTACGTGAAAAGGGAGTATTACCTACTGACTGAGTTATGCTCAAGCCTCCCACTCTCTTCCAACCCTCCACGATACCCTTCCACGATTCCCCGTGAAGTCTCACCTTAGGGTCAGGAAGGATGAGCTCTCCATCCTGCTTCTGATGCAGGGGCGCGTTGAAACCCAGTTACTTCACTGGATTGAGGATTGATGGGAGTTCAGGTAAGCTTGACTATTCAGGTAAGGCTCTGTAAAAGTTCTGTTGCAAGTTCAAAAGTCCAAGCTTAATAATAATGTTCATTGTCTTTTTGCAGCAAGCGCTAATGCTTATGTCTTTTTCCCCTTAGGGGCCGGGGTTCGGAATGCCGGAGATATGGCGCCGACCCGAAGTGAAACATGCAGTTCCAGTTCCAGTAAATGGCAGGTTAGTTCCGGATGAGCGCTCGGGAACTGTCTTTGCATATGCTCATTCAATGTCTTTGTCCTTTTTCCCCATAGGGGCCGGGGTCTGGAACATGCCTGGAAGCGGCAAGACCCGAAATGAAATGGGAATGACCCAACAGGTAAGTCTTATTCCCTTCCTTCTCTCACCTCTTATTCTTGTCTTTTTCTCTAGGCTCTGGGAAGTGGCTGTGTATCCGGATGATCGCTGCTGAAGATGGAGGAACCCAGGAAAGGTGAGTGAAATGCAGCGCTGCAGCGATCGTAACGAAATGCTTTTAAAAATAATGTCTTCCCTTTCAGGATCGTCGGTGATGTCTCTGTGGTGCAGATTTAGCTGGTAAGGTCTCTTGTCTCCCTTTGCAGGTGACCCAGGATGCTGACAGGCGTGGCTTAAGTCCAGATGCAGGAGCTGACACAGTGAGCGTCCAGCTGCGAGGAGCAGAACAACGCGAAGCGTGAGTTGCTGATCGGGTGTGGTTTAAATAGCTTTGGAAGAAGTCCCAAGTGTGTATCCTTACTCTGATCAGGTATGTATCCTTCCCCGACCACACCCGGGTGGAAAGTAGTCCCACAGGTAAAGTAGTTCCATTCAGGCCTCAAGAGGGCCTAGATGTGGCAGCATGGTCTGCATCAGGTAAGTGCACATTAAAACACTTGAACACATGTCTCGCTTTATGAGCCTGGGGCCTAAGGCGCCAGGACAGAGGTCCAACATGAGCCTGGCGCCTAAGGCGCCAGGACTGCGTCCAAAGGGCCCCAGCTTGGGCCCGCTGGCACTCCCCTGGGGGAAATGATGCCTGCCTCTGGGGTTGCTGGGTCGGACCTGGCTCCTTGGAGGTAGGCATCATGACCATTCTCAAGAGGGGGGTCAGCTTATCCTCCAGCATATGGCTCACAAGTTAGGCAAGGGTTCACCCAAGATCAGACACAGATGCCGCAAATGCAACAGGCACAGCAACCACAGCAAGCACAAATCAATCCACCGCAAGGACAATCTCAGCATGCCCCTATACAGATACAGCAGAATGAAAATGTGGGACAGGTATTGACACTTAGAATATGGGGTGTCACTGTGGTGGGAGGAAATACGTTCACGGCTAGAGGGGTATGCATGCATCCACAATAGGACAGCTCACAGGGCGACTTGATGTGGTCAGTACTATCAGTGACACCAGACCCCCAAGAGGAACCAAAGGTCAATGTGACTATAGGATGCAAATCTTTTTCCTTTTTAGTAGACACTGGGGCTACTCGTTCATGTATATGAGAGGGAAACTATCCAATGTCGGGAATTGCCATGAATGCTCAAGGGTTCTCTGGAGCTACATGTCATGTTCCTTTTACTGATGAATTACCAGTCTCTATAGGAGAGTGCGATATGTCTGCTCCAATATTGTATTCTCGGTAGACGCCAGTTAACATTTTGGGAAGAGATTTGGGGCCTGATTCATGGAATTATTTGCGCCGAAAACGGTAGTAGTGCGCCATTCTGCCCGCAAATCCCCATTTGTTAAACAGGGATTTGCGGGCAGAATGGCGCACAAATCCCTGTTTTTCGACGCAAATAATTCCATGAATCAGCCCCTTGATGACAAAACTCAACATGACTGTGTTCCACGCCTGGAATACATTACATGAATGTGGGCAAATTCAAATTGGTATTCACGGGGCAAATGGCTCTGCGAGGCGTTCCAATTGAGCCAGAGGTTTTTCTTTATGGGGTGAGCATTCTATTAACATGGATACCTGGTTTAGTGGGGAAGACTATGAGAATATCTGAAAAATTCTTGTTTAGACCACAGATACCCATGGACGAAGAGGGGGGTACAGACTATCCCTTTAGAGTAGGATGCAGCCATATTACGAGGGGAAATGGTGATGCTCAAAGGAACGGATGACGAGGGTAGACCATGGAGAACAGTGATAGCTATAAGGGTGTAGGTTGGCTGATGTCACTAACGATGAGATGTTTAGAGACAACCCGACAGATGATGAAGTAGTGTCCTTTATGAGCATCACATATTGGATTAGAATAGAGAAAGGGGAGGTCCCACAGCAAATGGTGATAATGTGGCAGCGCCCAGCATTCTTTTACAAAGACTTAGAGAAAGTGCAAAGCGCCTTATGCACTACAGGCCCTTATGACATAGGCCTATTGAAGGGGATAGGGGAAGTTAAAATAAAGCTGAAACCAGGAGCAATCTTACCTTGAGCAAGACAGTACCCAATGTCTCGAGAGGCAGATGAGGGTATTTTTAAGACTATTTCCGCACTGATGGAACAAGGTATTCTGGTGCTGTCAGAATCATTGTGCACACTGCAGTGTACCCTGTGAAAAAATCAAATGGAGGGTCGTGGATATTTTTACAAGATATGAGACCGATTATCCAGACTGTAGATGCAGAGTTTGCTTTAGTTCCTAACCCAGCGACGATACTATGCAGTATCCCAGTAGAAGCTCGATATTTCACGATGATCAATTTCAAAAATGTGTTTTTCTCAATCCCGTTTCACAAGGACCCGCAAGACTTGACTTCATTTATGTTCCGCCAGACTCGTCTGAAACACACTAGGCTGCCCCAAGGACACTGTGAGTCTCCATCGATCTTTAACAGGGTCCTACAGATGAATCTAGGCAATTTGATTTGAATAGTGATGTGATACAGTACATAGATGACATTTTATTAGTAGCACCACAGAAGATGAGTATAGGTAGGACTCGATTCAGTTGATGACTATCCTAGCAGACAAAGGATACAAGGTAGACAAAGAGAAGCTACAGTACTGTTAAGAAGAGGTGTTATACACAGGGCAGTTGATTTCACATGAGGGAAAAAGAGTGACACCTCAAAGAGCTGAGTCAATTATGAAAACTGCAAAACCACACACGGTAAAGCAGATGCAACCGTTTTTTAGGCTCTGTAATTATGTAAGAGCCTGGGTGTTTGACTATGGTCACACAAGACCCCTTTTGAAGGCTTTAAAGACAGCACAGGCAAAGAAGGAGAAAAAAGGATGGCCTGAGGAAATGGAGGAAGGTTTTTGAAGATTTGAAGAAAGCAATTTGTACACCTCCTGTTTTAGGAATTCCCACTTATTCTCAGGAGTTTTCTTATTTTTGCACACAAATGGGACAGTTGTGACTGCAGTGCTTAGACGGAGGACCACATTGGGGTATTAGCCTCCAGCGTATTATAGTGGGATTCTAGACCCAGTTATGAAGGGACACTTTCCTTGCGAACAGTCATTGGCAGCCACCACATTTGCAATTGAGAAATCTACAAGCTACATGCTTTTTGTGGAACATGTTTTGTTTGCCATATTAGAGAAACCCAAAGGTACATTGATATCCCAGAGAGCTTCTGCTCATCAAGTGATAATTTCAAACCCAGCAATTAAAATTGTCAGCTGTAAAATAGTCAAACCTGGCACCTTTGTCGCTCAGCCAGTGGCAGAGGGTGAGCATGTGTATGACTGCGCAAATTATGTGGAGTTTTATGATGATATAAAGCACGTAAAAGAAAATGCGTTGTCAGAAGGGGAAATTCTCTTTATTGATGGTTCTTCGAAAATTAATGAAATGAGTGGAGAAAGGTATTCTGGCGCAGCTGTAGTGAGGCACAGAGCAAATGGTGGGTTTGAAGTTGTAGCATGTTAAGGCTACCATATCACTTTTTGGCACAAGCGACAGAATTGGTAGCGTTCATTGTCGCGCTCGAGAATCATGAAGGGCAGGAAGCGACAGCATACAGTGACTCTGCCTGTGTGACATCAACCGTACACGCAGGGTTAGCATGTTGAAAAAGGAGGGGTTACCTCTGAGCGGACGGCACTTATTAAGGCACTCCAACTCCCAGTAGCCATAGTGATAGTTTAATGCGCAGCGCATACTAAGCAAACTGACTTTATTTCTTGCGGGAATGAAGCCGCAGATGCAGAAGCCAAAAGGTTTGCGTATTCAACAGATATTTCAGGTTTTGATACTCCAGACGTCAAAGAGAAAGTAGTCCCAATTATGGTAGTGAAAGAAGGATTTAATAATTTACTGAGAACACAATTAATAGAGATTCAAGGAAGTGCACCATAGGAAGAGCCGGAATTGTGGAAGCGAAGGGGGTGTTCTTTATCCCCACTGAAGCATTTTGGTGACCGGACAGCACTGTAAAGCTGGTGAAGGCTGCAGCCTTGTTAAGGATAGTGCTTGAACAGCTGCACTACCCTGCACTACCCTGCACATATAACTAGGGAAAGTCTTGCTGCACAAATTGCGGAAGAATGGTTTGTTCCAAATTTGTTAGAACATTTAATGTAGTAAACTGCATCGTATGTAAAAGGTTTATCCCTGGACATACACTGCGAACGATTAGAGGAGTAATTCCTTGACCGAATGGTCCTTTTCTGCTCTGCATTTACATATTGACTATGTTGATATGCTGCAAGTGTGTAGTGGATACAGGTATTGGATAGTGGTGGTGTGTTCCTTCTCCAGGTGGATCGAAGCAGGTCCACCCTGACGCTGCTTGCATAGCTTGTGCAGGTTCCGCAGTGAAGTTTTTAGTAAGTGAAGTCTTTCCAAGATGGCGAGTGTGTGAACTGCTGCAATCCGATTATGGGCCACATTTTGTCAATGAAGTGTTTGAACAGATAGAATTATTGTTGAGTATTAAGCACAAGTTTTCTTCTGCTTATCACCCGCAACCAAACAGAATATGTGACAGACTCAACAGCCTTCTTAAGGAAAGGATTGCCAAGCTCAAGCTGACACTGAAAAATGGATGGCTATATTGTCTGCCCTTAGCTTTATATGCCCTAAGGAATCAGCCTGGTTCGGACCATCACCTCACAAACTAGTGACAGGAAGACAAATGAGAACGCCTTTAACTCCTCCATCGAGGAGTAGAAGTGATGCCCAGAGGACAGAACCATTTTTACGAAACGAGTTAAACGATTATTTGACATGTATGACCGCTAGTATCTCTCTCATTTCAGATCAACTCAAGCACCAGGGGGGTCGGTCTCAGAACACAGATGAAACCATTCAGCATCCAGATCTTCTGAACTTTTATCAGTAGCAATACTTTTTGCCGGTGATAATGTGCTGTTTACAAACTTCACTAGGAAGTGGCATGAGCCAAGGTTTGATGGTCCCTTCGTAGTAGAGAACATTATTCCCATAGCAGTAAAGGTTCAAGGCAGACGAGCGTGGATCCACCTGAAGGATGTCAAGCTATACACCAGTGAGACCGCAGCAACCCCAGCCATTGATCCAGAAGCAAGACAAGAAGAAGAATTTCAGCGTGTGCAGACTTCATCTATGACAAAGAAGAAGGACCATAAGGGTACAAACTGTGATAAATGCAGATTTGCATTTGGACTGTGGCTCCCCTTGGACACTCCTTATAGATATTATAGCAGGCGTGCACCTCTTTTGCTTGAGCCACAGGAATCTTTGAAAATGAACTTCAGAGAAATGCTGATATAGCATGATTATGCCTAAACAACAACATTTGGTTAAGAATTGGAACGTGAACAGTACCCCGATTTGTTTCTTACAGAGTATTTGTTTGGCTGATTTTATGGTCCTCCCAGAAAGTTATGTGCATTATTGTGCTTGATATTTTTATGTTTATTCTTCGAGCTTATCCAGCCCTTCTTAGAAGCGACGTAGACATCCATACTTTTTTACAGGATCGTAAGAATGGCCCTGTAATCAGAAGGCAAATTGTTTTTCCTTCCTTAAATTGCATTAAAGATGCGAAATGTTTAAGTTAACACAATTTCAGAGAATAAGCAAGTTCAAGAAGTTCCAGAGTGTGGAGGGATGTGCTCATTGATGTTCCAGCACTAGTAATTCCGAAGAGTGACCTGAACATTGAAGAGTTTCCAAAAGTAGATGCCCATTTGAGGAGGAGAAGATCACTTGAATTCCTCAATCGAGCAAAGAGGGAGCACAATTTATTTGCTAAATCTATAGAAGCCTTTGATGCTATTCCATATGAACACAGGTTCTTCAGCCAGACTTCAGCGATATTCACAAATAACTTTATGCCAGGGATACAGACAATGCCCAATGTGAAGTGGCTACAGATCACTCGCTGGGAGCTCCTGCAGAAGATCAACACTACCATAAAGGGATTAAATGCTATCAAGGAAGTATTTAGGGCCATAAGATTGATGACCCTCCAGAACAGAATATATGTCCTTAATATGATCACAGCAATTGATGGATGAGTTTGCACCAAAATCGGAGAATCATGTTGCACTTTCATAGCTTCTCATGATAATGAGAATGCTACCTTGACAGAGGCCATAACGTTGCTGACAAAACTTCATGACAAGATGGATGATGAGACAGAAGATATTGCAGATGACCGCTGGTTTGATCTATCTTTTCATGGGTTCCGCAATGAATGGCGAATATCTTCAAGTTCCTGGGAGCAGTGTTAGTAATGATAATGTTTGGATTCTGTGTGATTAGGATAATAATTGCACTGTGCAAGACGATATCAAAGAAAGAAGTAGGAATGAAGATCATGATCAATGTTGAGTCAGGGTTTGGATCCAAGGAATTGACAGATGAAGAGATCAGAAAATATATAGAGGCAAGCATTGTAGCACCTGAGGGAATGAAGTTCCTGCATCCAAGAAATCACAAGAACTATGTGGGAAAATGGACTTATTGTAATCCGCATAGACAGTGCAGTTATATGGAGTGTTGATGAACATGTAAAATCAGCAGGATCCTTGAAAGGAGTAGTGAAAATTTGGACTCCGAAGAAGCACTTCTTCAAGATAGGATACCAAGATGTGAAGAATGATGAAGGTGTCGGGGGGAAATTCTGCCGGGGTCGGCCGGACCGTCCGCAGACCTCCGGGCAGGGAGGCCCCAACTCCTCCCGTATATCCCAAAAGAGATAGAGTATGAGGCACACACAAGAAGCAAGGTGACTCTGCTGTTTATTAGACAAAACGGCAGGGATGGGTCAAGGAGCGTACGCGTCCGTCCTGACACACACACAATCGCGGGGCTCGCAGGCCCTTTTTACCTTAGTATGACGCGCTACTTGCGTCATCTTACAAAGTTTAGTAAAAAACCTATCTCCACTCTGGATTGGTTACTCGAGTGGTAGGGTTAGTATAGCGCACATATAGAGAACGGTGTTAGTGGCTGAGGGTTAGTCAGGTGGTATACCTGGGCTGTCCCTTCAATTTAATACATGAAAAATTGTTACATGAAGACCTCTGAGGATTGGTCAATGTTAATGGCGTCAGTGAGAAGAACCCCATGTTCTAATTGGTCCGCTCGCGAGCCTCCCAGTCTGGGACTATCGCTGTTCCCAGCTCGCGGTGCACCTGTCATTTGCAACAATGTTTTAATATGGGTAGGTGTAAACAATGTGAGGATTTATTCATATGTTGGGAGGTCGACTACTCCCACTGCTGCAGATGTCCAATGAGTCTTTTAATTGTATCTGCCTGTGCCTTGAAACGTGGGATTCAGGCGTCTCCTTCCTCCTGGGCTTGGCATCTTGTCAGGTTTGGCTTTGTCACGTGAGGTGAGACCGTGTTTGAGGCAAAATTCAGCACAATCAATATTGTTTTTCCTACTGTGTGCCTGGTTTATCTTGCAGGTGCGACCTTGGTGTTGGCTTGCAGCATGCGAGATTGCAACATCGTGCCCTTGGCGGTGTGCTTTTGCCGGGCTCATTTTGCAGGGTCAGCAACCCAGTTCTTGCTCATTCAATGTTCATGGAAGCTTTTGCTTGCGGCCTACTTGGGCCTGGTGCATATGTGGAACCGTTTGATGCAGAGCGCTTTAGGTTGCGGTATCATATTGCTTTATCCTCAGTATCGTGTCCCCGTTATATTCTTCATTATGGTGCATGGCTCTTAGAAGAAGCGTGAGCAAGCCTTTTTAGATAAGTTCATGATGCGCCTTGCGTTTCTGCATTTTGAGAGCCTATGTGGAAAATAATAAAGATGCACGTCCGTGAGTATGTCTGTCGCCTACGTCATAGCACTGAGTATATTCTTCGTGTGGATTGGTGTGGGAGTGTCCAGTGTGTATATTTGCACAGGTGTGCTGACCGTTGGCTAGGTCGTCATGGCATCTCTAACGACGTGTAGGTTTAGTCGAGTTGATCCGTGCCGCAGGTGTCAGCATGGACAGGGCGGGCTGCTGGGCAGGTAGATGGGCACATCCGTATGTTCCTGTACCAGGGTATTTGGTCGTCTGGTAGATAGGCAAACTCCTCTCGTGGCGGGTGTCTAGGCCGTGATCCTCTAGGCCAAGCGCGAGAGGGGAAGGGCGGGAGCCTGGTCTTCCATTCTCCCACTTCAAAGGAGTGGTCAATGAATCAAGCACAGGGTGTGTGTAGAGGAGCAGCTGAATGCCTCTGCAGGAAGTCCCGCCCCCATTCTTCCTATATGTTGGAAACTGGAGAGAGCATCATGCACGACACCAGCAATGGTGCCAATTCCACAGAGAGTCTTCGAGAAAAGGTATCCATTGAGAAGACCCTATATGATGTACCCCGCAGAGATGCCAATCTCTTGGAGGAGAACCCCAAAGAAATATGAAGATGAGAGAAAAGGAGGCTGGTGATGTCACAAGAAATGAGCATGACACACTGAGAAGAGTGGTCGAAGAAGATGCACAGACCTTATAGAATCTGATGACTAAGTAAAGAATCGAGTAAACTTTTATATACGGAATGAAGATTGCACATGTGAAGAGCACTGCAGAAAATGCAAGCTGTTTTATAACTGTACAGATACAGTAATGCAAGTAGACTAAGTAATCATAAAGACTGTCTATACGTAGTGAATATACTGCAGGCGGTGCCACCATTATGATGCTATAATATAGAATCTGGACATTGGTGTCACATATTTAGTAACCTCAAACCTGTGAAGAAGGAAAGATCAGAAAACTGGGTCGTGGTAAGAAAGCAGCTGAAGATCGAGGAAAGGCCTGAAATTGCTGCCTGGCCTGGTGTCAAAGGATGGAGCGGCCAAGAACCGGTTATCTATCTTTGAAGAACAGTGAACATGAGACGCTGAATCAGCCCTGTTAAGGTGCAAGAAAGAACACCATCAGCCCGATTCATGGAATTATTTGCGTGAAAAACGCAGATTTGCACACCTTTCTGCCCGAAAATCCCCATACTTCAATCAGGGATTTTTGGGCAGAAAGGCGAGCAAATCTGCATTGTTCACCAAATAATTCCATGAATCAGGCTGCATGAGTGCCAAGATTATTCATTTAAGGCAATTAATTGCTGCCAAACAGGCTGAAATACGGTCTCCTCTCACGTGAGGCGATAAGAGAATGCCTATACTCCCTTTTATTCTCTGGAGCAGTGATACTTTGCAAGGACAAGTTCAAAGACATTATGAATAGCAGACGGCATGAGCGATGAGAGATAATGGGCTAATTGGGTGGGGAGACACGGTCAAGTCCACCACTGGCAGCTGGGGTACCATCTTACATGCTGTTAGTGAGCTGAATGTTCCAGAAGGGTACAACCGTGCCAACCAATAGTAGAGGACCATATAAAGAAGGGCTTTATAGTTTGATAGCCAATGGTGTATCTTGTATCTAGTAAATGTTGAAGATGACTTGCACTAGGGGCGGGCATAAGTTGTCCACCTTACTGTAGAGACTCAATCACAATCCGATCCCTTGAAGGAAGTATTCTTAGATGTTCCCCTTAAGCCAGTCACAACCCTCCATATGTTGTCTTAGTTTGCCACATAGTATAATGTCACATATGATAAGTTTCTGCTATAAAAGAACAGTTTTTTTATGAAATACGTTGAGATAATGCTGTGGGACGTCTGTTGATGTCCGTAGTAACTCCCTGTTTTAGACAATTGAAAATAAAACAGTCGGGAGAGACTTTTTGACAACTTCCTGAGTCGGTCTTATTATTTGGTGTAAGAGTTATTCTGCATCCCATCCTGGGTATGACATGTTACTGATTTAAAGGGACCCTTAAGGGCTCAATACTAGCACAATAGTACTTTTAAAATCCAATACATCTAGAATATTTCAATGGGTGTCTATATACTTAAAACACACACACATATTCTGTAGCAAGTAAACTTTAAAACCATGTAAATGCCAGAAACTGAACCTGTATGCAATGGTTTTTTTTTAATTCATCATGGATTTCTTCCCCCAATGACCCATGTTCATACAACAACAGTGTACCATGCGCAAATGTTGTACCAATGTACTATTTATGAGAGTAAAAATAAAGTAAGTATATATGTACAACTGTTAGTAATTAAATGTTTCAGAGTATTCTGTTTAACATATTATACTTTTTTTCTTTACAGAGAAACAACCACAGATTGCAGCCTTGTTATCATATTCAAGCAATTATCCACACCCAGTATCAATTACTCTCAGCATATTACTGTAGTCATAATTACTGAGGAGAAACTATTATACCTTTCAGCAGTGTCTATAATTCTGCATCATAAGCTTCTTACAATATTCAACTAAGCATCAAGGTCAACTATCAATTTCTATCAGCATATTACTGTAGCCATAATCACCAAGGACAAACTATTGCAGGCATAGGCAGTGTGCAACATTCTGGTAGGATTATAAATACTATATACACTTCAATAATATTCTTCCATCATATTACAAATACTGTATACTTCCTCTAGAATAGCCATAATTACTATACACATATTACTGGGGCCATGGACATTGTCCAGATTCTAGGGAGCATGGCCTGCAACCATGCCTCCAAGAATCTTGACAATGGCCACGACCACAACAATAGTATTCAACCATATCATAAATATGCACACTACACCTTCAAAAAACATGACTCACCCCATTTGCTTTTACTTTTGTCTGCTACAACTATACAACCATGCTAGCCATTGTCACAACTATACAATCATGTCCCCAAAAATGTACACATTAACCATCATTACAACTATACTCTTCAACCATGTTATAACCTCACCACATACTTCAGCAACAACTAACAAACATATTTTTTATTCTAAACACAAATATATTACTCACGCTCACTACTTTAAATAAATATGTTTAAATTTACCAAAACACAGAACCCCCTCCCAGTCCCAATAATGTCCACAGACATATGTCCACAGCACAGAATATGGCAGCGGACAATAAAATTGACAATGGTTTTCACCTATAAAAACATCTCCATCTCATCTTCATTCAACTCCCCCACACTTCCCAGACACTCTTCAATCCACAGAATAACCGCAAATATATTTTTCAGATGATTTTCTCACTGTGTTGTCTACGGACAAAGACTGTGGTCTGCGGCTCCAATATGGCGTCCACTTTAAAAAAGTTTGACACTTGTCACATTTTTCAATAACCAATCTCTGTGCACGTTTGATGTTCGCGAACATCATGCCGCACCCAATTGGCCCAGATGCATCCATGGACATCGAATCAGGAAATAAGTCCATGGATCAGACGCATATCACTCATTTTCTTTTACCTTCTTTTTGCCAATTTTTTATAAAACTACTGGATGGAATTACACCAAATTTGCAAAAGCACGCTTTTGAGACCAGGCTGCCGCTCCTGTCACATATTTGATGCAAATCTGTCCAGCGGTTTCGTCTGTAGGCATGAGTAAATTTCTTTTCAATGTATGTCTATCCGGATTTCAAAAGTTTGCCCCACCTTGACAAACCACACCAAACATTGCATATCATTCAGAGGTAGACATATACTTTGTTTGCAATGTTTGGTGAGGATTCTTCGAATGGCACCAAAGTTATAAGCTGTCCAAAAACTGCTCTTCCTATGGGTTGAGTAACTTAACCATAACTACAGTGTCGCTATCGCAGACCCTGTAATATATATGGTTAAGTTGCTCAACCCATAAGAAGAGCACTTTTTGGGTGGCTTATAACTTTGCCCCCTTGGACGAATCCTCACTAAACTATGCAAAGAAAGTGTATGACCTCCTCGGATTGATTCCTCAAAGTTTAGTGAGGTTTTGTACAGAGGGGACAAGTTATAGGGGGGCCCTAGAATGTGTGGTTTCCTCATAGACGCAATGGAAAAAAGAATTTGCTCACGCCTACAGCCCAAACCGCTGGATGGATTTTCACCAAATTTATGCCAGGAGCGGCGGCTTGCTCCCAAAAGCATGCTTTTGTAAATTTGGTGTAAATCTATGCACTATTTTCTTTTAGAACAGCCAAAAAGTAAGTTAACAGAATTAGTGATATCTGGATTTGGTCAGTGCGCTCACTTCCCTATTCGGTCTGCGGACAGGCCTCTGGGCCAATCAGTGGGCGACATACGTGCCCACTGATTGGATGGTGGAAAGCGTGAGGTGCATCATAATTTTTTAAACGGTCGCCATGTTGGATCCGCGGACAGCTGCTGGTGTCTCGGATTGCGTGGAGGGGAAAAGTCTGGAAAACACAGTTGGGGTTATTTGATGGTTCGAAAGAGGGGCTGGAAAGGGTGGGGGTGGAATAAAGATGATATGAAGCTGTTTTTCTAGGTGAAAAAAGTGGGCGTGGGTGCTGTCCGCTCCACGGACACTGCGGTAGTCCATGGACAGTGCTGTAAACTAACAGCTTGAAAAACACATTTGGGGTTATTTGATGGCTGAAAGAGGGCATAGAAAGGGTAGGGGAGTGAAATAAAGATGATATGGAGCTGTTTGTATAGGTGAACTGAGTTTGCAGTCAATTTTGGTGTCTGCCAACATCAATTCAATCGGGGTTCAGGGGGACTTTTGTTATTTGAAGGTGTATTGTACGTACTTGTTAGTTGGTTTAATTCTATTGTGGTGGTTGTGCCCACTGGCCACAACCACTACAGCAGTAATATTTGTATAGTAATTATAGGTACTGTAGTGGGAGTAAAACTTGTTTGCAATATGGTGGAATGATATAAATGGACTGTAAATGGTATTTATGATTGTAGTACAAGTGAGGATAGTGCTTTTGGAATATGTATTTGTTTATAATTCGTATGGTTACTTAGTTGCATACAGTAATGAAGCTGGAATCTCTGGTTCGTCTTCTGTGGGGGGAAACGGTATACACAGGATAGTTTAATAGCTTTAATCGCATACAAGTCTACCTATACATTTAATTTATTTGACCCTCATTAACAGTACATTCTATGTACTATGTTTGCTACAACATTAGTGTATGATACACTGTAGTTGTATCGGCATTAAATAATCACTGGGTCATTGGGATAATAATCCATAAAGGATTTTAAAGAACCCCATTACAATTATGTGAGTGTAAGTGTAATAGTATGTTTATTTGAAGTGTGTTGTCATTGAGGGAATGTTTAAAGTAGTTAGATACCTGTTGGCACATTCTAACTAGATTGACTTTTAAAAGTACTATTATTAAAGTATTATTAAAGTAGTATCATGGATGTAGTTAGATATATGTTGGCATATTCTAACTGTTGATTGTGCTACAGTTTAGTTAGATTTGCTGGTAACTTAAGTTTTGGAGTAATGTAGGTGTTGTTACATTCAAACCAACCACTTCTTTTTTGACATATGTATTTTAGTGCCCTGAAGAGGTTGTGGCACCAGTCTGGTATATTATGCCTACTGTTGTGAAGGTTTTCTTGCCAAGAGATACTTGACCGTGTGTAAATCTAGTGAGTTTACAGTTATTTTTAGTTCCTACCGGCGTTGTACCTTAGAAGCATTAGAATTACATATTGGCTATGTGAATTTAGGTGTATGCTCTAACAATTATCTGAATTGCAAAAAGGGCATAATATGTCATGATTTTCATTCTGCAGAAGCTGCTGAAATGGAATGGATTCACAATTTGGCATGGATACATATGCAAATTGTTCATTAGGGACATGCTCTTGTGAAACATGGTTTCAGAGAGTGTTTATATGTTTCCATGTCTATGAAATCTGGAAGATGTCATTTATAGGGATGCTTTTGGTTTGCAGTACTTGTTATAAGTGCATTAGGGATACTAGAGGAGCGTCTTGTGTGTTTATGGTACATTTTACAATTTCTGCACAGCAGTCCAATTCTTGTCTTATACCTGAGACATTGCAAGTGCTGTGAGGATTATTTGTGGCATTTCTATGAAGGACAAGCATTTGCAAACACAAATGGTCAGAGCCGTTTAAGTAAATGTTGTGAACAATTGATGGCAACTGAAAGAGAAGCTTGATTGGCGCATTTGCATAGCAATTTACTCCAGTTGTGTGGCTGAATTTAAATGGACCAGAGAGTTGTGCCTCTGCATCCTTTGATGGGCCTGCAGTTGTTTTTTGAGAAGAGATATTTGTCTCTTTGTCTTCTGATGGATGCACAGTGAGTTTGTAATAGACTGTTTTGTAGTTGTATTATTTGATGGAGGAGCAGTTGGTCCTTGTTTCTGCAGTGGTATTGTTGGGAGATCTGTTATAGGTTTTGTTTATATATGTTTTCTTTTCAAAGGTTTCTTTTTTGAGGTACAGGGTACATACCTAGTTTGGGGGTGTACAGTGCTCGTAACCTGTTGTATTCTAAGGTGCAAGGAATCTCAGCATTGGTTTTGTTTGCATCAAAGTTAACTAGGAATAGACCATTGAGTGTACGGAGATGTGAAAGTACTACGCAACTCAAACCTTCTTTAAAGACTGTGCCACCAATGCCGATCAATGGGCGATCTAGGGTTAGAACTTGCAATTTGTGACAGCATATGCAAGGGACAGCATATGCAAGGGACAGAGATAATTGTTCCCTGTCTACTTACATGTCTTTGAAAAGAAGGAAACGTACTACTGTGTGGCCAATTTCTTTAACTTCTGTAAGTTTGTCAAAGTGGATGTTGACAAACTGAATGTTGTTGTCATTTGGATATGTGTGTAAGCCAACAACTGTACCAATTGCTCCACTGACTAAACCTTGTTCTACGTCAGGGTTACGTTTGTAGAATTACGTGCAGTTTAGACACAAAGATAACATGTTTTCCAATCCAGCTGTGTTGGAGATACATTTTTCTAAGCTATTTAGTCATGCTGTTACTTGTTGACACATAGGGAGTGTCAAGTCATGCACTTCTAGTTTGTCTGTGGAGCTGGTATGCAGTCTGGGTTGCATTTCTTTTAACAGTGTCTCGTTGAATTGACTACAGCTTGCACGGGTTAGCATTAAGGACATGCATTCTATATTTTGTTGATTTAATTGTTCCATGACATCAGGATCTGATGTCTTTTGCCGATATAGCTCATGGACTAGTCTACTATTTAGGATAGATTTTGGATCTTTGGTAAGCATACCAGTTCTAATGCTTTTTAAAATATTAGCATAGCTGAGGTCTGCAGACTGATACATGTTTTGATTTAGTACTCTGTACTGACAATGTTGCCAGAGATTTACATTTCCAATGCTGCTGAGTGTGTTACGGCATTGTTTGTGTCCTAATGTTTTGAAAATAGGTTGACCTTTTACTGGTGTTAACTCTAGGAGGTCTCCGTAAACAATAATGTGTTTTCCTCCAAACAGTTCTTTCTAGCCAGTTTTTAGGTCTTCTTGCATTCTTAGGTGAATTAAAGCCAACAAGAGGTTGTAAACCATGCTTACCTCATCTATTAGGAGGACTTTCATTTGTTTCAGAATTCTGCGTACTTCAGTAGCAGGTTCTGCTAATAATTTGCAGTATTCTAATTTGTTTTGGTTTTCTATTGGAAGGTGCAGTAGTCAGTGCAAGTTACACCTCCTATGTTGGAGGCAACTAAACCTGTGTGGGCGGTTACAACAGCCGAAAGGTTGTTGTTTGTTAGGTTTTGTATACATATGCTGATTATTTTAGTTAAGAATGCTTTTCCAGAACCAGCTTCACCACTTACATGCAGGAGCAGAGGTTTACAATGTTTACAGGTACACATTTTAGTTTCATGTTTAAAACCTTGTTCAAGTTCTTTGGTGACTTCTAGATAAATGGTGATTTGTTCATCAGTTAGCTGTGATTTGAGCACTGGCAAGTCTTCTTCAGATTTGTTATATTGATACATGATATTTTCTTCCTCAGTCATGGCTATTTCTGCTTCATTTACAATGAGTGGTTCTCCTCATGCCCAATGTGAACAAACTACGAAGTAAGTACAATATCTTTTAATTTTATAGCCTTCCGGACTGCACAGATAGGCAGCGATGGCCGCGTTTCGAGCCTCAATAGATCTGCCTATCACATGCTACCAATAATACCCAATGCGTGCAAAATTAAACAAAATGATCCCTCTGGATTACACAGACACGGCCACTCAGAAATGTACACGTGTATTTTTACAAGTTCTTATACACACCTCGATCTTCAAACTATTTGTGGCCCCTAATGCGGCCTATTCCATTTCTAATCCGTTACAGAGAAGCAGAAGATAGCTTTGAGTTTTTAGGTTAGTGTCAGATGAGATCCTATGGTATAAATTGGTGAACATATGTGAAACTGAACACTTACTAGTTGAAATCACTAGAAGGTACAATATGCTGTATGACATGCTGTATGACATGCTGTAGGTACACAGATGAAAATGTAAATGTAGACATCATTTTTGTGAAAAAGTCAACTCGAAGCCCTGAATATATGAATTTTGAGTATTCGAAACGCGTCGGCAATGGTGTTAATTTTGAGTTGACTTTAAAAAAACATAATTTGGAAAATGACTATGGTTTATATTGAGGAGAAGTGATGTATAATTTTCTTTGGATTTATAAAATGTTTCATTTTTAAAAGCTGGGTGTAAATACAATTTAATTTCAACATTAATAATGAGGAGCGTGTGACTACACTCTGAATATAAAATACAGATTAATTTCATGCAAGCCCTTGCAGTATTGAAATTTGTTTTTAGAAACATGACCGAGCATTGAAGCATGTATGTATATTACATTTAAATGTATGAACATTTTAGAGGGACTGCATGTCCGTTGGTAGTGCACTTGGGTTACCTGCAGGCTGTTTTGATTAGAAGTTGGTCCTAGGTTCCTTAGCATACAACGTACATCAGCGTGATGTCAGAACCAGTATTCTTTTGTACCACACATGTTTGCCAATAGATTTGTGATACGTGACTCCAAACCTTCATCTTTGTCTTTTAGTTTTTGAAGTAGTTGGGTAGTGGAGATGTTTAAAAAATTAGAGCCCGTTTTTACTGTGTGTGCACTCTATAACATAAAGTTGCTAGTTCACTTTCGAACAGGAGGTGGAAATTGTATTCTACATTTTGTCTGATTCTGGGGTCTTCAGAATACATTCGTAAAGAACGATATTCTGATGCACTAATTTGTGTGAACCTTTTGTCATATCTTCCTCCTTTTCCTGTAGGAAAGAGTAGAGGAAAATAATGTGCTTCTACACTTTTTTCCCATATGCTCATTGGGGATCCTTTGGCTTGATGCATTTGATATGTTTCTAGTGCATCTTCAATTGTGTCTCTGGAGTGTAGTGGGCAAACTGTATACTGGTCTAAAATGTTGGCTGCAGTAACAGGATCTATGTGTTCAAATTGGCCAGTTGCTGGTGAATCTTGAATTATTTGGGTGGTTTCTTTTAAGTTTTTCTCTATATTTATATCTGTGTAGTATTCATTGTTTTCTTTCAGATATTGTAGTTCTTGTCTAACTTTGTTCAAGTCAACTAGCTGTTGCCACATTTTTTGTCTTTTGTTGGTACACCATTCACTAGTACAATCAAAGATATATCTATTGGACTGTGTACTCCTAGAGTTTCAAAATGTTCTTCAAGATGTAATGGCAAATATACTACTTTGCCACAGATACCCAATAGTAACTTGGATGGAGGTAATTTGGCTGTTTTCGGTTGAAGACGTATTATAGCTTGAAATGGGTGTCCTGTTTGGATTATAATGCTCTCATACAAGTAAGATTGTTGGAGAGCCTTTGGAAGTGGAAATATTTCGAAGTTATTAGTGATATAGCATGTGATGCATTTGGTTATTGTCAAGTTTTCTATTGCAGTATGTGCAAACTATTGAGGGCTCAGTTATATTGTATTTATTTTCTGCTGTTAGATATACAGCTAATTGGAACCCTTGGGATTGTTCATTGCCCTTATTTTGTAGGCCATATCCACTGGTTGCGTGCTCTTTTTATAAAATGTTCTCTGAAAACAGACACAACTTGGTCTGGTATTTCAGCAGATGTGTTTCAAAACGTAGCTATTTCTGTTTTGTATGTGTTTGTTTGGAGGTTGGTGTGTATGGGGTTTCGGTCATGTTTTCTGAAGTTACTGTATTGCTGCTCCCTGTAGGAGAATGTTATTTAAATCTTGCAGTTGCAAATATAGTCGTTGCACAAGATTCCGTATAGCTGAATGGTGTGCTGCTAACATGTTGATGTGGTGCAAGGTGCTTTTGCAAGCAGTTCCCGAAATGCTGGCTAATGAATGTCCTTGAAGACCAGTGTGGCTGCTCACTGGACAGGAGTCCATGGTTTGTAAAGTTTTCATTATACTTTTGTCTTTTAGTTTGACATAGTTATTGAGGAATTGTCGTAAACATTTGAAGGATTGTTGCCCTACGTTGCACATTGAGCTGGATGTCCATTTGTGCAATGGACGGTTTGTTTGACAAATGGAACATTTGGTTGAAAGTTTGTGTGGGATGTTTTTCTATAAGGGTTTCTTTTGCCATAATGGTGTCTCCTATCATTTCATACCCTCAGCCATCACTGTCCACGGCAATTGCTTTTGTTTGTTCTTGTTTATAAGCCTCTTCTTTGAAATATGATTCTGTGGTGCTTGTGTGAATCCATTCACCTTCACAGAAGTTTGAAAAGGTATCTATATTGACTTTCGCATGTTTAGTAGTACTTTTTGTAATGTATTAATTCATTTAGTTAGTGGTTTCATTCTGTTTAAAATCAATATAAATAATGTTCTCTTTAGTAGAAATGTGATGTTAATTAGAGCTTCAAGGATTAGTCTCCTGCTGTAGTTTTTAAAGGTAGATCGTGACTTTTGACAGATTTTGTTATAAGATTTTGAAGAAATCTACGATGGAACATTTTTTGTGACATTAATTTTTTGGATTGCTTAATAGTGGTTATGTTAACACTGGTACATATTATGTTTGGTTCATTAGTACGTATGCTTTTCTTTGTATATTTTGTTTTACTTTTAGTTTTTGCAAGCGAGGTTTCATCTTTTTTTAGTTGTGGCTGATTTAGTTTTCTTGAGTGAGGTTACTAGCTCTTTTGTTTTAATGTTTTCCATACATTCTTTTAGAGGTGGATGAGTATATGGCTTGCTTTTATTTTCGTCTGCTCTGTTTTTCCTTTCTTTTCTACAGAGTTGCTTTTTAGTACGCATTGTGTTGTGTCTGATGGAAAGCAAGAGAGTTTGGGTTTGAAAGTTGTGGAATGTTTATGGATTTATTGTGCATGGGTGTGTGGCTGTGATTGTAGAGATGCACAGCGTGTTGTGTGATTGTGTAGTGGGATGATAGTTGTCGTTGGGAGGGTTGTAAGAGTAAGAGTGTGTACAGGTGTGATGGGTTTGGGTTAGTGAGTAAGAGTGCGGTGGTGTGAATGAATAAGTAGAGATATTGTGATGTTTTGAGCAAAACAGTGGGTGTTATACCTGTGGTGTTGAGATGGGAATAGAAAGAGTGTGCATGTTACAATATAATGAGAAAAAGTGAAATCAATGTTGTTGATCTGAAATGAATACTCTATGCTAATATATAGTGACACTATATTGTTACAATAATAGAGAGATGAATACTATATTAATGTACTTACTTTGTAGGATGTGAAGTGTTCTTTTTTCGGTAGCTGTCTGGAATGTTTTTGTTTCCTGCAATTGTAAAAGAAAGTTATTAGGTATACATGGTAATGGGAAAAAGAGTTAATAAAGTAGTTTTATGGATGGTGTAGCAAAGTATGTTAAGTATGTTGTTAGAACAATTGGAGTATGAGTAGTGGTGTTTGGGGGATTAGAAAGAACAGGGCAGAAATGGGTGTTAGAAAAGGTGCATGTGTAGGTTACTTTAGTGCTGCTGATTTTAATGAAAGAAGTGCTTGCTGTGTTTGTGAGGCAATAGGCCTCATTATGACCCAGGCGGTAAGGGGTTAACAGCGCAGTAAAAGGTGTCAGTGCCGTTAAACCCTTACCGCCTAATTACGAGATCCCTTTGCGGGTCCCGACCTTAACGGCTGGTTTTACCAGCCGTTAAGGAAGGAACCCACAAAGGGACTTTTGAGGTAATTACGGTACCGCAATTTGCGGTACTGTAATTACCGCATTCCCCATTCCCAATGAGCCCTATGGGGGCAAAAATGGGAATGGGGAAGGGCCAATGGTGAATGGGGAATTACCGCCCTGCCAACCTTGGAATGGGGCGGTAATTCCGCCATTCACCATGGCAGAGTTGGTAAAATACCAGCGTCAACCATGGCGCTAATAGCGCCATGGTTAACGCCAGGGTCGTAATGAGGCCCAATGTATTTGTTATGTGTTGCAGTGTTTTTAAAGAATAGGGAAAGTGTGGCTGAGTGGTAATTCAATGGTGTATTGTTGTTGCAGCAGTGTTGGGTGTCTTATAGTAGAGGGTGTGAAAGAAGAGTACTTTATATGTAAGCTGAAGTGTTGTTTGTAGATACTTTGGCGCTATAAACATATCTCTGAGCAGGCGGACGATGGTGGCAGTGTATGTGATGTTTATGGAATGGAAAATGGAAAATACAGAGTTTTTACAAATGTTTTTAAGAGCATTTTCATGAAAGTTAAAAACTGCATATGTGCATTTACAGGAGCACTGTGGGCCACTTTTTGTAAAAGAAAATAAAAGCAGAGGGAAAAAATGTGTAGCACTTATTTTGTGTAAGTTTAATATGTTGGCAGTACATGCATGCTTGCCAACACAATCGATTCCAATCTGTAGGTGCTTATGTAGACTTCGTTTTTTTGTTTGCATTTCGGGACTTGGAGTTCCACTTTTCCCATTAAAAAACTTGGACTACAAGTTCCAGATTGCACAGAAAAAAAGGACTGCATAAGCACCTATAGATTGGAATGGGTTATGTTAGCAAGTATGCATGTACTGCCAACATATTACACTTCCACATACAAAGTGCCACTGAAAAATGTTGTAGAAATGTTTTGGATCCGCTTTTTCTTTCTTTTAGGAAAGAGTTAGACACAGTGCTGCTATAAATGCACATATGCATTTTTTTACTTACATAAAAATGCTATTTAAAAGAATTTTTTTTAAACACACAGCATTTTATATTTTATATTTGATTTAGTCCTGCAGAGTCCTTGGCCTCCTGGAGTGCTGTTCTTTCCATGGTTGTGAAGGGGTTAACTGGGACAAGAAATGCCGTGAAACGCAGTGAGGAACAAGGAGGTGGTGCCTAAAGTACAAAAGGACTTGGAAGCGCGGGGCGTGCAGAGTCCTGCAGAGTCCTTGGCGTCCTTTGCACTCCGGTGTGCAGAGGTAGCAGTCTGCAGGCACCAAGCGTTTCCTCTGTGGACTCCTGGATTTATTGGTACTGGAATCGGATCAGCGTGTTTTGGAGGCAGAGGTACGGCACGGATAGTGTGCAATTTAAGGATTACCAAGGTACTGTGAGCAGTCAGTAGTCTCCTGAGGCACATACTGCCATAGTGAACTAACAGAGGGTGGGGGGGAGAGTCGGACTCAGGCAGCGTTCCCCGCCCTCTGTGTCCTCTCTGTCCTCTGTACTCTCTGTTCTTCATTTGCTGTGGAATTGTCACTGGGGCCATTACGTGGATATCTCTGGGGGCTGCAAAGAAGTTCTCCGTCTTTGTATCGAGTTCGTAGCTGGGGGGCTGCAAGCTTATTCTCTCCCCCACTTTCTTAACTTGGTTATTTCTTTTTTTATTTCATCTAATTTTTATTTCCTGGTTTTGGCCAGTTTTAAAATAATGTGAATTGTGATTTGCATCATCTTTTCTAATTGTTTTATGCGGGGCCATTAGGTGTTTTAGGTGTTTCTTCTAGATGTTGAAAGTCAAGAGCTAGACATTGCACATAGTGGATTGGTATTACCTATAGTTCAACTTTATGCCATTTTGTTCCTTCCTCCATTGCCATCTGTCTAAATAGAGTGGTAAAACTTTCATTCTGCATTATATAGTGGCTTATATACTGGCTTTTAAAGGCTCACTTTGATACATAAGTCATTCAGGCTTACCAAAACTTGGACCATGGGGAAAAGAAAAGCCGGGGACGAGGGGACCTCAGGGAGAGTGGGGTGTTCAGGGAAGGGGGCGAAAAACACAAAAATGTTAAAACCTCCAAAGGTGGTAAAGCCCCCTTAAAACCTGTAACCGTTGCTTCCCAAAGACCACTTGATTCATACATGGATGTAATGACTAATAAGATTGTTAGCTGCATGAATGCTGCAGAGCTCGCTTCTAGAGAGGTAATCCCTCTGATAGAGGGTCACAGTAAAGCAATTATTGGAGTTGATGGCCCTGGACCCTTGCTCTTTGAGTCGAGGACCGAGGATGGGGCAGGGGCCATTGAGGGACTGGGGATAGTCAGGCTGCAGGTACAGGATCCCGCCCTGCCACCAATGCTGGGTATCTCGAGGGCGAGCAGCCTAATCCAAGAGGACCATGACAGTGCGGTCTTGGGTCCTCGTCAACATGTGAGGGGGATAAAGTGTGGCTGGAAACCCTACTTGATGATAAGTTAAAACCCCTCCAGTTGGTTTTGAAATCCCTACGTGGACTGAAGGAGGGGGTTGTCAATACCCTAGCAATCATGGATGATTCCATTAGAGCAATCTCTTTGAAATTGTGTGACTTGGATAAAAGTGGGGCGGAAGGGGTGACTGTTGCTGGGACTTGTGCTCTGTGTGTGTCTATAAAGGGTGGATACTCTTCTAGCTCTGACCTGGCTGTGGAAGAGTAAAGTAGGCAACCATCTGTTGCTATAGCAGTGGATGTGGAAGAAGGGTTAGCTGCCAAAAAAGTGGAGAGTGGGCCCATACGGGACATTGACACTGAGAAGACAGCTTTTCCACAAGGGCAAGGGGATCAGTCAATTTTAAATCTACCTCCTGAAGCGGTTCCGTATGTGGGGATTATTATTGGTTTGGCTGGGCTACCTAAGGGCAGTTTTGAATCAACCCTTTCCCTGATTAATACGTTGTTGCATGGTTTAACTCTAATCTGATGGGGCCCAAGATAAATCCTGCCATCATCTGTGTGTTTAGAAGAGTGGGCTGGGTTGGTAGTAGGCCTAGGAATTTGCCAGGGGACTTTGTAGTGGTGACCTTTTCAGACTCAACAATGGCAAATTATCTTCTAAATACCAACCTAGCACAAGGTCTCAAGCCAAATGGTAACAGACTTTTAAGCAAGCGTTTCACTCTGGACTACTTCTATATGAGGGTAGGGGGGCAGGTGGCATGGGGTAAGTCCATTGGTAATAGGGTGGGTGGACGGGTGGGGAAAGGACATTTTCCAGTCCGTTCGGTATCGAACACTGATTCAGCTGGTGGCTGGAGCAGTATCCACACGAAGAGAGGGCTCACCACTGATAGGGAAAAGGACCCTTCGGTTTCTTTGGATTTGGCCAACCAATTTGAGATACTAACTTCTTGTGAGGATCTGGATTGACAGCTGGATGCCCCAGGGTGTCGAGAAACCCAGGTGACTAGTATGGGAGAGCAGCCGACAGTCCTCACTCCAACTTGTACCCTCCAGGCAAGCAAGAATGTAGAGTTTCATCTGCTTTCGTGGAACATTGCAGGTTCAAGGAAGTTGAATTTGGGGCCTGTGGTCGAGTTACTTCAAGCTAACGAGGTGGTTCTACTATAGGAAACATGGGCAATGGACACTCTGCAATTAGATGATTTAATTTCCTTCGGAATTCCGGCTAAGAAAAAACAGAGGGGTATATTAAGGGGTAGGATTAAGGTGATTGACACCGGAATGGATTTTCTGCAGGTGGTTTTTCTATCTACAGGAAAGGGGGAATCGTTTTGCATCATTAACTTCTATAACAGTCCACGTATTTCGGAGGTGGACAGACTAGTAAAAGCTAAGGAGTTTATAGAAGACTTATTGTCCAAAGGAAGTCATAAAAATGAACTGTATATTTCGGGTGGCGACTTTAACATTAAAATGGGAATGGGAGTGGTTAATGATGCTCTAGACCCCTTGGAGGATCTGCCTGTGAATATCCTGGTCCCTTGCATGAGGGACGAGAGAGTCTGCTCTAAGGGCCTACAAATGAGTTCATGGTTGATGGAATGTGGTCTATGCACTGTTAATGGTCGACTAGCCCCTGATATTCCAGGCGAGGTGACCTTTAACAACCATTTGGGCTCCTCAACAATTGATTATTTTTGTATCTCTGCAAGCTTATGGGAACGTACAGTAAGCTTTGAAGTGATTCCTGATGTACATAGCGATCACCATCCCATTCGTTTGTCACTTAAGGGCCTGTTGGGAGTGGGGGTTTCCATGGTTACTGCACCTTGCCCAATAAATGGTGTGGCCATTGGCTCTAAAAGAATCAAATGGGGGACCATTCCAGAGCAGGGACTACACTACAAATGAATTATGGAGAATGAGTCCCTCCTGGTGGATTTATTGGGGATAGTTTACCCTCGAGGGTAATTGTTGATACATTTGTGGAATTGGTGGCCGCTCTTACTAAAAAATTTGCGATAGCAGTCAAGGCTAAGGGGAGAGCACCGCAGAAGGGGTGGTTTGATGAGTCCTGTAAAGGGGCGAAGAGAGCCCTGCTGCTGATACTTAAGGACCCAACATCCAGTACAAGCTCTATTACCCAGGCCAGAACTCTCTATAAGTTAGAGTTAAAGAGAAGAAAACAGGAAGTTGAAGGAGTGACTTCGGACGGCTTCTTGGACGCTGCCAATAGAAGGGACCAGAAGGCATTCTGGGAGTTTGTGAAGGGTGGTCCTGATGGGTGTTGCTCTAATGTTGGTAGTGGGACCCACGTGGAGGAAGGGGCCTGGTTGAAGCATTTTGGGAGCCTGTTTGGGGCAGTGAATGCTGAGGCTTGTGTAGATTTGGCCATTTCTTGTTTAAAATTTGAAGTGGAGGAGGTTAAAAAGGCCATCAACCTTCAAGCTCATAATCGGGCACCTGGCCCGGAAATGATCCCTTCAGACCTGTCCTAGGATCCCGTGGACATGTGGGCCCCACTATTAACAGTGGTGTTCAATGCCTGCATGCAATCTGGAAAATAGCCCCCTTTGTGAAAAAGGGCTATCATCTTCCCAATTTTCAAAAAGGGGGATCAGGCTAGCCCCAGCGCCTACAGACCAATATCTTTGTTGGATTCATCCTTTAAAATCTTTGGGAGAATCCTGCTAGCATGCATTGAAACATGGTTGGCTGAACAATCAGTTCTATCGGGCATCCAGTTTGGGTTCCGTCCTGGAGTTGGTACGATTGAGCAGAGTCTCAATCTATATCTGTTAGTGGCCAACCCGTTTTTTTGCAGAGGGGAGGCAGTGTACCTAGCGTTCATGGACCTGAACACGGCCTTTGATAAGGTGGACAGGGCAAAGCTATGGGCCGTGCTCGGGTCCCTGGGCTGCCCGGGGGACATCCTAAGGGTGCTGGTGGACATACACACAGACAATGAGGCGTGCATTCATAGTGGTCCGGGGGGACACAGCACAGCCTGCTTCAGGGTCGGATGTGGTGTGCGGCAGGGCTGTGTACTGGCCCCTATTTGTTTCTGTCTACACATCAATGGCCTTTCATTGGATCTCATTAATATTCTGACTGACTTCTTAGTCCTGGGGAGGTCGGGATTTTCCAGTCCTAGCCTATGCGGACAACACAATATTGCTAGCATGAACCATGAGAGCTCTACAGTCCCTGATCAACGCTTATACAACCTTTATGTGTGAATTTGGGCTAAAAATCAACACCAAAAAATCGGCAGTGATGGCGTGTGTAGGCAGAAAACGGCCAGCACAATGAGAGGTGAAGTTATACCCAGGGTTAAGATCTTTGACTACCTGGGGATAACCTTCTCAGAAGCATTAACGGGTAAGGCCCACCTGGCCAAACAATCAGACAAAAAGAGTCAGCAAATAGGGGGCATTTTTCGCTTAATGTCAAGGTTTAGGGGCCAGCAAGTGATTTCCAAGATTTATGTTGCCCAAACTTTGGCCGTCACAATGTATGGTGCCCCTCTTTGGGGTTTTCAGAGGGCTGATGAAATCCAAATCAAGGAGAATAAATTTATCAGGAGACTGTTGGGGCTCCTGAACTCCGCGGCATGTATTTCAATCCATAGAGAGCTGGGATTGGAGTTTTTGGAGGACCAATGGGCGCATTCCCCAACCTTATTCTGGGTCCGGTTGTGGTCAAATGAATATGCCTCCCTTTGTCACTTCATTATTCGGTCTGTGTTGGGCAGGGTGAGGTAGCAAAGAATTCCATGGCTTGACTACATTGCCAGTGAACTTGGGGAGGCCAACCTTAGTGCTCTTTTTTCCGCCAGCTGCATTAGTAACTAAGGCTGAGGGGATCAGCCATAAATCTGTGTTGGGTGAGGCAGTGGTGAGGAAAAGAATAGTCTTAGAGTACGGCAATAAATCCGGCCAATTTAACACCTTGATTAGTAGGCCTCTGTGATCCAACCATATTTAACCTGGAGCTCCCACAAAAAAGTTTGATGGTTAATAACCAGGGGGGGATTTGACTGCCTTCTTCTGCAAGGGAACACAGCTAAGTGGAAAGGGTTTCCAGACTCTGCTAGTTGCCCGGTGTGTGGACATCAGCGTGAAGATCTGGCTCATGTATTGTTATTCTGCATTGGTTTTGCAGGGATACGTAGAGCTACTCTGATACCGGCCCTAAAGAAGAGAGAGATCCGCCAATATAAAGTAGCACTTGCATTTCTCCTGAGTGCAGACTCTGTTTTTCTGGCTTGGGCCCTGCTCTCCTTTCTAAAGAGAGCATTGTACTTTAGAAAGGGGCTGATGAGGCTCCAGGGAGATGGAGGCTCTTCATGCAAGGGGGGACTGTTGGAGGAATTGTTTTTAGAGTGACCTAATCCTTGGATTAGTGGTGTTGTAATACCTATTAATACTACCCTACTGTTCCCCGTTTGAAGTATGTTTGATATGGTCTTTTGTACCTGATTTTAAAGAATTGTTTATGCATTGTGAAATTTTTAGGATGTATGTAATATTGTTTTATGTTTGGTGGATATTTTGCATCCAAATTAACTTGTTTGACTGACTGACTGACTGACTGACTGACTGATATAAATGTCACACTTTCAAATATTCCAATCCAGTCCTGTTTTCTCTTTGCATTGTGGGACTTGTAGGATGTGTTTCATAATAGTAGGAATGGAATTACAAGTCACAGAATGCAAAGAAAAAAATGAAGACTTGTTAAGCACCTATAGATTGGAATGGGTCATGTTGGCAGGTATGCATGCTCTGCCAATATATTAAACTTGGACACACCTTATGCCGCTTATAAATGTTTGACAAATGTTTTGGATCTGGTTTTCTTTCTGTTAGAAAAAAGTTACACACAGTGCTGCTATAAATGCAGATATGCTTTTTTTAACTTTGATCAAATTGGTCCTAAAAAGAAACATTTTTAAATGCACAGCATTGTAAGTATTTGCTGCTTGATGTGACCAGGTGCTGAATGCTGCAATCCATGGATTTTGCTGGAGTGGTTAAAAAGAGAATATGCTTATTGAGTAGCTTATTACATGGTAAGTAGCAGGAACCCTCTATATATATATTTGTAAAAGAGTTGCAGAATATCCTTTAAAAAATATAAGCATACCTGTACTATGTATTGTTAGATGTAGATGTTTTTGGAAATAGAAATATTGGAAAGTTTCATAGTAGTTTTTGATGCATATGGCTCTGATTAACAGGAGATATGTTCTCTGAGAGTTCAAGTGTACCTCTGATGTGTTGAACTGAGATGACAGGGTTAGGTGTAGAGTTTTCGGATGTGATTGGTGATTGGATGTGTGACTGTTTGAAAGTAGCAAATGTGGGAGTGTTACAAACATGAAAGTGGAAAGGGTAGAAGGGCTGCCCTGTGCTACGCTGTCCGTGGACACTGCTATAGTCTGCGGATGGCACGTACCAAATCCATGTTTTTTAAGGATACCTGGCATGGAGAGGGGGCTGCAGAGACTGGGGACAATCATGGATGTCCACGGCAATCAGGTTTCCTGGGTGTGGTGTGCAGGAAGAGAGGGTGGCAGGAGTTTTGTTCGGTGAGAGCACTGAAGATGGCTATGGCTATGTCTTTGAGGAGGCACAGTGTATGGATTTTGGGGGTTTCTTGGATCCATTGGCTGAAGGTCTATTCTGAGCACTGTGGATTGGCTGAAATTCTTGGATTCCATGAATCTGAAGTGTCATGGTATGGAGTGCGATGACTGAAGTGGGCTGACCTACTCCCGTTTTGTAAGAATATGGTTCACCTAAAACATCAAGACATCATTATTTTTCATTGTGGAGGAAACAGTTTGGGGTACGTTACTGGAATTTCATAACAGTTTACAATGAAGGATACATTTGGAAAGTTGACGGAAATGTTTCCAAATTCGAAATGTATGTTTTCTTGCATTGCTCAGAGACAAATGTGGATGTGTTTAAATTTATTTTGTCTGCAAATGAAAAAAGCATGGTGCAATGTGAATAAAGCTGTGGGTGCTTTTTTGTGAGATGTTGGCATTACATCTTTTCATAATGAGAACCTTAAATATGATATTGACAACATTTTTTGGAAAGATGGAGTCCATCTAACTGATTTGGGCAATCAGATTTTTCTGGAAAATTTTCAAAATGCATTGAAGCAGTTTTTGTGAACACATAAAGTATGGATTCAAGTATTCATTAGAAGTTGCATTAAATAAAAATGAAAAAACAAAAAAATACACAAAACAATACAAAGCCCTTTTTGTGACAGTTACACAAAATAATTACGTTGTGTAGAATCTTTGTTGGTTGGGTATACAAAACAAAATATAAAAAAATATGAAAGTTAAAAAGAGAAAAAAGTTTCTTTTAAGAGCCACCCTTTTCGTGTAAAAAACAATGAAAATAATTGCCATTCCCCACCCCTTGCCCGGAATTTTCGAGATGCCCGTGGATTACCATGCTGTCTGTGGACTATGCAAGATCCAAAGGGGCCTGTGACTTTTTTTGTCACAAATTTTCACTCAGTACATCTCACCATAGCTGAACGTGCCTTCAGGACATCCCTAACAGTGGTGAAAAATTGCCCCACCCAGGACTCCCTCCAGGTGCTGGACATAGGGACTTCCTCCACCTCTTCTACATCTTTTTCTTCATCCCAATCTGTATCACTGTGCATGTTCCCTTGTCCAGGCCCTCCAGATGGTGATGGTTGTGGTGGTGGGGGTGGCTGGGGAGGAGGAATGGCCCCAACAAGTGCCTTTAGAGCAAACGAGAAGCTCAATAAAAGAGGTATCCAAAGCAGGTCCTCTTTCTTGGATAGCCAGATTGAGAATGAGGTAAAGTAATGGGTAGGACCCTTCAGAGGAACAATCCGCGGACTGTGCAAATGTCCGTGGACTACCAAGTCAAAAATAGGCCTTGGAAAGTTGTAAAAAATTGCCAGATCAACTAAGATATGGTCTAGGCGCTCTGGAAAGGTAAACTTTAAACTTGAAGCACCCCACATTGGCCAACAAAGCTGTTTTAAACTGTCTGCGGTGCACAAACATTGTTCGCAGTAAGCCCGACATGCTGCACAGGTGTGGTCACATGATGATGTCCAGGGATGTCTGCGGCCCTAACGGCCATCTGCAGACACCCATCAGGTGGGAATCGCAGTGTGGATGCGCGTGGGTGTCCATAGAACAAGCACGCTGTCTGTGGACTAATTAAATGTGCGTCATGCGAGAACAGAAATTTCTGGACACCGCCCGAGTCCGGGGGCACCTCCGTTTTGCGTCCGGGGGCACCTCCCTGAACAGTCGTCGTGTCCATGGACCCATAATTGGGCTTTAAAAACAAAGAAATATCACACAACAATTTAAAACACATTTATAGTATAAAAAAATACATGTATTTATGAAAGGGAAGGGTATCGGAATGGGAAACATAAATGGAAGAATTAGGAATTAGGAATTTCTGCACGATAATGATGAGGGGAGGAAGAGAGTGATTTAAACATTTGGAATTTAATGGGGATGGTTGCTGGGGACAAGGGGGACAGGTGCAAGAAGACAGTGATAGGGAACATTTGTAAACATGATTTCTGACATATTGTAAAGGTTCCTTACAATCATTACTTAGTTCCTACAATGTTGCAGACAAGTTCATGATTTGATTGATGTAGAGTCGGGGATAGGGGATAGGGCTTCTCTTTGTGATTCGTGGGATGTTACCATCACTCAATTCTTCTTTTGGGAAGCTCTCCTCTAACCACTCAAGTGTGTTTACCATTTCTGTCCAAATTAAATAATAGTGCTTTTTCGTTATTAGACATGTTTACATAATGAATGTTAATAATAAAATGAAAACAGTGTACTTACTGTTGGTGAGTGATTGTTTTAGAATAAGCGCTTGTTGTATGTCAGTAGTTGTATTGAAGTGATAATGTGAGGTGTACAGTTATGGTTTATGCTTGGCGCATTCCATTATATTGTGTGTTATCAATCATTTGTACAGTTTCTTGTAATAATTTGTACAAAAGGTATATTTGGGTGCAGTAAATATATGTAATGTTGTTTTATGCATATGTGTTTGTTGGTTGATGGGTAGAAAATGTTCTGTTCTCCTCTGTGCTTCGGGGCTTTGTGAATGCTACCTTCTGTCTGCTGACTTTCACACTGTCAGACTCTACAGCTGCTACATTGGGAGTGAGTACAATATGAGGAACTTGTACCAAATTAAGGGTGCACTGGTAAAAACCTATGAAATTCAGTGAAAAATGTTTGTTAAATGGAACTTATGGTTAAGTTGCACCAATAAAAAACCTATGAAATTCAATGCAAAAGCTTTCTTAAAGGGATGTTATGGTTACAAGAAAAACCAAAAACCCCCAGAACTTCGCCAGTTATGGCAAGCTAAGCAACTACAACATGCACCATCACCGTGCACTGCTAAGACTAACACCCAGGACATCAAAGATGATATCACAAAGACATGTTTTTTTTCCAAAATTGTTTTTATTGTTTTACAATAGTACACACTTTGCAGAGGTTCATATGTTACATATTCCTGGAGCTTGCAATAGCAAAAAGAAACCATAATCAAACGACTAAATAATAACAAACAACAATAATAGTCCCTTGGAAGGGGTTTTGGGGGTGATGGGTGAGGTTCAGGAGAGGGACGGGAAGGTTGAGTCTTTCACACAATGACATGTTTTTATCCTATTTGCAGTCCCTCATTTGTTTCATAGACATTTCTAAAGCCCACCTATTTTTAATATAAGACAGGTAGCATGTACCGGTTTATCTTCATTATGAGTATCTGCTTTAGATTGTAATCTCACAATAGAACATTGCCCTTCATTTTGCAAGGTGCCGCTATTTCATGTATTTGCATGCAGACCTATAAATGATCTAAATATTGCAGAATATCTGTATGGCTCGCGCAATGTAGTTGGCACAAAATGATCAGATAATTATTTTTGATATTTTGTTGTTTATATTTTTTAAATAGGTTTTGTTGCCTCGTACCTGGCTAGTGCCCTTATTTCTTGCCAATGGGGTATGCACTTCATTAACAGGCTTCACCCCTTATTTGTTTATATTCTATACATTGATCAGCATGGTTCACAACAAATAAGCCGTACAATGCCTGTGAAAAATGTGTTTATTCCTATCTATAAAGTGCTTAGTGCTTTGTGCACAACAATCATATTCCATGCCTGGACAATATTAAACATATATGTGGAGTTCTCAATAAAGTGCCTAGAACAGAATATCAATCAACTATTCAGCCCCCTCATTGGTGAGAGTGGACATCTGTATTATGTCAAAGTTGTTCACGTAACTGAATTACATCTCTAAAGTGCTTATGTGCTTTGTGCACAACGATCATATCCCATGCCTGGACACTAGTAAACATATGTATAGAGTTCTCAATAAAGTGCCAAACAGAATATCAATCAACTATTCAGTGTCATCATTGGTAAGAGTAGACATCTGTATTATGCCAAATTAATTGATTTAGCTGGATTGCATTGTAGTCAAAATTAATGAGAAAACATTGTTAAAGAGACGTTATGGTTAAGTTGCACTAATAAAAACCTAGGAAAGTCAATGAAAAACCATTGTTAAAGGGACGTTATGGTTACAAGTAAAACCAAAAAACCTCAGAAATTCCCCAGTGGTGGTAGGCTAAGCAACCATAACTCGCGCCACTACCGTGCACTGATAAGACTAACGACCAGGACATGAAAGTTGACATCACAAATGACACCTCCACCAAACGGTAGACCCACAAAGGCAGTGCTAAAGGGGGTGGGTGTGGTGGGGTCTACTAGTGTCGACTATATATAGGACCTGGAACCTGTGAAGATCATGAGGGACCAATGCCACCAGTGTCAGTGGTATGAGTTAGGGAAGGGATTAAGTAAAACAGGAACACAAAAGTAGAGTTATCAGAAATGTCCAGAACTTAAAGAAGTCCAGCTCAAGTATAAGAGGAGCAGGAGGACTGTTCTAAAAACAAGCACCAGCCAAAGACAGAGACATGCCTCCCACTCTCTGTTTAAAAAGGCGTATGACAAGCAGAGTATTGGAGTTACAAAAGCAGAGGGCTCTAGCAGGGCAGTATTTAGGGAAACAAAGTTGGACATATTGTAGTCCAAAGTTGGACATATCATAGCAGGAGCTAATGTATACATTTCAGAGCTGCAAGGATACGATCCCTGGGCTTGTCGCCAAGGATACGTCTTGTAGCCCTATTCTACATGAGCCAAAGGGTGCATAGACAACAAAGGGGGATGTTAAGTAAGGCTATTGCAGTAGTCCAGCCTACACAAGACCAGGACTCTACAGACATTGAGCTTCTGGGTGAAGGTGCTGAACATTATAATGCCTGTATGGAGGTCAAGTTGAAAGCATGGCCATTCCTTACAAGCTCCAAAATGTAAGCAGTAAAGTGGAGAGAGGACTTAAAGATAACCCCAAGGTTTTTGGCCTCACAAGAGGGTGAGATTAAAGGGCCCAAATACAGCAGCCAGAGAGTAGAAGAAAAACAGGGCACAGGTGTCACAGTAAAATATATCTCCATCCTACTGGCATTGAGACACAGATTGTTAGCCGCACACAATGCCTTGATGGTGGTCAGACAATTAGAGATAAAAAACAAGGACAGAAAATTAGTTCAGGAAGTTCAACGAAACCTGTCTGTCATTAACATAACACTTGAAATAAGAAAAGAAGAAGGACATCAGGTGAACCAGAGGGACGTAATAGATACTGAAGATCCACAATTATATGATAAAAAAACCCTACGGTACTCTGCAAGTAAACAATGCGTTGGTGGAGTACAAACAGCTCAGTTGCAGCTAGTAAGGGTGGTCAGTGAGGAAAACAAATCAGCCAGTCCAACGGCCGCTCCATTATGCCAATGGTATCATATAAACGTTTAATGAGAATACAATTGTTAACCGTGTGAAAATTCAAGGACACATCAAGAAGCACTACCCTCAATTGTACTACAATCATAAATACCATACACACATTAATTATATAATTCCACCATATTGCAAATACTGTATACTCGACATACATTACATATAAAAACTATACACACATTAATATTGTGGTAGGTGTGGCAAGTGGGCACGACAACCACAATAAAATTAAATCATACAACAAGTACTTCCAATACACTTTCAAATAACAAAACTCGCCCTCAACCCCCTGTAATTGAAATATCCATGGACATCAAAATTGACTGCGGGCTCAGCGGCATCTGCAAACCCATTTGTCACCTTTAAAAACAGCTCCATACCATCTTTATTGCACTCCGCTACCCTTTCTATGCCCTCTTTCAGCAATTAAATAACCCCAAATGTGTTTTCCAAACTGGCCGTCCGCAGCGTTTTCCGCAGACTACCAGACTACCGCAGTGTCCACAGACTGGGGGGCACCCACGCCCCCTTTTTTCACTCATGATAACAGCTCTATATCATCTTTATTCCACCCCCCACCCTTCCCAGCCCATCTTTCCACCACCAAATAACCCCACCGGCAACTGTCCACAAATCCAAAATGGCTACCGTTTCAAAAAAATATGACGCACCTCACACTTTTCCCCAACCAATCAGCAGATGAGTCCCTGATTGGTCCATGTGGGTGTCCCCGTACTGAATAGGGAAGTGAGTCCATGGACTGGACCCAGATATCACTAATTCTTTGCACCTATTTTTTGCAGTTTTTTAAAAAAAACTACTGGATGGATTTACAGCAAATTTATAAAAGCACTCTTTTGGGACCAACCCACTGCTCCTGTCGCAAATTTAGTGAAAATCCGTTTAGCAGTTTGGGCTGTAGGCGTGAGCAAATTTGTTTTTCCATTGCGTCTATGAGGATTTTCCACACATTTTGGGATCCCCCTATAACTTTGCCCCCTGGATGAAACTGCACCAAACCTTGCAGGTATAGGTAAAAGAGGACACACCACCCAGAAAGTTGTATTGGGGTACATACATAAGAATGTATGGCTCCTAGCAGCAAAGAGGTCAAAATCTCTTGCCACAGAATAGAGGCACGAGATCGGTTATGTTTCACCCCAGTACAGAGCGAAGTGCAGAAGTGTTTAGTATGGTTTAGAGCTCCTGAAGAAGTTCTAGAGATGTATCTAAATCGCTAAGGAACAAAACATGTTGGGCATATGATGTGCAGATAGGTCTCAAAAGAGGATCTATTGAATAATTGCAGGTTTTGCACCGTGGATAAGTGTGGTTCACAGTAGTTAGTATCCAACACAGTGTCACTTTAGCACATTGCACTTTAAGATCGGTTTTAATATATATTTTGTTATACTGACATATATATAATTGGCAGTGGTTTATGTAACTGAACCTTCAACCCAAACCAAAGGGTGAATGTATAAATGTTTTTATGAATGTATTATTACATTTTTCTAATGAAACAGAATTCTAAAATTCATATAATTGGAATACTCTACATATACTACCATTGTTGATGCACCAAACTTATATCACTATTTTTTTGTGCTAGCATTTGGACACTTTGGAATAAAAACACAAAACAGGTTTGCAAAGCTTTGCGCATGCAGGTTCGTAGTAATTCAGTACTGCACTTCAGGCTGCAGCCACAAGCAAAATATTTATTCTCATTCAAACCTAGGGCTTTGGCCATGCTGCATGCCCCAATAATCAAATCAGAGTACACAATTATCAACTAATTGCAGGACGCTAGAATGGATAGATCACTGCACTTCATCTAGTACTTTAAAGTGATTACCCTGCTGCTAGTGATCGGGTTCTTTTGTGAAGATGTCCTTCCTTCTTCAAGTGTTAGGTTTCGAATAGGAGAGTGAGTCCTGGTCTGGCCACTGCCCATGACTAACAGGCTATACCACAGTCATCCAAAATAAATCACTATTTTTTGTACCTACATTATGACACTTTTCAAAAAAATAAAGCACAGACACATTTGCAAAACCATGCTTTCAGGTCCTTGCCAATGCTCTTTGCACGACTTTGCTGCAAATCTGTCCATGTTTTATTTTTTTTAAAGTGTCAAAATGTACGTACATACAATAGTCATATAATTACTTGACAAAATCCATTCAGACATTGCACAAACATTCAATGTTGGGTCTGTAATCATTCTAAAATCTTTTGTACACATTCGTCAAACGGGAACAAAGTTATAGGCCATTTCAAAGTTTTTAACCCCCCCTCTAATTTTGCCCTGTCTTCAAAGGATCCCACCAAACTTTGCATAAACATTCAAATCCGGGTCTTAAATCTTCTAGCAAACTTTTGTGCAGGTTTGTGAAACGGGACCAAATTTATAAGCCTTTCAAATATTTTGGGAGCCCCCCTCGAATTGTGATCCCTCTGGGCAGAAAAGCACCAGACTTTGTAGAGCAATTCAAGGTCAGATCTAGAATGATATCACAAAATTACATTGCATT
Source organism: Ambystoma mexicanum (assembly GCF_040938575.1). Lineage (NCBI taxonomy): Eukaryota > Metazoa > Chordata > Amphibia > Caudata > Ambystomatidae > Ambystoma > Ambystoma mexicanum. The sequence continues at coordinate 584,394,386 of NC_090929.1, read as the reverse complement.
TTATTCAGTGGCGTCAAAGTTATAAGTCATCGAAAAACTGCTTTTCACCAATCCTGTAATGCAAAAATATGTCTGGACGCCCCCGAAAATATGAAATATTTGCAAACATTACAGGGCTTTCTCAACTAATGGCGAACTTTGGAGGTGCAAAATCACCCGTTTTTTGGGCTTTTTATGGCCATATCCCATCCCATGTTCATCACCCTCACCTCCCCAGAGATTGTTTCATTAGTTTTACAAGTGCAATGTTGTGTTTTTTAATATGTGTTTACGGCTATGTCCGCTGACTATGGGCTCAATTCACAAATCCAACATGGAGACTGTTTCAAAATATCTGACGCAGCTCACGTTTTTCACCATCCAATCAGCAGCCGCGTATGATGTCTGCAGAAATCATGTCGGCCCCTGATTGACCCGGATTCCTGTCCGCCGACCGAATAGGGAAGTAAGTCTGCGGACCGTACCCAGATATCACTGGAGTTTTTTACCTACTTTTCGGCCGCTTTAAAAAAATCTACTGGACGGATTTACACCAAATTTACAAAAGCACACTTTTGGGATCACGCTGACGCTCCTGTTGCAAATTTGGTGAACATCCGTTCAGCGGTTTGGGCTTTAGGCATGAGCAAAATAATTTTTCCATTGTGTCTATAAGAAAACCACACATTTTGAAACATCCCCCATAACTTTGAAGCCCTTGGACACAACCTCACCAGACCTGGAAGAATCATTTCGAGGGGTCCATAAATTATTTTTCGCAAAGTTTGGTGAAGATTGGTCTAGGGGGAGCAAAGTTATAAGCTTCCCAAAAGTGCTCTTCCTATGGGTTGAGGAACGTATCCATAGCTACACGCCCGCTACCGCAGGCCGTGTAATATATGCATATATACATATATACAGTACTACATTGCAGGGAGGTTACCATGGTCTTTATAGCACCTGGCAATGCTAACTCGTGGGTGAACTGTCATTTTGTTTGTAAAGAAAAAGTAAAGCTAACAATACACCGGAATGTTCAGCCTCTTGATCGAATAATGTGAATTGTGCAAACAGGTTCACTGTGCATAGGGTTGTAAAAGTGACAAGGGAACCCGAAACCTTTACATGCAAGAGGAACCTGGAAATCCCCTGCCACAAGAAAGGAAGACCCAGTTATAGGACAAAGTTCACTGTCTTTATTAGCAATTAAGGGATTTCATGGATTGCAGCATGAACAATGCAACATTCTCCAACCACTCTCAATCTACAGGTGGCTATCATCCAGTTCTGTTAAGGTCTGATGTCACAAAAATTAGGTTCCATCACAAACATCTAACAGGGAAAGGGATTGGTTACTGAGGTGAACTACATACACATTTGTAATGGGTTAGTGTGATCATTGTCCAAATCATATCTGGTGGCTCCTCCTGAGACCACCTCTATGTGTTGCAAATACAGGGTTACAGGTTAACTCAAGGTGATTGGCCAATGCAACATAGTGCAAGGTGTAGAAGATGATTAGGGATTGGGCAGAAAGGATCTTCTCAGCCTTGGATCTTTGAACAGTTACCAGGCCAGGTGCAACTATTGAAGGTAGTGGCAATGACCCCAGAGGTGCTGCATGTTCCCAATAAGTTACAATCTCCGATCACCTGGGCCTTGAGACAGAACATTCAGCTTTGAATCTGTATTACTTTTGTATTCTCCAACCTCTGGTTTGATGGGAACAGACACCCCAGTCGCTCTGCAATCAATAGGCCCTGTCTTGGGGGTTCAGATCATATTTTATTTTATTACATTTGTTACTCACCCAGACCCATAGGTATCACGGCGAAGTTACAGACAACTTGAACATGAGTAGATTGGGAATGTGAAACTCCTAATGCGGGGAGCAATCTTTCACCCTATAAGAAGGCGTTTGGGTCTCTCTCAATAAAAGAGGCAAATAAAATCTCCCCAAGAGGATGGAGCAATGAGGATGTGGACCCTGACATTAGTCTTGATAGAGACGAAATCAGGAAAAAAATGGGAATTGAAAAATGTGGCAATCACCCTGCTGATTTCTCAATGCTATCCCCTGCAATAGAATCTGAACTGGGAAAGCGTATAAGACTCTCACATGAACCATCCACCCCTGCAAATAAAAGTAAATATGGGATTGAAAATGTTTTTCTATTTAACAACCCTCCCAATTACTCATATTCAGTACCTTCCCATTTCAGTTTCCAGAAAGAGGTCAGAGAGATCGGGAGTATTTTTTCCGCTAGAATCCCCACAGTGGCTGCTTCAAATATACAGATTAATAGTTCTCCAATTTCCGAAAAATCAATTGGTCAATGCACCCAAACCTCTCATAGCCCTGAATGCCTTACTATTCCACAATATCAAAACATCAAGTCTATGACCCACGATCTTGGCTCACGATCGAGTCACAAACCAGATCAGCAGCAAAATAGACGGGACGAGCAGCAACAAAGTTTTGAATCCTTTCCAGTACTTACTCAGATTCTAAATTTACTAGACAAGGGACATGAGCAAACACATGAAGAAATCAAAATACTACAACTACAAACAACTGAACTCATTAGCAAGTTATGCAAAATGGAGGGATTGCTTTTTACGTGCAATATGATTTCTGCATTGACTCATAGGTCTGATGCGATGCCAATCACACACAACATTGCTACCCAGACAAAGTCTTTTGCTGAGGTAGTGATAGAAGGTTCTAAGTCCAAGTTCAATGCAGAGTCGGGTGTAGCTCCTTCCTCTGCACATACAGTGGATGTGAATGCTACAAAAATCGCAGCACTGACTGCGCTTGTAAAAGAGATGGCCTCCGCATTTGCTAATCAAACAAATCCAATCAAAATGGATGCTTATGTTCCCATTGCTGATAGGGAAAATTCTCCTTTGGATAGTCCTTCTGCGCTCACTGACCTTATTGATTTAACTGGGGAGGGTTTCGAATTGAAGGAATCCAAGGTATTGCTGTCACATGACCATCACATAGTTGAGCCCTCCATGATCCCGCAAACAAGAAAACAAAAAAGAGCTATGGCTCGAGCAGAAAAGCGCAAAATTTTTGATAAAAGAATGAAGGGAAAAGCATAAAAAAATAAAAAAATAAAGCACTTGACAAAATAGATAAACACAACACACACATGAAGGACATATGTAATCTATCTGAGGGGGACACAATTATTGATTTAAACCAACTAAACGAAGAATCGAAAGCGCTGTTAAATCTCCCCGAATCAAATCATTCGGCCCAACCTACGAAAAAGAACTTACCTGAAATGAAAATCGCTCCAGAAACTAAAGGAACAAATGACACGAAATCAGGACATGTGAATAAGGCTGGAAAAAAATGTAACTCAAAATCCAAGAAAGGGGCTGTCAGCTTGGACGAAGGGAAATATATTGTAGATTTGGGATCTCTTACTGAAATTTGATCACCCAACCAAAAACAATCTGTACTTTCTAAATTCTACCCTATGTTGGGTGTAAAAAAGACAGAAAAAGTGATTATTGGTACAGATAACAAGCAAAGGAATCAAGACAAAAGCAATTGCATAAACAAAAAAGGAAATGATCAACACATTACTCATAATGGCCAAAAATCCATCATTGCTGACGTAAAAGTGAAAGTCATTGATGTTGGACTTGATAGCCTGACTCCTCACAAAGCTTCGCATGAACAGGAACATAAGATTCCGCTAACAATGAATGGCAATACAATACAGCGCCTTGTCCCACAGCAGGTGCTTACTCAAATGATTTAAAAACTGCCATTGTGATGGGTTGGGGAAGCAATTTAAATGAATGTGGAAAGGCACGTCTGAACCGCGCCTTTCTATTGTCGGCCATACAGGAGATCCCAGCACTTCGTATTATAAGATCTAATGATATTGACTGGGTGGAACTGGCATCTGTGAACAATAACAGAATGATCTGCAAACTTATATCCCCTTTTATACTGAAACTAATATGGGAATATAAGGAGGATCTAGATTCCATTGGTTTATCATCTAACATATTTTTCTCCCTTGATGACGCAATAAGTTTCTTAGAGACTATGCCTCCATCTGCCGAGAATACGCCTAACAGTACCACCCAAGGTGACTCCCCAAACATTGACGCAAACACAATGAAACAATTTATGGCTTTTGCGTCGGCATTAAAAGAGATGTCATGAAAGGATCCTCAATCTGAGCAAACAAGCAATCATTCTGATCCGATGAGAGATTCATAGCCTGTTACATTTCACATTATTTCTTAGAATTCATGCGGGTTAAACAACTTTAAAAAATGGTACAGTATCAACAACTACCCAAGACCTGATATCTTTTTGCAAGAATCTATGTATCAAACAAAATTTACCATTGAGGGTTACTATGCCTACACTCAAGTAGCATGTTGGGGACCTTTGGAAAGACCAGCTGGGGGTCTTGCAATTTTGATCAATACTGCCTGTAAATGTTCTACAGAAATGATTAGTAATTCTGATTCGATATTGGCCATCGTGCTGATAGATGATGAGGATCATTCCATCATTCTCTTATTGATATGTATTTATTGGAATAAATGTAACACTCCAATTGATGATATTCTTGATGAATTGAAAAAGTACAGATATCAAATCCTTCTGTAAGAATAATTGCTGGTGGCGATCTGAACTGTTATTGCTACGAAGAGAATTCTCAATTGAGAGCCTTGTGAAATAATCATTCAAACCTGTCAAAGAAAAATGGGCAATTGTTGAATAACTTCTTCCTTGACTGAAATATGCAAACCCCTACTTTTCCCCTGGAACCTTTATTTATTTATTTATTTATTTATTCGTATTTGTTAAGCGCACAGAATCAGCCCTGAGGCATCGTGGCGCTGGTTACAGAATAGCGCTGGTTACAGGAAAAGCGCGTCTTAGTTACAGCATAGAGGCATACAGGCATACAAGTTTGGGCAGTAGCAATATTTAGCAATGTGTGCCTGATTGGCTGTAGGTAGAGGAAATTTAGTTAAAGAGAGAGGTTTTGAGTTTTTTTCTAAACGCTGTGAGGAAGCCTTCTGCTCTTAGAGCGTGGGGGAGATTGTTCCAAAGTTTTGGTGCTATGTAGGGGAAACCCTGCCCTCCTGCTGTAATCTTGTTGATGCGTGGTACAGTGAGTTGGTTAGTGTAGCACAGTCTGGTAGGTCTGGATGAGGTCGGTCTGAGAATGGTGTCTGAGAGATATGATGGTGCAGTGTGGTGGATACATTTGTGGGTAGTAGTCAGAACCTTGAAGGTGATGCGTTCTTTGACAGGGAGCCAGTGAACTGATTGTCTTGCCAGTGTGATGTGGTCCCTTTTGGAGATGTTTAAGGCTGCTCTTAGAGCGTTATTTTGGGTGACCTGAAGTTTGTTTAGGTTTTTTTCAGAGGTGCCGGCTAAGAGTGCATTGCAATAGTCAAGTTTAGCGCCTATGGTAGCTCTTGCTATTGAAAGGCAGTTTTCTTTGGAGAGGAATGGTTTGATGGCGTTGATGAGTTTAGTGCTTAGTGCAGATGCGGAGACAATGGCACTAACTTGTTTGTCCATGGACAGGGTTGCATCAATGTAGACCCCTAGCGTTTTCACAGAAGATAGGACTGGGATAGTGCAGTTGTCGATGTTGAAATTGGCATAGCAACTATCTAGCCTGGCCAGTGTGGATTTTTGGCCGAGGATAAGGATTTCAGTCTTATCCCCGTTAAGACATAGGCTGTTAGTGGCCATCCAGGCTTGAATGGTGGCGTAAATGAGTTTTAGAGCTAGGGCGTCTTTGTGGTATGAGCCTGTTAGAGGGAGGAGCACTTGGGTGTCGTCAGCGTAATTGGTGTAGGCAATCCCAAGTGCATCAAGTTTCTCGAATAGGGGCTTAGTGAATAAATTGTAAAGCGTAGGTGCTGTACAAGAGCCTTGAGGGACACCGCAGTGTATTATGGATGGTGTTGCGCTAGAAGTGTTTGAAAAGACTTTCATGGCCCTCCCTTCAAGAAATGATGTTATCCAGGAGGTGGCTTGGTCAGAGAAATGTGCGGAGTGGGAGAGGTGTGAGGTGAGGGTCTTGTGGTCCACTAGGTCGAATGCCGCAGAGAGGTCGAGGAGAAGTAAAAGGGCGGGTTTACCTAAGTCCAATATCTTGGTTATTTGGTTTTTAAGGTCCAGCAGAGCAGTCTCTGTTCCATGACCTGTGCGGAAGCCTGACTGTCTGGTACCTAGGATGGAGTTAGATTCGAGGTATAGTTGGATTTGGCTGTGTGCCACTTTATCTAGAATCTTGAGAAGGAAGGGGACTGTTGTTATAGGTCTGTAGTTGTTAGGCACCGTGGGGTCGGGAGTGGGCTTTTTTAGAAGTGGGCGCACCCAAGCTTCTTTAAGACTGTCTGGGACAGAACAAGTCTTGAATGAGGCATTAATGAATGCGGTAATGATTGGGGCAAGTGGTTCAGCGCAGTCCTTGATTAACTTAGGGGGGCATGTATCGGCTTTGCAAGTCGATGGTTTCAAATGTTTCAGTATGTCCAGGACTTCTAGTTCTGAAACTTCTTTAAAGGCAAATTTGGGGATGTTAGTGGTTTTGCTAGGCGATTGGGAATCTAAGTGCCGACTCTGTTTCGGCAAGGTATTGTAGTGATCACGGACCTTATAACTATACTTGGGCAAGAGGAGGATGTAAGTCTCTAATTGACTATTTTTTTGTTTATTCTGGGCTCTACTGGTATGTTAATTCTGTATTGATAATTGATCCGACTTTAGGGGTTCATCTGATCATTGAAATTACTTTGAACATTCCTATTGCCCGTTATTCTGAAGAGTTACCTCTATCTTTGTTAGAACCTGATCGTCAATCTCTATCTGTGAGATGGAATACTAGAGCCTGCAGCACTTTTATAAACCATCTCGAATTGGACACTGAAATCATTACTAATATAGTCTCTGGGGGTTTCAGTCTCCTACAAATAAAAAATTAGAACTCACTTACTTGCCATGCTCATAAATTCAACCAGCATGTAGCTACTTTGAAAGCCCAAAAAAACTTAGAGATTAGAAGACTATTAAAAACAACATTTCCTTCAGTAAGACGAATGGAACAAATAAAAAGGATCAAACTAATTTATAGAAATAAACTAAAATGGATGAAAAGCAAATTGCATTATGAAGACAATCAAAACATTATTTACCATCTGTTAAAACATGATTCAAGGCAATTATGGTCTACTTTGCGTACTATAACTTCTGATTCCGCTAATGTGATAGAACCAGTAATCACGGCAGAAGTATGGGTTTTGCATATAAAAGCCAAATATCATTTACCTGATCGCTTTATCCCGCTTAAAGGGGGAGAACCTAAGTTGAAATCGGGTATACAATCTATGTGGACGATTCGGGATATCATTGAGGCCATAGGGAAATTAAAAAACTCTAAAGCTCCTGGCCCCGACGGCCTGCCAGCCTGTGTATACAAATCAAATCCGTTTTTCTGGGCTTACATTTTAAAGATCAGATTCAATATGATTCTTCAGACTGGTATAATTCCACAATCTTGGTCTTCAGCTCTTGTTATCACCATATACAAAAAGGGTCCCCCTGAATCCCCGTCCAATTATCGCCCAATAGCGTTAACTGATGCGTCTTCGAAAATATTTTCCCCACTCTTGTTACATCAGTTGCAAACGCATATTGGCGAACATAATTTATTGTCACCCTATCAAGTAGGCTTTTGAAAACAAATCGACTGCCCCTTGAATGCTACCATTTTATGCCACCTTCAGGCCCAAACTTCGACCTCTAAAAGTGGCCCAGTATATATGTCCAGCCTGGACCTAACTGCAGCATTTGACAGTGTAATTCAAGAGATACTTTGGATTAAAATGTTAGTTATGGGTATCCCCACTCAGTTGTTTGCTCTTATTGCACTGTTACATAAAAATACCAACTATCGTATTCGGCTGAACTGGGAAGGTGCACTCACTAACCCCATTACTACTGAAATGGGGGTAAAACAGGGTTGCAATATGGCAGCAGTTTTATTTGATTTATACCTCTTGGGTTTAGATGATCACTGGCAAAATGGAGAGTGATTTTCTGTCAAACTTAGCTCCTTAAGGTTGGAATGGATGGGATTTGCAGATGATCTGCTATTCTTTGACAGTACCCCTTTTGGCCTGCAAAGAAAATTAGATCGATTTGCAGAATTCGCACACAAACATAACCTAATTCCCAACCCTGCCAAATCTTACATATCAGTTTTTGCTGACGACAAACGTAAGCCTTACTGCTTTACTTGGTCTATAAACAGAACTAATGTAGAGTATGCCGCCATCATCCATTATTTAGGTTACCCCCTCACAGACTCTTATTCCTTGAAAATGTGGAAAAACTTTTTAAACCAAAAAGCTAAAATCTTATCATCGCAAATGAAAATCATATATCACAAATAGTGCATGTTTTCTTTATTAACTCTGATTCAATTTTATTTGCTAAAAGTAGAACCCATCATAATATACACCCCGGACATTTGTAGTTACGAGCATGATGACTATTTAGATGTATTACAGGGAAAACTCTGGAAAAATGCATTGAGCATGACACTTTCAATCCCCAATGTAATGACATGTCACGAGCTAAGCTTGTTACCCCTTTCAGCAAAATGTAACTGGAGAAGCATAACCAATTACATCAAAATGCTGTATCTGCCCACAAATACTCTATATATAGAGTTGAACAAAACCTTGGGCGACTTGAGCATTAGATCGCTAAACAAACTAACTCTAAAACTTAAGAAAATTCTAACTGCAATTAACGAAACACCTGAATCCATGAGCATGTGGCTTCCCGGTCAAAAAAAAAAAATATCCAAGATTTCACTGGTGCAGCATGCTGGATGTTATGGGGACTTATCCTTCCTTTGAGGAATATAATCTCTTCCGGAGTAAATGGGGCTCAAGGCAAAAATATCTAATTCAGTTTCCTTTGGCAGTAGCAAGGAAAACCTATATGCGTTTTAAACTAAACCAATTTCCAACGCACTCAAGAACAAAATACTGGTACAGATGTTATGGAGCCATGGGCTCAGGAACTTGTTGCTATTGTGAGGATAACGAAGTGACTGAAACACTGAAACATCTTGTGATTTCTTGTACATTTTTTGAAGAATCTCGAATTTGTATATTTCAGCACTACTTTTCAAATAAGTCATACATTGCTAGGGAATCCCTTTGGAAACGTTGTATGGAAGGATATAGCCAAAAACACATATTAGAATTAATTGATTTTCTTATAATTATAGAGGCAAAACTGTGTGAGGAACAGCAAGGTGTTTAAATGCACAATCTGAAGTAGTGTGAAACGTACTGTATGCTCTGGAAGCTTATCTACAAACTGCATCTAATCACTACTTTGATGTTTTTCCTGGAAGGTTACACTAATTTCAGAGCTACTTAAAGGAGTTATTATGTTGCAATACGTCAACGTTTACACAGATTGTATTTCAGGAATGTTCCATATTTAATTTCAACAAACAGGATGCTCTGTTAGAATTATATTTGAATGTAGTAGTCGGATTGTTTTATTTAACTCTTTTTAATATGTAAATTGTTGAAAATCAATTGTAAAGGTTTTTAATTAAATAAACCAAATACAAAAAGAAATGAGTAGATTATGAGGCATAACATTTCACAGTAACAGTTGGCACGAAGTATGCAAAGAACATTACAGAGTATATATATACATGACATTAGAGAAATACAGGTGACTGAAAAAATGTATTCAGCTGGATGCTCTTGATTAAAGATCCATGTTTTCACTAATTTGTTTAAACCAGTGAGGGTTGTCTTATTTTTAATATGGAGTGGCAGTGCATTCCAGTGTTTGAGGGCTAGATGCTGAAAGCTAGCACCTCCTGCTCTTCTTTTTTGACCTGGGTGACTGAAAGTAGTGAGAAGTTGTTGGATCTTAAAGTTCTAGTATTCGGCTTTTTGGTTATTACATGGTTAAGGTAAATATCATGTAGACATTTGAATGTGATGCATAATGTTTTGAATAGAATTCTGTCTTTGAGGGATAGCCAATGGTGTTCTCTTCTAGAGTTAGAAATGTGTTCAGATTTTCTTATTCCCAGAACAGCCCTGAGGGCTTTATTTTGGATTAATTGCAGTTTCTTAATGTCAGAGGCTGTGGTGCCTACAAATAGAATATTGCAGTAGTGGAGTCTGGATAGTATCAAGGCCCTGGCTAAAGTGATAAAGTTAGCAGGGGTCAGGAATTGGCAGCTGAGTGAGATGAGCTTAGATGTGTATGAAGTGGATGAGGAAAGAGAACTAATGTGTTAGTTCAAAGATAGATTGGAGTCTAAGTACATTCCTAGTGCTTTTACATGTTTGAGGACTGGGATGATAGTTCCATCTATGTTGATGGTGGCATAGTCAGACTGGAGGGCGTTGATTTTGGCTTGTGGGCCTACGATGAAGATCTCTGTCTTTTCGCCGTTCAGACATAGGCTATTTAGGGCCATCCAGTTTTGGATTATGGCTTAAATTTTATTTATGGTGGAAGTGTTTTGTGTGTAGTTTCCTGAGAGATTGATGAGGATCTGGGTGTCATCTGCAAAGTTTGTGAAGATGACACCCATAACATCCAGGGCTGAGAAGAGGAGCTTTGTGTATGCGTTGTAAAGGGTGAGGGATAGGCAGGATCCTTGTGGTACACCTATGGGGACTGGTATAGGGTCTGCGGCTTCTTTACTTATGGAGAATCTGGAAGTTAGTTCAGCTAGGAAAGATTTGATCTAGGAAGTGGCGTTCTTAGAGGAATTAAAATCTTTTGTTAATGTGGAGCAGAGTTTGTTATGGTCGACAAGGTCGAATGCTGCGGAAAGGTCTAAAAGAAGGAGGATGCAGAGCTTTCCTGAGTCTCTGATGGAATCCATTTAGATTTTGAGGTCCAGAAGGGCTGTTTCAGTACTGTGGTTGGGGCGGAAGCCAGATTGTCTGGTACCAAGGAGCTGGTTTTGTTCCAGGTGCGCTTGTACCTGATTGTATGCTATTTTGTCTAAGATATTTAAGAGGAATGGGACCGTTGTTATTGGTCTATAGTTGGTGGGCACTGTGGGGTCAACTTGTAGGGGTATGTGTAGAGACCACAAAATAGATTTCTCTTGTTTACATTTATGAGGATGTTTGGCTTGTGTTCCCTGCAGGTGTCCTTTCTCTTCTGTTAACTTGGAACCTTGCTTCTCTCAGTGTCCGTGGTGGGGCTGTGCACAGTGTCTGCGCTGGAAGCATGGTCTGTGTGCTTCAGCAGGATAAGCCTGTCAGCCTTTCTTTGTGTTCTTTGAGTTCCTCCTGCTTTCCTCTTCACTCCAATGTATCTATGGCTTCCATCTATATTTGCATGGCTGTCCATGTTAGTTGTGGTTACGCATAAGCAAGCAGTTCATACATATTCTTATGTGTCTTGTGGATTCCGTGTAGCAAAATATATACGTGTGTCAGTTTGCTAACTATGTGAGTTGTATGCATATCATTAGTGTCTATCGGCAATAAAGCTAAATGCCTGCATAACTTCTTGCAGGGATGTCTATGTGCTTCATGTCTAACGTATCTATGTCATGATGCCAGTAATGACATCATCAGCGTTCTTCAATGTTGCAGTCAGTCAACTTGTTCAATTGATGACAGCTGTATCTCTTTGATACTATCATCCGGGTATGGTCTGAATGGATGTCTGAGTGAGTAACGCTTCTTACACCTGTGATAAATCAGAGATGGGGATTAAGCGACCAGAAGCGATGTACATCTCTCATTTCTCTGTGACTGTGTTACGAGTGGGAAGGGTGTAACGAGGGCCACATTTGGGTCTCCCTCTTCAATCCCTCCTCTCGTCGACAAGTCAACCAGAGTTCCTTGACAACCTTCTCTATTCATGTGCGGCCTTGGTATGCATACTTTTGACACTCCTCCCAGATGTCCATGGTATCTCACTTGCTCGTCTAAGCTCCAGGTCATATTGTCATGATCCGCCGCGACTGGCGTGCATGGAGCCGATGGCGATGGAGCGGCCATTAGCGGTTCCGCCACGTCTCCGTGCAACGCACAGTGGCGGTCTAGTCTTCCAGCCGGCTGCCGGAAGGTGATCGCTTATTAGCCGCTCCTACCCGGAAGTCTGCGCGTTGCAACCTACTCGCGTCAGGCTTTCGGGTTGAAGCGCTAGTAAGTTTTTCTCTCCCGCTGTTGTTGCTCGGCGCCTTTTCTCGGTGCCGGTATTTCTCCTTCTGCTTTCCCCCTTCCTTTGTTTTTTTTTGCTGCCCTTGGTTCCGCAGGCTCACGTCAGTTTTAGCAGGGAGCGCAGCTACTTCCTCTCTCCCCATCCCCTCCTGTTTTCTCTCATTTTCCCCGCTCCTGTATTTCTCGCGTTCTGCTCTCAGGATCGACATCCCTCGTATCCTGGTCTGCCACTTCCAGCCGGCTTCTCAGACAAGAAATCACCTTGTGTCGAATCTCATCTCACAACATCACCTAGGGGTTTTTTATGCCTACGGCTTTTTCCCCGCTGGTCTGAACCGGAGGAGGGGCCCCCCTAGATCTTCTATTCAGAAGTCAGGGTGGCTTCCCTTTGGGGCAGATCCCTTCCACAAAAAAAAGGAAAGAGGAAAGAAGAACTGTGGAAGAAGCGGTTCGGGGGAACCTTACATTCGGAACTCACAGGTGAGGAGGAGGGGGATTGGAGTGAATCGGATGAAGTGAAGGAAAGACCGGAATCTGACAGTTTGCAACGCCAAAAGATTCAGATGGCTACCCCGGAACAATTACAAGAGTTGGTAGCCGCGGTTCAGGCTATGAACACAGAACTACAGAACGTCAAATCTGAGAATGCCACCCTGAAGCAATTGTTCACTCACCGAGAAGCAAGGGAGTTTGATTTACCTCCCATGGCCTTGTCCTCCGGCAAGTTTGATGGAGCCCCTAAACACTTGAAAGAATTTTTGGAAGCGTGCTCAGTCCATTTTGCCTTTCGTCCACAGACCTATTCCACAGACCACATAAAGGTGGGATTTATGGTGTCTAATATGACAAGCAATGCCCTGGCTTGGGCTACGCCTCTTGTCACATCCAACGACCCAGTTCTTCGGAATTATGATGCCTTCTTGACTGTGCTGAAACAGACATTCGAACAGCCCGATATAACACTTGTAGCGGCTGAACAGCTACTCGAAGTACAGCAGGGATCCAGCGACCTGCTTTCCTACATTTCCTCGTTCAAACGGTTATCTACAGAAGCAGGGTGGCCGGAACGGGTCCAGTATACCCTCTTTCGTCGAGGTCTTAGGGAGGAACTCAAGGATGAGCTGGCTCGCATAGCTCGACCTACAACCTTATCAGACCTCATGTCGATAGTTCTGCAGATAGATTATAGACTCTCTGAACGAAAGGCTGAAAGGAGAAAGCAAAGGACCCCAGTCATCCATCCCGCTGGAGCCTCCTCTCTACCTTCCGTCCCATCCTTGTGCCATAAGGAAGAACCAATGCAGATCGGAACAGCTCGGCCTCCATTGACACCAGAGGAAAGAAGACGACGGAGAGAAACTGGTCTATGCATGTACTGCGGTTCTAATACCCATCTACTTAGAAGCTGCCCAGCTGTACCACCTAGACGGGCGGGAAACGACCAACCTCGGACCTAAAGGGGACCAGTGTCCGAGGTCTAAATTTTAGTCCCTATGTTTCTGTTACTGTATCGCCCCAAGTCCCAGCTATGGATGCGCGTCTCATGGTGGTAGCAATCCAGTTGAAGATAAGACATGTAGACCTTACCACTATGGCTTTGCTTGATTGTGGGGCCGCGGGGGTGTTCATGGACACTGTATGGGCCAACCAGCAAGGTCTCATCCTCTTGCAACGTGAAGACTCTCAGAAGGTGGAAGGGGTGGATGGTACCCCACTCTCCTCCGGACCAATTACTCAGTCCACGGAAGTCCTAACTGCAACCATCCTTCAGCATTCCGAACTGATTCAATTCGATCTCATCAGAGCGGCTCATTTCCCTATTATTCTCGGGATCCCATGGTTCAGGAGACACAATCCAACTATAGACTGGAACCGAAACACTATGGCTTTCGAGTCAGACTTTTGTAGACAGAAATGTCTCGTTCAGCCGCAGGCCGATACTGTGCAAATCATTACTTCTGAAGATAAAAACATTTGCACTGTGTGTCGGATCCCCCCAGAATTGTCGGAATACCAAGAAGTGTTCAGGGAAACTCCGGTCCTGGACCTGCCTCCTCACCGGCCAGAAGACTGCGCCATAGAGCTGATCCCAGATGCTCTTGTGCCCTTTGGGTGCATGTTTTCGTTATCCATGACAGAGAAGAGGGCCCTTCGCACCTATTTGGACACTCCTTTGACTAACAGGCTTATTCAACCTTCACGGTCTCCTGCGGGAGCCTCGTTATTTTTTATACCCAAACGGGATTCTCTGGAACTAAGACCGTGTATAGATTATCGTGGCCTTAATAAAGTCACTATCCGGGATCGCTACCCCATGCCGCTTATTTCTGACATTCTTGAGGCAGTACAAAACGCCTCGGTCTTCTCCAAATTGGATTTACGAAGCGCCTACCATCTCCTCCGTATCAAAGAAGGGGATGAATGGAAGACGGCGTTCAGAACACCTTTTGGTCTGTATGAGTATAGGGTTATGCCCTTCGGACTCGTTAATGCACCTGCCGTTTTCCAGCGCTTTATGGACCGTCTATTCTCGGATTTACTCTTTTTGAATACCATCGTTTACCTGGATGACATCCTAGTGTTCTCAACCTCTCATCAAGAACATACTCAGCATTTGAAGACAGTACTTAACCGTCTTCGTTCTCAACACTTAAAGGTCAAAACAGAGAAATGTCTCTTTAAAGTCTCGTCCGTGCCTTATTTAGGGTACATCCTATCCTCTGAAGGCATCAAGATGGATCCCAGGAAGGTGTCGGCTATCCTGGACTGGCCAGCTCCTACTTCCCTTAAGGAGGTTCAGCGCTTCCTGGGTTTGGCAAACTTTTATAGGAAGTTCATTGGTCAGTTCTCACATATTGTTCTACCCATCACCGCCCTTCTCAAGAAGGAATCACAACCTTTTCTCTGGACAGAACAAGCGGACCAAGCCTTTTCTATGCTCAAAGAGAGGTTCTGTACTGCTCCGATCCTAAGTCAGCCTGATCAAACCAAACCTTTCATCGTAGAAGCAGACGCATCAGCGAGAGCACTAGGAGCGGTTCTTCTACAAACTAAAGATGGGAAGGAACATCCTGTGGCTTACCTCTCAAAAACCCTCACTATCAGTCAGAAAAATTATTCGGTGATCGAGAAGGAATTACTGGCATTGAAGGCTGCTTGCGAGGAATGGAGACACCTTCTACAAGGAAGTCTACATCCTTTCACTTTACGCACGGATCATAAAAACCTACGGATCCTCAGGAACATGGAATGTGTGAACTCTCGACAAGCACGTTGGGCTCATTTCTTTAGTCAATACGATTTCATCATTACCTACATACCTGGAACCTTGAATGGTTTGGCAGATGCGTTATCTAGGTGCAACGTCCCCGATCTACTACCAGAACCCACACCTGAGTTTATGTTTCCTAGGAACCGTCTTGTGGGTATGATCTCCGCCTTTCTTCAAGAGGTCAGAACGGTTACTACGTCTGAAACAGAGACTCTGATACCTCGGAACCAACAACACCAGGTTAGATGGTCAGATGGTCTATTGCTGGTGGGTCAGAAATTGTTCATCCCCACCAAGACCCTACAATCAGGGATCCTACGTTGGGGCCACGACCATGTTACAGCAGGTCATAGAGGGATAAAGGGTACCCTAGATCTTATTTCCCGATCCTTTTTCTGGCCCACTCTTGCCCAAGATGTCAAGAGACATTGTAAAGCTTGTTTGACCTGTGCCAAGAACAAAAATCCAACTCATAAACCTTATGGTCTCCTCGAACAATCGGAGACCCCTGTACAACCGTGGTCCCATATTTCTACAGATTTTATTGTAGATCTACCTCCGTCTCGGGGTTGTACCTGCCTGATGGTTACCATAGATTCTTTTACCAAAATGGCTCATTTCTCCCCTCTTACCGGAGTGCCATCTGCCTCGGTCATGGCGGAAGTTTTTCTTAGGGATATTTTCAAGTTACACGGACTACCTGAGAAGATTACCAGTGATCGAGGAAGTCAGTATACCTCTCGGTTTTGGGCGGCACTATGTCAGCGTTTGGGAATCGAACGTGCCCTTTCCTCGGGGTTTCATCCACAGACAAATGGGCAGACTGAGAGACTTAATGCCTCACTCGAACAATATCTCAGATGTTATGTTAACAGTGTACAAGATAACTGGGTATCCCTCCTACCTACTGCGGAATTCGCATATAATAACTCCTTGCACTCAGCCACAGGTTTAAGTCCTTTCTTTTGTACATATGGTATACACCCACGGGGACTGCTTCCCTCTTTCAAATCCTTTTCCAATATACCTACGCTTGAATCCCATTTAGCTGAGATAACCACCGCACACAAGTCTGCTCATCAAAGTCTGCTACATTCCCGCAGTAGGTATAAGGAGCTGGCAGATCGATCTCGCCGTCCTTGTCCCGAGTGGAAGGTAGGAGACAGAGTATGGCTGTCCACCAAATATTTACCACGATGGGTTCATCCGAACAAACTTACTCCCCGATTTCTTGGCCCATTTAAGATTGTCAAGCAGATAAATCCAGTGGCCTTTAGACTACAACTCCCCAGAAGTATGCACCGGATTCATCCTGTATTTCACTCTTCTTTATTCCGACCGGTGGATTCTGGTACTCCTTGCAAACAAAAACTAACCTTACTTGTAGCCCAACCACCTTTCCCCGAGGAATACGAAGTTTCAAGTATTCTAGACTCCAGGTATCGACGTGGGCGTCTGGAGTATTTGGTCGCCTGGAAAGGGTTCCCCCATTCTGAGGACTCTTGGGAGCCGGTGTCTTATGTACATGCACCCAGGCTTACTCGGCGGTTTCACCGACTTCACCCGGGTAAGCCGGGGGGTGTGGGCCGTGGAGGGGGGCATACTGTCATGATCCGCCGCGACTGGCGTGCATGGAGCCGATGGCGATGGAGCGGCCATTAGCGGTTCCGCCACGTCTCCGTGCAACGCACAGTGGCGGTCTAGTCTTCCAGCCGGCTGCCGGAAGGTGATCGCTTATTAGCCGCTCCTACCCGGAAGTCTGCGCGTTGCAACCTACTCGCGTCAGGCTTTCGGGTTGAAGCGCTAGTAAGTTTTTCTCTCCCGCTGTTGTTGCTCGGCGCCTTTTCTCGGTGCCGGTATTTCTCCTTCTGCTTTCCCCCTTCCTTTGTGTCTTTCTTACTGCCCTTGGTTCCGCAGGCTCACGTCAGTTTTAGCAGGGAGCGCAGCTACTTCCTCTCTCCCCATCCCCTCCTGTTTTCTCTCATTTTCCCCGCTCCTGTATTTCTCGCGTTCTGCTCTCAGGATCGACATCCCTCGTATCCTGGTCTGCCACTTCCAGCCGGCTTCTCAGACAAGAAATCACCTTGTGTCGAATCTCATCTCACTACATCACCTAGGGGTTTTTTATGCCTACGGCTTTTTCCCCGCTGGTCTGAACCGGAGGAGGGGCCCCACTAGATCTTCTATTCAGAAGTCAGGGTGGCTTCCCTTTGGGGCAGATCCCTTCCACAAAAAAAAGGAAAGAGGAAAGAAGAACTGTGGAAGAAGCGGTTCGGGGGAACCTTACATTCGGAACTCACAGGTGAGGAGGAGGGGGATTGGAGTGAATCGGATGAAGTGAAGGAAAGACCGGAATCTGACACATATAGCAGCAATCTTCATCTGGTTTGCACCACACCCATCTTCACCAATAGCGTGAATTTGGGGGAAAGGAGAATCTTGCACCTGGCAGGAACAGCAGACACTGCTTTAGGTGTGATTGCAACCCACCGAGAGACTGTGTCCCTCCATCAACTTTCATCTCTATGTCCAGTAATATTTGTATCTCTATTGTCTTTTCAGTAGTCTTCTTGCATCGCGCTATAGCTACTCTCATAACACCGAAGGCAAATGATACTAGCACTAAGGCTGCTATCAGTACTTTCAGTCCACTAGCCATCCTTGATGGTATCCAAGAAAAGATGCATGCCAGCCAATCTTCATCTTCTTCTATTGGGTTTGTCAATGCTTCCATTTTCATGTGCACATCTGATAATTGTATGATTGCCTCTGTCAGTGTCCCGTTCCCTCTGTCGTGGGAAGGCCCATATGTGCAGCAAGAAGCCGTAATCTTGGTGCAAACGCCTGCTTGCATAGCCGTGAGGAGATCCAGAACATATCTGTTCTGTAAGGTCATCAAATCTGACACCTCTCAACTCTTCATTGATAGCATCAAACCCCTTGAAAGTTGTGTTTATCATCTGCAACAGTTCTCATCTGGTGATTTGACTGTAGCCATTTGGTGTTCACTTTGGTCTGGACTCCTGGAACGACTGACACAAAGAACACCTCTGTCCTGCTGAATAATCTGTGTTCTAGTGGTATCGCGTCTAGTGCATCTTCCATCTTTGTCAAAATGTAATTTACTCTCTTTACTCTCACTAGCTCCACAGATCTTTTCTTCCTCTGGTGTGTGTTCATCTTGGGGAATCCATCTACTTATATGTCTTTTCGAATACTGAAGCTGGTGTGTTCAGTTGCACCAGAGAGCATATTTCTCCCCAGGTTAGCGATAATTATACATATTCCTAGGACCGGATGGCCAAGTAGTGATCCATTAGCACTGCAGTACCGACCCTTCTGCTTGGTATCGTCAATATTCGTTTGCATCTTTTGTTCTCTCCAGCCTTCACTGGACCATCATTCTGGAAACACAAGGAAGCATTCACAATTGGTATGATTGACATGGGACCTGCTTCATTCTTCACCCAGGTGAGCAGTTTTGTACTTGCTGCCCACTCTTTGAGGCAATCGTCATTTTCCCTCTGCACCACTTCTACTGGTACTGTCAGGAGTGTGCGCACCCCACCACCCCTGCCTTCCATCCTTCTTCTGTAAATATGTGCCCGTATATTAGTAGTGGTCTTTCCCAGCATCCTGGCATCCCCTTTATCTCTCTTTGTCCTGTCTTTGGGCATTGCAACTCTTTTTGTGCCATTAGTCTGGAACCTCCTTTGTTTGTGCCATCAGGAACATATTCTATTGTCTGATCAGTGCTCCAATTGTCATCTATCATTTTCTGAGTCTTGATAGAGCTATATTCATAACATCTTCTGTGACATCCATCTTAGTGTGGCCCATATACCTTGGAATCGGACTCTTGTTCCGCAGAGCGATAGGTAAATAAGGCATTGTGCTCTGGCTGTTGGTATTTCTGTTGCTATGAATGTTCTGGATGAACTCATGGCACAGGGGATGAGAGAGCAAACATAGCAACTCGCCTTTGTTTTCTCTCTCCCCACCTTAGCCATGTGCTTATACCACACGCCACACGTTATTAGACATGCGGGCAGGAATTGGGGTTGTGTTAACAGGTACCAAAGGGTGTGCATGAGAGAAATACAACCTTTTGTAGCGCAAAGAGGGTAAATAAATAGAGACAAAAGAAAGCAAAAAATATCAACACAATAGATCTTGCCACAGCTTTCATTTTATGTGATGCTGGATGTCTTTTACATTGTCCATAGAGTTCATAAAACCATTTGAAAAGTCCTTAAAATGCATTGTTATTACTTTGTTATGTTAATCAAGCTCTTCTGCAGTAGCAATGAGCCAGTGCAGTGAGAAACAGTTGCTCCCGGACAAACTGCACTTTGTCACTTTTGAGTAATGCAATAACAGGTGTGTCACCTTGAGTTAATATTGGGTAAGTGTGTGCTAAGTAAATAAGGAAAGCAGCATAAAAGAACACCTTAGGTGGAATCATCTGTCCGAATGTGGCTGTTTGGAAAAGTTCTCCTTAAAGTTTGTGCAGGTATAGAATAATTAGCCAAAAATAAGTCCATACTTTCACAATGAGTACCTAGTGTAAGGAAAGGACAGTGGGCCTCATTACAAGTTAGACGGTCCAGTAAAAAAGTACTGGTATTCATGGATACCACCACTTTACTAGACCGCCTCGCTACAGGTTTGCTGGTGGGGCAGCTGGGCTACCTCCAGCCGAAGATAAGCCAAGCACCCTACCAGCAAAATAATCCCTCAATACCAGTACCAGCATTGCTGGTGCTGGTAATGAGGGCAAATCCCCTCATGGAGTCCTATAGGACTCCATGAATGGGGATTAAATCTGTCCCTCCAGCACTCCTAATCTGGTGGCAATGCTGCCCGACCAAGTGCCAGAAACAGTAATAGCCTTTGCCAGTATCCTGGTAGGTTTACCGCCAGGATACCGGCAAGGCAATAATGAGGCCCAACGTGACTACCCTACCTTTTCATTCTGCTCTTGTCTAGCTCCAACCATCAACCTGGTTTGTATCCGCTCATATGATTTTTCTTCTTCTTCTTCTTCTTCTTCTTCTTCTTCTTCTTCTTCTTCTTCTTCTTCTTCTTCTTCTTTTTCTTCTTCTTCTTCTTCTTCTTCTTCTTCTTCTGCATGAAATCATCTTCATGTCGGGCTGAAGGGATCTGACCTCTGCAGGGCTTGACGTCTCAAAGCAAGATCCACATTTTCTTTCCCACAAGCTTTACTGCTGTGTATGTTGCCTATACCTGGGCTTGTACCAGGATCTGATATAATTACACAGGTACACTTGGCCCCCAGATAAAGAGGTGTTGCTTAAGCAGTTAAGAGTCTGCTATTGGTGCATTATCTTCCTCATCCTTCTTCGACCTTCCCCATTCGGGTGGTTGAAGCTGCCGAGTGATAAAATAAGCACTAGCCATCATTGAAGTGAGATATTTGCACCTTTCATCAACTAGGAGACTGGCCGTATTTCGAATATCTGTCAACGCTCTAGTGTGAGGGGCAAGTGAGAGTCACGTGCGTCATCCTGTCATCACCTCATGTAGGATTAAAGTTCCAGGTTGGTTGCACAATGCAAACAAGGCTAAGGGCAGGCAGTGCAGCTATCCCTTCTTTAATGTTGCTTTTATGTTGGCTATTTTTTTCTACACACAACTGGTGACCAGGATTACATTTTTTATATACTATGCAAGTTTGTATAAAAGTGGCAAAATATTCTGCAAGATTGGGACAGAACCAATCTTCCCCAATATGTGCAGCAAGAACATCCTTACTAAGGTGAGCAGGGTAGTGCAGCTGCGTGAGCACAATCTGCAACAATGTCACAGGAATCACCAGCTTTTCTGTGCTCTCCTATCTCCACAATGCATCGGTAGGGGATAGTGAACATCCTCTCTGCAACCACAACTCTTTCTCTTCTATGGATGCTCGCTCCTGAAATTCTACTATTTGGGCAACGAGCAATGAACTATACACTTCTCTCAATATCCTGTTACATACGCGTATGCATGTGCTAGATAGGGTGTAAAACTCATTTATTTCTATAAAGTATGCTGCTCGCTTCGTTTCTGCATCAGTAGCTTCGTTGCCACAGGAGATCATGTTCTCTGCCCTTGTGTGTGCCTGGCACTTCACAACTGCTATGGCTGATGGGAATTGTAGTGCTCCTGTAAGTCAGGCCAATAGGGGCACATGCTGCACCGGTATGCAATCAGCACATTGATAGCCCCTCCTTTTCCGATGCAACAGTCTGTCATGTACTGTGGATGTCACATAGACGGAGTAAGAGTCCACAGTGATCTCCTCGTCCTCGTGCGCATTTAATATAAGAGCTACTAATTCCATCACTTGCACTAAAAAATGTGAAGGCAATCTCGTGCTCACGACTCTTTCAACTGTCTGGTTTTATTTTACCACTGCCATCCCAATATGTCTCTCCCCTGTTGTCTGGTCTATAGTTGAAGACCTGTCAATAAATAGTACATCTCCTCTTTCAAGGGCAGTTTCGTCTGCCCTGTGGATATCATCATACTATGTATGTAGTACAGTTGTGTACATAATCTCCCTCCTCCACTAGTTCAGCTTTAAACATTGCTAGGTTTACAATTCTGCACCTCACTATTTTATCGCCGGATTCAAGATGATTACCTCTTATCCAGATGCTCTCTTTGTGGTCAATATGCTCTGGACTTTTCGAGGATAGCAAAAAGGGAATGCTCCACGTAAAATTTGGTACTGCAACCCATTGTGATATCCACCGATTTCTCACCTGCAAATGCAGAAGCAGCTAATGCTTGTTCACAGGGGTAGTGTCCTCTCACCACTGGATCTAAATTTCCACTATAATAGGCCATTGGTTTGTGCCATAAGGTCATTTTCAATGTGAGCACCGCCATCATCACTACTCTGTTGGAGTATGAAAACAAATAGAACTCTTCACTGTAATTGGGAATCCCTAACATTGGGGCCATGCATATTGCCCCTTTCAGTTCCTCAAATGCTTCAGTCAACTCCTGTGGCCATGTGAAGTAACTGTACCCCCTGTCGGCCTCCTGGAGTGCACTTAAAAGGGATCTTGTATATGTGCTATAATCGAACACCCAAGCCATGCAATTATTACAGAGACTTAAGAATATCAGCATTTTTCTTACCGTCCGTGGTGGTGGTGTTCTAAAGACTGCCTCTGCTCTTTCTGGGGTTACCTTGCTACATTCCTGTGATATTAACTGTCCAATGTACAAGACCTCGCTTTGGCAATATTGCAGTTTCGCCTTGTCCACCTTGTAACCTTTTCTGCTAACACTGTCAGAAACTGTACTGAATCTTTTTGACACTGTGCTTCTGGTCTGCTGCAGACCAGGATGTCATCTACACACTGAATGACTGTGCTGTCCAGATGTATGTTCCCTAGGTTCATTTGGAGGACCCTATTAAATATAGAGGGTGATTCACAGTACCCCTGAGGAAGTTTCCACTTTTCTTTCTATATAAAAGCAATGTCAGCTCCTGTGTCAGATCCTGTGATTCCTCATGAAGTGGTTTAGAGAAGAAAGCATTCTTCAAATCTATCACCATGAAATGGGTAGCTTCTGATGGAATGCTACATAGTATTGTCATTGGATTGGGAACTAACGGGAACTCTGCTTCAAAAGTATGGTTCAGAGGGCGCAAGTCCTGAATAAAATGTCAAGATCCCCCCTTTGCCTTCTTTACAGGGTACATAGCTGTGTTACACTGTGATGGTGATGGTACCAGAATCCCTAGCGCGGAAATTGTCTCAAAAATGCCTTTGTCTACCTCCCTGGACAAAAGATATTGTTTTGCCCTTGGCAAGATCACCCCTATCTTAAGCTTGATTTTAACTGATACTACTCCCTTTAGCAGGCCAATGTCATACAGGCTGTTGATCCATAAGATGCTCAGTACTTGCGCTAGGTATTCCTAAAAAAATGGCAATGGTGCCTTTTTCATTAAGGCCATTCTTTGTCGTACTTCGCTGTAATGAATTCTCAGCCACTAGGTAATGCTCATAAATAAAATTGTCTCAAGGTCTGAGTAATCATCTCTGAACAGTTCCTCATCTGTCAAGTCATTAATTATGTGTTCTTCTCCTATTGTGATAACTGTTCTCCACACCCGTCCTTTGTCATCAGTCCTGTGCAGTACTATCTTCTCGTCCCTCACTAAAACCGTCTCTAGTACTAGTGGAAACACTTGTCCCTCCTTCTTGTCTGAGGGGATTTCTGATCTGAACAGAAATTAATTGTGTAAACGAGGCAGTTTACACTGCATCCCTGGAAATCATGCTAATAGTACTTCCACTCCATATTGGAATAACTTGGGGTTCACTGGCACCCTTCTCTCTGCAGTCTGACCGCAAAATGCCTGAATGAGTTCTCGTACATTCATGTAGTGAATTCCTGTGGTTGAGCATACTATCCCCTGCTCGGTGAATGAAAGGGTCATGTTCAGTCGGCTCATCATGTCTCTACCCATTGTGTTAACTGGTGTCTGTTGGGAAGATAACAGTGGTATGGTAAGGTCATGTTCCCCTATGGAAATCGGAAGCTCGTCAGTGAAAGGAACCAGGTCTGTAGCCACAGAAAATCCCTGCACATTCATGGCAATGCCTGACATTGGGTATCTCCCTTTCCTAATACAGGATCAGGTGCCCCCCCCCTTTGTACAAGGAAAGAAAATGTCTTGTCACCTATACGTGGTTCCTCATTTGGGTTCGGTGTAACGGATAGGACTAAACACATCAGGGATGTCCTATTGTGGCTACAGAGTCATCCCTTTGCCCGTGAAGGGGTTGCCCCCTACCATGGTCGCTCCCCCTAGTTTCCGTATGGGAGTCTGCATTGCAGATTCTTTGCGTCTCCTGGCTACAACACTCTGCTGTGCCAGTGGCCGCTGTACTGGTTGTGGTGGCTGTGTGTATTCTTGTCTTCATGGTGTGTACACCGTAGGCTGTTGTGACTGTACCGGCGAACCTTGTGTTGGCGCCATTTGCAGCTCATATGTCTGTGTCTGCGAGTGATCATGAGCATAATAGTCGGATTTGGGTTGTAAGCATGTGGCTGAAATGTTAGAGGGAGAAAAGACTGACAGTTATTTTACCGAAAATAACTTTCAGTCTTCTCTCCCCTGAACATTTCAGACTTTGCCCTTGCAACCACCCCCCCTACTTACCTGTGGGCAGTACACCGCCTTGTGTGCTGCCGTCTCCAACATCCCTCTGCGACGCCAGTTCCCTTCACTTACGTGCTTGGGAACTGATGCCACCACCGGAACCACCCCCACAACCCCTGAATCTGAAAATGCCAAACATGGGGAGCAGGGGACACCCCCACAACCCTCGCTCCTCCTGTTCGGTATTTTCCCATTAGTACGAATGGTACAGACCTTTTTTGGTCTTTTGTACCATTCGTACAAATAAATACAATCTTTTTGGGTGATTCCAAATAGTCTTGTTGCTCCATCTAATATGCTAGCTGGCATGTCATTCCCCCATTCTGCTGTACTTCAACCCTGCACCTGCACAGTCACGCTATCTGACCTATTCTACCGCACATTCAAATTGTGGTGGGCCCCCAGGGGTCTCTGCTGTCCTCCATTAAACCCTTCTTGACCATGCAGCATTGGGTGTCCAAACCCTCTTCCCCCGGGCAAATGTGATAAAATAATCCTACTGTTTTATCCCATGGCTCTCTCATTTTGAGATGCCAATGTTCCTGTATCTCCTGAATACAGTGAAGTAGGCCTTCGTTCTCAGGCATTTTGAGTGCCATAATCATGCTTGTGTGAGATGTGTCTGGGTATTATACTCTCAGAGCCTGCCATATGGCTTCGCTGCAATTATTGAACAGTGTGCCATTGTGCGCCGGGTTCTGTGCTGTCACTCCGGGATACCCTGTTTGTTCCCAAACATCACCAGCTATCTCCCCAAGAATGGCTAAGAGGTAGCTCTTCATGTCGCCCACTGCCAGTGTTGTCCCTGCCGTCAATCGTTCTAGCTCGTATATCCATTTCCCCGCTCCTGCAGTCAATTTGGGCAACTTGGACCTCAGGTTATCCTTGCCTATATGTTGCTTTGGTATATATTGTGGTTGTCGGCCAC
This sequence comes from Ambystoma mexicanum, assembly GCF_040938575.1. NCBI lineage: Eukaryota > Metazoa > Chordata > Amphibia > Caudata > Ambystomatidae > Ambystoma > Ambystoma mexicanum. The sequence continues at coordinate 584,368,769 of NC_090929.1, read as the reverse complement.
CCTTTTCTAGCAACGGGAAATGTGTCAATTGTACACCCCTGTCGTGTCTCTCTAAGTCTTTGGTAACTATAAACGCTCTTGTTATACTTGCTCTTTTCTGTCCTGGTAAGACCCTTAGCCTCTGTTCATATGGAGTAAATTTATCTGCGCTATGCAATCTACCTTTGGGACGCTCAAGGCGTCCTTTGGGTTCTAGCTTTTCTGTCTCAGTGTCTTCCTCTCCACCCCATAGTGTCTCCCTTTTGGGCCTTACTACTCTCTATGGACAACTAGCCTCCCCTTCGGCATTGTCACTTTCCACTTGGTTCTCATATGACCCCATGGTTCCGATGCTGTTGTTGCTGCCATCCTCTCCTTCATTTTCAAAATTAAGTCTTCTTAACATGTGTTTCCCCTGTCATTACCCGTTATTCTGTCCACTGAGTTGCTCTCCCTCCTCAGTGGAGACCCTGCTATACTCCTGCTAGTTTTCAGGGCAGAGGCCCTATCCCTCCCGCTCCTATATATCCCTATTCTTCTTCATATTCCATCTTCCTCATTGTTGTTTGACTGTGTTGTTCCCACCATGATGTCTTCTACTTCCCTGAGGCGCCTCTCTCTACTTCTGTCTCTTTTCTGTTCCTGTTTCCTATCCCTCTCTTCTTCTTCTCTGCGTTGACACTCTTTAACAAGTCTTTCAATTTCCAACTTCCTCTTCGCTTTCTTCACCTGCAGTTGCCTTTCTTTTTCTTCCTCCACTTATTTTATTGATCTTTCTTTTTCACCTGTCTTTTCCTCTTTCTTTCCTCCCTTTCCTTTTCTTCTGCCTTCTCTTTTTCCCTTTTCAGCCACTCCTGTTCCCCTTTCTCTTCCCTCTCTCCTCTCTACACTTCCTCCACTATCTGCCCTCTTCTTCTGTCCCCTTGCGTCTCTGAACCTCCTCCTCCATATCCATACTTCTATGCTCGGCTGCATTCCTTCCATTCAATTTGAGCAGTATCTGTCCCTACCCACTTGTTCAGCAGGACTGTCACTTCGTTATCCCCACTACATCTCAATATCCCTTTGTCGTCTCCCATCAGTTTAGCTTGCAGACCACTGCTCTCCTTGTGTTTGTCATTTATAGCCTCTATTTTCTTATTTGCCTGCTTCATATCACTAAGCGCGCCTTCGCTGCTATATGCGAGTGGTGCATAAACAGGATTGGTATATACTGCCGCTGCTTTTAATTCTTTCAAGGAATAGATTCCCTGGCTTTCTGTGGGGCTGTGGTTTGAGGAGGTGGAGGAGCCATGGGTGCTTCACCTCCCACATCGCACTGGCTCAGCATCCACTCTTTCTTGGGTGGGTCCTCTTCTCCGTCCTGAAACATTTTCCATAGCTCCAGCATAGCTAATCTGTTACTCAATTTTATCCCTTTATAGGCACCATGTAAATATGTGGTCATGTGTTGCAGCACATATTTGGAAAGACTGCCCTCTCTGGGCCATGGTTTTGCAGTTTTGCCCTCTGTATCGCAAGTCCATTCCATGCTATACTTGCATATTTTATCAGAAGAGACTTGCACAAATGTTTAAGGGCTGTATCCCCCATGGTGGAACGTCACTTTTTGACTGTCGAAACTTACGTGACCTCAAGTCGGGATTTTTGACACATTTGGACACTTTGTCAATCTGTATATTTCACGGTTATCATCAGTTTTCAATCAATTTCTCCAAAACTGTAGCAATTCTCAAAACGTTTCACCAGTCTCTCTGGCTCACCACCGTCAACAAGAGCTTGCACACACTGTATTCTCTGGCCTAAATACCAAACCACAATTCTGTCATGTTCTTTTCGAGCCCAACCCAAATGGCGTAACACTCTTTGATAACCTAAACATCACTTCATCAAGTTAAAAACCATTGTCTTCTGTTTCTACACATTTCCCGGTTCTCTCTTCTTTCTGTTTTCTCTTACCACCATGTCTGTGCCCCACTATGGGCCTTTGCTCTCATATCAATGCACCATGTACTATTCAACAACTTTAAATATGAGTCACAGGCTTAAGGCGAAAATCCCAGTACTTCGAATAAGAATCCCAATGCTTCGAGTGCACTCTCTATTATTATGACATCCCAAGACACAACACAAATAATATAACATACAGCCGTCTTCCCACTTTTAAATAACAGGGAATACCAAAAATATGTGGTCCTTCTATTCTGTTGCCTAGGAATACGTCTTCATGAGATAAACTAAGAAACTAACTTCCGCGACCTAAGTGAGCTAAGCTAGCGCCTAGACACTGGGATCCATACATGAGTCATCTGTAAACCAAGCTAACAACCGAGGACAAAAGATATACTTTTTTTTATCTTTTGTATTTTTCATCTGTAAGCTAAACTGACCTCCGAGAAACAGGTATACTTTTTTTTGTCTTTTTTCTCTTTTTCATCCATAACCTAGCTAAAGCGCCTGGAAACAGGGATCCTTCACAAGGACACAACACAAACAACAAACACCAATTTCCCTCATCAATATTTGTAATATGACTGAGTCTATACATACACTCTGTGGATCCGCTGAAGCTCTCAGACACGCCTCTCCCACAATCTGCCACTCTGCCATCTGGTCTGCTTGGCTTCCCACAGGGAGCGGGCAGGAAAAGCTCCTAACGGCCTTCTGAGCATCCACAAGTGGTTTTCACTCTGGGCGTCACGGGTCACAAAGCATCCCTTCAGGCATGCAGCGGGGAAAAGACAGTCCTATTGCCTAGAGGTCTTAATGACTGTCCTCTACTACCACTTGTAATAGTAGCAAGGGAACTATTATCAGTCTGCCCGTTTACATGCGAGGAACTGAGCCCTGGAAATCCCCTGCCCAATAATGGAAGATCTTGCATAGGACAAAGTTCACTGTCCTTATTAGCAATTCAATGGCAGGGTTTGCAGCATGGACAATGCAACATTCTCCAAGGGCTCACAATCTCCAGTTGACCAAAGGTCTGACATCACAAAATTTAGGTTACATCCCCAAAACCTTACAGGGAACAGGATTGATTAGCGAGGTGAAATACATACACATTCTATAATGGGTTAGTGCAATTCTTGGCCAAGCCATATCTGGTGGCTCCTTCTGGGACCAACTCTATGTGTTGGGAATAGAAAGTTACAAGTTAACTTAAGGTGATTGGCCAATGCAACATAGTGTAAGCTTAGGGTGGAAGGTGATTAGGGATTGGGCAGTCCACTACTTGTCACGGACAACACTCCAATCCCATGGTCTGACCACCATTACACCCAATTCAAACTTCGCACCAAAAAAGAGACCATCTCACCTCCTGCCCCGTGCCCACCTACTCTCGCCAGGAGCTCCCGCCAGCTCACAGTCGAGAATTTAGCACCCTACCTCCGCAACCCGGCCCTGCAGGCCCCATTCTCCAACAACCCAGAAACCCTAGCCAACACATTCAAAGAAGTCATCACCCAAGCAGTTGACACCGTTGTGCCACTGACCCTCAAAAAAGGCAAGAAAACCAAACACGCTAATTCATGGTTCTCGAAAGAACTCCTTGAACAATGTGCGCAGAAGAGGATTGCCCTCTCCACGTGGAAAGCCAACCCATCTGAAACCACCAAAAATGCACTCAAAGCCATCTCAAAATCCTACAAAACCAACATCACCTTAGCTAAAGCTGCCTCCTTCAACGCCAGGATCTATGACGCCAAATCGGGGTCAAAGGAAATCTTCACCATATTTAGGGAATTGGAAAAACCATCCTCTCCTCCTCCCTCTCTCATCAAAGATGATAACTGGTGCAATAGCATTCAATCCGCAATGCTAGACAAGCTTAACACTCTTCAAACTAAAATTTGTGGCCATCAAAAAGCCCTCTCCCGCCTCATAGCTAACCTGCATAGCCAACCCACCACACCCTCCATCACCAATCCCTCTCCATCTTTTGACTTCAAAGATATTACTGAGCACAAGGTCATCGCCCTGCTCAAGTCCATCAAACCTTCCAACTGTAAGGGAGATGCTTGTCCAGCTAGTCTCATTAAAGACTCAGCACAGATCCTAGCTCCATTCCTTACAGCATTCATTAACTCATCCTTCCAGCCTGGCCATGTTCCAACTGGACTTAAGGAGGCCTGGGTACGCCCACTCCTCAAAAAACCCTTGCTGGACCCAACGATCCCAGGGAACTATAGACCCATCACCACTGTACCCTTCCTGCTGAAAATTTTGGACAAAGCAGCTTACCTGCAAGTCCAAAGGTTCCTTGAAGAAAACCGTCTCCTCGGCCTGCGGCAATCTGGCTTCCGCCCACGACACGGTACCGAAACGGCTCTCCTGGACTTAAAGAACCAAATGGACGATCTAAGAGATGCAGGGAAACCTGCTCTCCTTCTGCTCCTGGATCTATCCGCCGCCTTTGACCTGGTGGACCACAACACTCTGTGCCACCATCTAGCTACCCAAGCTAACTTTTCCCCCAAAGCCTGTGAATGGATTACCTCCTTCCTCCAAGAAAGGGCCATGAAAGTCTTCTCTGACTCAGCCTGTGCCACCCCTAGCCACATCACTTGCGGTGTGCCTCAGGGCTCGTGTATCGCGCCCACACTATACAACCTCTTCACGAGGCCCCTGTTCAGCATCCTTGACTCCCTGGGCATCATGTATACAAACTATGCGGATGACACACAGGTCCTCATCCCACTCACAGGCGACTACCTGGTGGATACAAAAACACTAACCACCGTCTACTTCACTATCCAATCATGGATGGCAGATAACTGGCTATGCCTCAATAGTGAAAAAACCGAACTCCTCCTCATAGGGGCACCTTCCACTCTGGGGAACCTTGGTGAAGAGTACGCTTCCTTCACTATTGGCTACATTCCCATCAAGGTCTCCAATCACGTGAAGACACTCGGAGTCTACCTAGACTCTGACCTGTCAATGGATAGACAGGTCAATGCCATTGCCTCCTCCTCAGCCTACTACTCTAAAGTCCTCAACGCTGCCAGACCTTTCCTGTCACGCCAGAATTGCCTCACCATTGCTAGGGCAATAATTGGATCTAGGCTAGACTACTGTAATGCCCTACTCGTTGGGACCTCCAATAAAAACCTGGCCAAACTTCAGCTAGTTCAAAATAATGCACTGAGGGCGGCCACAGGTAACGCAAGAAAAGACCGCATCTCCGAAGTCAGAAGACAGGCACACTGGCTTCCGGTGAAAGAGAGGATTGTTTTCAAAACACTCGCCCTCACCCACAAATGCCTCCATGAACTTGCTCCACCCTACTTGACCCAAAGAATCACCAAGCACTCTGCCACCAGACCATTAAGAATGTGCTACTCCAACACGATTGTCACACCAAAAACACGCAAGGTGCGCGCCGGTGGTGCCAGCTTTCCCACACGGGCCGCCACCCACTGGAACGCACTGCCACCGCACATAAGAATGATTGAATCCCACCAAGCCTTCCGCAAAGCTGTTAAAACCAAGCTCTTTGTATGAAACGTACCTGACTGCATTCTGTTACTGTATTACGAATATCATGCTTCACCTGCAACTATGCCTGTAATTGTGTATCCATAAGACCTACGGTCTCATGCATATCCGCTGAATCAAGAATCCAACACTTACTTGTAACAGCGCCTCGATGTCCATGGGCTGCAAGTTCGCTATACAAATGCGAATAAATAAATAGAAAGGATTTTCTCAGCCTTGGAGCTTTAGACAGTTATCAGGCCAAGTGCAACTATTCAAGGTAGTGGAACAACCCCAAAGGTGCAGCATGTTCCCAATAAATTACCATCTCCGATCTCATAGGCCTTGAGACAGAAAATGTGGCTTTGAATGTGTATTACTTTTGTATCCTCCTGCTTCTGGTTCGATGGGAACAGACACCTCAGTCTGGCTCCAATAAAAAGGCTCAGTCTTGTAGGTTCAGATCATGTGTGTCAAGACCATGAAATGGATTTCTCTTGCTTGCAATTATGATGATTTGCACCTTGTGTTCCCTGCAGGTGTCCTATCTCTTCTGTTAACTTGAAACCTTTTTTCTCTCAGTGTCCTTGACGAGGCTGTGCACGGTGTCCGTGATGAAAGCCTGGTCTGTGTACTTCAGCAGGATAAGCCTGTCAGCCCTTCACTGTGTTCTTTGAGTTCGTTCTGCTTTCCCTTTCACTCCAATATACCAATGGCTTCCATCTTTATTCTCATGCCCTCCAATTTTAGTTGTGGTTAAGCGTCAGCAAGCAGTAAATATGTATTGTTATGCGTCTTGCGGTTTCTGCGTCGAAAAATATATACGTCTGTCAGTCCTCTAACTATGTGAGTCATAAGCATATTCTTTGTGTCTATCGGCAATAAAGCTAAATGTCTGCGTAACTTCGTGCAGGTATTTCTATGTGTTTGATGTATAACATATCTATGTCATGATGTCGGTCATGATGTAATCAGCATTCATCAAGGTTGCAGTCAGTCAACTTGTTCAATTGATGAATGCTGCATCTCATCAATACTATCATCCGGGTATGGTCTTTTCGTTTTTTTAAGCAATCTGCATTATCGAAGTAACAAATTATTATGTAAGGATGAAGAGACATTACACAATATGATAGTCCATACATTTATTTTACCTTGGAAGGGTCGAACGTTTAGCTAGTTCTGACAAAAATTGATCAAATGATGTCAAGTCAAATCTGCCTACAGTTAAAATAAAAAAAACTCAGAAATGTCTGCTATTTGATGCATGTGCCTAACACCTCTGCTACAAATTTAAAAGTCTGCCATTGCTTATAGCAGGATGGTTATAATAACACACACGCATACACATTCATGCCAACATTTTTAACTACCTATAAATAATTTAACAATTGTAACTTATAAGCATCACTTTTAATTTATTTCATCTGGGAAAATGTAAATTTATATATTTAATCTTCCTGCATTTGATGCAAAAACAGGGTTTATGTAGCTCACATTATATGTGCCACAGAAGGATAAACTGAGTTGCCCAGGATCACACGTTTTAGTTAAAAGATGAAGGTAGAATTGGAGACCAGTCCGCCACTTAGGCACTTGACCTCATATTATCCGTGTAAGATAGCAACATTCATCTCACTGAGCTGTTGACACTGCACATTGCACAGGTTTGATTCCTGGTTGGGGATCCAAGCTTTGTAGCTCTATTCCCCTCCTCCGACTGAAACAGCTGTGTGTACCATAAATCTGTTGGTCTTTCTCTCTCCCTAGAGAAAGTGAAAAAGTCTTCAAAACCGAGAGTCTCTGGCCCAATCCTGAATGTTAGGGAGCTCTGTATAACGCTGTTTAGACTTTATCAAGATTTGTATTAACGCTCTTGCAGATCAATAGTTTACACTGATCATTTAATTTAAAAAGAAAAGTTGTTCGTTTTAAAAGCAGCTGTACAATAATTCCTAGAAGCTTAGGACAGAGCTCGAAAAATGTAGTGAATCTGGACCAAATCTGGGCAGGTGGCAACTTTATGCAGAAGGCCTGTGACCAAGCACAAGCTGGACTGGCCTTTTTGCTGCTCCGCAGGATGAGACAAGCAGCTCGACCCATCTCGTGAATCACACGATCCTGCGACCACGGATACAGACTATTCATCAGCTACTCATACCAATTACATGAGAATGAAGTTATATGTGAGCAAAGGATAGTGGTGACTGACACACTGAGAATCTCCAGAGCTATCGAGGATGTATTACCGAGACTAAGAAACGGTTTGGTCTAGACTCTCCAGATCTATTAAAAGACAAGAGATTGTGGGAATACGTGTACTCCAATTTTCCTCTGGGGACCCATATCTGCGATGTCACATTGGAATTAGCGGTCAACATTCACAAGCCCTTAAGAGGGTTGATCTGAAACCACCAACAACTAGACCACTTGTGGTCTACTCCATTGACACTCTATGCCCCTGAAGAAGTTCCTGAAATAGGCGTTAAATCTCATAGGAACGAAACATGTAGGGTTTTCATAACACTAAAGCAAAGTGTGTATATTGGGATTGAAACCCTTGTCAGATGTAATTCAGGCATTGGATTGCCAATGTACCAACCATAGAGTCATATATGAATTAAGTACTCTGTGTTTTGTTTCTTTCTTGTGTGGTTTTGTAAATCAATTACAAGGTTTCTGAGAGTGAAGAAACCTTCTGTATATGCGTTTTCGCACTATTGTAATTGTACAAAGGTTGTATATTATTGAAATGGTGTTGCACTTTATCTATTGAGTCTCTATTGCGGTGACTGACACATGACACTTTATTATGCACTTTTCACTTTTGAGATATTTTTTTATGATGTTTTTTATGATGTTGTTTTTAATCATTGTATATTAAAGATGCTATATAATTTTTGATAGCTCTTATGAAGTCTGGTTGAATTTTACAAGCACTTCCATACCGTATTTATGTTGTTCAATTACCATATGTGATTTAGGTCCCATAGTCTCCGAATTGTGCTTACTGAACCTTAAGAGACAGGTAGTCTGTTTTGTTTTTGCCTTTTGGGGTGGGACCTTACTGATATGCATATGGTCTTTTCCCTTTCTGTAATGGCTTGGCAAGTGAAGAACAATGATCTGGAAGGGTGTCCAGAGCAATGCTAAAGGTTAAGATCAATTCTAAACCTTCGAGTCATCACCTCTTTTGTTTTTAGTCACTGCAAGTGCGACAGGTATGCCCAGACATAGGTCCCATGCCTGCTAGGTCTAGCGACCCATGCTACACTTCACCGATGATGCCCAACAAGGCTGAAACATGTGTGGGGATGCTTGTGGTCATTTGCAGAAGGGATGTTACCTAGCAGTTCGGGCTGGACTGCCACTTTTGGGGTAGGACCTAGCCTGATTTGCGTATGGTTTTTCCCCTTCTGTAATGGCTTGGCAGGCTGAAAAACTATGGTCTGGAGGGTTGCCCAGAGCTATGCCCGTGGTTATGATTAATTCAAAACCTTCCAGCCATCACCTTTTTGTTTTGCATTTGACCAGCTGATGACATTACTGATGACATTACTGAAGTGACATCACACAAGCTTTAAATGTCCTCTGGTGCCATTATGGAAAGTAACATACAATATTTAACCCCAAGGACATCACAATCAGTGGCATCATTAAGAGTAATCTCAGAATGTATATATATATATATATATATATATATTTACATATATATATATACAATGACATACCTACAAACACAATATATGCTGATACTTGGATATTCACTCACCATGCATTAATTATTGGCCTATATAATAGTCTCGCGGTATAGCTATGTCATGTAAGGGATGTAACCATTATTTGCGCAGGACCGGAATTGGAACGTGTGTTTCTCTGTGTTGTCTTGCTTCCAAGATAATTGTGTTGCCCCTGACCTGTCCTCCCACCCCTACCACTATTAATCCTCCTACCAACCCATGCCTTATCAACATGCAAATATGAAGACAATATACTGCAATTCGAATAGATACCCCACACTTAATTGTTCATGACTTGATTCTCAATAAAGAACACTCAATGAAGCTCTCACACTCTCCTGCAAAGTGCATTTCTTTTTATTAAGAGAAATAGGTAATAGAAAACATTGCAACTTATATTGTGACTATACATAACACTTAAAATGAGAAAGGTTATCAATCAATGAAAATGTGTATATCATTGTCTATCCTATATATATACTTAAAATGTATCAACCAACCAAAAACACAATAACTTCTCAAAGGAAATCCTTTGCTCATCACTTCTCACTAAAAAGCCCCATTAATTGAACTGCCTTTTCAATACCTCTCCTCTTCCTCAATGTAATATATAAAAACAAGTAAAACCATCTCTCTGTCTCACAACAGTCTTCTGTGATATTAGAGAACTGAACGCCTGAAGCTGGAGGAAGGCTTGTTGAGTTGTACAATCCAAAAATCACAAAAAGGTCCCCAAAATCCACATAAATCATATCCAGTGTCAAATAACACCTAATGAACCATCTATATTAGCTGTAACAAAGCCTTGAAAGAGATCTAGTGTCAATTGAAAATGATCATGATGCAAACATAAGTCAAATCTGAATAAGATAGTCTAATGGGGTTTCAGCTGTTGTAGTTAAGGGCTTGCTGCTTCCTTATACAGCTCAATTAAAAAGGAATAGTACTCTCAAAAATCAGAAAAGGGAAGCTTTTGGAGCGTCTGCAATCAAAATCCAGTTTGTTGCACTGCTGCACAATCCTAGGCTAGAGGCTAGAAAAATGAGCAGAATACACAGAAACTGCTCTCCTGAACACCCTGAACACCCGTGAAGACCTGCTCTCTAATCTCGCCTCCAGCTCTAAGTCCGTTCTCATCCTCCTTGACCTTTCCTCTGCCTTTGTTATGATCAATCATGCCACCCTGATAAATTGGCTCATGGATATCCTTGCATCACGAACCTGGCTCTGGACTGGCTGACCTCCTTCCTCTTGGAGCAACTTTCCCAGGTTCAACTGGGCCCTTTTCTCTCCACCATCTCACTCTCCATCTGTGGAGTCCCTCGGGTCTCTATCCTCTTGCTTTGGCGGTTCACCATCTACCTGGCTCCTCTTGCCCACTTGATCTTCCCTTTCTTAACTAATTTCCAGAGTAATGCAGATAACATGCAGCTCTCCTTCAAGCTTTCCTCCTCCGCCTCCTCCTCTTCCTCTCTCCTTTCTGACTGCCTGTCTGCTATTCATTCATGATGCTCTGCTAACAATCTCTGTTAATGCCAGTAAGACAGAGGTCCTTCTCATTGGGACCCCTGCTCCTTCTTTCTCCCCCACACTCCATGGGCCCCCTGCCCCCCACCCACCTGGGTGGAAAAAAACATTGGTGTCATCTTCAACATTTCTCTCTCCTCACATCATGGACATTTCCAAGAAGGCCCACTTTAAGCTGCACCTCCTCAGAGGCATTCTCCCTTTCCCTCACTTTCTGCCAGAAACTCAATGTCTCCAGAGCTCTGGTCCTCACCAAGGCTGGACTACTGCAACAGCCTCTTCCTTAATCTGCCTAACTCCTCCCTTCACCCCCTTTCAAGGGATCAGATCTCTCCAGCCCTAAAATCTCTCCATTGGCTCCCGGTTGCTGTGAGGATCAAGTTCAAGACCCTCTGCATCATCCATAAGGCTTTCTGGGGCCTGGGGCCCCTCTGCATCCAACTCTCTCTCCCTAAATACCTCCCTGCTAGAGCCCTTTCTTCATCTAGCTCTACCTCTCTGCAAATCAGACGCTTTTCCAAGCACAGAGTGGGGGTAGATCTCTCTTCTGCACAGGTGCCTCCCTCTGGAAGGGCCTCACTGCCCCTCTCAAACTTGAGCCGATCTCCTTAAGTTCCAGAAGCTTCTCAAGACCTTCCTTTTCTCCTCTTCCTTCCCTCTCCCCCTCCCCTGCTAATATCCCTGTCTGCTTCTTGGCTGGTTGCCTGGTTCCTTCAGAGTCTTCAGGGCACTAGGCCCCCATTCCAGTCCACCCCTGCACTTGGTATCCCCAGAGCCCCCATCGACCTGCACTGTCCTTCTGGGCCCCTGCACCTACACACTTGCCCGGCTGGGCCTGCACCCTTATTCCCCCTTACCTCGCAGTTAGCTTGTGGACCTTCCTTCCACTGCATTCTGTACTTTCCCCTGGCTCTGTCCACCTGGTCTCCCCAGGCACTCCTTTTTCATGGGCCCCCCGCCCTGACTGGCACTTCGCCCCATCTCCTGTTCCCTGCACTTCTCTTACTGCACTGCATGTTCCAAATGCCACAAGGCCTAGTAGGATCATTTTTGTTTTGTTCTCCCTTCTCTCTCACCATCTTGTCTTGTTGAGCCTCAAAAAACACTGTCTAAAGGTGCATTATAAATGCCCAATCAATCAATCAACCAATCAATGCGCCCCTCCTTCATCCATAAGCAAGACTGGAAATAGTTTCACAGCTTGCTTAGGCCATCAGCTCTGCCTCCAATTTATTTGTATTTATTTATTGTGCATTTGTTAGGCGCTTATACAACAAGTAAATTGTGTTTAAAAGACATCTGACAGCATCTTCTAATGATCTTGAACAGCTCTGCTCTTTCCCTCTCAGAACACCCCTCTATACAGCTCTTAGGTTGTTTATGCATATGTCCTGAGAATTTGTATCTCATTCTCTTAGCATATTAAAACATAATCTTCAAGTGCATCCAACCTTGCCCGGAAGTCATGTCAAGCTATGTCCCTTAGCCCACCAGAACATTTTTTATAACCTCGGCTACTGTTTACATAAGCAAAACAGCCATTGGATCACAGCCCAGAACCTTTGTTTACAGTTTTCGCCCTGTGTACAGAAATAACGAATAATAAGCCTGTACTTGCCCCGAAGATGGCAAAGGAAGCATCTGTAAGTGTTAGTTTGTGAATACTATTAAAGCATTAAAATAACTATTATAATTGTTCTTTTATAACGCGCTTAAAGGGATGGTCTAGTAAAAAATTTTATTTAAAAAATAGATCGGCCACATAAAAAAAGAAATACTAGCATTCTCCGTTTTAAAACTTCCTATGTAAAATTTTGAGCTATTCAAGCTCAAAATTCGAAAAAGCAAGCACAGGGGCGCAGCCATTTTGTGAAATGGAGGCCCTCCTGTGCTGGCTTTTGCTTTTGCGGCACTAATGAAGGAAAAGCCAGCCAGCTGTAGTAAACAAAGTCTACCGCTGGGTGGCTTTCCCTTCATTAGTGCCGGGACTCGGAGGACGCGGACCGGGGACCAGAGCAGGAAAGCTGCAGCTGAATCTCGGTAAGTGCTATTTATTTATTTTTACAAAAAATAAGCACTAGCTGCGTTTTTTTTCTAAGTTTTCCGGGCTGGAGGAGCCCAGAAAACTTACAAATAAAACCGCAGCTTTAAAAACGTTGTATTTATGTTTGCGGTCGCTTTTGAAGCGACCGCAAACATAAATACAACGTTATTGTGTTGGAAAACGCTGCGGTTTTTCTTTCCAAGTTTCTCAGGCTCCTCCGGCTCGGAGGAGCCTGAGAAACTTGGAAAGAAAAACCGCAGCGTTTTCCATCACAACCGCGTGTGTTTCTGCCTGCTGTGGCTATCACTTTGGGTCTCCGGTGCTCCCACAGGAGCACCGGAGACCCAAAGTGAAAGCCACAGCAGGCAGAAACACATGCGTTTAAGTTTACATGCCGCGTAGTGTTTCTACCTGCAGCTGATTTCCCTTTTGGGGCTCTCGGGCTCCCAAATGGGAAATATTAAATGCTGCGTTGTCTGCCTGAATCTGCTTTCCCATTTGGGAGCCCGAGAGCCCCAAATGGGAAAGCAGATTCAGGCAGACACAACGCGGTTGTTTTCCGCAATGCCGCGTTGTGTCTGCCTGAATCTGCTTTCAGGCAGACACAACGCGGTTGTGTTGGAAAACGCTGCGGTTTTTCTTTCCAAGTTTCTCAGGCTCCTCTGAGCCGGAGCCGGAGGAGCCTGAGAAACTTGGAAAGAAAAACCGCAGCGTTTTCCAACACAATAACGTTGTATTTATGTTTGCGGTCACTTCAAAAGCGACCGCAAACATAAATACGTTTTTAAAGCTGCGGTTTTATTTCTAAGTTTTCCGGGCTCCTCCAGCCCGGAAAACTTAGAAAAAAAAACGCAGCTAGTGCTTATTTTTTGTAAAAAAAAAAAAAATAGCACTTACCGAGATTCAGCTGCAGCTTTCCTGCTCTGGTCTCCGGTCCGCGTCCTCCGAGTCCCGGCACTAATGAAGGGAAAGCCACCCAGCGGTATACTTTGTTTACTACAGCTGGCTGGCTTTTCCTTCATTAGTGCCGCAAAAGCAAAAGCCAGCACAGGAGGGCCTCCATTTCACAAAATGGCTGCGCCCCTGTGCTTGCTTTTTCGAATTTTTAGCTTGAATAGCTCAAAATTTTACATAGGAAGTTTTAAAACGGAGGATGCTAGTATTTTTTTTTTATGTGGCCTATCTATTTTTAAAATAAAAATTTTTACTAGACCATCCCTTTAATACCAACATGTGGTTTCTAAGTGCAGGATCAGGATTCAAACCTGTGTTGCGCTGCATTGTCTTGCGTCCAAGACAAATGCCTTGCTCCTGAGCTATCTTTCCTCAGATTGTAATAATGATTGTAATTAAGATTGTAGTAATGTTCATATCTCCTGAATGTATTTCTCCCTGTCAAGTTAAAATAAATTACAATATCATGGGATAGGTACTGCAATTGTATGTGAAATACTGCCATTGCAGTGCAAGGCATAGCCATGATAGGTTCCAGCACTACTGTGAAAACAAAATCAAAATATCGAGGCTGAGTACCCCAAAAGGAAATACACCGAACACGGGTTACAAAGGAACATACAAAGATCTTTATTTTATACTGAATAGTTTTCCAAGAAAAGTAACAGATGGCTATCGGCTCTCAGTACAACACAACAAACTCCAGCGTGGTTCAGTGTGCTTAGTGAGAGACGCTGTACATTAGAATTTGTTGCTCTTTTATACCATCTGTGAACATGATGTCCAACCCTACTTCGGGTTAATATTCCTCTAACACATTACTGATCTAGGGTTCCTGCCAGTTTCATACCACTATATGCATAAGGATTGCCTTTAATACATTCGCCAACAAGCCTACATGGTAACAGTGTATTTTAGGATTTCTCATAAAGGTCTTCTCAAACATTAATACAATGTAGTTAAACAAGTGTTCTTAGTTCAGTATTTGGATACATTGTTCTTAACATATGCTCGCGGATTAGATTCATTGGCGCGGGTAATCCTTTACACACAGGTCAGCGAAGGACAAGGTCTCAGTTCACGACCCCAACAAGTGGCCTGCAGGCAAGTTACATATTAATTACACACAGAGGTCAAGACGGCCATGTTGTATTTCGGAATGACATCGTCCACCATTTTAACTCACAGGGTGACTTTAAAGAGAAAACCTAAAATGGCGGATTGACCTAAAATGGCCTCTTACATTGATTCTAAGGTCAGGACCTTGCAACACGGTTTTCTTCGCAAGTGGCTTATAAGCAGCTTGGCGTAGGCCAATATACATATATTCGTTGCAATAGGAGGGACGATATAATTTCCTGTTTGACAAACCCTCCTTTTGGCCTATGCCAAATGCTAAACTACTTCGGATCTCCTTGCAAATAACTCCATGCATCATCGTCCGTGCACCCTAAATCACTGTCAGAAATATCTATTGCCATCAGACCATTGGCTAAAATTTCCTTTAACCCATATTCCTTGGAGGTTTTATCCGGGGCATACACTTTATGTCCTATCATACTTATCGCTTGTGCGCAACATCCCCCTAGCATCGAACATATACTAGGTAGACACTGGATACAACAACAAACGAACAACAGAATTCCCAAAATGATCAGTAAGACCAAAAGTACCTTCCAACCCCAAGATCGCAAGAAGTCCCAGAACCAAGCGCTAAGATCCCAGTTTCCCTCGGGAAAATGCACTTCTGAACTAAGGACGTGCAGATTCTGTATTGCCTTGAAGATAGTTGGAGAGGAATCTGGCACGAAAACACAGCAAGCGGACCCCACTAATTTACACACTCCACCATGTTCAGCCAGAATGACATCTAATGCCATCCGGTTCTGAAGCGCTACTAGTCTTATCGCTTTCTGTTCTAATGTCATATTATAGAGTATGTCCGTGGTCCGGTTGATGGTTCTCTCCAGTACTTTCGCTAGTCTTCTGATATCTTCGGAATTCGCTATCTGTCCCCAAAATGGCACAAATGATTTTGCTACATCTCCCAAGACCTGTGCTGGAGTGTCACCATTCTCGCCCTGCCGTGGACGAGCCTTTGAAACCTCTACTGTACTAGCTATAAATACCCCAGTTAACAGGATCCCTAAATAACAGGTTTCCTGCCAATCCCTGGGCAACCATGGAAATGCTACATTACCGCAAACAAAGTCGACAGGTTCGCCTACATACAAAGGTCTGTCTTCCCCAGTCAAATTTGCAACATTGGCACAACCTCTAAAATCTCCCATTGACTGAGTACCATTCCTCTGTATGCAGAAACAAACTGAATCGGGGCTATGGTTAACAGTGTAAGAAGGAGGCATGGCATCCTTATTGCCTATCGCAGCCATCTTGAAGGAAATCAAAGATTGGAAAGGACGAGACAGTCTATCAGCAGGCCTAATAGAAGCAACGTTAAGCTTACTCCTATTTGCGAAAAACGAGCATCCCAGGGGAGTCAGAACACGTTTCTCAAAGCTATTCAAATTAGTACCATCAAAGTTCCCTGCGATGCTATCGTTCCAACGGCCAAAGAACAGTGCTCTAAGAGAAGCATAACAAGCAGTTTTCAAAGGTAATGGATGAATATACCAACCTAGCCCCTTATCCCCGTGTTGCGGTAAATGTGAGCAGAACCAAGAGTTGGACTTATTAAAAATGGCATGCGTGGCATTCATGATAAGTAGCAGAGTATTATTGTGGTACCTTTGTCTATGCTGGAAGTCCATAGGGGACAGAGTATGCAAATGTACAAAGGGAGTAGGAACAGTAGTTACATTTTTAGTCGGTAACAAGGACTCTAAAGGATGAGTTTCCTTGAGGTACCATAAGCCTGAGACAGTGACTATTATAAAACCAAATATTATTATAAGAACACAGCAATACGTTTTCAGGGCCCAAGTACTTTGTCCATCATCCCGGTTGGTCACACAATCATTTACAAGTCCCATACGAGCGGTAGCGGTGGCAGGCATTGTAGTCTTCCAACGGAAACCCCCAATGTTCGTTGCTGGTGACCTCTCAGCCGCGCGACTTCTTAGTCCTTCCAAAACCCTCGCCAACAGAATCCCCTTTCTCAAATTTGGGCAAAAACAAGCCCTCGATGACCCTTTCCTTCTTCAATTGCACAGCCGAACCGTGCCGTAAGTCTACCAGATGCACAGCAAAACTGTGGCATAAGTCTATCTTCTTGGACGCAGATTGTTCCTTGCTTTTCCCGGTACTGATTGATCCAGAAACAATGTGTCGTCACGGGAC
This sequence comes from Ambystoma mexicanum, assembly GCF_040938575.1. Taxonomy (NCBI): domain Eukaryota; kingdom Metazoa; phylum Chordata; class Amphibia; order Caudata; family Ambystomatidae; genus Ambystoma; species Ambystoma mexicanum. The sequence goes on along the minus strand of NC_090929.1, from coordinate 584,351,744 downwards.
CGTTGGAAGCAACGTATCAGAAGCAAGTGAAGATGCCGAATTTGAAACGACAATTTCCGGAAGCAAAACTTTTGGAGAGTGTGGAGACAAAATGGCAGGTTTTCCAAGCCTCACAGGCTCAGAAAGATTCTCTGTTACACTCTCAGCGCTATTTACTGCTTTGGGATCGTTGGTTGCAGCATTAGCGAGGGGTTCTTTTTCTTCTGTATCGTGTGGCACTGGGTGAGGAAGTTTCTTGACGTGCAACGCGTGGATCCAGTTCTTTCTGCCAGAAACCAGCACTGCCATCTGTGGGACCAACAGGACCTGGAATGGGCCCCGCCAGCGAGGGGCAAGGCAGGAAGAACGTTCAAATGACTTGATGAGCACCCAGCTCCCAGGCCGAATGCTGTGGCCCGGGCCCTCGTATCGCACAGGTAAAGCCTCTCGCACCTGGTGATAAATCAAATACAGTTTTTTAGTCAACTGGCTGCAATAATCTGAAAGTAATACATTTTCAACATTTCTCAAAGATCTACATTTAGGAAGGTTCCCGATATTGGCCGGTCTCCCCATTACCACCTCAAATGGAGAGAGCCCAGTCTTAGTTTGAGGGGTTGTACGCATGGCTAATAACACGATCGGTAAGGCGTCCGGCCATTTTAATTTAGTGCCGGCACACATCTTAGCAAGCTTGTTCTTGATGATACAATTGTGTCTTTCTACTAGTCTGGCGCTCTGAGCGTGTCTGGCCGAGTGGAACCGTTTGTCGATCTGTAATGCCGCACATATCTGCAGAATTACAGCAGCAACAAAATGTGGACCATTGTCCGACCAGATGACTCTTGGTATCCCGAACCGCTGTAAGTATTCTTTTAACATGGTTTTCACAGTAGTCATGGCTGTAGCATCTTTGACAGGGAAAGCCTCACCCATTTACTAAAAGCACAAATGACCACTAATACGTACCTCATATTGTTGCACCGTTCCATTTAAATAAAGTCGAAATGGATGACTTCGAAGGGGACAGAGGGTGGCCCAAAACTTCCCCTTGGAGTTGCTGTCCCCTTTCCCCCATTATGTTGTAGGAAAATCATGCAGTCCTGAACATAGCGCTGGGGAATTTTCGATATTTTGTCATTTGCTCAAACTTTCTCTAACATTTTCGTAACTTTCTGGGCACATATATGCGCAGGACCATGGGCCATGATGATCATCATCATTACATAAGCGCCAGGGAGTAGCCATTTCCCTTCAACTATGTCCACCCAACACCCGTCATCATCGAGTTTCCCCAAGCCTTCAGCCCACCTCTTGGATTCTTCTAACGTGGCATCGGCTTGGATATCCCGTACAGACCCAACACCCTCGTCCATTGCATAGGCATTTACAGTCTGCCTTGAAACATACATCTCCGTAAAGAGATTGGTAGCAGTTTGCCTAGCTATGACGGCTAACTGAGTAGGGAGCGCAAGCGCTGAGAGCAAGCAGTTGTATTATTACGGAGCCATGATGGATTTTGGTGCCATGTGAAGTTGAGAGCCCTCTCTCTGACCAAAGTCTCCCAAAGTTGTGAACCACCGCAAAGGCATACTGAGTATCAGTATATATGTTTACTGTGAGCCCTTCGGAAAGTTCACAAGCTCGGGCCAATGCTATAATCTCTGCGGCCTGCGCGGAGTTATGCGTGATTCTCTTGGTTTCCACAACCATGCTTAATGTGGTGATGGCATAAGCAACTGTGGATGTACCATCCGGAAGTTTGAAGCAGGAGCCATCACAAAACAGCTCTCCTTGCAGATTATTCAAAGGAGTGTCTTTCAAATCAATTCTACCCTTTGTCTCTTGTTCGGTAGTATACAGACAGTCATGTGACTCTTCATTGCTGCAAGCAATCCCTTGCAGGAAAGGTAGAAGTTCAGCCGGATTAAGAACACAGCAACTCTTAATTTGGATGTGAGGAGCAAACAAGATCAATTCATATCTCGTCAACCGTGCGGAAATGAGGTGTTGCGTTTGGGTTCGGTTCAAAAGAACATCTACAGAGTGAGGCACCATCAGGGTTAGATCATGGCCTAGGACCATTCCCTCACTCTGTTTTACAGACACAGCAGCAGCAGCGACAGCTCGCAAACATCTTGGCAAAGCCCATGCTACAGGATCAAGGGCGGAAGAAAAGTAACCGCACAGCCTATTCTTCCCTCCATGTTCCTGCATTAATACAGCCAAAGCACATCCATCACATTCATGCACAAACAACACAAAGGCCTTTTCGTAGTTTGGTGTGCCCAAAACTGGTGCCAAGCATAATGCAGTCTTGAGCAAGTCAAACGATTGCTGGTGTTCTGCTTTCCACAGCAATGGCGAAGAAATGCCCTTCTTTGTCAAAGCCAACATCGGTTTGATCACTAGTGAAAAATTCAGGATCCACAACCTACAGTAAGAAGCCATTCCTATTAAGGCTCTAACTTTCTTCTGTGTATTTGGGACAGACATGCCAGAAATGTGTTTTATTCTTTCAGGTGTCAATCTTCTTCCCTCCTTTCACAGGAGATAGCCTAAATAGGCGACCTCCTGGCAACAATATTGAAACTTTTTAAGCGAAGCTTTGTGACCATGTTTAGCTAGATGAATAAGCAACAACACAGTGCCCTCCTTACAGGCGCTCTCAGAGTTAGCAGCTAAAAGAAGGTCATCAACATACTGAAGCAATGTACAAGTAGAGGGCAGTTCAAGGGTATCAAGCTGTTCTTTCAAAGCCCTAATGTAGATAGGGCTTTGAAACCTTGAGGTGCACAAGTAAATGTGAACGAGCATCCCCCTAAGGTGAATGCGAACAAGTATCTACTATCCTTGTGTATAGGAATACTAAAGAAAGCATTCTACAGGTCCACAACACTAAAGTAAGTAGCTGCAGCTGGAATCATTGTCAATATTGTCGTCACATCAGGCACAATTGGAAATTGCGCAGCGACGACTTTATTAATGGCACGTAAATCAATTATGAAACGGAATGGAATTGCATTATCGCCTTTCTTATACACAGATAAAATCAGACTATTGCACAAACTTCCTGAAATTTCCTCAATCACCCCACGATGCACAAAATCGAAAACAATGCATTTCAAAGCTCGCTCACCCTCAACTGAAATCTTATACCGGGGAAAACGTGGCAGCTCAATTCCACGTTTCAAGACTATTAACAGGCTCAATATGCAAAACACCGACATCATTGTCGTCAACAGCCCATAAGCACTGTGGTACATCACTGAATTCTGGCGGCAAAGGTCTAGTTAAGAATTGAGAGACAGAAAGTTGCTGTGGTGAAATCGTCAAGTGCACTCCATTGGAAGAACAATACATTATTGCATTTAATTCTTTCAATAGATTTAAACCCAGCAAATTCTCTCCACAATTTGAAGTCAAAAGGAATGGACAGTGGTCCGTAAAGGGACCCAAAGAAATAGGTACCAGAGAAGAAACTGGACAAACAACTGGTGTGCCAGAAAACCCTACAGAAACATTAGTTTGCCCTGACAGTGGAATGTTTGGAACCCGTGAATAATCAATGGAACACTTCTTTGCTCCAGTATCTATCAAAAACGGATGTTTCCTATTTCCTACTACCATTTCAATGTAGGGACCTTTCTGATTGACAGGAATAGGTGTAGGTTCCAAACCCTGCTTCGGGCAATCCTAACGAAACAGAATATCATCAAAAGGAAGCTCTTCAGATGGATATGCAGCAGAAGGATGATCAAATATGTTCCTAGTGTCCACACTTGGAGTCTGATTATACTGTAAGAAAGGTTTCTGAGGATCCTGTGCAAACTGACCTCTACCAGGGCCCCCTACACCCGGGCAACCTCTGGATCGTCTACTCATATTCCCATATGTGTTATTTGACCTCTGTCGAAGGACGGGGCATTTTGCACGCCAATGACCCTCTTGTGGACAATAGGCACACTGGTTAATGTTCACAGGACCCAAGGGCACATTCCCTTGTGGAACATAATGACCTCTAATCTGCGAACTAGCCCCTCTGGGGCCTCTAACAATTTGCTGTAATAATACTTTAGTCTTTAAATCACCTTTTCATTTTTCAACTCTATCTTTTTCATTGTTGACACGATTCTCATAGTACTGAGCCATGTGCAGTACTTCTGATTGGGACTTTGCCTGCCAAGCGCTCTCAGAAGACATAATTTGTGACTGGATGTCGGGCAGCAATCCACGCACAAATTTGTCCACAAATAATCTTTTCCCAGACTCTGTGCCTAAGTCTTCTCCGCTGAAATCCGAGAATACCTGTTCAAACCGATTAAAGAACTCGGTAGCACCCTCAGACTTCCCTTGGACACAGGCTGTAAGTTTGTCCCAAATAATTATTTTCTCAGGAATTATGGTTTTCAATTTTGCAATAATTCTATCAGGCAAAGTTAGTATCACCTGGGGCGGTCTTTCACCAGCTGGCCTTTCTCCATCGAATCTAGTCATGTTCGCCCATGTATCTCCCAACCCTGGTACGTCGTCTATAGTCCTAACTTGTTTCCATAAATCTACGGGCAGGAGTACAGGAAATTACAAATCAATATCACCTAGGCTGAACACTGAAGACTGCAAGACGGACTCTATTTCTCTATAGAATCCTGTCGGGTTTTTCCTAACATCAGGAATAGATTGTCTAATAGTATTCACTTCCTGTCTTGAGAACGGGACGTGAACAAACTGCGATACATAATATGCAGGAATGTTCACAGCGACTGTACCCGCCGCAGCATCGGCCTCAATCTCAACCTTCGGGACAAATGTTGGAAGAACCTCTCTCATAGGCAACTGAGAAGTAGGCTACTCCGAACGCTTACTAAGCAACAGAGCTAAGTCGAGCGCTAAAGCAGTCGAAGAAGTGTCAAGTGAAAAAGCTCTCTTATAAATACTCAATAACTATGTGGGACTACTGATTTTTCTCTTTACACAATCATCCTGTAGGTACTCTATCATTACCTGTATCACTTTCCTCTGCATTTCTGGTGTATACTGACTTTATGTGTCATATACCTCAACTGGAGTTATCGACATATCGACTAAGCGCGTCTTTCGTACAAATTTGTGCTTCATTAGATATCGATTTACTACAAGGAAGGAACCGTTTCTGTACATACATACTTTCCCCCTCGTCATCCTCATTATGTAACCTTTCCAACTCCTTTCTATACTCAAATAACCTCTCGACATGCTCATTAACTTTCTCCACATTGTCTCTTGAAAACGCCAAAGTGTTTAGATCCCTTAACCCTTGCGGGAGATCTGTATTATTTAATTTGCCCCACATTACACATACATTAATCCCTAAACCTTCAATAAAACATTTTTCTCAGGGAAATTATCCATATTAAAAAGTGTGGCAAAAACATTAGCTTGATCATCTCTCTCCATACACGGTACAGTATTGCGGGTGACAACCCTTGACCCCGCACCCTGATCGGCTACAAGCGGCACAAGACCACTTGGAAGAGGGGGAGCAGGCAAATTCAATGGAGGTACTGTTACTGGTGCAATAGGAAGGGGTGGAGGAATAGGTGGAGGGACAGTAACTGGAGGAAGAGGAACATTAGGAGGAGCAGGAACAAAAGGAAGAGGCAAAGCAGCAGGAAGAGGAACATACGGAGGTGGCGCAGAGGCACCAGGCCTTTCGTTCATTTAGCAATTTGTCGATGAATTCGTCGGAAACATGAAGGTCTTTAGAACGATACATTTTCTGAATTCCAAGTGAGAAAGCCCTACCCATATTCCTAGTCGACTCAGAATGTTTATCTTGGTCATACAATAATGCTTTTTTGGCGTTCGTCTTATGACGGCGCGCATGTTTTTCTCTAATCTTAAGTTGCTGCAAAGCTTCTTTTTTCCAATTCTGCAAAACATTGAATGCTGCAGGTCTAGCCTTTTTCTTTAATACAATCGACTCTAAATACTCAATACGAGGGATTTCAAAACTACCATTGGTTGGCCACTGAAGTTAGGAGGCATGTCTGGTTTGTCCGTGCCAAATATCATTAAACACTATACTTCCAATGCCATGCTTATAGTACATAGTAAATGCCGGCGACCCCTCCTGTGGTGCTGGATGGCTAAATTCCAAAGATTGTCTATGACTGCGGAACAACGCCCTGAAGCAGGTAGACAATTTCCCAGGCATATCAAATTATTGGTGTTACCTGGTCAATAATTGTGTCTGCAGATACAATACGCCAAAATCAAATTATCAGGATATTTAAGAATCGGGTCACAACTCACCTGATCAGTCTTAAGGAGGTCCGATCAGATTACAAAGAATCTTACTTAACTAATCTTACCTCGTGTTTGGTGATTTCGGCAAATCTGCCCGCCTCGATAAGTGGTCCCTCGTCAAGATGCCGTCTCGGACCACAAGCTAATCGTCCAGGGATCAGGTCGTGCAGCACTGCTGAGGTGTCGCGTCTCGTTCAGAAGGGGCTCCTTATTTTGTCACACCGTCCGATCCCGGTCTGATAGCATGCGTCAACCTTCGACAATCCGGCATCAATCTTGAGGGTCCCTAGTTGGGTGCCAACTGTGAAAACAAAATCAAAATATCGAGGCTGAGTACCCCAAAAGGAAATACACCGAACCCGGGTTACAAAGGAATATACAAAGATCTTTATTTTATACTGAACAGTTTTCCAAGAAAAGTAACAGATAGCTATCGGCCCTCAGTACAACATGACGAACTCCAGCGTGGTTCAGTGTGCTTAGTGAGAGACACTGTACATTAGAATTCGTTGCTCTTTTATACCATCTGCGAACATAATGCCCAACCCTACTTCGGGTTAATATTCCTCTAATACATTACTGATCTAGGGTTCAAGCCGGGTTCATACCACTATATGCATAAGGATTGCCTTTAATACATTCGCCAACAAGCCTACATGGTAACAGTGTATTTTAGGGTTTCTCATAAAGGTCTTCTCAAACATTAATACAATGTAGTTAAACAAGTGTTCTTAGTTCAGTATTTGGATACATTGTTCTTAACATATGCTTGCGGATTAGTTTCATTGGCGCAAGTAGTCCTTTACACACAGGTCAGCGAAGGACAAGGTCTCAGTTCACGACCCCAACAAGTGGCCTGCAGGCAAGTTACATATTAATTACACACAGAGGTCAATATGGCCATGTTGTATTTCGGAATGACATCATCTACCATTTTAACTCACAGGGTGACTTTACAGAGAGAACCTAAAATGGCGGATTAACCTAAAATAGCGGCTTACATTGATTCTAAGGTCAGGACCTTGCAACACGGTTTTCTTCGTAAGTGGCTTATTAGCAGCTTAGCGTAGGCCAATATACATATATTCGTTGCAATAGGAGGTACGATATAATTTCTCGTTTGACACTACCATCTCACATATCTAAGAACTGCCATTATGCACAAAGTTATTGGATAGGCATAATGTCAGGTTTGGCAGGCTTTGATTCAGGAATTTGGTTTTGGTATACGTGTGTCGGGATGGACTAGGGTGAGTATGACCATTAGAAAGACAGACACTAGTGCTCATGTATGGTTGGGCTGAGGGAAGGGTGCATGCACACAAAATCATAGGGATGAGAGCAACTGACATCTTGTAAGGATAGGTTCTGCCAGGAATCCACAGTAGACAAGAGTAAGAAACCCATAGACAGGAACTGATTGGGGTGTGATCTGGTTGGTAAAATGCTCTATTAAATATTTAAGGAACTTCGGGTGTTAACAATCAGCAAATAGTTTCTCCAGGTATTTCTGTAGGATATATGTTTTAACCTTATATCACCTTTTCTCACCTACATTCAGAGGACAAATGATCTCAAGGCCAGTTGGTCTACAATATGCTACTGGCATCTTAAAAATGTCTGTGGATTGGCCACCTGTGGATGAGGGGGTTCTCTGTCAGCAAGTAAAGATTCCTAGAAAGAGGGGTGGGTGCAAGGGTGTGGCTGAGATTCATAGAGACTCTTCTAAAAAGAGTAACTGACAACCCTAGATTGCATATATAGGAGCTCCCTGCCACTTAAGGAAGTACTCCTTGCAAGTAGGAGGCACAATCAGTCAATTGTTACCGCAATGGCAAGAGATTACCTACTACATATAGGCCTTGAGCATCATGAATGAGTTACTCTCATGAAACCTCCCTCAGATTCCACGTTGATCAGCTCCATGCCATCAAAAAGCAACCCCATATCTTCTTTTGAAGACAGAAGACTATTTAGCTATAGATGTAATAGAGGAAGCTGCAGAATATCAGGGAGGTTCCGTTATTTATTTTCAAATTTGTTTATTGGCATTTATTAATGAACACACTTGTAGGATAACATATGCCAGGGTACAAGGATGTTGAGAGTTAATGAGGAAAAACAACAACAGACAAACCATAAAACAGTAACTTTCTCCCAGTGATTCTGCGTGCTAAGTTGGGTTGGTGTCACCAAGTGGGTCGGGGGGGAAGGGTTCCAGGCAGTTTGGAGTGAGGGGGAAGGAAAAGGAGGGAAACAGCTTAATAATTGGCGGACTATGGTCTCAGGCCCATTGTACGGTTGTCTCTTATTGATTCACGGGGGCTTGTCATCAGAGGGATAAAACAGGGATTCTGTAAGTTCCTTCCAAGCTTCCAGGGACGAGCTAGATTCGTCGGTCGATCTGGTTATGCTTTCCTCCCACGCTGAAGTTTCTGCTCGTACCCAGCGTTTCAACTCAGAGTGCCAGTGTTTCTGTTGGGGCCCTGCTGCCTTCTTCCAGGACATTGCCACGGCCCTTTTTGCCAGTATACACATGATGTCCATTAGTTTGGTGAAATGCTTGAGTTTGGCCGGCCTGGTATACGTGCCCAGTAGGCATTCCTCCGGGGTCCACTTGTATCTAGTCGCTCCCATGTTGTTGCTTGTCTGCTGAATAGTGGTCCACAAGGATTGCGTTTTAGTGCATTGCCAGAACATATGGATCAAGTCTGCATTATACTGTCCACACCATATGCAGTTAGAGGGTAGTTTGTTGTTAAGTTTTGTTAGCCTGGATGGTGTCAGGTATGTTCGATGTAGGAGGTTAAGTTGAATTTGTCTGAATCTGTGGTTTCTAGAGACCGATTTAGGAAATGACAGGGCCCTTTCCCATTCTTCGTCAGACAATTCTCTGCCTATGTCAGTTTCCCATTTATCTCTCAAGTTGGCGCTTCGTGGGTTGGGGATGTCGCTCAGTTGAGCGTATATCTGGGACACCGGTTTCCATCCTTCTCCCAGAGTATAGAGAAGCGTGATTAGGGGGTTTGGTTCCGGTTCCTCCGGCCATGATGACCATTTGGTACGTGCTGTGGTTCTCAGCCTCTGGTACCACAGAAACTGGCCTGAGTGGATTCCATCGTTTTCCTGGAGTGTTTCAAAGTCTTTGAAGGCTCCGTCCATAAACAGGTCCCCCCACGAGTATATCCCATTTCTTTCCCAGTGTCTGAGGTGTTGCAGATCAATGGCGGATCCACATAGGTCCGTGATTAGTGGTATGTCTGGGGCATACTGGTGTTTGGTGCATGTAAGGGTCTCCGTTCTGCGCCAGATTTTTTGTCCCAGTGCAGCTAAGAAGGGGGCACCGCGCATCAAGTGGGAGGGGGCCCAGATGAGTTCTTTTAAGTATAGCGGGGAGACCAGGGTCTGTAGTAGGGGGGTCTCAGGTGTGACCTCGTCTGCCAACCATTTGGTGACGAAACTAAGCTGTGCCGCCAAATAATACTTTTCAAAGTTTGGGAGTTGGATTCCCCCCTGGGCGTATGGCAGCATCAAGGTGGAGAGTGCTATTTTGCGTCTTCCTGTACCCCACAAAAAGTCCCGGATCATTCTTTCTAACAGGCGGAAAAAGGGCACTGTAATATAAAAATGAATATTCTGAAACCCGTAGAGGAATCTAGGGAGGACGATCATTTTTATTATTGCCGCTCTGCCCATCATGGACAGGGGAAGCTTCGCCCAGAATTGCATGGATTTTTTCAGGGCTGGGACCACGAGCTTCGTGTTATGCTCATGCATTAGAATGGGGGTGTGCAGTATGTGTATCCCTAAATACTTGAATGAGGCCAATTCCCATCGTATTCCTACCTCCGGGAGATCTGTTATGTCTCTCCCCCTGAGGCCTGCTAGGGGGAATAAGCAAGATTTCGCCCTACTAAACTGAATGCCAGAGTACTTTGCAAAGTTGTCTAGGACATTTAACATCGTGGGTACGTTGTTCAGTGGGTCCCTGACATACAGCAGTACGTCATCAGCGTAAAGGGAGATTATATGGTCAACTCCCCCTAGTTGTATCCCAGCATCGAAAAATTGTCTACGGAAGTAAACAGCAATAGGTTCCAGCCCTAGTACGTAAAGCATGGGGGAGAGCGGGCATCCCTGCCTGGTGCCCCTGCATATATCCCAGGCCTCTGATATGTACTTTCCTGTTTTTACTCTGGCTTTAGGTTTGGTGTAAAGGATCTTGATCCAACTGATGAAACCTGGGCCAAAGCCAAAGTCAACTAGGACCGCCACTAGCCACTCCCAGTATATTGAATCGAACGCCTTGATGGCATCGAGGGACAACAATGCATACGTCTCCGCGCTAGCCTCTGTTTGAGCAATAATCTGCTGTACCCTTCGTAGGTTCATAGACGTGTTCCGACCTGGTATGAAGCCACATTGATCCTCATGTACCACCTCCCCTATGATTTTGGCCAGTCTGTTTGCTAACACCGTGGTCAATATCTTAACATCATAATTAAGCATGGCTATCGGGCGGTAGGAGTCACATCTGTCAGCCGGCTTATTGGGTTTGATAATTGGAATCAACAGGGTCTCCCTCATACTATCAGGGAGTATCCCCCTCTCCTGTGCTTCTTGGAAAACCTCGCAGAGCAAGGGTGTTAGGGAGGTCTCATAGGCCTTGTAGAACTCAGTGGGCAGTCCGTCGCTCCCCGGGGTTTTACCGGTGGCTAGCGACTTGACTGCCTCAGTTATGTCTTCTGGTGTAATATCTGCATCTAGTGCTGCTGCCTGTTCCGGGGAGATCTTGGGGAGTCCTATTTCTCCCAGGGTGTCTATAATTTGTTCTCGGGGGACCTGGTCGCTATGAGAATAGAGGAGTTCGTAGAAGCCCCTAAAGGTGTCGTTTATATCTTGCTGGGTCTGTACTATCTCCCCTTCTTCGGTCTGTAGCTTGGTGATAGTGTGTTTAGGGTGCTCCTTCCTACATAACCAGGCCAGCATTCTACCAGGTCTGTCAGCCTCTCTGTGTATTCTGTTTGTTTTAGTGGCATAGTCAAACTTGGCTAGTCTTTCCCATGCGAGGGCACATTTGGCTCTAAGTTCCTTCAAGCTGTCTTCCCTTAGGTGAGTGCTCACCGGGGCGGCTTCTAGCTGCTCGACCTGTTGTTCCCATTGAACCAATTCTCCCCTCAATTGTTTTCTGATGCCCCCTGCTTTTGTGATGATTTCGCCTCTCGTTACTACTTTGAGAGCATCCCATACCGTACTCAGGCTATCTACGCTTCCTTTGTTTCTTTCAACAAAGTTGTCTATGAACTCGTGCAGTTCTTCCCTGAACACAGGGTCACCGAGAGCGTCTATCGGCATCCTCCACATAGGGATAGGGGGCCTAGGACCAGTCTGATTCCATTCTATTAGGAGAGGGGAGTGGTCGGAGATGGTTCTACCTAAATAACGCGCTTCCTCTATCTGTGATAGGTGTTCTTTGCCTATAAAGACGTAATCTATCCTCGTATAAAGGTCGTGTGGGGAGGAGAAGTATGAGTACCCCTGGGAGTCAGGGTGGCGTTCCCTCCAAATGTCGGCCAGGCTCAACCTATCTGTCAACAAAGACAGGGCTGTGGTTGCCGGTGAGGAGCCTTTCGGGTGAGGCAGGGAGCGATCTAGGTTCGCATCATGGACACAATTAAAATCTCCCCCCCAAAGAAAAATGCCATGTCTATAGGGTGCTACTTTAGTATACATGGAGTTTAAGTGTGCTGGGATGTTAGTATTGGGGAGATAAGAGTTCACTATGCATACTTCTTCTTGTTCCAGCCGGCCCCAGAGAATGACAAACCTACCCTCAGGATCTATGACTGACTCAACTAGGTGAAATGGGAGCTGGGGGTGGATCCAGGTGTATACCCCCCGTGCATATTTGGAGTATGTAGTGCCCACTCCCTGTCCTCCCCAATGTTCCCCCAGTTTGGCCAAGGCGTCCGCCGTGCAGTGTGTCTCCTGTAGCATTGCTATTTGTGCTTTTTTCCTGTTCAGGTATGACTTGACTCTGTTCCGGCGTAAGTAGGTTCCCAGTCCCCTCACATTCCACGTCACTATCTTTATTGTGACGTTAGATGACATGTCGGGTCTCTTCGATTGAGTTCAGATCGGTCCGGGAACCGTCGGTTCCTTCCGAAAATGCTCCTGTTCCCCGCCCCCCCCCCCAACCGGCCCATCCCCTCCTGCAGCTTCTATCACATTCATGGGAGATTTTGTAATTTGAGTAACTCCCATTCCTTTGAATGGGGAAGATGAACAAAACAGAACAAAACAAATTAAACAGTGGAACAAAACCTTGAAATGCCCCCAGCAGTTGCTTCGAACTTGCAACGCTCAGGGGTCCCGAGCCTTCCAGGCCACTTTTGGTCTTCCGGGTCGGGAGGCGTGTGGGTAAATTGCCCACACAGTGTCCGGAGGGGTGGGTCATCTCGCAAATGCACGTGTGGTTTCTGGAGTTCCTGCCCGATCTAGCAATCATTACAGTAGAACTCTGATATAACATAGGTGACTGCCTGTATAGGCTCACTGGTGGAAGTGCGGGTATATCTTTCAATTCAGTGTGGGGGTGATCATCTCATTCCCGATCCCGGAGGGTTTTCCTTGTCGTCAGCTAGATTATTATGTTCTAGCCACAAGTTTGCCGCGGCTGGGGTCTCCAGGAATATGGCTCTTCCTTTGTAAAGGATTTTGAGGCGTGATGGGTAAAGTAGCATGTATTTTAGGTTGAGCTTTCTTAATTGTGCTTTTATTGGGATAAAGGAGTTCCTCGCTCGTTGCACAGTTGGGGTGTAATCTGGGTATATGACTATTGTCGAGTCCTTTCGTTTGATCTCAGCACCTTCTCTGGAGTGTCGTAGTATTATTTCTCGGTCTCGGAAATTCAGGATTTTAGCTATGATTGGGCGAGGGTGCGAGCCCGGAGGTGGACGCTTCTGGAGGGACCTGTGGGCTCTTTCCACAGAGAAACCCTGCGAGAGTTTCCCTGGGCCAATTTCCTGTAGTAGGAGTGTCTCAATGAATTCAGTCGGGTCTGAGCCTTCCAGGTCCTCGGGAACCCCCAGCAGGCGAATGTTGTTACGGCGGGCTCGGCCCTCAGCATCCTCCGAGCGCGCTTCGAGTCTCGACACCATTTGCTCTAGGACCTGGACTCTCGACTTCAGCTCCTGGGTGTCTTCCACATTCTCTTGTAGAGTGTTTTCGGCTGTCGTCACTCTTTCCGCGAGGTTGCGGGCGTCTTGTCGCATAAGCTGCATGTCTGTTCTCATCTCTTCAATTTTCCCTTCTACTGAGGTGCGGAGGGCTGCTATTGCCTGCAGGACCTGTGCATGCTTAAGATCTTCTCCCTGTTGGGAGGGTTCCGCTACCGTTTCCTGGGCCTGTTGCGGCGGTCTCTGGGGCTTGGCCGTCGTAAAGGAGTCCATTGTGACCAACTTCAGCTTGCCTTTGGGGGGGGACATCACCCTCGTTAGGTCGTAAAGCTTTAGTTCTAGTTCTTGTTGTGCTAGCTATGGTAGTCTCAACTGCGGCCCTTAGATCATGTCACAGGATTGAAGGTGTCCGGTAAAGTTTCTCCGATGGGGCCTTCCAACTGGTCGATGTTCAAATGGCTATGGGTGCGGATCCCCCAAGTCCAATTGCCCTAGCCGCAAATCAAGCGGGTGAGGTACAGTCCAGGACGGTCTCCAGCTATTTTAGTTGGGTTCTGCTTTTCATGGTGTCCCAACTGCAGGTGTTTTAGTTGTTCTTGATGCCAGCCTCAATGGAGCTCCTGGTTTTATCCGTCAATTAGTGGCATTGTAGCTACGCTTATTGTGGTGTTTTGTGATTTTCTAGGAGTTCCACCGCTTGGCAATGGGGCTAGGTGTATGGTGAGGCGGGCGCCCGGCTTCGGGTGAATCACAGGCCGCTATGATGTGCTTCTGGCTGCCTCAGCGACAGGGTTATTGCTGGTCTGATGAGGCCCGCTCCCTCCCCCGGGCAAAGCAGCAGTCGTGGGGCCTAGTTGTGAATGCCTCCGCGGTGTCCCTCTCTTAATAATGTTTTGGGCCGCAATCCACCACCTTCCCAGCTGTGGGACTATGGTCCGGCTCACCTGTGTGTAGGCGTCGTCGAGTCGACCGCAAACCTCGATCCACCTTCGTGTGTCGCAGTCGCTGTCGCAGGTGTAGCGGGGGGGGTCGGTCAGTCTCCCGCCTGTGGGAGCCCGGACGAGGCCAAGGGGGAGGATTCCGCCTCGGCGGCCCGCAAGAAGAACAAGTCCCAGGGACGCGATCGCACACCAGCCTCGACCCTCCTCGAGTGTTGCGGGTCTAGGACGTGCGGGCTCAAGTCGCTCTCCTCGAGTCACTGGTGCCTCCCGGCATCAACGTGGGTATGTTCTCGGCTTCTCCTTGTTCGTCCGGGTTGGCTCCGCTCCGTTCTGCCTCTGCCTAACGGAGCTTCCTTTGTACGTCGTCGCCGCTGGCGCCGAAAGGCTCCGGTCTCACTCCCTCCTTCAGCGCTTCCACCCTGTGGGCTGCCTCCGGGCGCCAGGGCCAGAGAAGTCGCTTCGTCGCAACGTCGGGGCGTCCTGGGACTGCGGTCTCAGTTGGCTTCACTTGATCGCGGGCGCCGCCATCTTGCTGGTCCGAGGGGTGCGAGTTTAAACCTCTCGTTTCGACGCTTCCGATTTCCGATTTTGCTCGAAAACTCCGTCGAGCGCCGGCAATCTGTTTACGTTCCAGAATATATGTTTATAGCCCTTCACAGCGTGATTTTCAGCGATATTTATCCGTGTTACAAGGATCACGGGACGGAGCTCCGAAGAAACCTGTCTTCACGGCATGCGTGCTGGCCACGCCCCCAGGTTCCGTTATGTCATTCCTGTTACGTCACTGATCCTCAAAGTAAAGATTATCTCCCTATTTGAAGCTGTAAAAAAAGGGGTGTGGTTAGCACTTAGTTTCATATTCCCATCTTTAAAGTCATCCCCGAGGCCTTAAAATCAGAGGTGACTTACCTGAGGTTTAAAGGGACTACTTTGTATCCCTCCCTAGATGATTCATTGAACAGAGCACACTCCACATCTCTTCTACTGGAGAAAATTGAGAAGGTGTGCCACATAGTTCCATTTGGGCATTTTTGGTAAAATCAAAAGAAGTCTCTTATTTCCTCAGTGTACAGAATTCCTCTCCTCCAATTGGTGCGTGATACACCCCTGGGGCTGGTGTTTCCTCCTCCAGAGAGGTTGGTTGGTAGTCATTTAAAAAACAAACAAGCTTTTTCTGGGTTGAAAAACACCATGCTCAAAATAACACTGGCCTATAGTGAAAGACATTTTCCTGGAGCAAAGGCTTGGGATTTGAGCTGATGTGAATACCCACAATGCATTGTCCATCTGGCTCTGAACTGGAAGTGAACTTCAAGTGATGGCTACTAGGTTGCACTATGCTGTGTGTGACTTGGCTCAAATGACCTAATCTTTTTTCACAATTCAGTACAAATCCAAAATTCAAGTCATTGGGCACCAGAGGATTGTACATTTCATTGCATCCTCCATCGATGTGAGCCATTTGTGAGGGGTTTCTGCTGTCCAGTCAATGGGATTAGCATCAAGCACCCCAGCATAGGTTTCTAAGGGTTTCATCTTCAGTCTTGGACTTGGAAAGAGATTTTTTTTCTGAGTGCACCTTTACAAATTCAATCCCCTCAAGTATTTCTGACCACATAGGACCTGTAGCTCTGATGCGGGACATCTGTTGAGCACTTTACGTACACAGTTAACGGTCCGTATAGGAGAAGAAGAATATATACCTGTGTTGGAAAGAAAGCTGAAAACTGCCCTACTACAAGGTCCCATAGCGGGTCCCTTCTTTAACGCCTGGTCTGACCTGGCGTTATGGACGGGACCCGTTAAGGGACCAGGGCGCAAATAACGGGCTTGACATACACCAGCCCGTTATTTGCGCCCTCCCCATTGCCTTGGGAATGGGGAATGGCATTTTCAATGGGGACTTACCGGTCCCGCAAAAGTCGGACTACACTGGTAAGTCTCCATTGAACTAGACCGGTGCCAGTCCCGTTATTGGTGGCTGTCATGGCGCAAATAGCACCATGACTATCACCAACCTCAGAATGAGGCCCATGTTTCAGTGCGAGGGAGGTGATAGTGGTATGGGCATATATCCTAGATTGTGTTTCTTTGAATTCACGGGTCGCAGAACAATCCTGTTTACAATGTAATCCCCCCACATCTTCCTCAGGGTTCCATTGCACTTATGGGAAATTCAACAAAAAAAAGAAGGTCATTGCTACAACAGTCCCCGTGACACAACATTAGAACCTTTCAGATTTAGATGTGCTCGCCTTGATTGTCCACAGAACCCAGATCATGAATCCTCAATCAAATGACTATTATATCAAAGACACTTCTTGCATAAAACCGACTAAGGAGGTGCATGAATCATCTGTATATGAATATCCGACACACAATGTATGCCATTCTTGTAAAACAATGGAGAAGGACAACGGGTCTAGATCAAAAAATTCTTGACTATCGAGATCCATTCTCATATGGTTGTCCTATTGGTGAGCCCCAACTTTGGATATATATGTACATATGAATTTATTGAGACCAAAGTTATTTGTGCATCTGCCCTGGGAGAAATCATTAGAAACCCTGGTGCTCAGATCAACAGTAACTGACCAAAGTTTCAATCACTTATCATATATAATTCCTTGTGATATTGTATGGTGCATGCGCCTACTAGAAATGTAATGGCTAAAGTATCAGTTCAATGCACTAAAATCGATTAGACTAGCTGAAAATGTCTCTCAGTGACACCTCCCTATGTGTCTTTCTGTAATAACGGTATCCCTTACCTAATACCAAAAAAGATGTGTAGATTAATGATTATCCACATTTCTCCTGTAATCCTTTCCAGGTTCGAGCAAAGTGGATTGCGTGAATCTCACTGATGCAGTTCTGTGTGCCTGTGCGGATGACAGAAACCAGTGATTTACCTCCTTTTAAAATATGCCAAAGGTGCAATCTTTTTCTATATCCCACAATGTAAGGTTCAGGAGGTGTTGTCCTCCCATTCCTGTTACCTATAAGGGAATCATCCTATCAGGGGCATGAAAGGCACTCGACTCACTTTTCATTTTATATGGTCCCACATCCAGCATTCATCGTCATCTTGGACTGTGAGTGTCATCATCTTGGCACTAGCGTGCTTGAATAAGGAGGACATTATGATGTATGGCGGATGAGGTCATCATGCGCTAATACAGCTGCCACTTTGAAAGCAAGCTGCACACAGCGGCAGATGCAATTATGAGTGTGTAATTTGAGCTGAGGCAACAATGCACTCGGCTAGAATGTTGTGGTGTCAAACAGGTTTGTACACACTGGACAACAGTTCGAGAAGGCAGAGTTCCAACTGCAGCTGTGTAGGGTCTTATGGGTTTCAAGGCATTGAACCAGATGGCTCTTGCGACTGTGGCGTGACAACAGTCAGCGGTGCAGCCGGATGCAGTTCGATGACTCAACTGTCTCAAAAATGTCCTTAAAAGATGGACGCTGGATGATGCTTGTGTGGCACTCATCCTAGCTTCTTCACATTGGCTCATGTCCTTTCAAGGCAGACGGCCCAAAGCTCAGGAGAGTGATTGCAGGTAATGGCCCTGTCCTTTGTTCAGAGGCTCTCCGGCACTTCCCACCTAGGAAACTTGCTGGCAGAACCTAGCAGGGCATGCTGTGTGCTAGCTGGGTACCGGTTCTGGAGCTGCTGGACCGGTCCTCTGAGTCCGGTATCTCCCTCTGTTCCCTAGGAGATGTTTAGGGGAGGGATCTTGCTTCCCTCTTGGAACAACTGCCCTTCCTTCACTGGCGGAAGATGTAAGGTAGACTGTACCGTCAGCCCAGGTCAAAATGAGTCCTTCGTTTTACTCCTTTCAAAGTCATCAGATGATCTCCCAAGTGAAGGTTCAGCCCTCTTTTAAAGCCCAATTGGCCCCAGTTATTGGTGCAGGCTAAGCCGAGGAACTAATCCTGGGTCCCCACCAACAATCTTCTGTTATGCATGAGGTCAGGACCAGAGTGCTCTGCAACAGGACGGACAAGGAGTGACAACATATACCTAAGTCCCACCCATATACTCTGTTGTAGATCAGAGTGTCTCTCTGGTTAACTGAGCGCTCTGTGACTCTTCATTAAAGCGCAGGTTTCTCTTGAAGTATATGGTGAGAGCGGACTTCTTGTCTCCCCCAAATCACATACTTCTCCCCTCTGAAAGGGGTCTGCTCTCCAGGGACACCTGCGGTAACTGCTGGACTCATACGGGCCATTCACTGCCTTTCATACAGAGAGGTGGGAACTATCTTTGAGTTGACACATTGCATACCAAAGGGGTGATAGTGCCACCTTTCCTGTTATCGGTCCGGCAAACAAGCCCCTCCTCTAGGCTTGCTTCAATTATCTCGTTAGTATGCACTGCCACCAGCCGGATTATACAAAAGGAATTAAATTAGGCTGTCCATGGCTGGAGGATGGTGTGCCTTCCCCCTACTTGACATGCTTTGATGTAGCCGAGGCTGTCACATTCCAGCTGAATATGATAGGGGAAGACGGCGTCTGTAGGCTGTGTCTTCCCGGAGTACACGTGACTATGTGTTTTGTGCAGGAAGCAGAGTAAATGGGTGTGGAATGGCCACACTGTCAGAAAACTGCAGTGGATCAGACATTTGGGGAAACTAATAACCCGTATTCAAATAAGGGGTATGCTCCCTAGCTCGCCCTCCCATTTGCACTATCAGGCAACTCTTCCACGTAATACCAAAGCTGTGACTATCCGTCGTGTATCTGCTCGGCGGCATTGGGAGTTACCATGGAAATGATGTCCTCCCGCGATCATCAGGTCACGTGTCTTTTCACGTTATGCTCAGTTTCCACCTTGTCATGTGATCTGGGGTTTCCTACTTATGCCCTGTCCATTTTTTAAATCTCTGCTTCTGAATTCGTTTTCTACAGCCTTTTTGCATTTGGTGATTTTGTTTCCTTGGTTACCTACCCAGCTACGGCTTACAGAATCCCTTTGTCTTTCTGCCTGTCTGTTTCAAGAAAGTTATGTTAAGATGATTGGAACACTATTTAACCTGCTACGTTTGCTGATTTTATACTTCATCCTGTCTGCACGGTTATCGACTCGGAACCCACCTGACTCCTATTCCTGCTCTCGCAACTTGCTGTCCATCGCACGCATTCAAATAACTAATCCCGCATTCACCCTAGGAATCCTTGCTCACTTATCTTTATCGAGGCTTCCTTCCTCGCGTGTATCTGGACTGCCTCCTGGAACTCTGTTAGGTGTCCTCGTGCCGGCGGGTGTTAGGAGGAACAGTTCTTCACATCGGTTGAACTTGGGCTGCCTTCTGGGAACTCTGTTAGGTGTCCTTGTGCCGGCGGGTGTTAGGAGGAGCATTTCTTCACATCGGTTGAACTGGGACTGCCTTCTAGGATCTCTGCTAGGCGTCCTCGTGCTGGCGGGTGTTAGGAGGAGCATTGCTTCACGTCTGTTGTACAAGGACTGTTTTCCGGCTGTTAGGTGTTTCAACATCATTCCCTAACAAATGCAATTCCGAATATTACATTCTAAGGAACCCTACTCTTGGGCATATGGTAAGAGTGTTGTCTTGCTTTGTCATACTGTTCATGCCACGGCTACATTTCTTGGTTAAATAACCCATTTCCAATACTCTGTTATCCTCTTCATAGGATATGCCAGTTACCTTACATCAGGATTACTGATCTTAGTACTGGGACCTTACCTGCTACTCCAAAGGTACAACTCCTCGATCTTGCCTTGCTTATTGCTCACATAAATACATTTTTTATACTAACCCTCACTTTCCTTTGCAGGTCAGCGACCCGGTGGCGTCCATCATTCTTTGGGTCAGTAGACTAGATTATTATGCATCCCTGAGAAGTACATTGGCAGAAAGAACTTGTCGGCTACACGAAGGGTTCAACTGCCGGAGCAGAACTCCAACCAGGAATATCATAGAGTTCTGACATATTCTGAAGACTCTTTCCTGAATGGACGCTACTAGTGACCCGTTGGCTGCACTGGCTCAGATAGTGGCAGACCTTAGGGCTGACATGACAGCCGCTTATGAAGCCACTCAACGAAACCTTCACGAATTTCGTGCCAGCATGCAACCTAGTGGAGCAAGCACCTCGGGGACGGCATCGGGTTCAGCTTCCACTTCAGGCGGTTCCTCCACCAGACAGGAGAGTACTCCTATGTACATGGCAGTTCAATTTCCCATTGTTCCACTGTAACGTTTCCATGGTGATCCAAAACACTTTGGTACCTTCATCAATCAGTGTAAGCTACACTTTTTGTGTAGGCCATCCTTGTTCCCCGATTCTACCACCAAATCGGCATTCATTTTGTCCTATTTAGGTGGTACCGCAGCGGTTTGGGCTAATCCGTTGCTGGAACAAGGGAGTCAATTGCTTCATGATTTTGATGCATTAATCACTGCTATGTCACGTGTATTCGATACCAGATACAAATCCCAGGCCAATGATTTGGAACTCTTGTTCTTGCAACAAAGGGACACCCCTTTGTTGGCTTTTCTTGCCCGTTTCAATCAGTTGGTGGCTGAGACAGGGTGGCCTGATGAAAAGAAGGCTGCCTTGTTTTACAAAGGTTTGTCTGACACCTTGAAGGATGCCCTTGCCACAGTACCGGTGGTGCCCTCCACATTCCCCGAATTGTTGGATCTAGTCTTGCAGATAGACGCTCGTAGGTCGGAAAAGAAAGGGGAGAAATGAGGTGTGTTTCTTGCTCCACCTCCTGTAAGTACTCCATCCGCAGCGGATGGAGAACCCATGCAGATCGGGGCAATTTGGGGTCCTCTGTCTTCTGAGGAAAGGGAACACCGTAAAAAGAACAATTTATGTTTCTCTTGTGGTTCCGCAGAACATTTCCGAAGAGAATGCCCGGAAAAGCCTAAGAAGCAGGGAAATGCCAGGGCACGGCAATAGAAGGAACCCCTTTGCAGAGCAAGAATAAGCAGTATTCCTGCTTATCAGTACCTTTTGTCTTACATGCCGCGCTGACCTATCCTTCTAGAGATTCATGGTCTGTTCAGGTGGTTTTGGACTCCAGCGCCACAGGGAATTACATTGATGCTCAGTATGTACATGATTGGAACATCCCTGTCACACCTAAAGACCATCCAGAGTTAGTCAGCGCAGTGGACGGTACCACTTTATTATCAGGTCTGGTTACTGAACGTACCGTAAACCTTGTTTTGACCCTCTCCTCCAGGCATGTGGAGGAGATGCATTTTGATGTTATTGCAGCACCTCAGTTCAAGGTCATACTGGGCTTACCATGGCCGGTGTTGCATAGCCCTTTGGTGGATTGGCAATCTGGTATGCTCAAGTTCACTTCTGAACACTTTGAAAGCCGCTGCTTTGCCCCAACGTCCGAAGTGCTCATCCCATGTTTCCCACTGTTAGATGGAGCTTCCGTGATTGGGGGCATATCTTCGGTTCTTCTACCTAAAGAGTCTGAAGCATTTCGGGACGTTTTCGACAAGGTAGGGGCAGAGAAACTACCACCACATCATCCTTACTATTGTCCCATTGACCTTGTGGAAGGGGCTAGGATTCCTTCAGGGAGGGTTTACTCTCTTACTCAAAAAGAGAATATGGTCCTGAAGGAATATCTGGACAAAGCTCTTGAGAACGGTTTCATACGTCACTCTCATTCTCCGGCTGCCTCTCCTCTCTTCTTTGTACCCAAGAAGGAAGGGGACCTGCGTTCATGTATTGATTATCGGGAACTCAACGCAATAACCATACACAATTAATACCCTATTCCACTCATATCTGTCTTATTAGATCAGTTGGGTACCTCTGAATACTTCACGAAACTGGACTTACGGGGTGCTTACAATCTCATAAGAATGAATGAAGGGGATGAGTGGAAGACGGATTTTAAGACCAAACATGGCCTTTTTGAATACCTGGTTATGCCATTTGGACTTTGTAATACCCCGGACACCTTCCAGAGATTCATCAATGACGTACTGAGTGACTTGTTGGATAGGTACGTAGTCGTATATCTGGATGATATCCTGATATATTCTCGTTCCTACGAAGAGCATGTCAAACACGTGTCTACTGTTCTACAATGTTTAAGGGAAAACACTCTGTATGCCAAGCTCGAGAAATGTTTGTTCAATGTTAAGGAGGTTGAGTTCCTTGGTTACGAC
Source organism: Ambystoma mexicanum (assembly GCF_040938575.1). Taxonomy (NCBI): domain Eukaryota; kingdom Metazoa; phylum Chordata; class Amphibia; order Caudata; family Ambystomatidae; genus Ambystoma; species Ambystoma mexicanum. The sequence continues at coordinate 584,329,178 of NC_090929.1, read as the reverse complement.
ATCACCAATATGGGCATCAAGATGAGCGATATCAAATTTAAGGCCGTTTTGGAGTGGCCCACCCCTACCACTGTTAAAGCCTTGCAGTCATTTCTTTGCTTTGCGAACTTTTATCAGCGGTTTATCCGGTCTTTTTCGGAACCTGTCGCTCCATTGACTGCTTTAACAAGTAACACACGTCAGTTCATAGGGAGTGAAGAGGCCCAACAAGATTTTGATGCCTTGAAGGTGGCTTTTACGACCGCACCAGTCCTTAAAAAAAACCCTGATCCCGGACTTCCTTTTCATGTGGAGGCTGATGCCTCAGAAGTCGCGGTAGGTGCGGTCCTTTCCCAATATGCAATGATACTGGTTTATTACATCCAGTGGCTTATCACTCACGTAAACTCACACAGTACGAGCAGAACTATACGGTCACTGAAAGCGAACTCCTAGCTGTTAGGGACGCGTTCGTAGTATGGAGGCACCATCTACTCAGTACAGTCTCTCCTGTACAGGTGTACATGGACCATCGGAACCTACTCACCTTGCAATCTTTGAAATGTACCATGGCTCGTCATGCCAGAAGGCACAAATTCTTCTCTATGTACAACTTTGTGTTAACGTACCGTCCAGGTCAGTTTAACTTAAAAGCTGATGCTCTTTCACAGATTCACGGTTCTCCATCTCGGACATGGGATGGCGCCATCCTCCTTGATAACCAGGTGGTCTGTTCATGCACTTTACAACCGACATTAAAATCATTGATCCAGGAATGGGTAACTAAAGAACCTAGCGAAATCAAGGATTACAACATGGATGTGATCAAGAAATTGCCATACTTTCAAGGCCGTGTCTACATTCCCGATCAAGTTACGAGACACGTGGCCTTACAATGGTGTCACGATTCATTGGTGGCTGCACATCCTGGTAAATGCAAAACTCTGGAACTGTTGCAACGTTGGTGCTGGTGGCCTCTATGTTCCGGGATACGTCCTCCTTACATATCCTCTTGTTCCATATGTGCCCAATGTAAAGGTACTACAGCTAAACCAATGGGACTCTTACAGCCTCTCCCTGTTCTTAAACGTCCTTGGTCCATGATCTCAATGGATTTAATTGTGGAACTTCCTCCAGTCATGGGATATGACACCATATGGGTGATAGTTGACTACTTTACCAAACTGGCCCTGTTTATCCCCTGCAAGGGACTACCTACCGCTCCTGCTCTTGCTGACCTTTTTCTGCACAACGTTTTTCATTTGTTTGGTCTTCCAGATGTTATAGTATCGGACCGAGGGACACAGTCCACCTCCCGTTTCTGGAAACACCTCACCAGTTCCATTGGTATTGAAGATCGCTATTCTAGTGCATATCATCCACAAACTGATGGGCAGACTGAACGCCTTAATGCTACCTTAGAACAGTATTTGCGTTGTCTCACTTTACAAAACCAGGTTTTCGGTTCTTGTTCATGCTGAGTTTTCTTACAATAACTCTGTCCATGCCTCTACTGGTACCACACCATTCCATGCTATGTACGGCCAAAATACACAGACCATTCCTATGGACTTGACACCTGATAGGACTAACCCGGCAGTACACGCTTGCCTTCGGGACCTTTCTGCTGTGTATAAAGCAGTAGGTCTCCATTTGATGGAGGCCCAAGAGAAATCTAAAGCTTATGCTGACCGACACCGTCAAGAGGGCCCTCAGTATTCCATTGGTTCCAAGGTATGTTTGTCCACCAAAAACCTCTGCCTCCCAGGCCGTAAGTGTCGGTTGCCTCGTTTTCTGGGTCCTTTTCTGGTACAGCACTGATTAATCTGATGGTTGTCAGGTTGGAGTTGCCCAGGTCATGGAAAGTACATCCTGTATTTCACATAACGTTACTCAAGTGTGGAGAATACTAGGTTGCATATTTGCTCTTCCCCTGTTATGGTTCAAGGCACAGAGGAATACGAAGTCAATGCCATCCTTGACACCAAGGTTTCCAGGGGTACTAGGTTATTTCTGGTGGACTGGAAAGGTTATGATCCAGCGGATCGGACATGGGAACCTGCCTCTAATATCCATGCCCCGCTACTCATGTCCTGCTTCCTTTCATCAGGTAGGGGGTGTCACCATTGGGGGAAGATACTGTCAGGAAAATGCAGTGGACCAGACATTTGGGGAAACTAAGAACCTGTATTCAAGTAAGGGGTCCACTCCCTAGCTCTCCCTCAAGTTCGCACTATCAGGCAACTCTTCCACGTAATCCCAAAGCTGTGACTATCCGCCATGTACCGGTTCGGTGGCGTTGGGAGTTACCATGGAAACGAGGTCATTCCGCGTTCATCAGGTCACGTGTCTTTTCATGTTAAGCTCTGTTTCCACCTTGTCATGTGATCTGGGGTTTCCTACTTATGCCCTGCCCGTTTTTGAATTCACTGCTTCTGAATTCGTTTTCTACAGCCTTTTTGCATTTAGTGATTTTGTTTTCTTGGTTACCCACCCGGCTACGTCTTACGGAATCCCTTTGTCTTGCTCCCTGTCTGTCTGTTTCAAGAAAGCTACGTTATGACCATTGGAACGCTATTTGACCTGCTAGGTTTGCCGATTTTGTACTTCATCTTGTCTGCACGACTCGGAACCCACCTGACTCCTATTCCTGCTCTTGCAACTTGCTGTCCATCGCACGCATTCAAATAACCATTCCCGCATTCATCCTAGGAATCCTTGCTCACATACCTTTATCAAGACTTCCTTCCTCGCGTGCATCTGGACTGTCTCCTGGAACTCTGTTAGGCGTCCTCGAGCCGGCGGGTGTTAGGAAGAACATTTCTTCACACCGGTTGAACTTGGACTTCCTTCTGGGAACTCTGTTAGGCGTCCTCGTGCCGGCGGGTGTTAGGAGGAGCATTTCTTCAAACCGGTTGAACTGGGACTGCCTTCTGGGAACTCTGCTAGGCATTATCGTGCTGGGGGATGTTAGGAGAAGCATTGCTTCACGTCTGTTGTACAAGGACTGTTTTCCGGCTGGTAGGTGTTTCAACATCATTCCCTAACAAATCCAATTCCGGATATTACATTCTAAGGAACCCTACTCTTGGGCATATGTTAAGAGTGATGTCTTGTTTTGTCATACTGCTCATGCCACTGCTACATTTCTTGGTTAAATAACCCATTTCCAATACTCTGTTATCCTCTTCATAGGATACGCCAGTTAATCTTACATCAGGATTACAGGATTACTGATCTTAGTACTGGGACCTTACCTGCTAGTCTAAAGGTACAACTCTTCGATCTTGCCTTTCTTATTGCTCACGTAAATTTATTTTTTGTACTAACCATGACTTTCCTTTGCAAGTCAGCGGAATCCAGTGGCGTCCATCCAACTTTGGGTCAATAGACTTCTCATGCGATTATTATACATCCCTGAGAGCTACATTGGCAGAAAGAACTTGTCGGCTACACGACGGGTTCAACTGCTGGAGCAGAACTCCAACCAGGAATATCATAGAGTTCTGACACACACACATTTCTCTGAGGTTTGTCTCCCATCATTCATTTTCATTATTAAACAATCTAAAAAAACCCAAGTGAGCACCCTCCCCCCATGCAGATGGTTGAATTCCTCACACCTTCTTTTAAAGGTAAAAGTCCACAATGACTGGGCGAAAGCTAGCCTGCTTTAGAAGTCCAGTCTCTGTCCTTGAAAGAAGTGGACCTTGTCCTTCTGACATCGACCCAAAGAGCTTTGCTCTAGGGGATGTAGAGGGGAAGAGGAAGGAGAGGCAGAGTCACAGAGAAACAAAATGGGGGAACCTCCCTCAACTGTACAGAGCTCCCCCTATCCATACTAAACCAGACACCCTTCCCTTCTCAATGGGATCAAAAGCCATTACACAGGCAGCACCCTGGTGTGAGGCTAAGCCTTTTGTGAATGGGTGAGCCCCTCTGATTCATGTTCCCAGGGCCGATTCCTGTAGAGTGGCTATCCCTGGGACAGGTTGATACCTCCCTTCACAAAGGGACAGCGAGAGGCAATCCCCCATTCTACATTCCTGACAGTAAGGCAAGGTCCAGCCTTTCTGGGGAGAATATATATACACTCTTCCAAAGCTGAACTGGGCCTACACGGCCGACATGTGTAATTTCAATGTGATTTGGCTGAAATGATTGAGAACAGCGTAATGCGCCATGCACTAACTCAGACATGGCTTATAAGTCGACCCTGCCACTAGCATGGACTACTTAAGATCACATTTTGTAACAGCGGTGCATTTCTCAAATGCAGCCCCTGCACTGCAGAGACTTGGCTGTCCCTGCAGCTGTCAATAGGGCATCTGTGACCTCTGAAACTGTTCTGTGCCACTGGTAGAGCAAGCAGGCGCTGCAAATCAGGATACTGCTACAGCAAGGCACAGGTACACACTATGCTTTTCGCATGAAGAGTATGAAAGGGGATCTAATCAGCAGATTTCCCTTTCAGAGATCGAATTACCCACATCATTTGATTAAATTAATACAAATCAAAAAATCTGGGGCTCCCAAGCCCTTCCCAAATGGCAATTGGTCACACTGGATATTTCCAAAAGTGATTCTTTTTTGGCCCAGAGGGTCTACGTAACCTGTTTGATTGTAGCCTCCCCCATGTTTACATTCTATGATATGAATTCCAACAAGTTGGGTAGGAGGGTGATCCTAGGAGAAAAGAGTAACTAAACATCACTGTAATGGTGATGCAGGTACTTAGTCCATAGACCTCCTGCTTGCCCCATACCCACACAGCCTTCCCCATGTGCACATGCCAGTGCCGTCTCACTTGCACTGCCAACTCACTAGCACTTGGTTTAAAAACACGGGGAACCACCACGTCCATGCATATACGCAATATGGCAATATGGAGAAAGTTGAACTGGGAGCCCATGGTGGTATGCTTGCGTACCGGGGTGAGGGGCCGTGGGTGTACATTCTGTAGCTACAGCTTTTCCATAGGACACTGCAGTTTTCCAACTTGCCTTACTGCAGTAACAGGATTCCCAACGGCCTGCGCAGGAGAGGGAGGTACAGACTATAAGTACATAAATCACTACGAAGGGAACATTTAATTTTGATTCCATGTCTCAAGATTGTGGACCACCTGGGGAACCTGGGGCAGAAAGTGGGGAGGGGTGCCAGGACCTCCAAAAACGACTGCCAACATCCAGTGTGACAGGGTAAGCTGTTAAAGAGGCACTGATGACTATATGTTTGGTTAGTTTTCAGGGGCAGTGCATCAGGGATGTGGAGGTAGAGATAGAAAGAACACTGAAGGCCTGCACCATCAAGTACCAGAAGAGAGGAGTTGTGAGTGGGGGTGGTGCAGAGGATATCTAGGTGTGGAGCACCAGTGCCCTAAGAACCAATGTGGTGATGACGTGCGTACATGCAAGCAGAGTGGTCTGGTGCTGTGATCAGAAGATGCACTAAAGTACTTAAGCAATAGTCCAGGAGCGAAGAGCTGGGAGAGCTGATTCAGTGCTTCATGTGGATAATTCTTGAGGCTGGCCTTTGGGTGATCTGAGGTCTTATGGGATGGCAGACTGGAGGGAGAGGGTGATGGTCTAAGGTCACAAATCCTGAGAGGAGAAATGTAGTGGGGTTGTGGAAGCATTGCAGCAGCGGAGAAGGACAGACCAAAGAATGGTACTTTCTGGGATTGGGACAGTTCACCTGGTCTGAGAAGATGGGCTTGTGGATTTCCAAAGCAGTAAGGTGGTAGCCTGGAGGGGATGCCAGGGATTAGAAGCCAGTGGGTATGGTGGGCAGATAGAAGCATGGCCAAGTGTGGAGAGAGACATCGGAGGTGGTAGAGGAAGCTGCTGCATTGCTGAATGACCTCAGGGTGAGGTTGTGAAAGTGGTGCAGGAAATTGGGCTGAATGAGATCACAGGACGTTGGAGGAGAGGGGTGGTGGAAAGGGGAGACAGCCAGGTGGAGCTGATGGCCATCTGGTAGTTGCTGATACTACGGAATGGCCAGGTGGGGGTCAGGGGCAGTCCGGCGCTCAGGCATGGTAGATCCAGAACGCTGACCAGATTGCAGGAACCCTAACCGGGATAGTAGGAGAATCCAACAGGAATTCCGAAGAGAAGCGTTAGACATTGGGCCTCATTACGACCCAGGCGGTAAGGAATTACCGGTACCGGTAAGGGTACTGGTGCCAGTAATCCCTTACCGCCCAATTATGAGGTCCCTTTGTGGGTCCCTTCCATAACGGCTGGCTTTACCAGCCGTTAAGGAAGGGACCCGCAAAAGGACCCTGGAGGTAATTACGGTACTGCAATTTGCGGTGCCGTAATTACCGCCTTCCCCATTCCCATTGAGCCCTATGGGGGCAAGAATGGGAATGGGGAAGTGCCAATGGTGAATGGGGAATTACCGCCCCCGCCAACCTTGGAATGGGGCGGTAATTCCGCCATTCACCATGGCGGAATCCGGCGTCAACCATGGCGCTAATAGCGCCATTGTTAACGCCTGGGTCGTAATGAGGCCCATTGTGTTATGCTGCTAACGACAGGGGAGTCCGTGTTGTAACTTAAGGAACTTTCAGGAACAAATCTGAGGCCATGTTTCTTGTGGACTTGGTGTCTTAGTGTACGATAAGTGACTTAGTGTGAGTAATTCCCCATAGCAATTCTAGTGGCCTGGGGCGAGGCAGAACATTGTTGACTTTATTGTCTTTTTAAAGCTAGCTTGGGCCTCATTACGAGTCCGGCGGTAATGGTGCCGGAAATTCTGGCAGGTTACCGCCGGACTCGTATTACCATTCCGCCTCCGTGATTGCCGTAATTCCGGAGGTGGAAATCGGTAATTCCCCATTCCCATGCAGTCCCATAGGACTTCATGGGGATGGGGACCAGGGAAACACCGGCTCCGTCTATGACAGAGGTGGTGTTTCCATGTCCGCCTGCAGGCGGGTGGTGTTAAACCCGCAAGGACAGACCTGGCGGAAGTGACACCTCCCGCCTGCAGGACTCGGAATAAGCCGGTCCGGAAACAACAGTGGTGGCGGATTTACCACCACCATTGTTTCCGGACCGGCTGATTCGTAATGAGGCCCCTTGTCTATTTCATAGGGCCTCATTACATGAATGGCGGTAAAAATGGCACTATTAGCGCCATGGTTGCCGCCGGTATTTTACTGAGTACACCATGGTGAATGGCGGAATTACCGCCCTATTCCAGGGTGTGTGGGGGCGGTAATTACCCATTCACCATGGCACTTCCCCATTCCCATTTTTGCCCCCATAGGGCTCAATGGGAATGGGGAAGGTGGTAATTATGGTACCGCAAATTGCGTTAACGTAATTACCTCCTAGGTCCCTTTGCGGGTCCCGTCCTTAACGGCTGGTAAAACCAGCCGTTAAGGTAGGGTCCCTCAAAGGGACCTCGTAGTAAGGCGGTAAGGGTTTACCGGCACTGGTACCCTTACCGGTACCGGTAAACCCTTACCACCATCCGTGCAATGAGGCCCATACTCCTAGAGAGCCAGGGTGAATGAATGGCAAGGGATCATGGAAGGTGTTATGGCCATCCGAATGTCTTTGTTGGCTAAGCCACCCCAGTCCTAGTGCAGGATTTGAGTCCAAACAACCAACCCCACGACCACTTGTTCCCCCCATGATGAATATGAATATGTAAACTACATTAATTTAGCCATTGATAGTTACTGGGCCTCATTACGAGGTTATGGCTTCCTCCAAAATCGTTCCGACTCCGGTCTGGTGGATGGAGCAATTACCAATCCATTCCGAGGTCGGCGGGACCAGTAATTCCCCATTCATCAGAGCCATTCCCCATTCCCATTTGAGCCCCCATAGGGCTCAATGGGAAGGGGGAAGGCGGCAATAATGGTACCGCAAATTGCGGTACCGTTATTGACCCCGGTATCCCTTTGCGGGTCCTGTCCTTAACGCCTGGTAAAACCAGGCATTAAGGAAGGACCCGCAAAGGGAACTCGTAGTAGGGCGGTAAGGGATTAGCAGCCCCGATGCCCTTACCGGTGTTGGTGATCCCTTACCGCCCACCTCGTAATGAGGCCCACTGTCTACTTGGCCATTAATGTCATTGGGCCTCATTATGAGGTTAGAGGTAGCCATGGCGCTATTAGCACCATGGCTGCCTCCAAACCCGGGTCCGGTCTGGCGGAATGGGGACTTACCGGGACATTCCGACCTAGGCAGAATCGGTAAGTCCCCATTCCAAATGCCATTCCTCATTCCCATTTGAGCCCCCATAGGTCAAATGGGAATGGGGAAGGCGCTAATAACATTAGCTCCAAGGTCCCTTAACACATGTCAAGTAGCACTAAGCACTCCAATATGGCCGGGGGGTGGGGCATTAGCACAAGTTGGGGCGCTATCACTGTCTGCATCTCTTGCATTGTCAGGCTGCCTGATGCACCGGCGCGTAGGCTGCTTAAGCCTTCATGCTTCGTCCCTGGGTGACCCGACGAGGTAGGGGTTGGGGAGCAGGTGGCGGAGGGGGTACGAGTAATCCCTGCTGCTGCGTTTCACACCTGTGTGGCTCACTTTTTCTAACTGCGCTGCACTGTGTTTGGGGAGTGCTGTGCTGATGGCAGCGATGCAGTCGGTTCTCGGCACTAGGGTTGCGTAGCACTGTAAGCAAAAGTGTTGCTGCCAAAGACGTTACTTTCGATCATCCAATACAGTGGCATTCATTTTCCGATCCCAGAAAGGTAAAAGGTTGAGTCAAAATGCCTGACTTGCGCACATCTGCCACTGGCAGGCGCATTCTCCCACTGAGCTACCTTGTTGGGTGAGGCAGAATCACCTGCGTGATTCTGACGTGTACACGTTACTTCGAAAAGATACAGCCTATGGTAATAATTTGAATAAATGAGAGCGTTTGACGGGCAGGTGAAACTTTGCTTCCCTGCACCAGGCGGTGCGTGGTCCCGATCGGGGGCTCAGGTGCTTGGGCGGGAAATAGCAGCTGCCTGCTGCGCACTGACAGGCAGCCTCGCGTCAGCACCGCACCTCTGTCACTATGCAAAACCGGCCGCTTCTAATTTCTACAGCTGCTCAGCAAATATATTTTCATTAAAAAAATGCATGTTAATTCCAATCCTGCTTGTCTCCTCCCATGGCAGTACCAGCTGCTTAACTTGGTCACCTCTGGCATCATCACTAACTAGTAGTGCCCAAAATTATGGGATGGAGTTGCCATGGCAACCAGACTGGACGTCACAATCTGGGCATGTGTATTCCATTTTTGTCTCTCTCTCTCTCTTTATTTCCCGGCTGAGGGATTTGGGCTGAGTAACAGAGAGGGAGCGAGAGAAAGGAGATTTTTTTCTCGTAAGAAAAAATATATGTTTACATAAAAAAGAGAGGGCAGCCATCTTTCTTTACAAAAAAAAAATAACTCTCCTTCTGTGTACAGTAGATCCATGTGCACGAGATCCAGAGGACATCGGCAGCCCATGGGTTAATAGTGTGAAGCTTCGGAAAGAAAATACAACGGAGCCCGCAGGGGAAGATATCTCGGCGCTGCCCAAAGCATGCGAGGGCCCCTGGGGGATGAAGAGGACACAGCGGAGGAGATGGACAACGAGGAGCTGTCAGGTAGGAGATGGGTGTAGGTGCACGCCCGGGGTCGTGGGGCTGGCGTGGGTGGGCCGGGGGCCTCCGGGGAGGGAGCCATACTCTCTGCAGATAGAAAAGTGCAACCGGTCTCCACTTCTCCTCGCTGGTCGGGGCTGTGCAGAGACGGGGAGAGGCGGTTTTCTGGAGGTCTGTCCCGCAGTGTAAAGTTTTTGAGTGGTTGGGTTGGCAGTCGCGGGCACTTCCGCGAAGAGGCAGACAAAGCTGCCTCCTCTGCTTCCATGGCCACCGGGGACGAGTGAGCAGGTACAGCCAGGGGGCTCCCACCCTCGAAGCGTGGCCAGAGTCCATGTGGCTAAATTGCACTCCCACTTCAGGGGAGCTCCTTGGCTGGGGCTCCAGCCAGCCCCTGTCAAGACCCTACCGCAGCATATTGCCCCCCCAAAAATGGCTGTGGACGTGTTGGTTGCATTATTATAACAGAGGACGTCTTAGTGTTTTGGCTAGGAGACCGGGGTGTGTGTGTGTGTGCGTTTGGTTGGTTGCTGGAATGCCTGTCGATTCGGGTGTCAGGCGCGTTGGTTGTGTGCTTGGGAGCAGGCGGAAAGGATGCAGGTCCCAGCTCATAGTGCCATCTGCGCGAGGCGGAGCCAGCCTTGTGTTGTTGCATGCAGTAGCAGCAGCACACTGTGATTTGTAATGCAGTTTAATGGAGCTTTGATTCCAAGTGAAACATTGCCGTATTCGCTCAGGAAATTGTATTGCAGTGCGTTGTCTCCTTGAGGTTGCGTGGTCCCAGGCGACTTTAATGGAAATCGCAGGCAAAATACGCCAATAGTTTTGCGGTGTGACCAATGATTTGTCGATGAATTTGGGTCCTGACACAATTGTGCATTATGTTTTGTTATGGACTCGTATAATCTGAAGGGACAGCTGTGTAGGGAGCGTTCAGAGAAGTATTTAACACCTATGTGACGCACAACTTTTTTTTTAAAGCGATCTCGAGTTTTGCTGACTTTCTTGTGGTAAAATGATCTTGGTAAAACATAACAGAAAGGTATATGCTTGCCTGTCTCATACTCCCCGTAATGTGTCCTCATAGGATTAAAGTGTCAATTGGAATAAACCGTATCTTCCTAATGTAACTGCGCGAATACCAACCCCAGCGTGTATTGCGAGCGTCTTAGCCTCTTACACGTTCTATGGCTGCAACAAGGTGGAACCTCAACACAAAGCTCGTATTGTGACGTCACATGCATGGGCGGGCCCAGCGAGCCGGCAGCCGAGTAATGGCTCCACGGCTCTTTCATGAGTGGGGCTCTGATCTGAGGGCTCTGGGCCATTGGCTGCCTCTAAGTGGGGCTGTGGTCCAAAGCGTTTCCGATTGGCTGCCCCCAGCTGTCCTTTAAGCAAGGGAGTTGGTGCTGAGCTGCAGATGATAAGGACAAAAGCTGGAATATGTACACGAGATGAATCGGCCCTGCTGCTTAAGTGGCTATTCCATCGGGATTTACCAAGGCATGACATGGCTGAAGCATTGATTTGTGTGTATAGTTTTCCCCAACTCCGACTACTTCCCTTAAATGAGCATTGTTGGCATTTTTCCAAAATCCGACTAATTCCCTTAAATAGGCATTGTTGCATTTCCAAGGCGTACACTTTTTAATGCTAATGAAGTCCAGGTGACTACCCCTGACAGCCCCTCCTAAGCCCCAGTAACCCATCTAGCAGAGCATTTTTAGTTTGGGCTATTAAGCATAAACTATTGCAATAGAGTACAGATAGGGAGGGAAAGGCATATTGTTGGTAATGGGTGCGCACACTTCTACTTCACTCTGGCGTTGCTGCAAACACTCCAGAAAGTCGAGAAAAAAGAGTGCCCCATGCCCCTTGTAGTTTACTGGTCTTCGGTAATCTTCTTTACTGTAGATGAACGCATTGAAGCCTATACTTAAAATGCAGCGATACACATTCACACACGCTTTTCCCTCTGCCTTCTCCTCTCCGTGTCTATTCCTTCGGTCCCTTTAATATCCCCTCTCACTTGTACTGTTTTAGGAGGTGGGTGCCCACCCGCTTTATCTCAGCCCACTATAACCGGGCGTTACTGTAGATCAAAGCCGCACCCTTCTGGGTAGTACTTGCCTCACGGTGGATGTCGATCCCGAAAACAAAGCCATTCTTGCATAAGGAATTCAATAAGCACCCGGCAATTAAAAAAAAAGGTTGTTGGCTTCGTCCTATATCTGAGGCCGGGTTTATGCTAAACCACCGGTGCGCGTATTGTTTAAGTTTATTACACTTGTACGGTAACTTGTTCTTTCTTTAACGCTCGCAGGCAGTCTTCCCAGTTAGCTAACAATGTAAATAGCAGGCGTCGCCAAGTAGCGACGTATTGTATTGCCCTCAAAAGAGTAAGGGTTGATGGTGAGCTGCCACCAGGCTCTACACCTCTGACCCGCAGTCCACACGCTAATTTCTGCATCAGCTGTAGCAGGGTCGGACTGGGACAAGAAATAGGCCTGGTCACCCAAAAAAAAGTGGGCAACCCTTCGCCTCATGACCCTTCACCACTGATGACATCACCAGAAGTGATGTCATTTGACCGCCACCCACCCCAAAGTGACATCACGGGAAGCGATGAAACACGACCTTTCACCCCTTGACAAAACAGGAAGTGGAATAAAATAGTATTGTCCCTAAGTACACCACATTACTGTGAATCCAAGCAGACGACCAAGGCCAAATGAGAATATGTTCTTGCATAGCACTTACGCATAAGCTCTTTTTTTATAGAACACATATGCAAACAATATCACCCAACCTGTGTTGGTACTCATTTATCGACATAAGAAGGACGAAAGGCTTTTTGAAAGAAAAAAAAATATTTGTTTTCTTTTTTTTTCTTCTTCCAAACCGGCCCAGGCATGGCCAGAAACAAGCGCCCACTTAATAAAAAACATTAAGCACACCATTTACATATCAGACATTAAAACTCAGAGAAATTCATCATAAAATTCATCATAAAAAAAGAAAACAAAAAAGATAGCAAAATACATTCGAAATGTACATATATAAAATTCACATTCATACAATATATACATAGTAACATTAATTAATTAGATGGTAATTTACACAATATTCCGGAGAAAATATAAAATACTATATTATAGCCAAAATGCCCTTTTCCAAATGTGGAATGCAGACGCAGTGATCACAGTGGGTTCAGCACAATATATCGAATTCCAGAATTGGTTAGTGGTAATAAAATCCATGTTCAGTACCAAGGATGCATACTCTTAAGGATGCATACACTTTTTATTTGATTTGAATAGAGTCACACAGGCGGTGAGTACATGCCAACATGTTTCTATAGGTGATTTCATAGTCAGCAATGTCTTTCCTCATAGGGAGATCCACACCAACCACTAATATACTCCTTTGTAGGCAGAATGTTAAATCTTAAGTATATAATTAATTAAGCTTGTTAATTGCATGCTCCATGATTTAGTTAGCTAGGTTTGAGGTCGATTAAAATAGAAGCTTTGTTAAAGGAATGGTTCGGTCAACATTTTTTATTGCCCCTACGGGTCGGCCATTTAAGTTTTTAAGTCGCTCGATTTTAGAAAAAATTCCTATGGACCTTACCCGAGTTTTCGTCCATTAAACGCACGCGAAAACAGGCATCAGGGAGCTGCCATTTTCTGATAATCCTATCATTTCCCCCATCGCCCTGGCTGGCCTGCTTTTGCGGCACTAAATCATATCCCCCGCCCCTGAGCCTGACATTATCAAAACATTCATATTCCCCACCTCTCTCCGTGACTTTTCTGTGCTGCGTAGGTGTTAGGGAGAATTCTCTGTTTAGGCTGAATTTCCTAACCTAGTGAGTCCCCCAGCAGCTTTGCTGGATTTCTGGAGTTTGTTTTTTATTCCTGCCAAGAGTGAGACTCTTTTTCTCCCACTCTTGGACATGATTTTTGGTGTTTCTTTGACTGCTAATGTGTTTTATGGGCTATGGGGTCCTTTACTCCATAGGGTCTCATGTGTTTTTACTATGTGTGTTACACAGCACCCTCCGTGCAGTGACACAGGGGTGTCATAGTGACACCCCACCATAGACTCCATACCCTGGGACTGACTACTGTCTGCCAGGGCATGTAAAGTCACCATTGGCTTTACTAGTCCCAAATTATGAACAGAAACCAGTACAAACCATCATATTGTGGACGTACTGGTCGGGCCAATTCGAATGCCCCGGGGTCTGTTAGTCGAGGGGGTCACGTCTCCGTCCCCCCTGATCGAGTTTTGGCTGGTGGCAGTGGATACTACTTTTTATACTCGACCGCGAATATATCCCTGTGGGATTTTCCCATTGTTCGAGGCTACCAACTTTAATTATTTAATTCTCATAGCCTCGAACATACCGCCGGTTTATTTATTTAATATTATTTCGCCGGTTCATATTTTTTGCCAGGACTCGATTCTAAAATGGCGTTTGTGTTCTCTTCTGTGACTCCAACCCAAGTCGAGCCCTTTGTTCCACTTTTGACGGGCTTCTCCACAGAAGCCTCCAAAAGTGGTGCCACTCTGTCTGGGTACCACAGGGGTTGTGGGAGGGGGTTTAGGCACCCTGGACTGAGTTACCTTGGTAACTCAAGTCGCACTCTTGTGTGATTGGCCCAAGTGGTGAACCGGCCGGCTCACCACTTAGCATGTTTGATTGAGAGCTAGGCTGAGTGAATGGGGATGTGCTGCATAAAAGCAGGGCTTTGGGGACTGGAACTGCAGAAGTCACCACAGGACCTGAGGATCCGACGAGGGAGAAGCTGAGCCGACCTGCTATGACGACACCACCGGTGGAGCCCTGCAGAACCGACTCACCACTTCCCAACGACAGAGGAGATCTCCCTACTGGAGAGTCTTCTTTCCTTGACTGGTGGGCACAATCAGTTTACCTTCTTTTCTCGCATCCCAGGACGTCTCGTGGTCGAATTGCCCATGCCAAGCACCCCGGCAACCGGATAGCCACTTACCACTGGACCGCAAACAAAAGGACCGCTCCTTTTAACTGAGAACTCCGCGGCTGGTTTCTTCCCTGGCAGTGCAACGGACTCCTGTCTTCCTCTCCGACGAGATCCTCTCTTCCCCCAGACGAAGCACCAACTTGCATCCGCTGCCAGGAACAACTGCCCCCGCTGGATTATTCTCACCACTTTAAGGTACCGTGTCCGCCAGGCCTCCCTTTCTAAAGATTACTACAAGGTAATAATAATCCCTTAACCTTCTGGACTGGACTGGCCGCCTTGACCATCTAACTGGTCCCTTTCTTTTGGTCCACCTCTTTATGAACCTTTTCGAGACTTTCGTGCACTTTTCAACCGTGTGACCTTGGACACATTTCGTTCTGATCCTCTCAAAGTGGATCCGGCTTTCTGAACTCTAACTTCACGGTTTGACTCTGCCTTCCTCTCTTGCTGTGTTCTTGTGAAAGTGTTGGGATCTGTTTCAAAGTATATTCTGCTTTTCTCTCCCTTTTAAAACGAATTATTAGAGTGCCATCTGCGTTAAGCGCTCACCGCTGTCTGAAAGTAAGTGGGGCTTTACTTAAGACTTGTCTAATATTCTTTTAAGGGAGTGTATATCTTTTAGTGACCTTGTTTTTGAACTGCTTAATATTAGTGCCTGTGTTTTAAATAAATAATTATATCTCTTTTACACCAAGCTCTGGTCAGTGTTTGCTTGCTCTACTATGTTCTACTATGTTCTTTTGACCTATTGTGAATACTCTGTATACTGCCTAACTCTTCTTGAGGGAAGTCTGACTGCTCAGCCACAGCTACCAAGTGAATCTGTGTGGTACAGACTGCTACCAAGTGGGTTTACTGCCAAACACCTGTAGTCTTAAATGTTTTGCTTTGGTCCCAGAGGGAACTGCACAGGTTTATGCCTAACAGTAGGTAAACGCGCCCAGTTGTCCTCTACGCGACTTCACACAGAACCCGGAAACCTACACAGATCAACTCACAACACAGCGCGCCACAATTCGGAATATGAAACTGTACTTTAAAATCAAACAGCAACACGGTACATTTGGTAAAGTACATTTATTTGACATTAAATGTTTATAGAATATTCAGCAATTACCATATGAACTCGGAATGCCATTTATTTTCTTTTATCTCTATCCGCAAATCCGTAAAAGTTTATCGTGAGTCACGCGCTGTTCCTTTATGGTACACAGGGTGTTGGTTTTCGTTAAAAGAAGCACTTTGGTCGCACGTTGAACCGCAAGGCTGTTCCATCAAGTAGGCACTACGCCAGCGTAAAGGTTGATATGTTGCTTCTAGCCGCTAGTACCGCGTAAGGGCATATGGGCCCTTGGCGATCGTCCCATAAAATCATCAAAGTGGTGCAGTTGTTTACAAGAAGCTGCAGCTGGCGGTTGAAAAAACCATCTGCCGGGGTCTGAAACTGGTGGCAGTAGCAGTAGGGAAGGATATACCTGTTTTGAAAACATAAAATGTATAATTAGTCTCGCCAGCCGATCTTTATTAATATTATTCATTTTATTTATTACGGCCGAGCTGAAACTATTTGCTTTCAAGGATAGTGCAATGGAGTATGTTCGGCTCTAAAATCAATGCGAAAAGTAACGAAATAAATCGAGGTTAGCACACAATGAGAAACAACTGTTTGTCTACATGCGTGTGGAATGTGGACCTGCATGCCCATGTGCCCGCTACAAGGACGATCCCACAAACGTTTTCCTAGCTCTTCATTCATTCATTTATTCATGCATCCATTCATTAATTCTTCATTACGGTATGAAAGCGTCTAAAGAGTTACTTACATTATATTTGCAATTTCCATTGTGTCTCTGCGTAATGCAGTCCGTAAATCCCACTGTGCTCTTGACAACGATTTTGCGGATACTGAACTAACATGAAACTCGGTCTAGTTTCAGAATTTTCTGCCTTATCGTCTCTTACGTTATTGCACCCCCCCCTTCAAATGAAGTTCTTGTGGCATGGTCCCGGTCTCTGAAGGTCAGAAAACAATAGAACCTTATACTGCCAGTGCGAGTTGTGGGCCTCTTCTAGGCACGTGCTGAAAATCAAAGCTGCTGACCTTCACTAGAAATGAGCATACATTCTTTCTTTGCAACATCCCGTAGTAAAGCCATCTGTGAGAACTTGAAGTTTCGAATCCATCTATGTACTGCGCCTCAATGTGCAAATGCAAACTGGCTTCTCTCCCATCTGCAACGGCTCGCTTGGCACGTTCTAAGGGCCCCAATTTTGTCCTCGTTGTCTGTGAGCTTTTAAGCCCCAAAAAACTATAACTATTGAGACTTTTAATTTTTTGGGGAAGGTCAGGGTAAGTATAAAGTACCCGAGGAGTTGAGTTGAAAGTGAGATTTATTGTTTTTTCTTTTTATTATTTGCAATACGCAAGCCTCCCCTCGGTTAAAAGTGCGCAGCATTTACATGAGATTGCGAAAATTAGTTACATTAACAAAAATATATACATACACATATAGACAAGGTCAGCAATATGAGGTGAATAGAGAGAGAATTCAAAGATGACACCCAGGTTGTTCGCCACCCAGGATGGTGAAGGTAGGGGTTAGGGTTAGCGTACTTTGTATGTACACTGTACAATAACATTTATTTACAAAAAAACAATCGTATTACAATTATTTAAACCGGGATTTGTACTTCACAACCAGCTCTCCTTTGGGTGGACATGGCACAGTGGCAATGTTGGGTGCCAATGGATCAGTGCTCTGTACAGAAACGTTAAAAATTCCATATCTGTGCTTCTCTAATACAGCAACAATAAGGCTTTTGACAGAGTCGAACTCCATTTCCTCACAGACTGGTTTGATCACCCATTGCTTACTTCTTTTTGAAAAGGCCTTAGTGTAGCGAGGCATCCTTACATTACCCGTAGTCCTAGATTGTTCACGGCCGAGATTCTCGTTATGGGCCAAGACGGCAAGTAGAGTCCTATGTCTCATGCCCTGTATGCTGAAATGCAAGCGCTTTGGCCTGTACTTTAGGCACACATTGTGGAACACCTCCAAACCTCCTGTGTGACAGAATTCTGTCAGTCCCCTCAAATCTCTTGATAGAGTTTTATCAAAAACAATCTTCTCAATGGCTTTCGTGTCGGTGAAGATGGATTCAACCACTTCTTCTTCCGTGCCTCCACTGGCGACAAAGGGCCATGTTCACATTGGTGGAAATGTAGATTTTCTGACCAGCGGTGCACGTTGGTACAGTGGTGCATCAGTGACCGCCATTTTTCAAGTAGTATTTCCACTGACCCTTCACAAGTTTTGGAGCTCCACCAAAGATGGTTGTTGATAGACTGGGACCACTCTGAAATACTTTCCAAACCTTTTTTTTTCCCTGCAGCCAAGATTTTCTTATTGATTGATTTAGCAAGATGCCATATGTCAAATTGATGTTTAATATGTGGGAACTGCTCTCTCATTGTCTTGGCAATTGAAACATGTCGGTCCGTGGCTATGAGGTCGATGTGCATTCCCCTCGATTGTAGATATTCCACTGATTTTATAAATCCTAGTTTCTCCATGGCCACTGAGGATGTACATTGTGTTACCTGCACGACCACCGAACTCACAATTTTCTTACTATCCATGTCCTGAAAGTGGTAGGTGCAGTACTTGGCAGAAAATCCAGGGCTGTCGCACTGTCCATCGCCGGCTAGCCTGAATCGTTTGCTTTCGAATGTACTTGCTAGAGACAATTGTTCAATTTTCCAAGCATCACTAATGGCCGGAAACAGATAATCATCTTGGTATTTGTAGTACTGCGTTTTTGAAATGAAATGGAGTCCCACAAACTGGAAGAAAGACTCTAACTTTCTAAAACTGGAGCCACTAAAAAGTGATGCAGCTGCACACAGTAGATTGCCTGCTGGCAGTTTCCCCAGCATCGGTTGTGCAGACCATGAGAACGTATGATTTAATCTACAGGCAGCATTTATTGTGACGTTACTGCCTTGTTTTTGACGAGTCACATGAATCAATGGCTTTCCACATACTTTCCCTCTGACGGAATGCCCACATTTCAGCATACTTATAATATCCATCAAACAACTGTCTAATACTATGTATTTGCCCTATTTCATTAGACTGTCATCCTGCGTCAATTTATTTTTCGGCCTGTGACGTTGAGGACATATCACCACATTTAAAAGAAATATCGCTGCTATCAAGTTCTAATGCGTTGGTGAATGCTGCTGCTGGTTCATTCTCTGTCATTTCAACATCTGCTACTTCAACATTGATGGGAGAACACAACAATGTCGACAGCTTTTTTGGTGGCAATTTTTTGGCGGGTGTAGATTGTGTGAATTGATCTGCGACTACTTCAGTGCTATCTTCAATACATCCAGTATCATGTTGTTGTGGTGGTGCGGTCGTACTGTAGCAATGGTCCTTTACAACTTTACTGGATTCTCCGGACACATTCATTTCATGTTCTGGCCATTGGACATGAGCATCTCTAGTCTCAACACGCGGTGTCTGAATTAATAGTTGCTCCGTAGTGTAAATGGTCTGGCAAGCAACGTCTCTCATTTGCTTCACTGTGTGTGTATGTATAGTTCGGACACCCACGGGTAACTAGAGGACAGATTGGAAAAGGGATGTTCAGTTTAAACACAAGATAAAGTATAGTACAATTGACTGGAAAAAAAAAATAGTCCCCAGCACAAAAAAATGTCTAAAGTTATGAACTGTTTGTAACTAACCTTATTTTTGTTTCTTTTCTTTGCAACTTTTTTGACTCGACCTTCAACATCTGCACGCTGTTGCTCCGATTCGTATCCGCATGTCTCCCCTTCCTCTTGCGCTGCAACAACTATATTTTCTGTATCCGCATAGACAGCACGGAATGAGGCTCCATCGACTCCCTGAAACATAGTATTTTCATTACTGTGTATCAAAATATTGTTAGCATAATACACACGTGAGGATGAACACACAGGTACATCTCAATAGCCAAACACGATTTAAACATTGTGTGGAACAATCAAACGACAAGTATTCGGGCTCTGATGACCTAGTTCGATGGAGCTGTCAGTATCCATACCTCTGGCTCTGCATGGACTGCCACGAATTATTGTATTGAAGAGGAGGCATCAGCAACTCCCTGAAACACAGTACTTGCGTTAGTATGGTTTTCAATATTGTAAACATAACACACACTTGGGGTCGACGACACAGGTACATATAAAGAGATAACCACAAATGTTGCATTGTCTAAAAGAATCAAGGAATATTTAAATATGATCAGATTTAATCGACTTATTTCTCAGATTTCTTTACATCTGCATCATCTAAATGGGATCTTGTGATTGTAGTGGAACCTCCATCGTCTTCCTGAAACACAGTACTTGCGTTAATAGGGAAGAAAGTATAGCAAATGGAATCACGTTATATGATCACGCTCGATGGAGCTGTCAGTATCCATACCTAGTGATGCTGAAGAATATCTATGGATGTTGTAAATGTGGTGCGCACTTCCGAAAGCTGTTGCGCCGATTTGTATCCGCATGGTCCCACTTCCCCTGGAATTACTTGAATGTCAGGCTCCACATCAAGTGCGGGGGTTGATGCTTCAACAACTGCCTGAAACATAGTATTTGCATTAGTAAGGATTACAATATCGAAAACACAACACACACTTGGGGTCGACCGCACAGGTACATATCAATGGCTAACCACGAATGAAACATGGTGCAGAACAATCAAACGACAAGTGTTCCAGTCCTGATGATCACGGTCGATGGAGCTGTCAGTATCCATACCTCTTGCTGCTGAAGAACATCTAGGGCTGTTGTCAATGTGGTGGACGCTTCAGCATCTCCCTGAAAGACAGTACTTGCATTAGTATGGATAACACTAATTATAACTGAAAACAAACACCAGGGGATGCCAACTAAGGTGTATATCAATTGGAAAGCACTAACCAAACAATTTGTAAAATAATCACACGATACATAAAAACTATTACTTGACATGCATAAAACAAGTCTGTAGCGGAATAGCCAAGTATGATTACCTGATACGCGCTAGAAGTGGTTGATAACTGCGGGCACGTCACGGATGTAGAATGTTCTTGCTTCAGATTCAGTGGATAGTCAAGCAGTTGTAAAGGTAAATTATTGTTTGATGATGAAATGCAAATATTAAAAAATTGCCATGTAAACCGACAGAATACTTGAGAATAATGCTATTGAAAATGCGCAATATAGTACAGTTCCCTGTGCCCATAAATAGATTTCCTTTGGGGGTTATAAAATCGAAAAATAATTTATTGATAAATGTCATTATTGAAAAAGCTATACACTCATATAAATATCGAAAGAATTACAAGGGAGTATTATAAGGGACACAACACCTAAAATATCAATTAATCCATTCGGCTACCTACACACTACCGCAAGGCCTAAAGCTAAATCCGGACACTTGACTCACCAGTGGCGGAATGTGGACGAATAGAGTTGGAATAGCGTTTGCGAGCAATTTTTGTGTCGTTCGCCGTTTATTCTTCTTTGTTACCCAAGATGTGACATACATGTTCGAGGAAAAGTGCCGGCTGCATATGCTGTATCAATCACCCCTCTTGTCCTCTAAGACTTGTTGGACTCTACTTTTCAGCTCATCCAGTTGATATCCACAATGTCTGACCCATCCTCTTATTCGATCAACAGTTTTCGGGAATACATGCATTGTAGTGCCTTCAGATTTAGCATGGATCTTCGAAGGGCAACCGCTAATCGAACAGGCAGGCATTGTTGAAAATTCTGAAAAGTAAATATCAAGATTATTATAAAACCTTGATGAATAAAAATGTCATAAAAAAGTAAATGAGCCATACCATGCTCAATGCAAGGTTTGTTTTGGTCGCCGGAACTATACCAGTTCATCATGTGCGGCTTAGTATTTGCATAAGTTACAGAAATATTTTAAATTATGTGACTAAACTCTGAACATGTGACTCGTCCCTTGGATGTTCTGTCTTGCACGAAAAGGAAACATGCTTACATTATAGACTGGACCCCCGAAGGATGCAATTCGATGACAATTGACACAGATGAAAATAAATAGATCTATTGATAGCATAACAATTGAAACTCAAGTCAATAGCAATGAGACCAATGACCATAGCTCTATTGGGTACTGTAATCGCAAATAGATAGAAATGTAAAAATGACTGAAATATGACTAGGATACATGGCCTTACCTTGACCAACAAACAGTTGGATTCAGCAGGCCGAGCGGTATGTTGCAGGAGAACAGGTAGATGGCCACAGGTAGCACACTGACGAGTTTG
The DNA here is from genome assembly GCF_040938575.1 of Ambystoma mexicanum. Classification (NCBI taxonomy): domain Eukaryota; kingdom Metazoa; phylum Chordata; class Amphibia; order Caudata; family Ambystomatidae; genus Ambystoma; species Ambystoma mexicanum. Next base: position 584,307,232 of record NC_090929.1, on the reverse strand, counting down.
CTCGAAGCGGTCACAGATAGCACGACGACGAGCAGATTAGCATAGATCTCAGTGTTTCTCAGGTAGAAGGTTCAGGAGTTGACTTGCAAAGCACAAAGATGTTCTCATGAGACATATCAAGTGGTTTATAAAGTATTAGAAACAGGGGTGTGTTTGTGAATGAATGACATGTGTATGTCGTGGTATTATGTGGATTGCAGGGGGGGCGGCCTGCCTCAGGGGAGGCCTGCCTGGAGACACGGGGTCTGAGGAGGCCATGTGAGCGATGGCCCCTGGGCGTGGGATACCTTTTGAAGTGTACATGCTGTTTGGCACCTTAGCCGTTTGCGCCCGTGACAGCCCCCCATGCCAGCGCTCATCCCTGGGTGCGAACCGCCTTTGATAGAGGGGGTGGGATGGATGGGCCTGGGGCATGCAGATAAGGCACAGGAAGACTGCTGAATGGAGAAACACTTATGTGGATTGCAGGGGGGCGGCCTGCCTCAGGGGATGCCTGCCTAGAGACACGGGGTCTGAGGAGGCCAAGTGAGCGATGGCCCCTGGGCGTGGGATACCTTTTGAAGTGTACATGCTGTTTGGCCCCTCTCATCCTTTACTTCTCAGAAGAAACTCGGACCAAGTGCCTCCAGTAGTGGGTTCGCCCCTTGCCCTTATGTGATGTTAACTTTGGTTGACATTCGCGTAGATGGGACCACTGAGCAGGACAAGGGGCATCAATTTTTGTACCCCCTTTCCAATCCATCTTGGTGACCAGGCCTCACTGCGCACAGCACATGGCCCCCACCCTCGTTCCCACTCTGATTGGAAAACTCCAGAGGTATTTGCAACAGCTAATAAATGTAACACATCACTCTTCCTCTTCAATCACTGTCCTGCATGTGAACCAGCCTGAACTAAGCACATAGCTCGTTCATCTCCATAAACGTGTCCTCAATACCTGCATGCATTATTGAGAATATATTATGTTAGCTTAGATAGTGACCACCCTACTTCATAGCGACCTGACCTTCACCCATTCGGAGCACAGATGTCTGACGTCTATCCTTGAATGGAGACACACTTGATTCATTTAAAAAATCGAAACAACCATTGTTAAAATATATGTGGTGTTTTATTTTGTATCTTATTTTGATGACACAAAAATACAAGACTTTACACATTGTACAGGTCAGGTTGCAGCACAGTGAGAGAAAATCCCCTGTACTGACCGCTGTCACTCGGGAACGTTTCTCTTATGGCACGAACGGCACAGGCGGGTATTACTCTTCGAACGCGGAGTCCAAGCCTCCCGTGAAGCCACCATGTAAAGGAACGATAGGCCACCAGCCTGTACCACCTGTGAAAAGGAATGAAACAAACTGTTTTTAAATGACCAAGATAAGTTTAATAAACATTTGTTGTCAATGACAATTCTTGTAACTAATGGCATTCTGCTCGGACAAATGCTATCTAGACACTGCACACTATTGAACGACTTTCATGCATTACAACGATATGTATAGGTAATTTTGGATATAGTAGAAGACCATGAAATAGGAGTGGCATGACAAGCAGAGTATACCTACTCATTACTCGGATTACGAGGACGAACAGTTGCGCGAAGTTCGTGCATAAGCACCATCATTATCCTCAACACTGACCGTGTGAGGCAGGCTGCCCTGAAGTCTGGCAGCTCGGTGATGCATTGCGATCGTGGCTCGCCTTCCGAAATGTAGGCCACGCATCCCGAGTTTTCACAGCACCAGAAGTTCTTGCCCTCGGTTGGCATTAGCTCGCACCGATTGCATGTGCACCAGGTGGAAACACAGTCCATGCGACTAGGTCCAGGCTCTTCAGCTGTTGAATCGTCCTCCCAACTGCCGTCCGAAGACCCATCGTTTTCGCGTGTTTCCCTTTCCAGTAGTTCTTCCTCGGTATACTCGGGCTCGTACATGTAGGGCATTATTGTAGCCATTGTGTGTTAAACAAACTAAAATAATTTATAGCGGTGGTACTGGTATCTGTTCACACGGGCTACAAGCAACGAAGGTAGCTGACCAGAGCACAGAAACGAGTCACAGAATACTCAAAGTAACACAGAGAGAGGAATGGAATCGAAAATCTGCTGCTGTGTGTTGTGAAACGGTCTGTTTATACTTATTGAGGAAAGAGGCGTCCTGCCATTTCCATGGCGACACGTCATTAGCTGAAGCGCAGCGAATGTTGACACGAGACGTGCTTTGGCGTTGTGAAATGGGCGGTACGTGTCTGCTGATGACAGGCTCAGGGGCGGGGGATATGATTTAGTGCCGCAAAAGCAGGCCAGCCAGGGCGATGGGGGAAATTATAGAATTATCACAAAATGGGAGCTCCCTCATGCCTGTTTTCGCGTGCGTTTAATTGGCGAAAACTCGGATAAGGTCCATACGACATTTTTCTAAAATCAAGCGATTTAGGCTTAAAAACACATGGCCGACCCGTAGGGGCAATAAAAAATGTTGACCGAACCATTCCTTTAAGCAAACGTAGCATATATATTATTATAATGCAGATAGCAAAGGCTGAAACTTATATCCCATACAGTGGTTTTTGATTTCATATCCCTGATAGCTGTCGGCGAAGGGATCAGATCTTGCATAGAGAGCCTCACTTCAGACAAATACTTCAACGTGGAGGCCCGAATATCTGAAAAAAGGGGGAAAGTTGATAGTTGTAAATATGGTTTTGCTATCAAGCCCAACAAATGATTATGGTGGGTGGTAGTTAAATAAAAGGATAATACAAATTTTCCTTGCTGTAGTAACCACAACAATCCTAGTGATGGAAGCCCAAATTCAAGCCTCAGCGACTGCACCGGCACAGACGATGCTACACAAATAATCGAGCAAAGTAGTTTTGAGCCCTAATATCCCTCATGTGTCCACACTCAATGCTGAGGGCCCTGTCTCTATACCCCTGGTTAATTGGGCTCAGGAAATTCCAGTTACCAGGACAGTAAGTTAATCGGGCTCAGGAAATTCCAGTTATCAGTACAGTACAGGGATAACCTCGGAATGGGATCAGATCCAAAGTCGAGGTCTGCCCCCGACAATAATGTTTTGGTCACTTCGCTGGGTTCTGGGAAGAAAAAAAGGAAAAAACTAAAATAAATATAGAAACAAATAGCAGCGTAATTAGCTGAGGAAAACAGGGCATGGGGCAGTTAATATGGGGAATATGGCGATCCAGCATACTACTCAGGCTGTGACTAGCTCACATGCTGACTCTGAGAGTAGGTATCAGGTAATGATATACCCATATATATGGTCGCCGTAAATAATATCGCCGGGAAAATGTTGTGGCGATATTATTTGGGTGACCATATGTATGGGGACAGGGGCAAAAAAAAATGTAAAAAAATTTTAAAAAAAAGTTGGGGATTGCGGGGGTGTCCCCCGCATCTTCCATGGAATAATGTCGCCACAAAAAATGGGAATTTCTCGCCGATATTTTTGCATGGGGAGATTTTTGTGGCGACATTATTACATGGAACTTCGTAGGACTCCCATTGGTGTTAATTATATGGTAGACCAAGGTGATGGTACCTTTAAACAGGTCACGCTTCGGGGCCCCCTGGATAATGGCTCTGCCCCAGAACCCTACCAGCAGTGCTGCCCCAAACACTCGCGCAGCTTTGCAACCCCTTAGCCCATCGACCATGAATGCCAATTTGGGCAAAATGAATCCTCAGTATGGTCAGATGTCTCGGCCAGGTATGGTATCCAATCGTAATGATAAAGAAGGCCAATTATCACAAATCTCCCCACCACAAATTGATGCAACAAATCACACGGACCCAACGATACCTCAGCCGCTGCCTCCCATACTGTCCTACCCTAACAGCCCGGTATATCATTTGGAATCTGGCTGTAATACTTCTAATGGGCCCAATTCTATCCCTACACCCATTATTAATAATTATACCCAGATGGCAATCATACCAGAACACCAGCATAACGGACACTTACTTGATGAGAGGCAGAGATTGTTCCTGCCCCTGCAGCCTCTTTTACCTTCCTTTCTTCCTCCTTCCCTCCCACTTTATCAAGGTGGTTTATCACACGCTGACACAAATAAGGGGTTCAATGTTTTGTGCTCTGGCGATCAAGAATTGAATCTGCCTTTCGGGAAGTGGGTCAAATTGGAAGAGGCTAACCCGAATAACACATGTCCATATCGTAATCGTGCTTTTCTTCTTGATCTCTGGTGTAAAATTCCAAGATTGAGTGGAATCACCTCAGAAGATATGCTCCATATAGACCTCCCTACTCTATACAGTACCACCAATTGGGCCCAAATTAAATTTATATTCCCAGTTGTTTCTATGATGGTGAGCACGTGGAATGTTGAACTTAACAGGATGGGCTATATCTTACAGTTTGTAGGAAACACACAATTAGCACTCCTAATCAAAACATTGTTTTAAATGCTTCCGTCCCTGGTGGATGTTTCTGTACTCTTTCTAAAAGTACACATCTTAATTCAATAACATTGCATGAAAAAAATTATTTTAATTTGCAAAAAAAGTTAAAGATCACCCATGATTTCACATGCATTTGTTCTAAAGGCTGCTGAAAAAGATAGCCCTTTATATCATTTTTTGGTTGAATGTCTGAAGATCGTTTTGTTAATCAATGTTTTTCTCAATTCTTTTACTCAAATGTTTTTATAAAAAGCAGGAGGATAACCCCTGCAGACCCACTCACAGTACCTACATGCCCCCAAACTCCACCAATATTGCCTAACCCCAATTTACCATCTACATTTTTTACCGAAAAAGTGGATGGATCAGTTGTATTTACTGAAGGATTTTTCAGCAAAGTTTTTAATATAGCTCTTTTCCAGGTTGTAGACACCTTTATTGTTTCCAACAAGGTATTAAACAGCGAATGGATGTTTTATGGAAGCAAGTATTTGGAAACTTTGGCTAGTCTAGAAGGGGGAGGGTCATGCGGGAGACGTTTGCTTATGATAGCAGGATTATGACTTCATGCATTGCAATCAGTGTAAATTTGTCTCATGAATTCTTCCTATCGTGACTCCTAAATCAATAAATGAATATTTATTTATTTATTTCATTTATAAAGCACACAAACAATCTAGAGGCATCGAGGTGCTGTTGCAGACCAGTTACGTGCAAACAAACAGAAGAGAAATAGACAGTGTAATACGGTGTACAAGGTAATGAGCAGGCATGCAACATTCTATGTAAGCAACCAGGTTTTGAGGGCTTTTCGGAATACCCAATATGAGGGTTCTGCTCTTAGTGTGGGAGGCAGAGAGTTCCACTGTTTGGCTACAATATAGGGAAAACTGGAGCCACCAGCGTTGGCTCGTCTGACTTGGGTTGGAGGAGGCAGTGAGCATAAGGGCTTATAGTTGGCCTGGATGACTGGGTTCTAGAGATTTTCCAGGAGATGTAGGGGGGCAGAATGAAAGAGGCACTTTTGGGTAATGGATCATTGTTTTGTAGAAGATACACTCACAAATGGGTAGTCAGTGTACAGTTCCCCTAGCTGTGGATATGTGATCCCTTTTGAGAATGTTGAGGGCAGCTCCAAGAGCATTGTCTTGTATGACTGGAAGCTTGTGTAGATATTTTGATGAAGTGTCAGCGAAGAGGACATTGCAATAGTTGAGCCTAGAGCCAATGACTGCTCAAGCAATGGCTAGGCAGCTCTTTGTATAAAGAAAGGGTCTTGATGAATTAAGTAGCTTGGTTGCATAGGCTGATGATGAGGCAATTGCACTCACTTGGCGAGCCAGTGAGAGGTTAGCATCAAGGTAGACACCCAGTGTCTTCGCTGAGGAGGAGACTGGGACCTTGATCTCATCTATATAGAAGGCTGGGTATTGGGCATTGGGGTTTTATAGAAGGGCAGGAGGCCCTAGTAGCAGGAGCTCTGTCCTATCTCCATTCAGGGACAGGCAGTTTTCCACCATCCAGGCCTGAAGCGTTATTGAGTTCGTTGGAATCATCTGCATAGTTGCTATTGAGTGGGAGAAGAATCTGTGTGTCATCGGCATAGTTGGTGTAAGCTATGCTGATGGAGTCTAGGATGCCAAAAGGGGTCTGGTAAACATGTTGTAGAGTGTTGGAGAAATGCACAAACCTGGAGGAATCCCACAAGGGGTGGGTGTAGGTGCAGCACTGGCATTCCCAGCAAACCATCTCATGATTCTCCCTTGCAGGAATGTGGTAACCTACAATGTGGCTTCAGGGGAGAAGTTAGCTGAGGTGTTAAGGTGGTGACGTAGGATTCTGTGGTCAAGTAGGTCAAATACGGCTGACAGATACAGAAGTAGGAGGAGGGCTGGTTTCCCATTGTCCCTAATCTCATCATCTGGCTGTTTAGGTTGATCAGTGCTGTTTCCGTGCCGTGTTATGGGCAGAAACCTGACTGGTGCATTCCCAGGATATTGTGAGTTTCTAGGAAGTGTTGTACTTATAGATAAGCTGCTTTATCTAGAATTTTCAAAAGGAAGGGGACAGTGGTGATAGGCCTGTAGTTGTTGTGCACTGCTGGCTCTAGGGGAAGGTTCTTTCAGGAGAGGAAGTACACAAGCTTCCTTGAGGCTTGATGGTACTATTCCAGTGGAGAAGGAAGCATTCATGAAGGCTGTAATAAATGGAACTAGGATTTCAGAACAGCCCTTGACAATGGTTGTGGGACAGATGTACCCTCTGAGGATTGCTGAGACTTCTAGTTCTGGGATCTTTTTGAGGTGAAACTTGGGGGCTGCCAGATTCTGGTGGGTAGAGCAAGAGGCTAAGCCTGGGAGGCTGGATGATGGGAGCTGGCTGGCTTGTTTGGTAAGGATTGATTTGTTGAGCAAGTTATTTTATTCAAAATTGCTGTTTGAATATTTGTACACCGGGCCTCATCATTGGTTAGTGAAAGAGGGAGGTGGGAGAGGGGTGGCAGGAGATTCAAGCTCTCTGAGGATGGCGAAGATCTCTCTGGTACCTGATTTGGCATTAGCAATACGTGAGTTGAAGGTGGACAAATTAGCAGCAATGGTGGCTTGCTTGTAACGCAGGGCTGCTTTAGTGAAGTCCGATCTTGAGTTGACAGATGTTTCTTTTCCAGTGTGATACAGCCTGCTGTTTTTTGGCTCAAAGTTCTAGGAGCTCTGGGGCGAACCAAGAATGTGAGTGTTTGAGTGTTGGATCGCTTTGGCTTTACGGGGCACTAGCGAGGCAATGGTATTTATTGCCTTAGTGTAGTGTTGTAGAAGTTAGCCAGAGTGTTAGGATACTTGAACAATGGGGTTTTTAGGTTAGGTGTGCCAAGCAGAGGCAGGATCCATTCTTTGGTGAGTTTACAGGAGCTGTGTGCTAGGGAGGTTGATAACGGCAAGGTGCGAGGTAGCTTATTCTTTGGTTGTGGGACTGTAAAGTTGATAATGTGGTGGTCAGACCAAGGGCACCAAGTGTTGAATTCGATAGCGAATAGGCAGTTGAGGTCTGCAATCCAGTCCAGTGTGCGCCCCTTAACATGGGTAGGATTATTGATACAGAGCCTGAATTCTAATGTAGTGAGGGCCTTAGCTAGAGAGTGTCTTTAGGGTTGTTGAGTCCTAGGTTTAGGTCGGCCAGGAGGATGATTTTTGAGGAGGTCTTGATGTTGTCTCCAAGAACATGGAGGAGATTCTCTTAAAAATGTAAGGTGGGGCTGGAGTGCGGTAGATGATGTGTAAAGTAATGGTGCAAGTTGGTGAGGTAGACAATTTAAGGGAAAGGATGTCTCCATTACCTTCTAAGGAGGTATTGAGCTGCTGGGTGGCAAAGGAATCATTGGCCAGGAGAGCATCTCTGCCACCTCTAGCCATGGGCTGGTCTTTCCAATGGATTTTGTAACCAGGGGGGATGGCTAGGGATAGGGCTGGGCCTGCAGCTTCATGGAGCCAGGTTTCTGATATAGCTAGGGCATCTAGGCTGTGTGTGGTTAGGAGGTCATCTATGTCGAGGGAGTGTACGGTTAGGGAGTGTGCATTATTAAGGGCACACTTAAGGTGGGGGTCTTTTTCTAGTTGGGAGGAGGTTGACTTCTTATTCTTAGTGGAGGTGGCTGGGCATAACCTAATATGGGAGATAACAGGTAGGTAGCTAGGTAGGAGAGGATGAGGAGAGTTAGGTGTCATTGGTGCATGTAATACTGTTAGGTCAGCCAGATTCTCGTTATTGCCATGAGAAGATGTAACTTGGGAAAAGGCTGGGAAATCGGTAGCAATTACATGTTTGTAGTGGTTATCAGCAACATTTACATTTGTAGAGCAGTTATGGTTAGCGTTGACATTAGTGCGGCAGTTATCTCCAAAGTGTACAATTTTGCAACAATTTGTATCTGTATTTTCAATGCTCTTACATTTATCCCCAATGTTTACCTTTAGGCAGCAATTGACCTTGATAGTTGTTATGGCAGGGTCAGAAGGAGTGCGGTATTGATACAGGTTAGCAGAGTGCACAGGTCTACAGAAGTCCCGAGAGGCCAGGGCGGTGGCAGAAGTCGTGGAAAAAGGGCACAAAGTCTGTTTCATTCTCCATTGCAGATACACCGATAGTGAGAGGGGCTCTGATAATATTAGCTACAGCGAGGGGCGGGCCGGAGGCAGTTGCTGCTGTTGTATTGGGGATGGTAGCAGTGAGGCGGCTCATTTTTATTTTTATATTTATTTAACATTTATAAAGCGCTCACACAGCCCGCAGGCATCGAGGCGCTGTTACAGGGATTGTTGTTTTTTTTTTAGTTGCGTAATTGTGTTTTTTTTTTTTTTTTTGTCTTAGTTGCGTATTTATAACGCGCTTAAACACCCAGAGGTTTTTAAGCGCGGACCCGGGGATCGAACCTGTTGTTGCTTCGTGTCGTCTTGCTTCCAAGACGCGCACGCTGCCGCTGAGCTATCCTCCTCAGAACATTGTGTTGCTCCTGTAGAGATGGCTATGCTATTGTCCTGCATATAAGGATACAGTGAGGGATCATAGGTTACCCTACAGGTATGCTCTTTTTGTGTTTATTCTAGCTGGAAAAATGCTGACAGTGTATCAGATAGTTGTTGGGATGTCATGATTATAGGAGCTAGTACTGTGGGGATTTCCAGATCCTGGATGACTGAAAAACATAATTCCTTAGGAGGATTCAGGGCATTTTCAATTCTGTTACCAAAGTAAGCTATCTTGTCATTCATAATCCCAAATTCAGAGGCTACTCTGCATTTTCTCTCATGCTTCTTTTGCATCATCTTAATGTCTGCAGCTCCGGGTTAAACCTTTGATATCCACCACTAAGGTTTTTACTTGAGCTTGATTGTAAGTGCCACCAAAATAGTTATTACTTCCATTGCCTCCCTGATGAACAGCACAATTATCAAGCTTGCTATTTTGGCATCTGTAATGATTACATTGCTGTGTATATGATTATTTAACAGTTATCTGCATTGTGCATGTTTTATATAACTTTTTGCACTCTTATCAACCTTCCAGAATGAAGAATCTTACATATTGCTGAAACATATCAATATCTATAAAATATATTCTTAATCTTGTGTCTTGGAACCTCAATTGAGTTCTTCTTTCAGAAGGCAGAGCAGTCTTTCTCATATGAATTCAATGGGATTAATCTCGCTTCATTGTAAATTTCAGTCTCGAAAAGTCTGGGGCTCAGAAGCTGAGGTGAGGGCGGGCTGTTCAAACCTTTTCTTACCTTTTAACACTGACGTTTGAAGGCAGGATGAAGTTCAAGAGGGTCAACAAATATTGATTGTTATTAAAGGTAAATACTCTTCTGTTTTAACAAGCTGTATCTGTGAAGCCACCTCTGATGACCCAGTCCTTATTCATACCGTATCCCAGTATAAACATGACATCAGGGTGGAAGGGATATTAACAATATCTCAGATCCATTATGGGATTGAGAAATAAACAGAAGGTCACTACATCAATTGGTAAATTCACGGGCTCTATCCTATGTTAATGGAACATTGAAATGATCTGATTGGAACACTCAGTTCAATCCGAGTACACACTTCTTTTTTCAACCCATGATGTATATTCAAGAGTTACTGTTTGTCTGAGCTTCGGCAGAAGGACTCCTAGCTGTTTTGACTACAGTTTTGAGAATATTGGGATGGCAGACTAAGCTCATACAAAATTTCTCTGAGCCTCTACATTATATCTTCCAAAAGTCTTTCAAATGAAGGCTAAATATGGCAATATTAAAGAACTGTTAAGATTGTATACTATTATACTATTAAAACATTATAGACAGTCTAATCACAGAACTAGACCATTCTAGAGTTGAGCAAGTTGAACATGTTCAAATTCCACTATTTTCAGAGACAGTGCTAGGCGAGAAAACGAAATAATAGTCTAAGAAATTGGGAATCTGCAGTAAACAAACTCACCTCAACTAAAAATCCACATAGCCAGAGAGTGCTACTAAGGTACAAATATGAGCTCAACACACCACTATCAGACAAGATTGAGTGGGCCTTGTTCAGATTGTGCTGTGCAGTCATCTTTTTTTTCACCATCGAAAATGATCAAGTTTATTGGCCCTTATTTAAATGTGACAGATACATTTCTGCAATTAAGAACTTAGCCAGAAGGACAAGTTGTATTCTACGATATACTTCTACACAACCCCACCGAACCATACACAATTCATCAAAGGATTTATTTACAAACAAGACACTACCCTTTTTCATTTCTGAAAGAGTAGAAAGTCTGGAAAAGTCCACAACATTTGAGAACATTAAGACTTCAATAAACCCATTGAGCAATGGGGTGGCATCTGTAGATGGTGGTCCTCCAGCTGAGTTATGCAAGGACAAACCAGATTTAGATATTTTATTTCCTTAACAATCTTATATCTGAATATTTATATCATACAACTTCTGCCAAGGTCATCAAGGTGTTGTTCTATTTTAGAGCCTCAAAAAATAAAACAAACGCCCAACTAATTATGTAAAATCTACTCTAGCTAGATTTATAAGCACAGATTACAAACATTTTTCCATAATTAGTTAGCAGGTTCTGTAGGAGTAACAATCTTAATTTTTTGTTCAGCCTACACAATATAGCATTCATAGAGAACATATATTTGTAGGTTTATTCTGACAGAAATAAGTCTCTTGGAAGCTTTGCACAGAAAAAGGTTTGTTTTATTATTCAAAATCTTTAATCAGATTTCAAGGTACATTGAGTCAGCACTTCATGACAAAATTATTAAAATGTTTGAAATGAAAATAAAAGAAATAGGGAGTCCGTAAGATTTCGCAGGAGAACAACAAGTAGGGGAGAAAGAGAGTGACCCAAAAGCATAATTGGTTCACAGTGTGCTGGCTCCTCTGGGCTTGTGTCTCGATCTTCTGACTGATTGGGGAGAGAATTCTGGAATATTTTAGGGTGTCCATGAGTTTGAAGGAGAAAACAGGCTCATCAGTTTTCTGTGTCACATGCAGAAATGTAAGCTCTGGTGGGGAGATTGGTGATTGGCTGGAAACATTTGCTTGTTGAAGCCATACATTGTCCAAATGAGTAATCCCTGGTCTAGTTAAAGGTTAATTGAAACAAACCAAATTGATGAAAACCAGGCGTAATGCTGATAATATGAGAACTGTAACCCGCGCTATTGGGCATTGTTATAGAACTGTGTCCTATGATGTTTCCTGAAGGTCGTTTTCACTTAAGCCCAGTTCCCCAAGCCCTGTTTCACAGTGTTGCGAGGAAACGTCATTTGCACCAGAGCCCCCTTCTCTGCCCCTCCCAATTCGAGGGACAACCCCTAACCCCCGTTCTCACTCCTACCCCACCAGGTCCTACCCTGTATTCAGCAGGGGACACCGCTACAAGCCCCAAACTCTTTGCCCACCCCGGTTCGCCACATTTAACACAAACATACACACACATTCATACACACGACACATGCATACATGTGCACGCACACAACCCGCTAATCCCCCTCCTTACCTCACCATTGGCTGCCACTTCCTGGTCCATTAGCGAATGCCCCAGTAAGCGCATGCATTTGTTTGTGTTGGGATGGCCTCCATGAATATTTTTGTTATCAACCCTGAAACAAATGGGATTGGTTTTCTTAATAACTCTCCAACAGCCTTGGTCCTTACCAGTAGACCTGCATTGGCACCATTTGCTCTCAAATAGGGAACTTTGATATCAATTTTTATATAAAAAGTACTATTTAAACCACTTTGGATTACACTACGAATAAGTGTCAGAATAAGTGTCAGTTTCTAAAGCCCAAACACTGAAATGCAATTTTTGTCTGCCGGTTTGTTATTTACTTTGAACAAATGTTTCCTGTGTTCATTTCTGGGTATTTTATGATGAATTCTGATTTGGACGTGTAGCTGTCAAATCCAATGCACTTCATATTGACTGAGGTTTATGATGCAATGTGACTGGAGTAGAGTGTTACAGTTTGCATGTGCACACGTTTCTGAAAGCATATAGAGTAACATAAAGAAGGTTTATTGTATGTGTTATAAAGTTATAAAGTATTAAAAAGTCTTAAGTAAATGGTTATTGGAGTTCAAAGAACTTTCAGCTTCTGATCTGGTGACTAGCACTGGCTTGTAACGATTCACCCACCGTAACTATGGAAGGTGTCCTACTGGAATACACCCATACTTATCAGGACGAGTATACTTATCCTGGTTGTGCACTTGCCCATTCATATGGTTCTTGTTTTAGCTAGGATCTCATGATCTACACTAGTAAGCGATGAAGGCACTTAAGTGATACAGTGATGTCAGGTATCTTTTACTATAGCAATGACACCCAATCCGGCGGGCAGGATCAGTTGGTAATGACCTGGGGCCCAAGGTATAGGCACAAGCACATCGAGGGCCTTAATGATGGGCCCCAGTGCTGTTACCATTCGATCATGCCCACTGGATTGGGTGTTTTTGCTATTAGTACCCAGGGGTTTACATCCAGAAACCTGGGGTGCTAAGAGCAATGTATTTTGTTTGCATGAACAGAAGCAAAATACTTACTAAAGATGGCCACCATGGATCTGGAAGGCGAGGCTCCATATAGAGCCCCTCTTCCATTTCCATGGCAGCCAGCAGGGACAAAGAGCAGCAGCTGCTGTGGTAGTGCTGCTGCCGAACGAATCAGGTTGGTGGGGCTGCAGTGTAAGAAGGGACGGTAGATCAGAGGGGAAGTCATGTGAGAGTGCAAGGGGAAGATCATGGGGGAAGCATCCATCAGGCTGCTCAGAATGTAGGCTGAGATTGTGGGCTTCAGCCCACGATCCGAACAACCTGATTGTTTGCCTCTCCCGTGCTCCGGTGCAAATATGTGATCTTTTTGGCACAGCCCTGTTTCCCGCTTCAACACAGCATTTTCCACTTCTTGAAACCCTGCAAATGTTATCATTTTGAGCTTCAGTTAGACTAAGCATCAGTTATCCAGCTGTAACCAGAATGAAGCTAGAAGAGAGATAATTTTGGCTATCCTTTTAATTCAATTATGGCAGGATAATACTCATGTACTTGACCTAAGTCTACAATCCTGTTGCAGTGCCAGTATTCTTTCGAGCAGCATGGTCAATGTTCTAGTTCTTAAGTTTGGCTTTTGCAATGATTGTACGTTTCTTCTAAAATTGATATTTTTTATTTGTTTGTTTGTTAGTCAGATACTCGCGTTTTATTCTTTACATTTTCGATCATGTATTTCATTCTGTAGTCTATTTTTGAGGATTCTTCCAGAGGCGGAAAGCCATGTTTTGGACAGGTATTTAAAGAGCTTGTATGAATTCATGAGGGCAGGGCTCTTGATCCTGGGCTGAATTCTATGTTGTGCAAGGTAGAACAAATTCCATTCATGGGAATACGTTCCAGACCAACCAGCATATACTACTGGGTTCCTCTGTTCCCCAGACATGTGTAGGGCATGGTTATGCATGATATCTGTTATAGTAGTCATAGTTAAGACTAGCAGAAAGTGGATGTAGCAGTAAAATAAGAGATTGTAGAATTGTGCAAAGCACATGAGGACTTTGCCCAAGTGGTGGGCACAAAGAATAACTCGTTTTCTCGAAATTGGCATCAAACGGCACAAAGAAAAAAGGGATTACTGATGCGCAAAATGTCAACATCTGCCTCAATCACCAGATTAAGTAATATCAATTTATGTATTTTGCCCTTTAAATATGATCCAACAGCTACTCTAACTAAAATGTGTTACTCTCAAGCAATTGTATTTGAATGCAAAGATTATGGTATCAATGAAGGAAGTGATGAGAGTCTTAATGGCTGAGCATAGGTTGCATGTTGGACCGAGTTCTATGTATGTGGCTGATATGGGGATTGACTTTTCTAAAATAAATATCTGCCACCAAGGTATCAGAGAGCCCCATCCAGTCTATTAAATAAGCCGACAGTAGTTTGTGTATGAAACCCCAATTGGTTATCAAAGGTTACAGAACTCTTTGAATACATAATTGTAAAAGGAAATCCCATTGGTATCTCAAAGGTCATAGAACTCTCTGAGTGCTTAAAAATAAGGATTTGTTTTGCAATTAAACTTAATAAAAACTAAAATGATCTTCTTCGGAAGAAGCAGAGAAAACAAAGTTTAAGTGGCGTATTAAGTATGTTACCTTAAAACAGGAGCCTGCAGAATGTGGCACTCCCATGATCCCTCACATTTTCTTTAGTGGTTCGGGCTGATGGGTGTCGTAGTACAAATCCTCTGGAGAGCCATAGAACGCATATCCCTTCCTTAAAACAAACTAATAATTAAAGTACCCAGCCATGATTTTTGTTTCTTCTTGTAATCGTCTGTCACCTGTCCAGACGCTTGCCCACTGTACCCTGATCAAAACAAAACGTATTTTGATTTTCCGATGTAATTATGGTGGCAATTTCCCGCAGAGAGAGAAACTGTTGATTAGCAGGTATAAGGTTGAGAAAGGATTTGATGAGAAAAACTCTTGCAGGAGTTTTGTTGTAAAACCAGGAGATGTGATTAAGGTGAAGAAGTTACTGTTGAAAGGGAGGAAGGGTAAGTCAACATTTTCGGAACCCAAGGAGGTTGTCAAAGATTTGAGGGCATCCATTCTTGTCAAAGGTGGAGTAAGTTGGAGAAAGGAGAGGGTGTTTTTTGCGCAAGAGGGCGGTGGCTGTTGGCTAGTGGGAGGAAGGGAGGTGTTAGGAGTTCTCATGTGTTCTTATGTTGGTGGTAGGATTTATAACGTGTTCTTATGTTTCTGTAATCATTGCACATGTTCATGTGCTTATTCTTCACCACATGGAACCTGGAACCATTGGGTGTTGCAGAGTGCAGGGATGTTGCAGGTTCCATGGAGTGTCAGTTGGTGTGGATGGAGCTGGAGGTCACTGTTCTAGCAGACTTGGCTAACCCTGCTGAAACAATAAAGCCAGCTCCAAAGTCACGCTGTTTCCAGACTTATTATTAGGTTCCCTCGTTCCCTCTAATATAACACTTCCATGCTGTTCGAATCTTCGGAGCCGCAGTCTTGCAGGACTGGACACAATATACTGGGCACGATATAGACTCTGAATTTGATATGCTATATTATTTGATAAGAACCACTCTATTTGTTTAGATCTAGAAAAGGTACAATTAATCGTATCCACAGAAAAAAATTAATTCATATATTGGAAAATTCGAAACTTTTCCAAGCCCACAACTTTATGAGAACAAACCTTGAAAGCTAGCACCTGGGAAAATTGCAAAAACTCCAAACGTGGTGGCATTGAGCACCTCGGCTACGCAAACGAAATGCTTAAATAGGCGGGTGTTGGCTTTGCAAACAGACAGATATTACTTTTGGTGTGTAAATGGTTGCTGCTATGTTGGCAGGGAGAGCGTTGCAAGAGACTGGTCTTGTAAATATGAGGGGCAGTGTGGGCTTCACAATTGTGTTCAGGTCAAATGGGGACAGGCATTCCATGTTTTCGGAAGCGTCACCTTAGGTTCAGTATGTACGAGTGCACACAAGCGTTTACTTTATTGTTCAGGGTCAATAACAAGGTATCTCTTGATGCTTTTTGCGATGGGACTTGTGGTTTTCTTAGTGGATGGAGGGGGTGCAGAGGGAGGCCAATATCCCGCAATGTTGATGGTCCATCTTCCATTTTGTTTTGGAAGCTGTTTCTGTATAAGAGGGAGCTTGAGGGTTGCTGCTTGCACCGCTTTTATGTAGATTAGGGATAGCTTAGGTTGAGCGCTTGTTTAAGGTACACGCACAAATGTCTTTAGTTAAAGTTACTCAGAATCCAAGGTTTGAAAGTTTTCAAACCTATTTTTCGGAAGGCACACTGTGTGCGGCTGCAGCTCCCGTGAGAGGACACAAGTGCGTTCAGCGCGAGGAGAACTGTGTGGTCAAGAAGAGGAGAGACTGAAAAGGGAGAGGGGAATGAAGGGGCAACAACAAGAGGGAGAAGACAATGGAGGAAAATAGGCTTCCCATATTTTCAGTAAATGAACACAATATAAGTTGCAAATATACCAGTGAACACCTTAAATGTCAGCATTGAAGATACTACGATTTGTGAATGTCCAATTGCTTTCTGAGACAACAAAGTGCGGACGATGACCAAACATACCTGCAATGTCCCAACTTCATTGTGGCTTTACTGGGATAATCTCAACTATGCATTGGTACGTTTTGTTTTAAAAATGGCGAAAACGATCAAAGTTGCAGATATACCTGTTAATATCTTCAATGTCAGAAGTACAGCATCAGCAGTAATGTTTATGAATGTAGGGAAGTTTGACACCAAGACAGTCTCCAAAGTAGTAACCCAGCCCCAGGCACAGATGGTGGTGAGAAAAACTAATATATACGTTGGATGCCTCGCGGTAGCTCCAAAGGGAAAGTGTGTCACCCCTGATACCTTACGAGGGTAAACACTGCCATTTACATAAGTGTGCTCTTGTGCTGGTTGTGTATTTAAGGGGCTAGTTTCTGGTGATCGATTAATTTCCTTTTTTTGTTGCGGCTGGTCGGGCAACACTTGTGCTTAAAGGCTGATTGCGGTTGGCTTCATGAATAGGGTTATCAGAGTATGTGCTCAGGAGCTCTTTGCACATTTAAAGAAACACGGGCTTTACTTTAGGAAGACTAATGCCCTGTAGAGTATATCTGCATATTAGGAGCTCTACCTTGGGGCTTTATCTCGGTGGTAAGAGACTAGATAAAGTTGGAGTGAAGGGTCATGTGAAGACAGCATCATGCAGGTACAGCAAACCAAAGAAAGAAAGATATTAGTGAGAAATTAATGCATACAAAGTTTGTTTGCGAATGGAGGCAGGGAGATTTGTGTGCCAAGTGCAGACTAGAGAAGGGCAGTAACATCAGGGACAGTGCAGAGTTCCACAAGATGCAAATTATCGGGTTCTCATAATGTGGGGTTCGGGTAAGCACTCATGGCCTGGGGCCACCTGCCCTTCCTTAGACCTATGACCTGTGCTCTGGGGGGTCACTGTTGCAGCTGACTTCCCATACTAGTAGAGGCACAAATTAAAGTCTGTTGGAGAAATGCAAAGCAGGTTATTCGGATGGTAAGACACTGCCACTGTAAGGTGGCAGGGGTAAATTCAAGTGTGGGAGAGCATTGCAAAAGCGCCGCCTTAGAAATGGACATAAGGGTATGGGTGGGGGGTGGAGAATTGTGGGGTGGAGGGTGTCTGCAAACAAACACTAAATTGCAGATATGTTTGGAATTGCTGGGCATGTATGGCCCAGTATTTATTGAATTATTGCCTACAAATTAAAATGTTTACTTTTACGGATGTAATCTCTGCACATAAAACACTTGGGAAAATACCATGTGAAAAACAGACAATGGGCATCATTATAACTTTGCCGGCCTGGAAACAATGGTGCCGGTAAGCTTACCGGCACCATTGTTTCCGGACCGGCAAAGTACAAGTCTGCCTGCCGGAGGCGCTGTGCCTGACAGGTCTGACCCTGCCGGGCACAGCGGCCACGGTAGGCAGACTGGTCATGGTAGCACCGGCACTGTTACCAGCGGTGCCGGTGCTTCCGTGCTCCATTCCCTATGGGAATGGGGATTTACAATTTGCTGGCGCCTGACTTCCCGGACCGACAGGGTTGTAATGCCCCAGTGTTACCGGGAAGTCAGGCGCCGGAAAATTATTCTGAATGCGGCGGCAACCCACCGGTAGCACCGGCAGGGTTACCGCCGGACTCGGAATGAGGACCAATATGTCAGTTCAAAATATCTAATGTGCAAATGGATTTTAAAAAGCAGAGCCATTTCCTTGCATACTGTTACACATGCATGTGACACTCATACCAGGAGTTGCCAAGCTGATTAAGCATGCCTTAATGACCAACTTTCAATGTGATTAAGTGTTTTCTTTTTTTGGCCTTCTTCACCTTTATCCCTTCCCTGAAGCTTATCATGGTCTAATGTGGGTCTCCCATTTGAAGAATGTTATATATCTTGTTCTCACTCGTGTTCTTTGTTTTTTTTTAAGTAAGTTCATCCTGGGGATAACATCTCTACCATCTCTTTGTGTTGCCTTGTCTGTTGTGTTGGGTGACCACGTGTAACAGTTTAATACCTGCTTTGCTTTTCTGTTGTAAGCATAACTCTATGTTTGTCAGGTACTGCCCAGGCAAAGAATCCACACCTGCTGTTCCCTCCACGGGCAAGCAGAGCAAGTATGCTATGTTATTCTGATTTGTACCGCACACTGCTGACATTTGCATGGTTTCCAGGCGCTCTGGCAGATCTGAATGAGAGATGGTGGGTTTGGTTAATTAGCCAGAGAGGGAAGGCAAGGTTGCAGTGTTTTGTGTTAATGTTGCAGATCGGAAGTACCCTGATCTCTGCATGCTTGTAAGCCTTCTAGGTGTGAAGAGTAGGAACCGTTCAAGGCTTTGTGTGCAGTAGTGCAGCCTTGTGCTTATATTGTTGGCCTGCGTTTGCGAGGGGCTGAGTATGTCCGTAGTAGTTAGAGGTGTACGTTTGTGATGTTGGAAGTCTGGGGAGGGGGTCTTCTTTAAAAGCTGCGTGCGAGCGGCTGATTTGCATTTGTGCTTGCGAGGAAGGTGAAGAGAAATTGAGAGTTAGGCAAAAGGTGGGGATCTTTAATAATAATAATTTGTGTTCTTCCATAGCGCTTTATGCAGGATTCCTCCTCCTTAAAAACAGGTGTACTATTTACCCAGTTGAAGTCTGAAGGGGCGTGCCAGCCCTGTCATGCCATGTGAACTTACACATTGTGGTGGGTCGAGTATCTGAAACTAATGCCTAACACATGAGCTATTCACCCAGATTATTAACTGGTAGAACAGAACACAAGCAATGATCCCAGGGAAGTTCAAAGTCCAGTCACTACTTTCTCACGATCACCACTTCTGTGTTGTCTGGGTTAAGTTGCTACCAGTTCCTCTGCATCAAAATAGCCATCCCAAGCGGGCATTGGAACGGGCTCAGGGCTGTCTCTGGACTGCTCGGCAATGATGAATAGATCTGTATGTCAGGAGATGCAGCAACCCATGTCTTTTTAAGATGTTGCTCAAAAGCTACCTGTACATTTCAAAGAACATCAACCTCCTGACAGCCCCGAAAAATGTGGAGTTCATGGGCGATAAATAGGAACCCAGGACCATATCTGGGGTTTCCCTTGTAGAAATGAGTCGAAACATACTAACCTCATCAATGCTAGCCAGCCTCTGTAGTAGTAGCACCTATTCGTCATTGATGATCAGCACCACAGAGAGGTAACACATCGCAAGGACTGATACATAGCTCCTTTTATTGTCCTTAGAGACGCTCGATCCCATTTCCTTTGATGAAACCTAACTGAACACATTTGGAAAAAGACACTTTTTTGAAACAGCTTTTCAGCACTGGCAAAACTACCCTCTCCATAATTGAAAGGTTAGGTTTGGAGTTTGGCCAGTAGTTGAGGGACATAGTCTTGCAAATGTTTTGATGTAGCTTTTAAATCCCAATTGGGTAATATAAGATATTTTAGTACCCATTTTATTTTTTATCAAAACTTATCTGATCAATCTTGTGAAAGGTTACTCAGCCCAACCGTATTATTCTAATCGGTGATTTTCAGGTTACACACAGATATCTACAGAAGGCTCATTGACCCTATGAGCGCTTACCACCTTGTAAGGTTCACTGTTTCATCAGAAGCCCTGTACTTTTTGTCTTAATGCTTTTACTATGTGATTTGAATATCCCCACACTCTAGGGCTGGGATATCCCCATGTGCAGGAAGTGACACCTTATCATGAATGTGTAATCTTTAACAACAATCCTACCAAAGTGTATGGGTTTTGTTGACATAGATATACAATGACTTCATATTGTACACGCACATTTTCAGCTATCTCCTTTTGTGACCTGCTTTGCCGGAAGCCTGGTATTTAAGTGCCGTACAGAAATATAATTCAAATTGATGGCCCAAGGACAGAATGTTAAGCAGACACATCTTTTACTGCCATTTTCATTTATGGAGAAAATTCATCACAATTAGCTCGGGCGAATGCAGGCAGTAATGCTGGACCTCTTCAGGCCACCTGGAGCGTTTCTGATCATTAATGTGCATCACATATAATAGTCATTTTTGAAAGTGTTCAAAGGACATTCATACTCCCCAATGACAGAACTGCAGCGTAAGGGAGACATATTCTCAATTAGTCATGCCATAAATAAAGCAACAACATCACTTCCCTTTAGAGGTGGCTTTTTCTCTTTAGGCAATCATAAACTGACGAGTTCAGGCTCCCACCACAAGTAGAGCCCTGCATTTCATCCTTCTCCTTTATTCCTCTCACTGTTTCCTGCTCTCTAGCCAATCAGTAAACTTGGAATGGATAGAGGGCGGGGCGACTGAGAAAAGGGTGGAGGGAGGAGAGGGGGATGGAAGGAAGGAAGGAAGGTGTGTATGATAATATTAAGACTAAACATAATGAGTGTCATTACAAGTTTAGCTGTTATTATGAAATGATGGTGTGTCTGAATGCTGCCTCTCTTACTGCTTCACAGGATTAGGGTTTTCAATCAACAAATTGGCCATTATTACATAGGAGTAAATCCTACATTAAAACTACCAGTAAAGGTCCAGGTGGCATTATCACATGTAGTAATTCCATCTATCCTCTATTGGGTCCTATTGGGCTCCATAATGGGGAATACCAGTAACTCGTAATATTTCACAATCATTGCGTTATGTGTCTGCTTTAACGCTATTCGAAAACGGTATAAAACAATGCTAAACTCGTAATGTGGCCCAACGTGTGTATCAACAAAAGTCCTTCATGCAAGGGATTCTAGCCAATGCATTCAAACAATGTGCATTCGTATTTACTCATTCAATTATTTCCTTTCCTGCATTAGACACATTCATTTGTACTCTTAAATTGTCCCCCTCATTCTTGTGCTTTCTATTACCCTTTTATGCTTTAATTTTGCTTTCATTTCGTTTCCTTTCCGCTGGTCCGATAGCACAGCGAGTAGAGCGCTCGCTTTGACGAGATCGATAAATGAGCACCGCTCACTATGGGTAATAATAATGAGCGTTCAGATACCTGAGGTTTTGTAGCGCTATATAAATGCTGAATTATTATTATTAATCTTTGTTTCAACAAATAGCAATTTCTCTTTGCATTTGTTTGCCTCGCTTTGCCCTCCCACAGAAATGTATACCACGCTTTTATTTTACAAGTCTTATCACAAACAATTGATTCACCCATTTCTCATAGTTTCTGATGAGGAACGATTGCGCTCGACTGATTTTATTTAGGTATTGTCAGTCTGGGTTACAACACAAAAGAATCTTCAATTTTTTCTTTTTTGCTGGATGGTTTGAAAAGGACATGGTACACATTTCTTGCTAACTCATCGAACTCCATTGATGTTTCCTTTTCCTAGGGTCTCTCGGTTTCTTCCTTTAGACAGCTGCCGAGATTTCTCATATCTGAGCAGACACCTTGGTGAAAAGATCATGATTGCCTACCTACTTGTAAGAGGGAATCACGTTTCTTCTAACTTATTAAGTGTCTGCCAGATGTTTTTGACTTCAACTCCCGTGATCCCTAATCAGGATAGCCAGTGGAGGAGAATCATGGGAGCTCTAGTCCTCATCAGGAGGGCCACACTATTAGGAACCAGGCAGGTGCATACCCTTTGGACCTAGGAAAGCCTACCCTCAAACCCAAACCCATTGGCCCTCAGTATAAATTGGCCGGTGCAGAATTACTGTGCCAGTATTAACGTTTACAGGCACGTTTCTGGTGAGGTGCCTGGTGAAATCCCCCATGGAGTCGACTCCATGAATGGGGATTAACACCATTAACCTAGCACTCGGAATCCGGCGTTAATACTGCCCGACCGAGTGCCAGTAACGGCATTACCATTTGCTGGTGTCCTGGCAGATTTACCACCAGAATATCGGCAATGTCATTATGAGCCCCATTGTCTCAAAACAGGAAACCCATCTGAATGAGAATATAGTTCTACTCTTGAGAGATCATCTCCCAATTTTATGTTTTCCTTCTTATTAGTCTGACCTTTTTATTGAATGATACGCCACCCATAATCCATGCTCCCAGATTATGAAATTCTCCTGTGCCACACTAAGGGAACCTCAGACAACAACACTTGAATGCAATTCATACAATGATATGCCCCTGACTTACACTGATTCAGTCGTATCCCTGAAATAACACCAACATCATTGTTTGTGACCCGCATCCTAGCCAGAGCCACTGTTGATACCTTCGTTTCTCTGACATTTCCATGCAGTGAACATTTCACTGCATTTTTCTGCAGCATTTATATGGAGGGGCAGCCCCCATACCTCTGACCCACCCCCTTCCTCGTCCTCCCCCATACTCCCCCTGTTTCTGTATCCCCTGACCCTTAACTACCTATTCAAATATTGCAGCAAAATACAGTGAATTGTCCTATTGTATAGAAATGCGTCATCCTAGTAACCTGAAGTGGTTGACCTGCTCGTGTAATCCCCATTATAGTTCCACAGTGCACATGCCAGCAGTTCCATCGTTATCACTTGTTTATAGGCGCGTTACAAATGCCATATCATATCATATCACCATTATCCTTGGTTGCAGGAACACTACTGACTCGTGCCTCTTGGTTGGGTAAGACCTCAGAATCTCTTATAAAAATATATCATTATTATATTTAATTGACTTGCTTTCGTTGTATTCATGAAGATGCCAATTACTCAGCCTCCCTTTCTGTCTTTCTTGGACTAAGTGTACAATGAGAAAAACACATCCTGGTTCAAACGGAAGCCTCATGGCTCTCCCTGGCTATACCCATTCTCCTTCTACCTCTGTCATTTCCTCGAACCAGCCACTCTCTGGCCTAAACAGTGCTTGAAAAACAGTTCCTATCCCTTTCTAAATGTATGCTTGTTGAACTGTTCACAGAAATGGCAGCGAGATAGCTTTGTGAGTTACACTCTCATCTCAGATTGTTGTGTGCACCCTGCAGTTAAGGTGCAAAGCATTTGCAAATTAAGTCCTGCATAAAAAGGTGATATTTGAGCAGTAATTTTGCTGTTAGTCATTACTTTTTCACATGGTTATTCTCTTTTTCATTCAAGGGACTTTAACGAAGCTGGCAGGAGAAGTGGGTCAGAGAATGAAATGTATTGTTTCACCGCAATCATTTGTTCCGCCTGCCAAGCACGGGATGCTTTACCACCAGCATCTGGTTTTCACGCTAGCGGTAAGGCATCTGATTCCTCTGAAATGCACCAGACTTTAGCACACACTCAAAGCCGGTGGATACCAGAGGAATCCATTATAAGTGCCTCCTGCCATGCATACACGGTGGGAGGCGTTCACAAATAATTTCTCTGTATGATGGTAAAGTGGTTCGCATACCAGGGTTGACATGTCAATCATTGAAAGAATGAGCCTTTATTGCAGAACTTGAGTAGAATGATGATTTGGATAAATTACAACCTTGGATTCAATTATTCCACCTCTCAGAATGTACATTTCATCTGCTCGGCTGTTTGGAGACTGTGCACAGCTGATGTATACATGCATACACTATATGACGAGCAGGGACCATGTTACTCACTCACAAGGCCTGGAACCAGCCCAGCTATAGTGACTCAGAGCACCTTTTTTTTTTAGCACTAGGGGCCTCATTAGGACCCTGGCGGTAAGGGGTTTGCGCCAGCGTTAGCTGCGCCGACCCCTTACCGCCAACTACGAGTTCCCATAGCGCCATGGTCATTTTTCCGCCCGCTTTTTGCGGGCGTAAAAATCCATGGCGCTATGGGACCTTGGTGTTAATTACGCCACCGTAATTTACGGTGGCGTAATTAACTCCTTCCCCACTCCCATTATACCCTATGGGGCCGAAATGGGAATGGGGAAGGGTAAATGGGTCAATGGGGACTTACCGCCCCGCCGACCTCGGAATGGGGCGGTAAGTCCACCATCCGCCATGGCGTAAACGGACTTTGCGCCATGGCCGGAAAGTCCGTCGATGGCGGAAAAAATCCGCCAGGGTCGTAATGAGGGCCTAGGATATGTAAAATTGTCTCTGTTTAGCAGCGCCGCTTTCCTGCAGAGAAAACACCTTCACTTTGCATGGGAAAAATTAAATTCTACACCCTCGCAGATTGCATTCTGTCCCACATGTTTTATCACAAATCTAGAGAGCATACTACGGCCATGGTAAAGTCACGCTTTGAAACATGCATAATGGAATGCCTTCATGCCATGGCACATACTGTCGATTGTGTCTAGTAAATCTATGAAAAAAGGTCAGAATTATATGAATGGCATAGAGGTGAGTATTATCCCTCTGCTGTACCCTCGGAGTTATCTCATTGCTATTTTGGTTCTGTTGTAGTCACAAACAACTTCATTGTCCATTCGGATACAAGGAATGGATTGTTTTTCTCCATTGTTTTTCTGCCGGTGTTTCCAATCTTTTTCAATTTGTTGGACCATCTGGCAATCCCTTTGACATTGATCACACCACCCCAGTCAAGCACACCCATCAGAAACACAGCAAACAATCCTTGAGATAATTTAAGAACTTCCCAGTGACAGCTCCCATGGAAGACCTCATCAGTCTCCACCTGACATGGGCTGATCTACCTCAGACGTACCAAGACTGCGACTCGGTTCTCTAAGAACTCAACACCCGCTCACAACCCACATCACCCACTGTGTCCAAGTGAAACAGCGCACCCTCAAGACTAAACCTTCTACACCATGGTACACTCAAGAACTGAACCTCAGCAAAAGAACCATCAGAAAACAAGAAAAGACTTGGAAAAATCCTGCAGTACATTTGGCCTCACCACCTACTCAGGGAACCCAGTGCTCTACACACACACACGACTGATCCACCATTGCCAATGACAACTATTACCAAAACACCATAGCCAAAGCCAACAATGAAAGCAGTGTTCTTTTCAAAACCATCAAGCAATGCATCAACCCTCTGCCCAACTCACCCATTTAACTCACCCTATTCCAAGGTTGGCGGGGCGGTAATTCCCCCTTCCCCCATTGCCCTTCCCCATTCCCATTTTTGCCCCATAGGGCATAATGGGAATGGGGAAGGCACTAATTACGGTGCCGCAAATTGCATCCACAGGGTAAATCCACAGGGTAAAGGCCTGCCTCACATTGATCGAGTCATGGATGCCCAGTGCTTATTTGAAGCTCAATCGCTCCAAGACTGATGCCCACTGCTGACAAACAACAGTGAACACCCTGACGTCCAGACCTGGTACTCTGCTGTGAATCTCAAAGGCATCACACTCCAGCAGACCACCTGTGTTAAGTCCTTTGGGTTCGAGATCGACAGACATCTCAGTTTCAAGCAGCACATAGCAAAGAATACACAAACGTCTTGGTGCTAACTTTCTCTCCTCCAGAAAATCAACCACTTCATCCGAGGAAACAACTTCTGATCTGTTGGCTAAGCCGTGTTCCCCTCCCATGTGGATGGTGGCAATGCTCTTCTGGAAGGCATTCAGGCAACTACCCTGGTGCCCCTGAGATGTGTCCTTCAAGGTGCAGTATGACTCATCAAAGGACACCACAAATTCAACCACATCATCCTGACCCTCATCAAACTGCACTGCTTCCACTGCAAGCATCATCTTCAAATCTTGTTGCACCATCTACAAGGCTGTTACCCTGAAGCCCCCATGCTGCTTCAATGAGAAACCCAGCACCTCTAGAGGCCTGCCATCTACCAGAAGTAAGGACATGTGCAGTTGAACTCTGCCGGTGCAGGAAGGAAGGAACCAGAAGACAGGCCTTTCTCTGCCTATGCCTCCAGACTCTGGAACCTTCTCCCCATCAATACCAGACTTGCCCCATCAATTCAACATTTTAGGAAGCAGCTGAAGACCCTCCTCTTCAAGAAATAGCTCCTCTCTAACAGCTATGCCCACTTACCTTCCACACCCCACCTAACCTGAGGCTGTGTGATCTCTTGCTCCCTGCTCCTTTGTATCTTTGCTTTCTTTACTTTGTCCTCCCCTCTTTGACTTGTAAAACGCTCTGTTGCTTCCTGCAGCTAGGTTCGCTCTCAATAATTAACCTAATGATAACAGTAATAATAATAACAATAATAATAATAATAATAATAATAATAATAATAATAATAATAATAATAAAAATGTCCAGATGCTATCAATAGAAGGATGGTTCTGTGAACTGCCCTGGGATACTTGCTAAAGACATGTATCGTGGAGTACTGGTGGAGGCCAATGGGAAGTGGCTGTATCTAGGGAAAGTGCATTCTGGAGGAGTAGTTTAATTGGTTTGAAAATGGTTTCTTGCTGCTTGGAAAAAAAAGGGAAAGTAGTGCATACTACTCATCTCTGCGTCATAAACAGAATCACAACTTTCTAGGGAAAACGACATTCTGTAGTACTAAGAAAGATTTCTTTCCCCACTTTTTGGCAACTCTGTGTATTACTCAAGTCTTAAAATATGAATGCGAGTGTGCCAGTGTCAGACTTGCTCTGAGGAAAGAATCCAAACTGAGAAGTAGTTGACTCTTTAGAGGAGTCAAAAAGTATCACGTTATCATGTAGTACTTCATTCTAGGTTCGTTCCACCTTCTAAGCACTTTAATAACAGGTCTTATTGTCAAATTTAATTGCACTTGATTTATTGACATCAGAAGGATGTAGATCGGAATTGGGTGTGCCAAGTTTAATTCTTCCAAACCGCAGTCTCACTGGATGTCGGATGATATGATATGATATGGCATTTATAACGCGCCTATACACAAGTGTTTCAAGGTGCGACGATGCAAGGGAACGGAAACAAAGGGAGGACAGAGACAACGATCCTACGAGGTCAGGTGTCATTCAGATTGCGCAAGTACATGGGAGGGGGATGGGGAAAAGTGCAGAGGGAAAAGGGGATGGGGCAGTGAAGTACATAGGATAACAGTAAATAATAAAGACAATAAATAAGGACAATTAATAAAGTGCGGCCAGCTGGTTGCAAGGGCAAGTGCAGCATCAGCTGTCAAGTGCTAGATGCTAGCTCTGAAACCGTGGACCTAGTACATATTGATCATAATGATTTTAAAGGTCTATGGCAGTGGTATTCTGCTTTTTTCATATCGACTGCCCAGTGAGTAAAAATATTGTTTGTGTGCCTCCCACCGAGGGGTTATCCCCTCCAAAGGGTCCCAAAGGATGTCCACGGGAGCCACAAGCTCTTTAAAATATAAGCAGATTTTCTAGTGCTTATATTTTCTAGTAAAATCCTTTTTTATATTTAAAACAGCCATCCTAATCCCATTTCAAAGAGTCTGATCCGCCATACCCTCTTCGCACCTCCTACGGTCCCCACCTTGGGGGCCAGCCCCCCAGTTTGAAGACAACTGGTCAATGGAATGGGCTTGAATGGCTCCGTACTTAAACGTGTTAGCGAGAAAACTTCACTGGATTTCTGTAAATAAATATGCCCCATTCACGCATCAGTAGACTGCAACTGTTCTCTTTCACCCGCGACTATGACCTTGGCATAGTAGGCCTCCCCCACTCCATCAGACACTAGGTAACATCAGCGAGGCAAATCAATAGTACTGTGATTGCAGAGCATGGATGCAAGGTGAACGAAAATGGTAATCACTCTGAAATCAATGCCTGGAGTGGGATCTTCACATGACCTGAGTGAGCTATGCAGTGGGGCAGAATTGCATCGTGAGTAGCGTAACTGAATGCATCGCTATGGCAAAAAATTAGACAGAAAAATTTTCTCCATTCAAAGATTGCGGCCACTTTTGCTTCTTCGAATTGTAAGGATTTGTTTTATCGATGGAAAAAGTGAACCTCCCTGCTCTCTGTCTTGCTTATAAAACCGTCATGAAACTCAGACCGTCAGACTTAATCTCAAGAGACCGTCCAATTAATTACCTTAAATGAAATACCCCGAGCAGCTTCCGTGTCTTTGTCCTTTGGAAACTAAGATAAGCGTGTCTACGTTTAAAGTTAAAGTCCCTGATTTTATCGCATCCGTTTTAGGAGTTCTGCAGTGTTCGTCAGGCAGACTGAGTGTCTGCTGAAGGGCGCCACAGTGCGCAGATGGCGGCCCAGCGTCATCATGATATGGGCACTCGCTCTAATCACTGCAAAGCTAATGAGTTCATCTGAACGGGTTGCCATTGAGAGCCATGCAATGCAGGTCTTGAGCAGGCGGGGGAGGTGCCATTAGCGCCGGATCACGGGTTTGGCGGAACTGGAATTCCTCATTCCCCATTGGGCCCGTTCAGGAATTCCCCATTGGGCCCAATGGGGAATTTTCAGCGTGACTACCATCGGCGGTAGTACAGTGCAATGCAGGTCTTGAGCAGGCGGGGGAGGTGCCATTAGCGCCGGATCACGGGTTTGGCGGTACTGGAATTCCTCATTCCCCATTGGGCCCGTTCAGGAATTCCCCATTGGGCCCAATGGGGAATTTTCAGCGTGACTACCATCGGTGGTAGTACAGCGCGGTAATCGCACCTAAAATCTGCAAATTTGCAGTGGATTTACCACCAGAGCAGAGCTGGGGTAAATTCTGCCAAACTCGTGATTTGGTGAACCATTAAATACAGCGGTAACAGCGTTACCGCCGTATTTAAGGGTTACCACCAAACTCGTGATGACCCCGAAAGTGTTAACTTTTCAACACCTTTTCCCTTAATGAAGGTTTCAAAGAAGATAGTTATCAGTGTGACCTCTGGCTGTGATTTCCAGGGATAGTCCTGTTTTTAGTAAGGAAACTAAAGTCTACTGTGTACTGTAAAAGGCCATCTGTCTCATTAGGAGTTTGGTGGTAATTTGGCAGTAAATCTGCCGCGTTACTGTCAACATCATTTACCGTTCTGTCACTTGGTCCTGTGGGTTTACAACAGGATAATGGGGGCGATGTAATTCCGCACAGGGATTTTGGTGGATTTACTGCAGGCGGTAATTCTGCTTCATAAATCTGTTGATTTTTTTCCTCCAAACTCAGAATTCAGCGGTGCTGTAAACATGGCAGTAATTGCTTTACCGCCCAAAAAAGTGTCAGTAACACAATTGCTGCCACTTTTTTACTACAACTCCGAACTCGTAATGATGCATTTTGTAAAGGCCAGCACACATTAGTTTTTATTACTTAATTTCATGCATAGGCATTCCATTAAACACCCACGTTTGTACCTAGCACTTTACTACTCAGACAATTACTCAATAACTGTTTGCAGCACAGTTTCAATCAGTTATCTAAGTAGCCTCACATTTCATAAAGCTTTACAAACCATGCCTTCAGACACGGTTTTCAGTTTTTTTTTTTCACTCACTAGAGATAATTTAATTGTGATCTGTGCTGTTTTCATTTATTGTTATTGTATTTTTTTTTATTTATATAGCTTTTTATTCCATGATCTTTAATGACATTTTTTCTGAATTCTCTCTTGAACCTTGTGTAAAGTGTGCATTGTCCTTGGGTTTGGCTGCGCTAAACCAAATATTAAAATAATAGTAATATTACATTAATTTCAGAAGGGCAAGTGCGGACCGGCAGCCTTTTCTAACAGTGACAATTAAATTATCCCCTTCAAGTCTATTGTCTCCTTGAAATAAAACAATTTGTTAATCACAGCTGTGTTTTTGTAGCAACTCTCTCTCTCTCTAACCAAAGGGAAATGTTTACCTCATTATGAAAATGGTGGTGCAGTCAAAAATGGTGTGAACAGTTGGACCACCATCTAAGTTTAGCAGTAATATGGTGGTGATACCACCAACAATTGGCTGGGGGCGTTGGCACTATATTAGCGCAGACATCTGGGGGAATTACCACTGTGAAATTACCACCCATTGGGCCTCATTACGACTCAGGCGGTAAGGGTTTTACGGCGGCATAAACAGCGCCGACCCTTACCGCCTGAGTACGAGGTCCCTTAGCGCCATGGAGGTTTTAACACCTGCTTTTAGCAGGTGTTAAAATCCATGGCGCTAAGGGACCATGGAGTTAATTACGCCACCGTAATTTACGGTGGCGTAATTAACGCCTTCCCCACTCCCATTATGCCCTATGGGGCAAAATGGGAATGGGGAAGGGTAAATGGGAAAATGGGGATTTACCACCCCGCCAAGGTTGGAATGGGGCGGTAAATCCGCCAACCACCATGGCGTAAACGTAGTTTACGCCATGGTGGTAAAGTCACGGCCCAGGCGGTAACTTACCGCCTGGGTCGTAATGAGGCCCATTGTAATTCTTCCAAAACCCATGTGGAGTGCTATGGACTATGACAATTAGGATTAACACTTTAAAACTGCCACTTGTATTCATGCAGTTTTTGCCCGATAAATGGCGGAAATGGTGAATGAGTTTGCTGCCAAACTCATAATGAGACCTGTAGAGTCTGCTGCCAAATTCCATAGAATCCACCTGCCAGAAAGATTAAACACTGGCAAAGCAAATTATTCTAGATTTTCTGTAGGGCCTGTATTTTGGATCTGAGTGATTTACCCGCGGCTAAATTTCCTGCGACGGAAATGACTGCATTTAAAAAGTAAGTTTTTTTCTTTGGGTCAGCTGCGGGGGTGTTCCCCGCAACCCCCACTCACTATACTGTAAAGTATGGTGAGCAGGGTGTTGCGGGGGACACCCCTGCAGCCCTTTTTAAAATTTTATTTTTACCTACCCCACCAAAACATACATAACACTAAAGTTTCAAACTTTTAGTAGTTAGAACATTTGGTGGTACGCTTTTTAGGTCTTTTGGTGTGGTTGGTAATTTTAACTCATTAATTTGGTCCTATACCTGTGTTTTCTGTGTTTCCAGGTTTTGCCATCAAGCATCCACGTGGTCACACTATAATTAGCTATTCAAAATCCCAGGTCCTCACACCATTGCTGGGTATTGCCATTTAGGGCCAGGCACAGACACACAGACACACACCCCATTGCGAATTGGAACAATATGCCCCAAATACCAAATCACTGATAAGCAATGCCATCAAAATTCATGGTCTTCACACCATTTGCAGCTGCCCAGGCACTCATACAACTATCAGGTGTTGCCAAACCAAACTTTCAGTCAACCCTTATGGGATTCAGGCAAAGGGTGTTTATTACACTGATTAGTATGCCACCTCTAGTTCTACCCCTAGGGCCCTGTGTAGCAGGGGTGTACATGGTATTTCTGCCATCCCAGTTAAGTGATTCAACCGCCCTTGTTTCTTGCAGATCTACAACCTCAAAGTCCTCATGATTATTCCAGATTACTCCTTTTTCCCTATAGTGTGAGTACCCCATGCGTATTCCAGGATTATAATGAAATGTATGTGTTAGAGTCTACCAATATATTTAACACCCCCACAAGCCAAGACAAATCCTCCCTTTCCCCGTTTTTCATAGAATCATCTGCACTAGGGTTTATAAAGGTTGTCCTGCAACCTTCTCTTGTGACCGCCACTGTCATTAACCCCCCCTGATTCACCTGGCTTAAGCAACCCTTAGAGTGTATTTCTTCAGGGGCCAGTCCTCATAGGCGTGTGTACTTTGGTAATTTCATATCCCATATTTAGAAACTCCTGCTGATATGACAGCACGGTGGTAGTCACTGAATCTGAGTGGAGGTATACTAATGTCGATGCATAAGAATCTCCCTCAAGTTGATCAACAATCTAGATATCATCCGACTCAATCATGCGGAGAAGCAAAGTCAGGTGCAATAAATTCAGGACAGTCTTTTGATTCAGTATGCATTGATTTGCTGGAGAAAAGAGACTTTGGGCCTCATTACACGGAATGCGGTAAGGGTTTACCGGTACCGGTAAGGGCACTGGTACCAGTAAACCCTTACCGCCTTACTACGCGGTCCCTTTGCGGGACCCGACCTCAACGGCTGGTTTTACCAGCCGTTAAGGAACGGGCCCGCAAAGGGACCTTGGTGCTAATTACAGTACCGCAATTTGTGGTACCGTAATTAGCTCCTTCCCCATTCCCATTGAGCCCTATGGGGGCAAAAATGGGAATGGGGAAGTGCCTTGGTGAATGGTGAATTACCACCCCCTCTCACCTTGGAGTAGGGTGGTAATTCCGCCATCCACCAAGGCGGACACGGTAAAATACCGGCGGCAACCATAGCACTAATAGCGCCATGGTTACCGCATACCGTGTAATGAGGCCCTTTGCATTTTTATAGCCCTAACTATGGGCCGCATTCCGAGATTGGTGGTAGTCATGGCGCTATTTGCGGGACCGAGTCTGGTGTGGTGCAATGGGGACTTACCGGTCTAGTCCGACCCTGGCGGGTCCGGTAAGTCCCCATTGCACCAACCATTCCCCATTCCCATTTGAGCCACCATAGGGCTCAATGGGAATGGGGAAGGTGCTATTTACGGGCCTGCTAATGGCAGGCCCGTATTTAGCAGCCTGGTCATCTAACGGGTCCGACCACACATCCCTTGCGGTTCCCGTTAGGGGACCTCGGAATCGGGCGGTAGGGGATTGCCGGCACCCCCTATGTCTCTTTCTTTGTTATCCCACAAAGGGTGCCCGACAAGTGAATCGATATTTTGTCTGCCACATGACGTTAATGTGTACGTCATACCCGACTCCCTTGTTCTGACCAAAGAGGTTAGTAGTTTGAGGGACACCCCTGGTACTCGATCCCCCCGGCTTAAAGGGAGTGGGCCCTCCCACTTCATGCACCTTCACTAGGAGATTATCGCCTTCGAGCAGCGAGGAGTCATTATGCAAGTCATGGGCAGGATGCTTATCTTTGCCCCTTTTAACAGCAGCCAAAGCTGTAAATAATTCTCGAATATCCATCCTTGGCAAGTCCACTGTAGCCGAGGCCGAAACATTCTTACATGTACCTCCTTCCCTCTGTTTATTATTGTGAGGCTCTTGGTCTATTTCTTGTATTCTTTCGCTATTTCATTCGGATTGTCGCCCTCGTCACTCTACTGAAACAGCTCTTCTCTTTGTTCTGATTTTTCTACTCACCGAACGCTATTCTAAACACTCATCTCATTTTCTTCTGTTGGAACTCTCGGCTGCATTCGACACTGTCTATCACTCTCTTCTAATAGGCTCTCTTTCCTCCTTTGGTATTTCCAGCTCTGTTCTTTCTTGGTTTCACTCATACCTGTCCCAAAGAACCTTTTCCGTTTCTTGGGCCGGTCATACATCTGACACTTTCTAAGTTGCCCATGGGGTCCCACAAACGTCTGGTCTGGGCCCTTTTCTGTTTTCCTTTTATACTTCTCTTGCTGCAGTTATTTCTTCATTCGGGCTAGCACATCATTTTTATGCTGATGATACTCAGCTTTTCCTGTCTTTTTCTTCTTTTTCTTTAGATATTCACCACAGTCTGTCTGCTTGTCTATAAGCTATAAAATCTTGGATGTTGGCTCATTATCTTACACTCAACGCTCCTAAAATGGTAGTTCTTTTCTTTCCTGCTAACACTGTTCCTCCTTCTATTTCCCCTTCTGTGATTTCATTTTCCCCATCTCAGCATCTTATTTCTTCTACTGCTCGCAATTTGGGGCTCTACCTTGATTCTGCTTTACCCTTTACCCACCACATCTCACTATCCTCGCACACCTGTCACTTCCATTTATACAATATCTGTAAAGCTCATCCCTTTCTGACTTTTCAAGCTACAAAATTGTTTATGTCCTCTCTGAACTTTTCCTGACTGTTCTATTGTTCTACTGTTATCTTTGGTCTTCTACTTACTCGTGTTGCTCCCCTGAAATCTGTTTTTAATGCCTCCACCCGTCTTCTTGTTCTGCTTTCCTTTGGTGACTCTATTTCATCTTCCATTTCTACTCTTGGCTGGCTATAGTTCCAATCTCAACTTAAATTTAACTTTTTATGTCTTGTTTTCAACTCTCTCTATGGTCTTGTACCTGACTACCTTTCCTCTCTGGTGTAATTCTATACTCCTTCCCGATCCCTCTGTTCTTCCTCACAATTTCTTCTTGTAGCTCACGCCCTCCCTGTGCTCAGTCTCGCTTTCGGTCCTTTGCTCTCTTGGCTCCCCTACATTGGAATGCTCTTCCCTATTCTCTATGCTCTATTTCTGTCTACCCTTTAAGTCGCTGGAGTCCCATTTTCTTCACCCTGGTTAACATGACAGATTGCTTTTTTACCAATATTCCTTTTTATTGCAGCGTTTTGAAACAAATAAATACAATACAATACAATACAAAAATACAAATACAACAATTGCAGATTAGTTGTATGTTCCTTGTTGATCAGTGCTACTCAAAGATCCTCCTTCTTTCTTTTCAATTTTTTTCCCGGCCTTTCGGCTTATTAAAGTAAATTGCCCCTACGGAGAGGCTTCCAAGGTAGCAGTCTGTCATGTTTTTGAGCTCTTCTTTTCCTGAGGTTGTTCTGTTTGCTCTTTGCCAGACAAAGTACTTTAGACTTCCTGTGTTTTTAAAATCTGGCACTGCGCTGACTCTACTGTTCGCTCCGGGTCCTGACCTTGTTTTACATTGACTGTCTCAGGAAATTCCAAATTTTGATTTAAAGGCTCAATTGTTTTTACCGTATTTGACTCTACCAAAGTTCTGTCGCTTAAGGGTTGACAGTCCTCAATCCTTATTTGTTCAGTAATGTAGCATGTGACATTAATAAGCACTAGTTTAATGCCTAAGTGTTTAGTAATGGTGTTTAACACTTGAGTATGTTGCATACATTCTTCATGAGTACTTTCGCCTAGCTTAACCAACAAGGACCCGACAGCATTTGCAAACCCTTTTATCACCTATAAAAACAGCTCTGCATTACCTTCATTCCACTTCCCTACCATTTCTACCCCCTCTTTCAGCCATCAAATAAGCCCAAATGTCTTTCCCAAGCTGTCCTACGAACTACCCCGTTGGCAGCTACAGCACCTGCCCAGGCTTTTTCAACCTACAAAAATAGCCCCATAGCATCTACTCTCCACTCCCCCACCCTTCGTAGCCCCTCTTTCCACCAACAAATGACCCAAAATGTGTTTTCCAGATGTTTTCCCGACTGTGAAGTCCACGGTCAGCTATGACTGTCCGGGGATCCAACATGGTGGGTGCTTCTAATAATCTGACACACCTCACATTTTGTATTGACCAATTATCGAGTGCGTCCGATGCCCGCAGACCTCACGTCACCCATTAGACCAATTGGAGACCCGTCCGCAGACCGAAGAGGGAAGTTAGTTAGAACCCAGATATCACTTATATTTTTTGACTACTTTTTGGTGGTTTAAAAAAAAAACTACTAGATGGATTCACACCATATTTACAAAAGCATGCTTTCAAGACCAAGGCGCCGCTCTTGTTGCAAATTTGGTGAAAATCCATCGAGCGGTTTGGGCTGTAGACAATCGTGAGCAAAACATTTTTTCCATTGCATCTATGGGAAAAACCACACATTTTAGGAGCCCCCCATAACTTTGACCCCTCTTGACGAAACCTCATCAATCTTCGCAGTATCAATCTGATCGGGCCATATCATTTTTTTGCAAAGTTTTGTGAAGATTCGTTCGGGGGGGGCAAGTTATAAGCCACCCAAATGTGTTCTTCCTATGGGTTGAGCAACTTAACCGTAACTACAGGGCTGTTACCGCATACATATATATATGTAAAATTTTCCCTAGAAAAAGCAGACACCAAAACATATCAAGGACCGCACTCATGCTCTTCTGTATGAGACAAGAAAAAACACAATTGAAATGTAGAAAACATCATTTTAATTCAATGTAACGGGTAAAAAAGCAGAAAAAACTGCATGTAACGCGTTTCACCACAAACTGGTGGTTTGATCACACAAACGTTCTGTTTATACATAACAACTCTATGGTCTAGAAGACATTGGGCCTCATTACGAGGTAGGAGGTAGCCATGGTGCTATTAGCACCATGGCTACCCCCTTACTGCATTCCGGGTCTGGGTTCCTGAAATAGGTACTTACCGGGTCATTCCAACCTTGGAGGACCCGGTAAGTCCCCATTCCGGGAACCATTCCCCTTTCCCATTCAAGCCCCCATAGGGCTCAATGGGAATGGGGATGGAGCTAATAACGGTACCGCAATTTGTGGTACCGTTATCAGCTCTGAAGTCCCTTAACGGGTCCCTTACATAACGCCTGGTAAACCAGGCGTTAGGGAAGGGACCCGCTAAGGGACCTCGCAATAGGTTGGTAAGGGATTACCGGCACTGGTGTACTTAACGGTGCCGCTAATCCCTTACCACCTACCTCGTAATGAGGCCCAATCCTTCTTTAATTTCTTAGGGCCTCATTACACGGTAGGCGGAGGACCAAGGTGCTATTAGCACCTTGGTCCATGCCAGTAAAATACCGGCACCGCCTTGGTGGAAAGGGGAATTACCGCCCTATTCCAAGGTTGGCGGGGCGGTAATTCCCCCTTCCCCCATTGCCCTTCCCCATTCCCATTTTTGCCCCATAGGGCTCTATGGGAATGGGGAAGGCGCTAATTACGGTGCCGCAAATTGCGGTACCGTAATTAGCACCCTGGTCTCTTTGCGGGTTGGTTTTTAACGCCTGCTAAACAGCAGGCGTTAAAGTACCTACCCGCAAAGGGACCTCGTAGTAAGGCGGTAAGGGTTTACCGGTACCGGTGCCCTTACCGGTACCGGTAAACCCTTACCGCCGTCTGTGTAATGAGGCCCATAGAAGCTTCAGTCCTACTAATCCGCCTTCCGTGTAATGAGGCCCTTAGAGGTGCACAGTGGTGGCGTGAGTTATGGTTGCTTAGCTTACCATAACTGATTAATTTCTTTACATTTTTTATTTTACTTGTTACCATAATGTCCCTCTAACAAAACATTTTCACTGAACACATATATATTACACAGCCACGTTAGTGGCTGTTTAGTTATGGTTAAGTTGCTAATCCCATAGGAACAGCACTTTTTGGGTGGCTTTTAACTTCCCTCTCCATGGACAAATCCTCACCAAACTTTGCAAAAAAAGTATATGGCCCACTCTGCAAAGTTTGGTGTGGTTTGGCCCAGGGGGGGAAAAGTTATAGGGGGGGGGTCCCAAAATTTCTTATTTTCCCATAGACTGAATGGGGGAAAAAACTTTGCGCACGCCTACAGCCCAAACCGCTGGATGGATTTTCACCAAACTTGCGGCAAGGAGCAGCAGCTTGGTCCGGAAAGCGTGCTTTCATAAATTTGGTGAAAATCCGTCCAGTAGTGTTTTTTAAAACGACAAAAAATTGGGTCTCAAAAAATTAGTGATATGTATGTCCCCTCCGTGGACAGACTTCCCTGTTCGCTCCGTGGACAGGAAAACGATTGGCTAATCGGCTTCAGTCATGTCCGCGGACATGACATGGCCATAGGCCGTAGGCCATGCACCCAAAACTCTAGGCCCTGGCCACAACCACCGCAGCATATCACAGCCATAGATCACACCCATAGAATCTATCAAATATTTGCAAATCTACAGTTTGTGTACTGTTTGATTTGTATAGTTCGTATGTGAAGTTTTGGCTACGTCATGTCATTAAGATTGTAGAGTTTGGTAACAAGCACTGCAGTATAATTTATCCATGGAAGTAAACACTGTTTGTGGTGTATGGTTAGATGTTTGCTTCAATTGTTCTGTTATGCAGCAGTATTTATGCATTCTATTACAATATACTTACTGTTTTTCTGTGATTGGATATATATAGTTGGGTAACTGGAGCGGATATTCTTTTTCAATTTCTGTGATAAAAGAAAAGATCATGTTAGTGTAGTTATTTTATAAAGACTTATTACATTGCATAATAGACATTTAAGCATTTTTTCGACCCTCATATTCAGTAGTTTACAAACCAGTGTACTGTGCAATTTGCTCAGTTTCTGTGTTTGTTTTTTAAATCATTGGGTCTGTTGGAAAAGAATCCATGTTGGATTAAAAAACCCTTTTTTTGTTATGCTACAGTATATTTGTTTGTTTGTTTTCAGTGTTCACTTATTGTTTCTGGCTAATGTTCTATCTGTTGGCTTGTTGCAGATTGTTAGATACCTGTTGTTGAATTTTAACTGGTTATAGTTTTTTTATTTATATTCTCAGGTTGCTGATCTATCTGTTTGGTTGTTGCAGAATCATGGGGCAGTTACATACCTGTTGGCATATTCTAACTGTTTATAGTTTTTTAATTGAAGTTTTATTAATGTTTATGCACAGATTAGTTATTAGTGGTATTGATTTATTTGTTTGGTTGTTGAAAAATCTTGGGGCAGTTAGATACCTGTTGGCGTATTCTGTTTTTAGTTTTCTAATTGAAGTTTTGTTAATGTTTAAGTACATATTAGTTATTAAATTTTGGTTTTAAGAAGGTTAAATAAGCGTTTGTAAGATTTGCTGGTAATCTCTGCTTTAGAGTAATGGTACTATCATTACATTCGAACCATCCTCATTCTTTTTTTATATATACAGTGTAGTGACCTGCATTGGTTGTGGCTCCTGCGTGGTAGATTATACCTATTGTTGTGAAGGTTTTCTTACGAAGTGATACTTGACCATGTGTGAATCCAGTCAGCTTGCAGTTGTTTTTGGTACCATCTGCATTGTAACTTAGAAGCATTAGTATTACAGATTTACTATGTGTTTGTATTAGTAAGGTGGAGCAATTATCTGAATTGCAGGTAGTCCATAATCTGCCATGGTTTGCATTTTGTACAAGTTGCTGAAATGGAACGTATTCACAATTAGGTATGGATACATACACGAAGCGCTCATTAAGGATTTGTTCCTGTGCCACATTGTTGCAGAGAGTGCATGTATGTTTCCACATGTATGAAATCTGGATGATTTCATTTATAGGTATGTTGTGGGTTTCCAGTACTTGTAGTAAGTACATTAGAAATTCTTCTGGATCTTCTTGTGAGTTTATAGTGAATTTCACCATTCCAGCACAGTAGTCCAATTCTTGTCTTATTCCATGAACACTATATGTGTTGTCAGGATTGTTGGTTGCGTTTCTATGAAGGACTAACATTTGCAAACACAATTGGTGTAAGTAAATGTTGTCAACAATTGGTGGCAATTGAAATAGAATATTGATTGCTACATTTGCGTAGCAATTTACACCAGTTATATTTGAACATTTGAATGGACCATATCATTCTGTGTCCAAGTCATTTTTTCGGAGTGTGTGTTGCTTCTTTGAAATAGTACCTGAGTTACTTTGAGTAATAGATTATTCTTTGGTTGTGGTAATTGATGAAGTATTAGCTTCTTTTACTCTCTTTGGAGGATCTGCAATGAGATCCTGTTGCATTTCTGTTTGAATTAGTTTTCTTTTACAACGTTTTCCTTTGTGTTGAACAAGATATGTTTTTAGATGGGGGTGTATAGTGAACGTTGTCTATTGTATTGTAAAATGCAAGGAATATCAGCGTTTACTTTACTTGATTCAAAGTTGATTAGAAATAGGCCGTCAAGTGTACGTAAGCGTGATAGTGCTACGTAGCTCATGCCTTCTTTAAAGACTGTGTTCCCAATATCTGTCAATGCTGCTTTATCAATGCTTTATCTAGGGTAAGACCTTGTGATTGGTGAATGTTGATTGTGTATGCTAGAGTTAGAGAAACTTGTTCTCTGCGTACATACATGTCTTTGAAAAGAAGGAATCGATCTGTTGAGCGCCCTATCCTTTTTACTTCTGAAAGTTTGTCAAAGAGAATATTGACAAACTGAATGTTGCTGTCACGTGGGTATGTTTGAAAGTCAACAACTGTACCCAGTGCTCCATTAACTAGTCCTTGCTCCATGTCAAGGTTACGTTTAAGCATTACTCTACCGTTTAAGGAAAATTTTAATATTTTCTCCAAACCAGCTGTGTTGGAGATAGAATTTTCTAAGGTATTTAGTCTTGTTGTGGCTTGTTGACACATGGGTAGTATCATACCATGTATGTCCAGTTTGTCTGTGGGGCAAATTTCAATTATTGGTTGCATTTCATTTTTCAACATTGTTTCATTGAATTTGGAACAGCTTACACGAGTTGGCATTAAGGACATACAAATGACATTTTTGTGTGCTAATTGTTCCATGACATCAGTAGTACATGAGTTATGGTCATAAAGTGCATGGATGTGGCGGGTTTCTAATATTGCTTGTGCTTCTTGAGATAGTACACCAACTCTAATACTTTTTAAAATGTTGACGTAAGTGAGGTCTGCAGATTGGTGCATAGTTCCATTGCAGCTTCTGTAGAAGGTTTGTTCCATTGCAGCGTCTGTAGAAAGTTTGTAATATTCTAATTTGTTTTGGTGTAGTAATCAGTGTAAAGTGACACTGCCTATGTTGTAGGCAGCTAAACCTGTGGGGGCAGTTACAACAGCTGACAGTTTGTTGTTTGTCAATTATTGAAGGAACTGATGATTTTGATTAAGAATGTTTTGCCTGAACCAGCTTCACCACTGACGTATAGTAGTATAGGTTTGTTATTTCAGCAGGTACATTCTTTATTTTCATGTTGTACACCATGTGCAATTTGTTTTGTTACTTCTTGAAAAATGGTACGATGCTCTTTGTTCAATTTTGATTATAGCACAGTAAAGTCTTCTGTATCTTCTTCATAGTGACACATGGTGTTCTCTACTTCTGTCATAGCTAATTCTGCCCCATTTGCTATTAACGGCTGTCCCAGTGGTTCTTGAATTCCTGTTACTGAAGGTTGCCTACTGTCGGGAGTGTCCTTATCTAGTTGGGCCTGGAGTTCTTCTTCATGTTGCTGTTCATTGTGCAACATTGTTTTGTACTGTGTAAAGTTTACATCGGTGATAGTGCTTTCATTTGCTTTGAAAGCGTCTTCATAGGAGTCATAGTTTTCTAGTATCTCTTCTTTTCTCCATGGTTTAAAAAGTTGTAGCAGGGACATTTAATGTATGTTTTTATGTGGAGGAGTTTTTAATGACAATTTGATATGATTAATTAAGCTTGGTTTGGTAAGTTTCACTAAGCTGCCTTTGCAATTTGTCACTCTATATCTACCTTTTTTCATCAGGTTTTATATTATTTTTGTATGTGAAGTTTTTGGCTATGTGGTATAGACACATGGTTTCCAAAGTGTTACTCCTGTTTGGGTAGTATGTGTCTGGTAAATTGTTTTTCAAAATGTCTTGGCTGTTGGGATCATTTTTGGCTATTGTTTCTATGTCATCGTGTGATTTGAGAACTCTTTTTATAGATTTAGCAGGACCAAGACTTAGCCATACTATATTTTCAGATTTTCCATACAAAGCAGTACCGGTTAAATGATCTGCAGCTTCATAGGAGCCACATTCTCTATGAGAGTGCATTTTTATGCCTAAACTGTACAATTTCTGAGATAGTGTTTTGTCCGATGATAGGTCATTCCAGAGGTCTTGAATCTCTGTTTTTTCTGCTTTAGTTAAGTAGGCTGTAACATATCGTGCAACTGCAGTGGAATGGTCTTCAATGTACTGGACATTTATGTTTGCATTCCATAAGAGGGCAATGATTGCATTGTATTCATTAATATATTTTGCTTCTTCTTTTCTTTTTATGTAATAT
The DNA here is from genome assembly GCF_040938575.1 of Ambystoma mexicanum. Lineage (NCBI taxonomy): Eukaryota > Metazoa > Chordata > Amphibia > Caudata > Ambystomatidae > Ambystoma > Ambystoma mexicanum. The sequence continues at coordinate 584,265,152 of NC_090929.1, read as the reverse complement.
TTGTTGTTAGGTGATTTACCTTTCACATTATGTCTAACTGAAGACATGAAGTTGTTCACTTCACCTGTTTCTGTAACTGGTCTAGGGAAACCAAAGCGGCATTCGGTGTAGTATTTCCCTTTGTTTTTGTATTTGCGACGACAATATTTGCCACATTTGTATCTTTGAAATTGTACAATTTGTGCATGAATATCACTATTTGTTTCTTCCGATGGAATTTCACAAGTGACATATTTTTTGATAAGCTGTAAAACAGTGGCATCACTGTCTTGACCAAATTTAGGAGCATCTTTAATCCATAAAAGCATGTGGATATTTGGTGCTCCTCTGGCTTCGTATTCTTTTCTCCAAAAGAAGTGTTGCACTTCTCCGAGGGGAGGAACAGTTTTATTACAAATAAAGTGTAGCATAGCAATGAAACGATGATGGAAATATCTTGAAACATTAACAGGATATAGATAGCAAAGTTCTCCAGGTGTTAGTATATGTATGTTTGTTTTGTTTTTGTTTGATATGCGTAGGAAATCATGTAAATCTTCCCATGCATATTCTGCACAACTTAATGTAACAAACCAAGTGGGTGAGCCAAGGTTTCTTATCATACAACGTACATCTCTGTGATGTCGCAACCAGTACTCATTCGTACCACGCATGTTTGCTAACAGATTTGTAATGCTTGATTGTAAAAGCTCATCTTTTTCTTGCACTTTTTGTATTAATTGCGTCGTTGACATATTTTGAAAGTGGATTCCTGATTTCAATGTGTGTGCAACTCCGTAACATAGAGTTGCTAGTTCACTTTCAAAGAGTAGGTGGAATATGTATTCCACATTTTGTCTAAATCTGGGATCTTCAGAATACATTCATAATGAGCGGTATTCTGATGCTGTTATTTGAATAGGTCTATCATTGTACCTTCCTCCTTTCCCAGTAGGAAGAAGTAGAGGAAAAGCACATGCTTCTATACTTTTTTCCCATATGCTGATTGGTGATCCTTTCGTTTGTCGCATTTGGTACATTTCTAGTGCATCATCTATGGTGTCATTAGAGTGTAATGGATGAATTGTATATTGGTCTAAAATATTGGATACTGTAGCAGGATTTAGAAGTTCAAATGGACCACTTTCTGGTGACTCTTGAATTATTTTAGTGGTTTCCCTCAAGTTTTCTTTAATATTCATTTCTTTGTAGTATTCATTATTGTCTTTTAGATTTTGCCAGGCTTGTCTAACGAGTTGTTGCCAATTTATTTTTTTGTCTTTTGTAGGCACACCATTTAGTAAGACAATTAAAGATTGCTGTATTGGACGTTGCACTCCCAGAGTGTGCACATTTTCTTTTAGATCTAATGGTAAATAAACTACTTTGCCATGAATGCCTTCCACCAATTCAGAGGGAGGTAATTTTGCTGTTTTTGGTTGAAGGCGTATTATTGCTTGAAATGGGTGCACTTTTTGAATTATGATGCTCTCATATAAATGGAGTTGTTGCACAGGTTTTGGTAGTGGGAATAATTCCAAGTAATTTGTGATAGCTCGTGAAGGAGTTTGGTTGTTGTCAAGTTTTGTAGTTCAGTAACTGCAAATTATTAAGGGGTCAGTTATTTCATATTTGTTTTCTGCTATAAGGTAGAGAGCTAATTCAAACCATTTGGAATCTTCATTGTCTTCTATTTTGTATGTTACGTCTATAGTTTTTGTGTTAGTTTTATAAAAAGTTCTGCGGCAACACACACACATGGTTTGGTACTTCAGCGGATGTACTTTTAAGTATTTCCTTGTTGTATGTGTGTAGTAGAAGGTTGCCATGTGTACAATTGTTGCAATTGTTGCTAGTCTGTTGTAAAGCTATTGCATTTTGTAAGTGGCTTTCACTTCCAAATTATTTTTCTGGATATGCTTTGTGGGCAGAATGGTTCAGAAATCTCAGAAATCTCTATTTATTTGGTGCACAAATTACATGAATGAACCACACAGTGTGTTTAAGTAACAGTAAGAATATTAAACTAGTATTGTACTTACTCTTTTTTTGCGGAATGAGCAGGTTTCTTCGGATATGTTGTTTGTAGTTCAGATGCTGCTGATTTTCAGGAGAGTGGTCTTCACTGCAATTGTAAAAGAAAGAAGTTAGTAATTTTGTGTGTTTATAGCACTGATGTTAATTTAGACGTTGATTTTTATGTTTTTGTAGTAGTATTCTTGTTTGATATCTGAACATAGTGTATGCATGTATTTCATTTGACTATGAGCAGCCTTTATATTTTATTTACAATATGTTAGTTCTACATGGTTTGCAAATGAGTAGAATATTAAGTGTATGAAATTCACTTGTTTTTTTTTAAAGCTGTGTTGTAGATAGCAGACAGGTTTGGAAGTGACAGTTGATTATAGTAGATGGGAACAATTGCAATAAATTCATTTTATAGGTTATACAGGTTTAGTGGCATTACTCAGTTTATATGCATTCATAAGAGTTGTAGATGTACTGTGAATAAAATATGCATACCTGTAGTTTGTATTCATGCATGTGGATATGCATGCAGCTGTAAGTAGACATCTTGGAGACTTGTACAGTAGTTTTTGTAGTAGGTGCTTTCCAATGATATGAGACTTGTACTCAGAGTGATCAACAGTACATTTGAAGTGCGGAATTCTGATGATGGAGTTAGGTGTAGAGGTCTTGGATGTGATTGGTGGATGGTTGTGTGACTGCTTAGCTGTATCCAATGAGGGAATAGCACAGAGAGTGATGTGGAAAGGGTAGAAGGGCTGGCTAAGAGTTTGTAAGAGGATTCAATTCAACAGTACAGCTAAGTCAATGCCTAGTCTGCGATACTGAATGGAAACCCTTATTGATATATCTTTATGTCCAGTTCATGAGTTCTGGATGACTACCCCTATATAACACCCCTCTCTTAGAATCCCCCTGACCGCACTGAGCCAAGAAGTAGTTCTGTTTTGCAAGTTTAAAAGGTTTATTTGAGAAATAAAACAAAATATAGATACCACGCTTTTATAATAAATTAATAATCAATATCGCCCTTATAAATATAATGTTAATCAACAATGGGTAATCTGACACTAGCACACTTCTTTATAATCAATGAGGAGTTGGTGTAGGATGGATAAGGCAGCGAAAATACTTTTATGGTTTCAAGGGAAAAGCAATGAGGAATAAAATGCAGTACAGAAATACTTGATATGATTTTAGCAAAAGATCAGATAATCACTTTTTCTCTGCCAATTCACCCCCCTCCCCTATGCAATGTAAGAAATGGAAGGAGATGGAAAGAGGAGCACACAGTTCTCAGGAATGCAATCAAATACAATATGAAATTCAATTCCCCCCCCAGCAAGCTTAAAGGAAACAGGTAGGATTTTGAAACACAGGCCCAAAACGCTTTTTAAATGTGATGGCAATGGATGGGAAAATGTGCCAACTGATTTTAATTCCCTCTAGAGATGCAGGGTGAGTGGGAGATGCGTGTTGGTATTAGTTCAGACTCACTTTAGCAATGCTCTATGAGTTATTACCAGGTTGCAAACGGATTTTAACAAAAGAAAGAATGGAGCTGCTATTTTGACAAGTGGAGAAATTGAGCCAAAATCGCAAATCGCAGTAAATTTCGCGAGTGTGTGTCTCGCGAATGCGGCAAAAGTATAGGGAGTAGAGTGGGTTCTAGGTCCGTTGGAAAGCTGAGATTCTAAGCTTTCAGAGGAAAGTTAAATTTCGTTCCTAACCCAAACGGTTCCAGAGATATGAACGATTTTGTAAAGGTCGTTTTTCGGATTTAAAGTAAAACTCAAAATGACAGGTGACAGCTTGCAGCTTTAAAAATAACAGATGACACGATTTCTAGGAGGCTGTTCTACTTAGGTTAAAATAGTTTGGATTAGATTATTTTAACTAAGAGATTGGTTATGCACAGTTCTGCTAGGTACTCACAATATAAATTTGAAATAGGCCTCGCCACGGATCTGGTCAGGTTTTGGACTGGACTCCGGTTCTGGTCTCGACACTTCACAGTGATCTGGGTCAGCTCTCTGGTTCTGCTCACAGCGGTCTGGGTCACTCTGGATCTCTGGCCTCTGGTTCTGGATACTGCTATGCTTTCTCTGGGTACAGCACTGCTTCTGGATCTTTCTGGCGCAGGGTTTCAGGCCAGAATCAACAGCTTAGCCCGGCTGTGAATAGTCTGCAAATGATTTTGGGCCTGCTGACAAATACTTTTGCTTGTAGTGGGCCTTCTTGGTTCAAAGTTCTGTAGTCTCTGTTTAGCTTGGAAGTCTAAGTGTAGGATCTCTGGATGTGAAGTCGTCGGTCAGCATGCTCCGCAGCAAATGGAATTGAATGTCTCTACCTTTCCCAGCAGTCTCTTTTTATGTGTTTTGAAAATGGGTGTGTGCCTGGGCCTAGCTAAGCCTGCCCCTCTCTACTTGTCATTGGCCAATTCCTCCTCTCTCCCTTGATTGGGGGAATGAAATGTGAGTCAGAGTGATGCTGTAGGTTTTATGGTCAGAGGAACCTCTCCTGGTCAGTTTGTCCACAAATCTATATTTGATTCAAATACATCCTTCCCAGATATACAATTTGTTGAAATTACATGTGCACATTATATATCCCTTATGGTCCATGCTTGTCCGCCTCTGATCTTCCTGGGGGCTTGCATTAAAAAATGACAACATTTTGCGCTTTTTAACTGGTTTTGCAATATCGGACATTTACCCAAAATTACACACATGTGCGCAAGGAGTATGGACATTAATTGATGAAGTGTCAGATTTTTAACATGCAAACATTTGGAGTGAGACCCTATTTTCCACTAGCAACCCCCCAGAATACACCACAGGGTCCTAACGCCTCTCAAAATGTTCACAGAAAAATCACAAAAATAATGATATTACTTATATAATTCTGACAAGTCTGCACTATGAGTTATCTATCTTTTTAAAATTATGCCCTCGTCAAAAAGGGGTGTGGCTTCCCATATCACAGGGTGGAATAACTGGTTTATCCACTTCCCCCAAGCTCAGCTGCTAGCAAAGGCACTGCCCCTCCCAGTTTACCCTAAGAGGAAGCCACTTTTACGATGCCCCCAATATAACATTTGCCTGAGTCCAGGACAGGCCTTTGTTCAACTCCCTGTAGTCCCCAGCTGCCACTCCCCTTTCAATCAACAGGGCCATGTGACCTCAGGATGCAGCCAGGCCTGGCAGGGAACACAGCTGCTGATCCAGTTTCAACTCCTGTCGGGGGTAGTTGTCAGGCAGAATTCAGTTTCATTAAGCCAGGTTTCAGCTAAATGTCACTTTTTGTTCCCAGTTTAAATCACTTACAATTTTTACATATACATTAAATAATGACTTCCTTCAAGTCATTTCAGAATATAGTTTTACATTGTATCCACCTCTTAGCAAGTCTTTCCTTGGTCTGGTTTTGTTTCATTTGTTCAGTTTTACACAAAAGTCTGGTGGTTTTAAAACGCCTGCTTTCTGATAGCGGTGAGTACTGGTAATGCAACCATTTTTGGGATTACGAAAATGAATTCCCCACAAAAAGGTTGTATCTTTGGAGTGGTCTCGTGCCAACTGCGCAGTTCTCCTATTCTGGCGTGAAGGTGGGCGGCGATAGCTCATCCCCACATCCACCCAGTCTATTGATTTAGTTTGTTCTGGGATAGAATAATGGGCGGCGACAGCTCATCCCCACATCTACACAGTCTATTGATTCAACATGGGTCAAAACCCATGACAAGTTACGCGCTTCGCGGACACCGCGGCTGTCCGCGGATAGGGCGTGCCACATCCGGGGTTTTCCAGCAAATCCAGCATGGAAAGGGGACTGTAGGGATCAGCCAATCAGATGTTGAGGTTGTGGATTTGTGTTGAAAGAGACTGTGTGTAGTGAAGATGGCAGAGGTGGGGAAAGTCAGGGTTTTGGTGCTTGGAGATATGTTTGTGCATGCTTTACAGCAGTATGTTCAATGCAGACATGTGGCAAACAATTTTGATGTTAAAGAAGTGGAGGTGGTGTGGAGCATTGTGCCTGATTGCAATGTACAGGGAATTGTACACGTTTGTGAAGATATGGGCAGCATGAACAGTCACCATCTGTTAGTTTTGCACTATGGTGATTTCCATTTGGGCTATGCCAGTGCCCCTAATTTGTTGGCAGATTTGGAACACTGGGCTCAAGCAGTAATGAACATCCTTCCAAATGCCAAAGTAATTTTCTCTGGATTACTACCTAGGGCAATATGGGACAATAGTTCTGTTTTTTGTCCTCAGCAAAACATTGGTAGGTGTGCAATCAACTGAGGCATGTGCGCTTTCATGCTTAGAGCTGGTATGGTTTTCTGTAATAATGAGAATATTGATTCCAGTTATGCTGTTTATTTTAAAGAAGATGGTATTTCCTTATCTTTTTTGGTAAATGCTATCCTGTTTTGGAATATAAGGGCTGCTTTGGAGAAGGTTATGTGAAGATTTTAGTAGTAAAGTAAGAAGAAAAAAACCCCAAAAAATACAAAATAACAGGTGTCTGTCAAGCATCTGCAAAAAAACCCAAATAAAACGGTTCTTTTCAGAGCCAACCTCAAAGGGGAAATGGGGCACACTATTTAAATTTACATTCACCACGCTCAGATTTTCAATATGTCCTCGGACATCCCATGTGCATTTACTTTTCATGAAAACTCTGTACAAAGGATTCTTATAATGTTGACAGAAAAAGTGTCACGGATAATTGGAATAGATATCTCGAGCTATGTAGTGCATTAGGCAATGCATTGATATAAAAAGCATTCTATTATGAATCAAGTCTAAATATAAGCATTGTGTGCAGCATACATGATGGAGGTGCAATATTCATAATCTTACCATGTTTAATAGTGAAATGATAAATGCTTTCTTTTTAGAGTTTTGTGTACTGTGCAACATGTAATAAGTAGCTAATAAAACCACTTACTACAAAATATCATTATTACATACAAAACACAAAGACACAACAACACATACAAATATGAGTATATATAGAGAAAGTGAAGTATGCAAAAAAGCAGCAGTAGAAGCAGAAAGTGTTCACAACCTAACTGATTATCTTTATGCACAGAAAGGGTTGCTCTGCTTCAAACCTACTACTTCCCTATGTACAAATATCACATGATGTGACTGCATCCTAAAGAAACTAATGCAAATACAAAAATGAGCACATCCAGAGAAAGTACAGTAATCAAAAAAACAGCAAAACGATAAGAAAGTGTTGATAACCTTACTGATTGTGTATTTTTTCCTATGTATATGTTTTAAATGCTGTGAGTGGACCCTAAGTGAATTATTGTAAGAACATATCTAAAGTATAAGTCTACAAATATAGTACATTTTGATTTTTTTGTTCCTAACTATTACTGTCTAAGATATCACTAAAGGAAAAAACAGCGAGTCAGACATGTGATGTTATCAGTGATGTCATCAATGACATTTGTGATGTCATCTTTGATGTCCTGGGTGTTAGTCTTAGCAGTGCATGGTGGTGGCGCAATTTATGGTTGCTTAGCTTACCATAACTGGCGAATTTGAGGTTTTTTTTGGTTTTACTTGGAACCATAACGTCCCTTTAACAAAGTGTTTTTACTGAATTTCGTAGGTTTTTAGTAGCGCAACTTAACCATAACATCCCTTTAACAAAGTTTTTTTTTACTGAATATATATATATATATATATATATATATATATATATATACACATATATATATATATAACAAAAAGCACAACAGAGGAAAGAAAACCGCACTCCACCATGAGGTACTGCAGGTCCCAAAAATGAGTAGTTCAAGAAACATGTTTAAAGTGTCACAAAATAAGAGGTAAACATAATACTGAAATATAAGTCCCATGATAAAAAATAAAGGATTATTGATATGGATGCATACACAAAAATATTTTTTCTTGGAAATGAAAACATCACTTTCCGAAACATGCAGTCAATAGTTATAACATAAAGTGCAAGTGCAATATTATGTAAACATATTAACATAGCAGTAGTATAAAATCGAAGAAAACAATATAAAGAATAACAATACAGATATGAAGCCAATAGTGGCTTGTTAAAAATAAATGAATCACTATCAGAAAAATGCGACCATGGAATTAAAACATGTTTCTATAAATGGGCCATAAAGTGCAAGTGCAATAGCAAAAGATCTGATGAGTGGGACAGCCCACAGTTACAGCATAAAGTGCAAGTGTATTTCTATGTAAACATACCGACTTAGCAGCAGTGGACAATCAACCAAAGTAGTTTGATACTCATGAAGTGCAAGTGCATTTCCATGTAAACATCTGACTTAGCAGCAACAGACAAGAGACCAAACTTGTTTTGGTACTCATAAAGTGCAAGTGCAAGGATTTTATGATAAAATTCCATATTAAAATACATATGGCTGCAAGCTAGGGTTGGAATAAAGACACTGCATGCCCTTAAGTCTTGAAAAAGTAGTTGGTTTTTTGTTGATCACGTGCCAACAAGGTAAAAAGCAAATATATGAAAACAAGAAATCTACACAGTGCTCAACCTTATAGAATAGCAAGTAAGGAAAGAAGGCAAAAATTTGAAGGGCAGAGAGCAATATCCATAGAAAAAATAGATTTAGAATAAACCTGTATCAAAATCATAATAGTAATGGTCCCTTAATGTATCAGAATGGCAAGACAGCCGTAAAACCAAAAAGAAAATGAGTCTGGTGCAATAACACAGACAATAAAATTAAAATAAACAAGGCGTTTCCAGGCCAGAGCAGTATGTCTTATTAGTACCTAAGAGAAGCAATATTAGGTAACTAGAATCAAACAGACAAGAACAAGAAAAACTGGAGCGAAAGGAACAGAGTATCAGATGCCCATAAAAGTATGCAACTCCTCATCCACGTTGTGACCGTTGGGGTATTTAGTATCAAAGTCTAAAATTAACCTGGTTTCCAATTTTCTAAGTTTCAGGGTTCGGTCACCACCTCTCAAGTTAGTCGGGACATGGGCAACAGCAAAAAACGTATGAAGGTGTACATCACTATGATGTTCCTGCCTGAAATGTTTGGCCATGGGGAACGTAGTGTCAAAATTCTTAATGGCTCTTAGGTGCTGCAGAATTCTGAGCTTCAATATACATGTAGTGGACCCTACGTACCATTTTCGGCAGGGACACGCGAGGACATAAACTACAAAAGGGGTATCACAGTTGATAAAATGTTTTATCCTAAATTCAGTGCCTATAATAGGATGTATAAAGGATTTGCAGGCAGTAGCGTGTGGACAGGCCTTACATTTTTGGCACTTGGTAAACCCTTTTGGAAAACTTGGTAGCCAATTGGTCATGGTAGAGTTTTTTTGGACAGGTGATAAATAACTGGAAACCAGTCTGTCCTTCAGCGAAGGTGCTTGTTTGTAGGTCAGTATAGGGCACTTTGGCACTATTGGACCAAGATCTTTGTCAAGCATGAGAATACGCCAATGTTTCATAATAATCTTCCGGACATCATAAAAAGCATTATTAAATGTGACAATGAGGCGGGGATCATCATGGTCCTTGTTCTTCTTATTGGTAGGACCATGCAATAACTTTTCCCTCAAAAGTGCATGTGCTTTAACAAAGGCCATTTCTATAATCTGCTTTCGATAACCCTGTTGTAAAAAACCAACGGCAGCCAGACGGCAACACCGGTCAAATTCTAGGATATCTGTACAGTTGCGCCGAAAGCGAATAAATTCGCCATAGGGAATGCTATTCTTACAGGAGGGCGGATGACAACTTGTGGCATGCAGAGGGAGGCCTGTGTTGGTGGGTTTTTTGTAAAGGGATGTGTGAATGCCAAAGTTATCAAGCCTCACATTGACATCCAAATATACAATCTCAGTGGATCTATGACATTCAGTGAATTTCAGATTCATAGTATTGTTGTTAAGGCTGTCTACAAAAGATGCCCATTCACTTTCATTGCCTTTCCAAATTAAAAAAAACATTGTCAATGTAATGCCACCAACCAATAATTTATGTAGGGAAACTAGATGAAAGTAAATCAGACAAAAAAGTAGCCTTCCACCACCCCATGGTCAAATTAGCGTATGATGGGGCAAAGGTACTGCCCACAGCAGTACCTCTAACCTGATGATAAAAGAAACCTTCAAACAGAAAAAGATTGTTAGTTAAGCAGAACAAAGCATATCCGAAATCATACAACTGTGCCCTAGAAAATTCAGAGATCGAGTGTCCAAAAAATATTTGCAAGCTGCCAACCCAGTGGTGTGATCAATGGAGGTATACAAAGAAGCAACATCAAGAGTAGCCAATATTAGACCCTCCTCGCAAGGTATATCAGTAATGTGACTCAAAACGTCCTTAGTGTCCCGTAGATAAGAAGGTAACACTGAAACAAACGGGAACAGAGTCTCATCAATGAACTGGGCCATATGTTCAAGAAGGGAACCACATAAGGTGACAATCGGCCTCCCTGCCAGATGAGTCAAAGACTTATGTGTCTTAGGCAGGAAGTATATAGTAGGGATGGTATGGCTGTCGGGAACAAGACATTTGGCTAACTCATCCTCAATAAGGCCTTTATCCGCCCATTTGCTACATAGAGAAGTCAAAGTCAACAGGATCGAAGGTTGAGGGATCAAATAAGTCATTATTCAAACAGGCCAAACAGGCCAAGTCAGTCAGCATAGGGATATCAGAGATACATAGGTCAGTACGACCAGTACGGGACACAGATGGTTTAGCCTGCGGTGGATTAATGGAAAAGAACTTTTTGAGTCTGACCTTGTGTAGAAATTTGTCAAAATCCAGACGTGACTCACCACAATCAAATGTTGTGTTAGGACAGAAATTTAAGCCTAGTGAGAGTAATGATAATTGCGGGCCCGTGAGTATGTGGGAAGACATGTTAGCAATTTGATGAATTTTCATAGCTTCCATAGTTACTGTTTTACCCCAGAGCGCATTAACCTGCCCTGTTGATGTACATCGGAGCCGTTTCCCACGACGGCCTTGACAGGTTTTTTTCCCCCTTTTGGCAATTTCTGGTCGTTTCCTCTCCCTCTTCCTCTGCTCTTGCCACGACCTCTGGCTCTCTTTTGATTTTTTCCGTCTTTGCACAAAAGTCTCATTTCGTCTAAAAAATTTAATTTGACTGGTATTTCATCATTTTATGAGATAGAACCATCAGACTCCGATGACATGGCCTCAACATCGCCCGGTTGTTTTGGCAACGGTTGTGTGGTTGAGTTTTTGCGCAATAAGTCAAATCGTTTGGCAAAGGTGAAAATTTGTCCTGATTCATAGTCGGTTTTATCCCTAATAAACTTTCTGTGTTTGCGCTGTTTGATTTCCTCTTCATAAACAATCAGATCTTCTTCAATTTTAGTTCGCAGTTTCTTTCCCTCTTCAGTACTGGGATATCAAGCAATTCAGATTCAAGTTTTTCAAGTTGTGCAAGCACAGCAGTGCGGTCTAAATTGGCATACTTCACCAGGATCTTCAGAAATTGTGCAGAACAATGACTACTGGCACCACCCCACTCTTCCAACATACGTGGATCCTGATCCTCAGAAGATGGTGTTGTCATGATACGTAGGCCACGAGGCACGCGACTCACGTCAAGGTTATTTTGCAGGGAGTGCTCCGCCCACCACTTAGAGATCTCCTTCTTGCGCGATTTTTCGATTTCTCAAAGCAAAGTTAGTTCAGGGGAAACAGTGGTGACAATCTTCGTAGTCCCACTATTTGGTAACGCTATTGGTAAATCCTGCTTCTCATTAAATAAATCCCTGGCCTGGAGTATATGTATATAAAACAGGGTTGAAAACAGAGACCCTGCAGCAATGGTTAAGTTGGTTTTCTGATAGGAAGAGCAGGTTTTGGGTGACTTTTCTACGAATCCCCACAAAACTTTACAAAAAGAAACATAGACTCGACTGATAATTTGCTCGCAAAGTTTGTTCTCTTTTCATCAAGCGTGTGCAAAGTTATAGTGCGGGTCTTGAAAAGTTATGAAATCCAGATAGACTTGAATGTCATCACTAATTTGGGTTGCGTTTAGGATTTTGCTACCAACCTATGAAGGGTGATATGCAGGCCTTTCATGAACTAGTCAATATATCACAGTCTACTGAAGTTCTGCTGATAATATAGCAATCTAAAATACTTTAATATAGGTAATGGCTGCATCATGGACCACAGAAGTAGAGTATTCTTTATCTGATAGATTTGGCCAATTGAATTATATGTACACGCCTATCAGAACCATGAGTAATGTTAAACTTGGAGCCAAAGCCTAAGTATACAAGAATTACTAGACAGGGGGGTGGATAAGCACAGACAGGTAACATTTAGTAATTGTGAAACAAAGAGTTGAGTCGGTCATCAGACATATAAAGGATAAACATGTTATTATCTGCGTGGGGCCTGCTTATTACATGTATGTGCACAATGAGTGCAGGCTAAACACGTTAAGAAAATGAAATTAAGAACATTTGGAAAGTTCAAGGCTTACATATATAGCACCTTCAAAGTATAATTGTCATCAGGTAGTGCATGAAATGCTTACTGTCACTAAACCAAAATAACGTCGCAGAAAACGTGATTTCATTGATGATGCAATTTGTGATGTTATCATTGATGTCCTGTGTGTTATTGTGAGCAGTGCATGGTGAGGGCACGGGTTATGGTAGCATAGCATAAATAGCTGGTAAATGTATTAGATTTTTCGATTTTGTACAGCAACCATATCGTCCCTCTAATAAAGTTTTGTCTCTGAATATATATACAAATATTTGATGAAAAATGCATTATTGGATAAAAAAAATCTCTTTGGTTTTAAATCCTTGTCTGTCTGAAAATTACCCGATTACCTCTGCCAATATGATAGTTGCAGGTGCATAACGGGTAGAAGGGGAACTGGCAAAATAATGTGTTTGTTTATTTTGATGTATTTTGCCCTTCTATCTGTCCCTTTCCAAATCCTTGTCCACCAGAGGGACATTGCAAAGTTGGAAGGTTAGACCGTGTGCCGATTGTCCGTCAACCAGTCGCTTCTTTAATTTGGTGGCCAGTCAGTTAATGATACAGTTCCCATGAGTTTTTCAATCTCAGCTATTGCTCCCCTAGAATGTTTACAGTAATTAACTTTCAAAACAGACGTTCTTTGCTGTACAGTTCTCCCAAATCTGATGCTGCTGAAAAAAGGGAAAACCTTCACTGAGCATCACGTGGTGTCATGCTAATGCCATTACTTTATGGCTGACATCAAATCAGGTACACGCTAATTTCAGAAAGCAAACTGAAATTTCAGATTAAAAGCACTAAACGAAGATCTGTCAAAAGAAGCGCGTGTGAAAAGATGCCGGCATTCCACCACAGTTGGTCTTTTGGGCTCTTCATCGGCAAAGTTCTTAGGAGACGGCGAATACTTTAATTGCTTGTGTCAATAAACAGAAAACAACATCTTGAATAATTAATGCACTTAGAAGGGAATGAAACTGGAATATGAACTGCAGTGATTTATTGAAATGATGAAGCTGCTTCTTCTGAAATACTGCTGTGCAAATATAAATGTGGTAATTATCCGTGCCAATTATTTATTGATCAAAAACAGGAGTTTGGGAAAAGTTTAAGAACTCGACCATCGACACGGACCAAATGCTTTAGGTTTGTTACCATAAAATGTATCTGGTTAAGTAACCGAAAGATGCCAAATTAGGAAATTACCTAAAAACAGTGCCCACAGACTGTTGAGTGCACTCGGCTGATACATACAATTGTTCTCATAATCATTAAAAAGGTAAGTTGTGCTCTGGGAAGGATCTAACCAACATTGAAATGTGTGAGCCGTTTCCTTTCCCTTAATAATTTACTTTTTGGGAAGCAATTCACTTTTTACTGGAATATATATATATATTTTTAAATCAATAAACTTTGCTCCTATTGATTCCGATGGTGAACCCATTTAGTTACCTCTGTATTTTTTGATTCAGCACAGAGCCAGTACAATACACAGCACTAGCTCTGTGGGGACCGATTCAGAAAGAAGTTACTTAGATTGACTCTGGATTTACTACAAGAAACTCAGACTATGTCTAAGTCAAGGGTACATTCTTAGTGAATTAAAGACCTCTCTCCAAGAGTAACTCAATGATACTCACGTGTTCTAGGAGACCTGTGATATTCCTGTCACCTTGAGACATAAAAGGCCTTAGAGTGAGCTGATGTGGGGATCTTTGTGTAGTGCCAACCTATCCCCCACAATACTAGGGATGTTAGAGCTGATTGCAGCACCGAACAACTCTGCATAGTACATGTTAGTAGACTTATTCACCTTCCCTTATTGTTACTCTCTCCAGTACACCACATTTTCAGTCCTATCTACATGACCCATTGGGATAAGGTGCTTAAGCCCTCTTTGTTTATTTAAAGTTATCAAAGACTACTAATATACAAATGCCTCAGTTCTTAAAATGAAATCCCATGAGTGGGAACTGGTTCCCAAGTAGCCTGGAGTACCTCTGCTCAGTTCAACAAAACGATATCACTGCAGCCTTTACAATGATTGCCATTGAGAAAAGTAATAGTAAGAGCCCTTTTTACAGCAGTTTTTTTTTAATTCTTTGACTTATGGGATAAAGGTTTATCTCACCTTTCACTAATTCTTATTATTAACATATGTATTGTGTTATTATTATTTTCATTCATTCTTACTATTATTATTATTAGTATTAGTAGAATGAGAATTATCAGATTCATTATTGTTTAATGTTTTAATCATGATGCTACTGGTATGAACATCATGTTGGCTTTACCCTTGGTGCACAATAACTGTGCATCAAGGGTAAAGCAAACATGATGAGTGTTATTACGTGGCTAGACTGGCCTATGTTCAGTGTGGGCAGTCTTTACACAAAATACCACTTTGCTGTGCATCAAGGGTGAAGCAATATACGTGTTATTACGTGGCCTGACTACATTGAATGAAATTCGGACAACTCCTTGCATGCACACATTCATAAAACAAACACCCCAACATACACAGGCACATGCATACATACATACATACTCATTACATGAAAAAAAACCCTTACCAGACTTGCATGCATCCTCCACATGCACCCCACCTTTTTGGAGGACCGAATGGCCCTCCTCTGTAGACATGTTGACTGACAGGAGTGTAATATTCTCCTGTCAGTCAGTGTATGATATGATATGATATGATATGGTATTTGTAACGCGCCTATACACAGGTGTTTCAAGGCGCGACGAGGCAGGGAGGGAGGGAAAACAAGGGGAAGACAGACAAACGATCCTACTAGGCCAAGTGTCATTCAGATCGCGCAAGTGCAGAGGTAGGGGGAAAAGGAGAAAGTGCAGGGGGAGGAGGTGGGGGGGAAAGTGCAGTACAAGGTAAGTAGTGTAATAAAATAATAAATAATAAATAATATATAAAAAGGGCCAGCTGGTGGCAAGTGCGAGGTAAGTGCAGAGCAAGCGCTGGGAAGTGCAGGGAAGGGGGCTGTAGGGATACAGTGACAGTCCCACAGTGCAGGGGGAGCCAGGGAGGCAGTGCAAGTGGAGAGTGGCTGGGTCCTGGACCGAGGTCGCTGAGAGTGGCCGAGATGCAAGTTTAGTGCAGAATTCAGTGGGGAGTTAAGCAGGTTTAGCAGGGGAGAGGGAGAGAGAAGGCAGAAGCGAAGAGGAAGGTTTTGAGGTGCTTCCGGAACCGGAGATGGTTCTCCTCAAGTTTCAGGGAGGCAGGAAGGCTGTTCCAGAGGGAGGCCCCTTCTGCGGAGAGAGATCTACCCCCAGCTCGTTGCTTAGAGAAGCGGCTGACCATGAGGGAGTTGGAGACGGATGAGCGAAGGGCTCGTGAAGGAAGATATTTAGGAAGAGAGAGTTGAAGGTATTTAGGCCCCAGGCCCCAGAAGGCCTTGTGGACAATGCAGAGGGTTTTGAACTTAATCCTCGCAGCCACTGGGAGCCAGTGAAGAGATTTCAGTCCTGGAGAGATACGGTCCCTGGGCTTGAGGCCAAGGACAAGTCTTGCAGTTCTGTTCTGGATAAGTTGCAGAGGGCGGAGAGTGGAGGCAGGCAGATTAAGATAGAGGCTGTTGCAGTAGTCCAGTCTTGAGAGAACCAGGGCTCGGGAGACAGTGAGCTTCTGGGGGAAGGAGAGGAAGGGAAGAATACCTCTGAGGAGGTGCAGCTGGTAGTGTGACTTCTTAGAGACGTCAGATATATGAGGAGAGAAGGAGAGTGTGGAGTCGAAGATGACCCCGAGGTTTTTAGCCTTGCAGGTAGGGGCAGGAAGGGGGCCAAGGGAGGCTGGCCAGAGAGCTACAGGGAAGGAGGGAGTGGGTGTGCCGATGAGTAGAATCTCAGTCTTACTGGCGTTAAGGCAGAGGTCATTGGCGGCACACCATTCCTGGATAGCAGACAGACAGTCGGAGATGAGGGAAGGAGAGGAGGAGGCCGAGGGTAGCCTGAAAATGAGCTGGGTATCGTCCGCAGAGGGTCTCCACAACGTGAACACACTGACTGACAGGTAGCCCTTTGGGCTCTGCAAACAAATAAAATGCATAGCGGGAGACGGGCCTCTGTTCAGAGGCAGGCAGCACAGTCCCTGTGCAAATAAAGCACATGTGATGGCTGGCATACAGGCACGAGGGGTTACCACTCAGCCACCACTGCCTCAAAATGTGCTGCAAAAGCTGCAAAACATAACATTTTATGCCACTGAATTTCCTTTTATATGTTTAGAATTTCCCATTCAAGGTCACATTATTATGGATTGTGGGGAGCCTGGGAGGAGGCATCTGACTATGGAACACAGTAATTGAATAACAGATGGAGGGGCGTATTGCTCAGGTCTTCAATCCAGCTACCCATATAGTTGTTACATAGTCTCTGCCGGTTTATAGTGATAATTTCGAAAAACATTTTGTCAAAAGTCAAAATGTCGAAAACATAATGTCAAAAAAAACAATTTCGAATTTCTTTTTTCTTTGTTTTTTGTTTGAAATGGGGGGTACCCCATCCCCCTTTTTTAATTTTTTTTTCTATTTTAACCTTTTTTTTCTTACCCAAAAAAATGTAAATAAAAAAATAGAGCATTCAAATTATTTTTTCAACATTGTTTTTTCGACATTTTTGTAATTCGACCAAATGTTTTCGACATTATAACTGCACACCGTCTCTGCCACTTACTTTACTAACTGTTAATCCACCTTGAAGTGGGTCCGAACATGGCCCATGATGCCAGCACATCACTCACAGGCACATGGTGATAGGCCTCCCAACTGAAAAATCACTGTTTACTTTGCCTCGAGAGGACACAATCACTACACAGGGATTTGTCCTTCTCACCCAGGTTGACTCACAAACAACTCTTGTGCGCAAGATTTACAAATAGTTCTGATGTGTCTCCCAGGCAATTTATTTGGTGCTATTTTAAACCCCTGAAATGAATGAATACATTAATTGATTGCATAGATTGCATAGCTAATGCCTTATCCACAGAAACATGCTAACTAACTAAACCAAAGCAATCAGTCTTTAAGAAATTATGCATTTTTCCTTCCTTTTTGAAAGGGGACATGTGGGTGGGTGGGTTTATTGTATCCTTTGTCAAAGAAGTGAGAAAACCCGAAATCTGTACTTCTTAAATGTTATTTATTTTCTTTGATGTTAATTTTTCATGCCTCAATTCAATAAATAAAACATTTAAAAACTGAAATTCCAGCTTTTACCTACACATAAGCTGCATGGAACACCAATGGTAGGATTTGGGTCAATCACCAATAAACATTAACATGAAAATTCAATTAAACGTAACACCCTAATAAACAACACATTTGTCCAGGGTATTTTAAGATTTTAAATATGCTTTAGTGTTTTCTGAGTGCCATACCGGGAGCTATGAGCCCTGAAATCCAAGTTAAAGGTTTAGCAAGGTCTTCAGCGCCAATAACATCTAGTACGACCTGAAGGCTTGGTCTATAAAGCTATTGTGTCCCTTGAAAGATAAATAAAAAGGTAATATGCCTGGTGTGGTTGCTGGGAACTTTCTAGAGGAGCAATGCTTTGGAAAAGGTAGGCCCCTTCTGCCAGGTACGGCCCGGAGAAAACTGCAGACAGTAAGGGGGGCAGCCCCCACACCCTAACAAGATAAGGACTGGGGGGCAGGTGATTTCATGTGCCCAGGACACACATGCCAGCTGCGGCCCAGGCATGGAGGAAACTAGGGTTGCCATGGGGGCCTCTGCCCACCACCCTAAACAGGTAAGTAGCAGTGGTAGGGTGCTGATGATTTAGGGGCCCGGGCCAAGTCTGTGAGGTGTATTCCGGGCAAGGAGGAGAGCCGCACAGACAGCAAGTATGTCAGCGTGGCACTCCTGTGACGAGAAGAGTGCTGCGCTAAGAGCCAGGGCCGCACGGGTGTCTGTGCGGTGCTCCCGTGATGAGAGAGCACTATGCTGAGCCATGCGGCGCTGGCAGCCTGGCTTTCAGCATGGCGCTCAGCTACATTGACAGCATGTATGTCAGCGTGGCACTCCTGGGACGAGAAGAGTGCTGCGTTAAGAGTCATGGCTGCATGGGTGTCAGCGCGGTGCTCTCGTGATGAGAGAGCGCCATGCTGAGCCAAGCGGCTCTGGCAGCATGGCTGTTAGCATGGCGCTCACATGATTAGAGGGGGCGCTGCTCAGACAGCCATGTTGCCAGCGCAGAGAGCCCAGGGGAATGGTGAGGCTTGTCATTGTCCAGTTTCCAGGCTATAGGTATTTTCAGAGTCATACCAGCTCGTATTGCCTGGAAATTGGTCAATGTGGGAGTTCCAGGCTCCTATCAGGGACATAATCATAGTTACAGTGAAGTATGAACATCTTTGTTCAATGGAGTTAATAACTGAAAACAACTCTATCACTGCAACACTTCCCCTTTGTACTGCATTTATCCTTCTAAAGTGTTTAGCAGAGCCTATTGAAATCGTTTATGATTTCAGAAGCGCAATCTTTATCACGTAATAAATTAATGTATCCATCCTGAAAAACGTATGCAACCGCGTAGAAAAGAATAGGTTGGGCCCATTTAATGATCGCAATCTGTTTTTTGCTTACGGTCATTATCTCCAAAAAATGAATTCTGTATTTTGTAAGGCAACATTTGTAGCAACTTTGATTTTAATAGTGCATTTATCATCAGATACAAACCTATTTGATCTCCAGAAGTAATTGAACAGATGAAAACTCAATTCTTTTGGCTTGTGTCACTTTTATCCCAACGCCAGTTTGGTGAAGCGATCATGCAAACTCTCGTTACCCTTGTCTAAGGCACCTAATTTATAAGGCGATGAAAGGTTGGCTCAAGCAAGAATTCCTGCTACCAGAAGTGAAGCGTCATCTTGATGCCCCACTTCCTTGCTGCATGGGGTCCCTGACGTGATGTTTGTATGGCCACAGGACCCACTATGGTGCCGGCCAGCTTGTGGTCTGCAGGCACCTGCCTAGAACTGCCTTGCTGTAGGACACCTCCTGTAAGCAATTCTTCTCAACAGCCCTGAACTGTTGTAAACTGAACCTGAGCAAGAAGCTTACTTGGCCTAATGAGACCGAATCGTTACCATAGAAC
This sequence comes from Ambystoma mexicanum, assembly GCF_040938575.1. Taxonomy (NCBI): domain Eukaryota; kingdom Metazoa; phylum Chordata; class Amphibia; order Caudata; family Ambystomatidae; genus Ambystoma; species Ambystoma mexicanum. Next base: position 584,245,487 of record NC_090929.1, on the reverse strand, counting down.
TTTTAAAAATAAATGCTAAGAAAAAATCCCTGAAAAAGGGAAAAACTCTGTAACTATATCATTAAGAAAGAAATATATCAATTTGACAATGTGTCAGGACTCGTTAGTAAGGTTGTCAGGTTCCAGGGGGAGCCGGTGACAGGAAAATGAAAATGTAGGTTTCAATTAGTGAACAGTTTTATAGAATTGGTGGAAATGAGGCAGCTACATGAAAGGACGAGTGTTTCTCTCCTTTGAAGTGACTGCGCGCCCTGCTTTGTGCAGTTTGCGTAATGATCCTTGAGTTAGCGGTTTCTGTCACCATGAATACAGCAACATCATGGCCCAGTATCCTCGCTCCGTAATTAGAAAGTCTTTTCAAAGGAGATATTTATTATTTCGACTGGATGGAGAAGGGAAGAGATCCTTTTTTTTGAGAGATATTTCAAAGAAAAAGGCTGGTTATTTCCATGAGCAAAAACACATTTGAATAGATTTCTGCCTTAGAGATGTAACAGTTGAAAGCGGGAAAAAAAGTCCACAATGCGCTCTCATTATCTGCAGACTGCAAATGGTGATGGGCAGGAATGCGACATTTCACAGGGAACGGCAAAGGTAGTCTTTTCACTCTCCCATGCTGCGATCATGCTTGGGAAAGCGGCGACTTGGCATTCAGTAGACTTGCTATTCACTTACGTCTTGAGCTCTATTGGAAACTGAAAAATACGAGCCATTAGCTTTAATGGAGTGCTTCTGCCAGAGTACAGCATGTACCTGAGCACGCATATCCATCAAGTTTTCTCAGTATTATTTTGATGCTAATTAATATAGCTAAATATAGCAATGCAGCAAGCCACAAGATGATAATAGATGTTTACGAAGTAAGGGAAGATGGAAGAGGATGGGGAGTCTATCAAGGAAACCAATTTTAGTGACACTTATTGTGCTCTGATAGCTCTATTAGAGTTAGACTTGGGCTAATCGACTTCATCACCGCGGAATTGCAATTTGAAATGAAATACTTGGCCATAAGTGACCACGTGTTGCACCCCAACAACAAAAGTTGTGTCCTCCGTGTTAATGATGCACAAGGATATAGACAACAAGTGTGAAACCTTTTCCATTATTATACACTTTCTAAATATTAGGGGCCAGGCCATGTTCAGTGAACCAGGGTACAGATAAATAAAATGGCTCAACCAATCAGGTCCTCAGCAGCTGGCCTCAAACATTGGTTAATTAGATCCATTACATTGTGGCAGCAACTTTCTAACCACAGTAGTCACTACATCTTCTGTTCCTGATCATGTACACGATTGTCTAAGTATAAGTCTAAGCTGGAAAACAACTCTGGTTCAGGAGCTTATAAATGTATCCGATATTTAATTAAACCAGTGACTACGTAGATGTATTTCCTATTTGGATCCATTGGAGGCAAATGTATGTCATGAATACTTAGGTTGGATATCTTGAAAAGCAGACCTAATCATGTTCCTCGTGGATCCGAGTTGTGCACCCAGGGTCTACAACTACCGACAAACCTTAAAAACATTGGGCTGATAAAAATGTCTCCATGGTCATACAATGCCTTTGCAGATCCAACTATGGTCTGATGTAGGTGACAGGCAACATGAAAAGGTCAATGAACAATATAATTCATGAATAATAAGTGGTTACAATAAGAAAGAAGAAAGTGATTTGAAATTGATCAGTCTGTGATGCTCATGGATGCAACAGGCCTAGTTATACAGCGATCAAGAATACTAGGGGCCTTTCATGTTGGAGCCTAATATAGTTCCGGAGCTGTATGATAGAGGTTTGCTTGCATTCCCACTGTCTATTGTGCTTGCATTCCCGCTGTCTATTGAAACAAGTACCAGAGGAACTGCAGCAACCACTAGCCACCAGATACCATTCCCTTGGGCCAATGACAGACTCCTTCTTATGGTTGTTCATAGGAATGTTACATTGACGTTTTTTTTAAGCGAAGTGGATTTATGTGCAAAGCCAGTACAGATCTCCTTCAAAGCAAATTGTTAGATATCGCTCCTAGCAATTTTGACACCTCAGTTCTTGTGTGTGTGGTGAAGAAATGAAGGGAACCTTCACCCTGAGCCCATAACTTGAGTGTGGGCTGATAACAAGTGTTATAGCCTTCTACCTCTGGGCTGTAATGCCACATTGCTGGCCTAGGTCTCTTTATCTCTAATGCAAAGCTCCTCATTACCAATATTCTTCACTAGTTCTATTGAACACACATTTAATGCAGTCTGGCTACAAGAAAGAATGATTTGATTCTCCTTCGAAGTTGCACACCTAGTGAAGAAATGGCAGAACTCCAGGCTATGGCCTCTGCCATTGTGCCATCAGAATATTGAAATCAAAAATGCTTGCAATCTCAATACATAGGGCTGTCATTGGTGATCATTCATTTGCACTCAGGTTGTTATGTGAAGGCAACTAATCAAACAAAGATGGCTCAGCCTGATCTGTTCTCTAACTACCCACTTCCTGCTCATCAACTTCTGCTCCCTCAAGTTAACTTAGGCAGTAGAGGACATGATCAAGCATTTATTTGATTTTACGATAACAGAATTGATTCGTCAGGTCTAACGATTTATAGGTGTTGGTAATACAGTTAATAATAGAGATGGACTTCTAGACCCACCAGATAGTAACAAGAAGCAAATCACATGTTATTTTATCGCCTGGTTGCCACTTGCTACTGTTCTAGCCACACACAAGTGGAATTCCTGATAGGGCAATGGTGCAGGGTCTATTTATGATCATTTGTTCACTGCAAAAATGACTTTGCACTGACTTTGCACTGCAAAAATAGACTTTGACCAGTTCCATGAATCAGGGTTTGTTTCTGCAGTGCAAAGTAAACTTTTAGCAGTGCAAAACAACTTTGAACCATGAAATAAGTCCATGAATCAGGCCCTAATGCTTCTTTTGTACACATTGCTGCTCACCCCAATTAAAGTAAATACAAACATGTCTGCGTGGGGCATTCAATATGGTTATTTTACCTGCATGATAGCTGTAACGCATCAAAGATTTTTTTAAAAATGCAATTGCAATCAGTTGAATGTAGAGTTTTTATGGTTGTATCAAGAATTAATGTCATATCTTTTTTATTCTCGAGGATATCTAATTTACCTGGGGTGCATAGCCTCCTCGTGTGCTTCTGTTGCTATGGCAAAGTAGAAATAAAAATGTTTTGTTTGTATTCTAGCTTTTCTTTTATGGACATAAACGAGGTGATTTAATCAGTGAGGTAATACGTGGGTGAGGCATTTTGAAATCGAGTGAAACCTCAGAGTTACACTGCACTATTACACTGCTGTAAGATGTTCTTGTCAGTTTTATGTCACATTGGAGCATATGCAAACAGCGTTTGCTCATCTGTATATGAATAAAAATGTGTCTGTGGGTTTGTTGCAGGATTTGTGAGTTTGTGGCTTGGAGAAGTGTTATTTCCTATACACTTCCACACTATTTCACTAATCTGCACCCAATTGTGTATAATTACCTGTTAGGAATTATGGACAACATGACATCTGGACACCCCACCCATTTCCCCAGATTTCACCAAAGTTTAAAATGTGTGGGTTTGTGGCTTGGCAAAGCATTGTTCCTTATACAATTCCACACCGTTTCACGAATCTACACCAAAGTTTGCATAGTTACCTGTTAGAAACCTTCAGACATTACTGGCTACATGACATTTGGACACCCCACCTCTTTCCCCGGATTGCAGCAAAAGTTAAAATGTGTTTGTGGGTTTGTGGCCTGCCGACAAAGGCGTAAACCATGTTCACCGCAAAGGGAAACAAAACATTTATGAGAGGCAAATGGACCTGAGAGGCAAAGGTGAAGGCTGGTAGCATTCCAGAGGGTTCAACATTTTTGCTGCATCAGGTGAAAATTTCCAGAGGATTTTTGCCAGATCGTGCCTGCCGACAAAGCCGGTAAACCATGTCCACCAGGAAGGGAAACAAATATGTTTGCTGCATCAGGTGAAATTACTTTTCCAGAAGAGTTTTGCGAGATGGTGCCTGATGATGAAACTGTACACCATGTTGACCATGAAGGGAAACACAACATTTAGTTTCTCAACCGTTCCCGTCATGAGGATCAAAACTCCATGTTTCAAGGCAGTAGGATGCATGGTTTCTGAGATATTTGCACTTCAATGCACTGCAACGAACTGCACCAAGCCACAGTGAGGCGGAACAGCGACCTATAGGATTATTCATTTTCAGCAATTGATGAGAGTGTTATCATGTCTGTCTACAAGACCCGTTCGGAGAAAGGGTACTTCTGCTAGTGCAAAATGCATTAGCACTAGTTCAAATATGTATGCACTGTATTTGCACTGGCACTAATAAATACATCTGCGCAGGCACAAATGTACTGTTATGTTACCTTACAACAATATGAAAGAATAATTTAGTGTCTATAATTGCCGTTTTGACCACATTGATCCCATGAATGATTTACACAATTAAGTTGATATTGACAATATTGACGTATAGTTTTTTGATCTTGTCGGAATTCAGAGCGATGACTTTGTAAGGAATAATAGCAACGGCAAGCTCTTTTGAAACATGCCATGTTATAATGCTTTACAATATATTATCTTTGTGTATTTCAAGAGACATTCAAATGTATGTACTGCTATCATAATATTTTTTTAAGTAATTTATAAGGAAAGTATAACTCAATAAGGGATCATGAAGTTTACAACAGAAAATGAATTTATTCATACGAAAACTCCCATTTCAATATCTTTGTTTAGACTCTCATTGGTTGTTCTAAGCAGACAAATCCAGCAGCATTCTTTTATGTGTATTTCCTTTTCTTTATCTCATTCCCGGGGATTCGTTTGCATCTTGTAAATGCTCATGAAGCAGGTTTTTATTTGATCAATTTCAGGTTATTCTTTAACCCAGTATAATAATATGAGTGTGTGTGTCATCTTGGTTCTTATTTGCCCTGACATGTTCTAATATGCAGCTCTCAGCTGTGTAATTATGCTCCAAATATGCACCTTTTTACACAGATCATGGCATATAATGTATTCGGACCGGCAATTCACAAAGTGGGCAATCTTGCGATCATGAGTTTGCGGAGTTGAATTGATTGTGTTATATTTAATGCAGACGTGCAGGCTCTTCATGTGCCACATAAAATCTTTACATTTTGCTGAAATCCAGATTCTTGTTGCATGCTTCAAAGTTGTCTGGGACAGAGAAGGTTCTTTGATATTTGTCATAGAACCATCGTGTTTTTTTTCTGATGTAGTTACTAAAACTAGGATCTAAACATTAAAATGTGCCAATGCTTTTGAAGCATCATAATGAAGAAATGGCTGTCCATTTGTGTTGTGTGATAAAATGTGTCTAGAGCTATTTCTCTTAGGAATAAGAAGTGATTCTCTTGCAACATTATCTACTTCCATGATGGCATGTTCTAGAACGGTTCTCTTTCCGATTGCCTCCATTGCAACATCGTTCATGTACATTCGATTTTCTTGTTCATACACGTTATATTCACTGCAGTTGCATGTTGAACGAATGAATTTCCCTACTACAGTGTTACATTTGATGTTATTTTGTTTGCCACTTCAATTCCTTTTGTTTGTGATGGATTTCTTTTTTCTACATATATCTCCAGATCTAAAAACCAAATCTGTGTGGGGTTGGCTTTTAACATCAATGTTGATGTCAATCTTTCATTCATCCGTTTATTGCTTTATACATTTTGACTCATTGCAGTCACAGTGTAAAATGTTACCACATGATGATATATTTGTTAGGTTCTTCAATCAACTTACCTCATGTATGTGTTAGTTTGACGAATTCAATAAATAGAATGGCAAAGATTTGAGCAAATGATGTGCCGAATTATGAACCGGTTGCAGTGCCTTTAATGATTGCCATCGAGAAGAGTAATAGTAACAGCAATTATTTATTTTTTTTACAGTTAATTATTTGATTCATGGGATTAAATTATATCTCATCTTTTAGCAATTGTTATTGTTACCATATATATATTTTTATTATTATTACTTTTATTATGTTTAGTAGTAGTAGAAGAAGTATCCGAATCATTATTTCTTTATTATTTTAATCATGTTTGTTCATTGTTTTCCTCACGTTTCTTTGGAGTACGTGTGAAGTGGTAAACAAGCAAAAACTCCTAATTTTTCAGATTTGTGGTATATATTATTATTGTTATTTTTATTATTCTTAGTAGTAGTAGCAGTAGTATATTTATTTTTATTATTATAATCATTAATGAAAATGCAGCATCATGGGGCAATCAGGAGCAGACATACTTCAATGAAGATGGACTGGTGATCTCAAAGAGACTCAGCTGCTTATTCTTCTCTGATGGCCCTGTAACAAGCAGCTAGTGCACATTAATTTGTGAATGGTTCTTGTGCCTTAGTTGTTTTATGCAGATTTCATTCCTGGGTACATTGGAAGTAGTGATATGCCAAGAAAAATGTCCAATATTTCTGAATTTTATTGAAGAATTTTAGAAAGGTGAGATTTGTTCAGTCTTACATATAGAAATTCTTTACAGCCGGAGGGATTTCTTCTAGTGTATTCTGTGCTTTGACAGAAGAAATACACTTCTAGTTTGTCTGATTAATAAATACATTACAGTCAGATGTTGGAAATACAGTATCCTTCGGCTGCTTGTAGCATGTGCGATAACACTCCTGCAGTGCACTTTACAAGGATAAAGCAAATCACAGAAGACCAACATGTCAATATATTGCATGGTTGCAGAACTCTTAGATGACTTGCATAGTCTTGATCCTGCACATTTGGGGTTTATTGTTTGCTCGTTTTTTTACATGTATTGGCCAGTTATTTTATTTAAATTTTTATTGTTTTCTTTGTAATATATATTACCTACACAAGCATGGTATGATGACACTCCCCTATCTCCGGTGTTATGGATATTTTCTCCCCTACGTTTCTCATACCCTGCTTCCTTACTTTCTGAAAGGTTTGGTCGAGTTGGTGGGACTCATCTATCCTGGTCTGGGTCCTTCCTACACAGCAACACCCATTAGGTTAGACCGCTATCAGTGATCGCCAGAACAATCAGTATAACCTGTAGTGGTCTACAAGGGTTAGTCATATCACCAATCCTGTTTAATAGGTACACGCCCCAGTAGCCAGCAGCCTTGAAACCTGAAAGTTCAACTTCCATATGTATGCAGGTGCCACCCGTATTCATATTAATCCCAAAGGCATCTGAGGAACAGCATTAGGTTGTGGGCTGTCGGATCCATGTACAACATGGCGTGCATATAAATGGTCTCTGCCTAAACTGGTAAAAGACAAACATACAGATCATTTGATCAATGTGCCAAGCTCATCTAGCCATCAACTGATCCGACTCCATAGGATCTTCTGTCCCACCAGTATGACATGATATGGCATTTTTAACGCGCCTGTCCACAAGTATTCCTAGGCGCAACAAGACAAGGGAGGGAAGACAAAGGGAAGACAAGACAAATGAAATGATCCTAATAGGCCTTGTGTTATTCAGATCGTGCAAGCACAACAGCGAGAAGTGCAAGGGAGAGGTGTAAGTGTAAGGGAGAGGCAAGGGGAAGTGCGAACAGGGCAGTTTAGCTCTAAGTAAGTGCAGCCAGGGCAGTGCAGCTCTAGGTAGGTGCAAGGAGGCAGGGGAGCTAGAGGGGTTACAGCTTACAGCCCCCAAGTGCTCGGTACACAAGGGGGCAGTGCAAGGAAGACTGGTCTTGGAGGATCCTGGTACCCAGTGAGACTCTGAGGGTGCCAGGCAAGTTAGCAGGGAAAGGAGATAGAGAAGGCAGAGGCGAAATGGAAGGCCTTGAGCTGCTTCCGGAACTTCAGGTGGTCCGGTCTGAGACCGTTCCAGAGGGAGGCACCTGCAGAGGAGCGAGATCTGCCCTCACTCTCTGTCTAGAGAAGCGCCTGACAATCAGAGAGTTGGAGGTAGCAGAGCAAAGGGCTCTAGAAGGAAGGTATTTCAGCAGAGAGAGAGTTGGATGTATTTCAGGCCCTGGTTGCAGAATCCTTGTGGACGATGCAGAGGGTCTTGAACTTGATCCTTGCTGCCACCGGGAGCAGTGAAGAAAATTCAGGGCTAGAGAGATACGGTCTCTGGGCTTGAGGCCAAGGATAAATTCTGTCTGGAATAGTTGCAGAGGGTGGAGAGTAGAGGTAGGTAGATTGAGAAAGAGGCTAGTGCCGTAGTCCAGCCTGGAGAGAACCAGGGCTAAGCAGACAGTGAGCTTCCGGCGGAAAGTGTGAAAAGGTTGAATGACTCTGAGGAGGTTCAGCTGGAGATGAGCCTTTTTGGCATGGTCCATTATGTGAGGAGAGAAGAAGAGAGTGGAGTCAAAGATGACACCAAGGTTTTTTGCCTCACAGGAAGGTGAAGGTAGAGGTCCCAAGGAGGGTGGCCAGAGTGAGAGAGCAGGAGCGGGGGTCCTCGTGAGAAGGTCTTGTTAGCATTAAGGCAGTGATCATTGGACTTACACCAATCATGGATTGTAGATAGACATTCAGGAATGAGCGAGAGAGATGAGGCGGCTGAGGGAAGCCTGAAAGAGAGTTGAGTCTCATCCGCATAACACTGAAAGTTAGAAGAGAAGGAGGAGATCAAGTGGACCAAAGGGGCCAGGTCGACATTGAAGAGCCAGGGTGAGAGGCTAGAGCCCTGGGCGACACCACATTTGGAGAGGGAGGTGGTGGAAAGAAAGGACCCAAGTTGGACCAGGGAGGGTCGGTCGAGGAGGAAGGAGGTCAGCCATACCAAGGCCTGATCAGTGATGACCAGATTCTCACAGAGTCAATTGATCATGGTGGCATGATTGACTGTGTCGGAAGCAGAGGAAAGGTCAAGAAAGAATGCAATCAGGGGGTACTCTTTGTGATGTTGGAAATGCATTGGAGGGACAGGACCTCCCTGTCCTTGTCCTGTAGTCCTTTTTCATTGTGTTCTGTATTGTTTTCTGCCCAGGAGTCCATGTGGGACTCCTGGCAGTGCAGCTCTTCCTGTTTTTGGTTTGGTGTAGAGACCCATGGGATACCCTTATGGCACCTATGGGTGGGGGTACAACCCTGTGCCCCAGGTGTATGTTTTTGGGAACCTGTGGATGGCCCACAGAGCAGGGTATGGGCTGGTGGCAGCTCCATGCTGAATTTGACAGGTGCTCAGAGTATCCTCCATTTTGGGATACCCAGGCCCCGCCATTGGAATCAGTTGATTCCTGATGGAAAACAAGATGGCCCCTGTGGCCTCTTGCTTTCTATTGCCTGTTACCTTGTTTTCCCAAAGTCCTGGGAAGCCCTGACTCTGTCCCTTCCCCCTGACTGGCTGTTGGGTGGCAGTTCCATATATGGTGTTGTTGTGGAGCCTTCACAGTGACTGTATGTTGTAGGTACACCCTGTGGGTGGGACCCAGGTGAATGGAGTGTGTAACCAATATGCACTTCATGTTGTGGCTGTCTGGTTTCTGGTATGAGAGACAAAGACTGAGACAGCCCTGCCCGAAACTGGCCTGAATGCAGTGTGTAGTGTTGAATGGCTGGGTACTTGTCCCAATCCACATTCCTTGTTGTGTTTGTCTGAGAGGGAGGAGGATGGCCTGAATGCCCTATGTGTGCCTGATTGGCTGACTGCCTGCATGAATGCCCTTCTGTATGATTGGCTGCTGAGTGTGACCCAGCAGTGTGGGGGAGAGACAGGATAGTATATCTGCTGACCTCTCACCACTGGAAATTGTTCAGAAGCTGTGTCTACACTTGAAGAGTAACTGGAACTGCTGATCCTCGACGCCCAGCTGGAAGAAGAAGTTTGCTGTTGCATTTGCTTCGACCCGATCTGAATGCTGCCGAATTCGTCGAAGACTGATCCGAGAGAGGACCTGGTAAGGCGCCCTCTTCCTGTGCTCCGAGGGACCATCGAGCACCGCTAACCTTTGCCGAAGCTCCCTGGAAGGCAGACCCTCGAAAGGCTGCCGACCGGAGACAGGGATCGCTGAGGAGAACGAAGTGAAGCACCCGGACTTCGCTGCCGTCGAAGTCCATTGCCGTCGACCAGGGTTCGCAGGTTTGTGTAACTGCTGGAGGCCCATCAAAGCTGTGTTGCACCAGAAGAGGGGACTGCTTGATGCCGTGCCGCCGACGACTGGAGCCGTCCGCTCCTTTGCCTAAGACTGTTGAATTGAAGGACTCACTTGTCCGCACCGATGACCACTTTATCCTGCCGGAGAGAGTCAAGGCCGCCGACGCGCCGAGGAGAATCCACCGGTGGGTTTCCCGCCACCTGAAGGCCACAAACACTTCGACGACTCGACGCCCTTGCAGGGCCACAGTTCTTCTGAAACTCATTGCGGGCCAGAACTATCAAACGCTGAAGTGCCCCGCACACCTCATCCTCGCAGGACGTCGCCGACGAGCACCGCCTGGTTCGACGCCGTGGTCTCGGCACCCTCGAACTTCTCATTGATGCCGTCGACGCCAAGTTCACTTTCTTCGACGCCTCTCAACGATCCGTGACTCCTGCTTGAAAGGGGGTCACTCAAGAAGGATCCATCGACGCTTCTTCGGAGAACTCTGCTCCACCAGGTACATTGGGGGGGTAAAAACATTGTAGGAGGAAATAAGACTATTGAGCAATATATGGACTGGGCTTGTGCTATATATATTCATTTTACTGGTTGCCCAGGTGGGAGGACCTCCACACAGAACTGTGTCTAGGTATCTGTGCCAGTATTCTGCCCATTGTGTCAACCATCTTGCTTTCCTTCCTATCTCTATTGCTGGTTTCCTTGTTATTGATCTGTGTGACATTCTAACAGTATAGTTGATGCACTTTAATGAGATCTGATAATATTAGTGGTACCACTTTAGAATTGTATATATTTGCCATTATTGACATCTGAGTACAAAGTGAGTTAGTGTGATAGTGTACATACCCTTGAATATTAATTATATAAAGACTGTGTTTTCAGTAATACAGTGTGTGGACATTCCTTTGTGGGGGCTTGGGGACTACAGTGTACTTAAGAACCAGCCTGCATCATCTCCTGAGAAGCTAGGCCTTGATTGCTCGACTACGTTACCAATAATAGAGATTCTTGGCTGGGGTCCTCTGTGCCTCCCCTCTACCATATAGAGAGCAGAAGTACAGACACCCCTCTCCAGTCTTTACACTCTTGAATAAGGGTTACTTTTTTGCCTCATAGGTAATCACAACCACTAAAAATGTATTCCATCAGTTGTGCCATCTGTCACGGATACATTCTCAACTGCAGCGTAACTTGTATAATAGCTTTACCCTGCCATTCGTAAAATGATGTATTGAATAGTATATTGCCTTATGGCACATTGCTAGCCTACAATACGTTGACCACAGCATGCTTCCACTGAATCTCTTACACTGGCTACCATGCAAGGAAAGACCAGAATGTAAGGCCCTGTGCCTATTCCACTAGATTCTATTTGCCCAAACCTCGGGTACACCCTGCTAAGAGTTTCTAGCCCACCATGCCAACAAACCACTTGCGGACTGTCTCCTGCAACCCGCTCACTGTCTACAAGATTAAATTGACACGATCTGGTTGCTGCTCTCTGTAGAATTTCAGGTTTTGAAACTCCCTCTCACACATTTAATGCTTGAGGAAGAGTTCTAAATGTCATAAAAGGCTTTAAGACGCAACTTGTATGCACTGCTTCTAGCACAGAAGCCTGCTGCCCCCAACCCTAGGTGCACACTGCACATAAGATAGAACACATCAACAGGCTCACATAAGAAAGAACACATGAATATTAACGGGTGCTTTCTCATAAAAAAAGGAACTGCCAGCATTCTTCACCCATACAATGAGGGTTCTTACAATGAGTGATGGAATTCATTCTTAGATATTCAGTAAAACAGTTCTGGGAGGTCTTGCCCTTTAACCAGTTACACAAAGACGTGTATCTGGTGCAGCAAAGTTGTGGGGGTGGATGAAGAACTGCTATATCAAATAAAAAATGAAACCTCCAAACCTTTGCAGCCCTGCTTCAAAATATCAATGTTTCTCTGGGTGCCTTTAACGTTGACCTCTGCATCACAGGCCCCCCAGTTAAACCTGGTGCAGCCAGACTTTTCAGGGGGAGTGACTGGGAGGGTGGCCGAGGGAGGGTGAGAGCGGGCAAGGGAGGGTGAGAGCAAGCGAGAGAGAGACAGAGAGAGAGAGAGAGAGAGAGAGAGAGAGAGAGAGGGAGACAGAGAGAAGAAGAAATGCAATAGAACGAGAGTGATTTCAAGAGAAAGAAAACAAGAAACAAGAAAACAGGGAAAGGGCAAAAGGGGCAAAGTAAATGGGTGGGTTAGGGGAAAAGAAAGTGAATGAATTTGAAAGAGGAATGGGGAAGAGAAAGAGAAGGGGCCGGAAGGAAGGGGGAAGTAAGATATGAAAGAAGGAAGACAAAAAGGGCAACTAAATAGCATTAAAGAAACAAAGGAAAGGAGAATTGATAGAGTAATAACTGATAGATGGGTGAAGGCAGAATAGATGGAAGATAAAGGGAGAATGGATGGATGTTTAAAGAGAGAATGTATTGGGTAGATAAAGAGAGTTTATGAGTGGATAAAATATGAATAGATGGAATGCTGGATACAACTAGGATTAATGGGTGGGCAAAGGAAGAATATATGGGTGGATAAAGTGAGAATGGATGTATGCATGGGTATATGATTGGATGGATAGGGAAAGGAGATGGCATGGATGAATAGATGGATGGATGGAAAAGAAGATGGAAGGGATTCATTAAAGACAAATTAGGTAGGTGGGATGAATGGAACATCAGAGTGGGTGGACAAATGGACTATTGATGAATGGATGGACGATTGGGAGATGGAATGGCTGGCTGGCTGGATGGTAGAGGAAATTATATATGATAGAGATCTACAAAGGATTGAAGAGAAAACAAGAAATACAATAGGGAGATGGGGAGAGAGAAAGAATGATAAAGACTGTTACAATATCTAGGCTGGATCCACAGTAGTCATGATCCTCCACCACTTGTGACTTTTTGATGAGGTGAAAGGAGGTTTGTGGGAGCACATGTGAAAATGTTTCCCTAGTGCAGCAAAAGTTATAGGGCCAGCATTGTATCCTGTTACAGCTGAATGGTGTTCCTCTCATTTATAGAAAATCAATTGCATCACTGTGCATTTTATCTGAAGAATGGGCATTCTATTGTGAAACATTGGGCCTCATTACGAGGTTGGAGGTAGCCTTGCCGGTTTTACCAGCCGGACCCAGTAATTGCTCTTTCGCAGGTGCTGGGTCTGGGTACATCCCGATTCCCTTTTGAGCCCCCATTGGGCTCAATGGGGATGGTGGTAGCAACGGTACCATGGTGATTAATAAGGGTACCGTTGCTACCATCAAGTTCTGCTCGCGGGTGCCGGTACCCGCAAGAAGAACTCCTAGTATGGCGGTACAGTAGCAACGCTGCCGGTATCGATACCGACGCCATTGTTACATTACCGCCATACTCGTAATGAGTCCCATTATCTTTGGAAGAGTTCTGTTGGAGATCTACGGTCAGGGATTTCTGAGGGGGGATAACACCAGAGATTTGAAGGGTTCTTACTCCCATCAGTTAAAACACACGTAATGTTTCCAGAAAAGTGCATAATGGGGATATTTCAAGTAACCTTCAAGTTATGTCACCATGTTAAGTCACTCGATTAAACGTGACATAACTCCATTTCAGATCTCAGTACCAAGCCTCCACAATAGTCCAAGGTTATATTAAGCATAATTAAAAGACAAAATGTAGACATGCTAGAAGATGTATTGACATTTCCAGAACCATATTACAAAACATAAGGGGGAGCACATAAATATTCTGTATTTAAGGGTCTAACCACTGTGACTATAAGACACAAATAGAGCAGCAGGAAACCATCGAATCTGACGACAGACAATGCGCATCACGCCCTGCTCATTTAAAAAATAAATAAATAATTAAAACAGAGAATGTGGTCAAGACCTGAATGGAGGACCAGAGAGACTGAGGGGTGGCATGGGTAGGAAGAGAGTGTATGGGTCCCAAGTAATTCTAGCGAGTAATTTCAAAGCAACTATGGGATGTGCACTAATAGAGGCCAGGTAGTTGGTGGTTTTATGAAGCGGCAAGTCTTGAGTAAACAGTCTAGACTCTGTAATCGTTTGTCAGAAGTTGTAGGTGGGCATATCTCACAAAGTAAAGCATCCGTGCCTCGTCTGCTGGAAATATTTGATACAGAAGCAGGCACTTCTTTACAGAAGTGGATGAGACTTGTTGACCTCCTCCAAAGTCTGAGTGCGATGCATAGCGCCTACGACATTTGGGAGATCTGTGCAGGCCACTTTGTTAAACAGTTGCAATTGGCTCTACTGTTATTATTGGTATTATGCTGTAAATCTACTATGTCGGAGATCACTAGACATCTATTTCTTGGAGGTCACTTTTAAAGCAAGTTTCTTTGCTGCAAGCGATTTTTCATGTTCATTTTATTGCAGCAGTATAGTTCATGGATCAAGGGTAGCTTCACTGTATATATTAATGACATGCAATTCAATTTCCTTTGCTTTATATCGTTTCTTTAATGGAAGCCAGTGTGAAGAATGCTGCATTTGTGTCTACTACTGTAATATACTGTGGGGCAAGGACGTCGTTTGGGGCTAGTGTCACTGGAGTCTCATATAAGCATGTAGTTGAATAACCGATTGGATCTGATTGTGCCCCACTGGATAAAACAGGTGTACCGGGAATAGACATGCGTGGTGTAAGGTCAAGATGTCGTTTATGTCTTGGAGTAGCCAGCACTTCTGCAGGAAAACATACATATGTGTAATTTCTTTAGTTGGACTTTGCCACTAAGCAAGACTCTTTGCTTACTTATTGTCTGAGTATAAAGTATGCTACAGAACAACACTGCATTGGAAATTAGTTATTGTGTGTTTGTTTGTTTGTGTTAGCCAGACCATGCGAGGGAGGAAAACCTGATTTGGCCATTGCTAGATTTTTATCTTGTATTTGCACTGTAAAAAAAACTTTGAGTGTAAGGGTGTTTGGGAGTGGATTCTGGGATATAGAATTGGAAGTTATGAAGAATAGAAGACCATGCATTTAGTCTTTAGTATTCATGTATCCCACCTCAACTTCCTTGATCTTAACAACTACTTGCTCAGTCTTCCAGATTAAGACAGGGTGCTTCTTTTTCAAGTGCATTCTCCATTTCACCTGATACATGGGGCCTCATTACGCGGTAGGTGGTAAGGGATTACTGGCACTGGTAATGTCACCGATGCCGGCAATCCCTTACCACCCTATTCCGAGGTCCCTTAGCGGGTCCCTTCGTCAATGCCTGGTTTTACCAGGCGTTATGTATGGGACCCGTTAAGGGACTTCAGAGCTAATAACGGTACCGCAAATTGCGGTACCATTATTAGCTCCATCCCCATTCCCATTGAGCCCTATGGGGGCTCGAATGGGAATGAGGAATGGTTCCCAGAATGGGGACTTACCGGGTCCTCCAAGGTTGGAATGACCCGGTAAGTCCCTATTTCGGGAACCCGGACCAGGAATGCGGTAAGGGGGTAGCCGTGGTGCTAGTAGCACCATGGCTACCTCCTACCGCGTAATGAGGCCCATTGTCTTATCCATCACCTCTCAAGAATATAACATTTTGTTAACAGTCAATACTTCCATTTCAGCTTATTCGACTTCCCCATGCATTGCTGCTTTGTATCTTATCCCTATGTAGCCTTTTCCCCCTGCTGCATTGCTGCTTTCATGTGGTGACAGGTGAAGGGTACCGGCCATGGCCCACCTGAAGGTCTTTGTTTATCCACCACCAGAATCAGAACAACCTGGAGCGCAAAAATAATAGCTTAACACACGTTTCCTCCACTTGCCCATTAGGCAGATGCCTCCAGGGCACTATTAAATTCCTGAAGCAATCCCCACATAATGTAGAACTGCCACAGACACTCGGATGCAAGGTATAATGTATTTTATTCATATTTATGTAATCATTCATTTGAATTATATTTGTTTCATAATAATAATATTAGTATCCTTTATTGGGAAATTCACATTTCACCTGCCAATTTAAATCGCATAAAATTTATGGGGGTAATTCATGGATTATTTGCGCCGAAAAAAAGGGATTTGTGCGCCATTCTGCCCGCAAATCCCCATTTGTTAAACAGGGATTTGCGGGCAGAATGGCGCACAAATCCTGTTTTCTTCGGCGCAAATAATCATTGAATTAACCCCTATATCACAATTACGCGTACTCACTTTCCAAAAAAGGATAGATTTAAAAACAAAAGGATAGATTTAAAAACATTAGTTACACAATAATGGTTGGATAAAAACATATAAATTAGGCGATATTGGGTTTGTATTGTGTACATATTGCTTGTACTCATTAAACATGACAAAGTATTCTAAGGTAATGAATTTTTAGTGTACTTTTAACAAATGGTTACTGATGAGAGCTTTAGTTTCATAAAGTGCCAGGTGCAACCGTACCCTGAAAATTACCCAGCAGGCAAAAAAACATTAAATATAGGACCACTTGGGTGTTATCACGTGTGCATTTCCCATCACTACAGGCCAATGGTAACAAATTCACTCTTAAATAAGTCGCAGACAATCTTGCTATAGGCCAACCGATGCATGTAAGATAATGTACTCTTTTCTCTGCTGACATAAGAGGGAGGTCCCTCTTCTCTGATGATTTAGCCACCTCTCTCTCTCTCTCTCTCTCTCTCTCTCTCTTTCTCTCTCTCTCTCTCTCTCTCTCTCTTCTCTCATTTGAGCAAGTCTGTCTTAGCCTTTGTATATCAAGCTCTCAGTAGATACAAAAATCATCTCACTGTGTGTAAACCAAGTGTCTAAACCCTTGGCTCTTTCTCCGAATAATTTAACAGAGGATAGCTATTTGATAAATTGCTCCTCATATCCTCGATCACGAATGTATCAGAAGTCAAGTCTGGCTTCAACCACATTCGGACCCAAAGCAAAAGAGGTATAATACTGATTCTATATTCTAGGAAGTCAAGGCCTTTTACTAAGTACTTCTAAGTGCATTGGTAATATCAGAGCAGAATGTGGTACACGTAAGATTTCTCTAAAAAACATTGGAGGATAGGGTCTTTGTAGTATCCTAAGGCCCGTGCAGCATACTCTGTAACTGACACTGCCTTCGCACAGTAAGCACGCACAGGATGCCCATGTGATAACTACTGGTTCTGTTATTATATTAAACAATTGCCCCATTACAGCCTGACTTTCCATAATTTGAGTCTTTGCCAATATACAACCGAACAACTCACAGGTATTGACATTTGTTTAACTGCATAATGTATTCCTCTGAATCATCATACTTTTCACTATTTTTGGCATGGCACACGTTTTATTTTGAATGATTCATTATTAGATAAAGTTCATTGTTAAAGGTTGTATTCCAGTCAGCCATCTTCTGTAATGCTGCTGTATTGCCCAAAAGGACCACACCTTTTGCCTTATACTAGTATCTGTATATTTATTTCGTCAATACATGGAGTATGGGGAAAAGCCTGCCAGCCACACTCTTGTTTTACACTCAAAATAATCAGTCACCTCACCCTGCATTCCAAAGCAAACTCTAGATTTAAAGTCCTTTTGCACACTTGCCAACATTGTGATAATATAAAATGTCATTCCGGGCTCATTAAGAAGATACCACAGTTTGTCCAACTGACCAGGTCAAATCCGAACCATGAAAATTACAAACAGCTGGCCCTTCTGGACTTTCAAATATTTATTAATAACTAAGGAGAGGTTTAGGACCTGATCATCATCACCCATGCCTTGCAAAAACCTGGTATTGGTAACCTCCACCCATGATTGTACTGTCCCATAAATAATGTTTCCAAATATTTTCAAATTTCATTAAAGACGAATTTGTGGCAATAAGATCCAGCATCTGACCTGTCACCTTATTTATATACGGGGACACACATTTCTGGCTCACACTTATACATGGTGCATTTGGTTTCAATAATGGTTTAATAGAAACCATACAAAATGGAGCACCAAACAGCTATTTTGTGGCAACAAATTTCAATGCGAAGAAATGTAGGGGGCTTTATATTGAAGAAAGCTGAAATGGATTGATTGAACTTATTTAGCATCATGGGAGAAACGTTCTAAAATTTGTGATCTATCTGAGCTCCAGAATAGTTTATTGATCCAATGGGGCAAGTCAAAATATTCATAGTTTTAATAATAATGAGTCCAAGTTGAAGAATCAATGATTGCTGTAGACCCCAAGATACCATAATTTGCACATAGGCCTCTAGCAACAGTGTTCAAAAATAATTTTGGATCCTTGTTGAAAACATCCTTGCTCAATTCGTTCGACAGTTCCTTGTCAATTTCATTTTTACTGATTTCTTCTAGCTACCATGCATGCCCTTCTAACGATGCCATACTAGATTACGAGGTCTGAGCATTTACCCTCAAGGCAGCTAAGAGTGCTTTCCTGATACTTTAACAGGCTTTATCAAATCAGCAAAAAATGGCAATTTTTGTTTTTCTTATTTGAACTAATAGAACGTTTTGATTTATTCTGGCTGGGCTTAAAAGCCTCTAATCATATATTTGACCCCTGTCATTTTAGACATGATCAAAAAGACTCACACATCATCATGGTCCAAAGACAAGCATTGAAGTCCTCTTCCTCTAGCAAATTGTCACAGAGAGAAGGCATTACAGAGTGCATAGTGTGAGGGTTTAATAGTCTTTCCCCATGTTATCTTCAAAGTCACAGGATATTGATAATTTTCTACTCTAGAAAACCTTGGTATCAATTATCCAGAAGTAATTGATGGCACTCGACATGCAAGCATTTTTAAAGGTCGAACAGGCAGGTGATGCCAAAAAGAACCAGCTGAAGTAAATGGGCCAAGATTTGTTGGTGTTTGACCTCAGTGTGAGGGTTATGAAATTGAGGCAAAGAGATAACAAATTAATCATCTTCATAAAGAATATGGTAAAAAATGTGGTCTAAATTGCTACATTTATAATGAAAATCTCCATGAACTAGAATAAGACTTCTCAACAATTTATTATACCAAGGATTTATTTTTCCTCCCTCTAGTGTATTGAGAAGTCATTTACATGGAGAGACTAAAGAGGCACCATGGAAAGAATTACAAAATGTTTGCAGTAAAAGCAGATAGCCCACGGAGACAACAAATACTAGTCCCACCTTGACATCTGGATCAATTACATAGAAATATACCTTCAGATTCAAGGAATTGTTTATGTTAGTTTCCAACCTAACCAAATTGCGGCCTCTAAAAGTTGTTTTAGTAGGAGAAAGTTAACACACATACCATTATATACAGATGGGAGACACCAGCCACCTTTCCTTAAACTTTACATTATTATACATTTTTAAACAGGTTACCCATTCAGCATCTTCTAGACTTCATCTTTCAAACCAGACCCACTATCCACCAAGATAAGGTGTTCACACAAGATTAATTGACAAAGTACATGGAATTCTTAAGAGAAGGACCTTCCACAACTGATGTGTCAGACTGCAGTGATAAATCTATCAAGGGGAAAACACACAGACGCTGTAATCTGATCATCTAAATTTCTTTTAGTGCAGACATGGAGGTTCACTGTAGGAGACAGAAAAGTAGAGCTTTGCTTATAAGCAGATCATTTGTTTCTACCTCTTTTGAGAGTTCGAAAACATCAAATCTATTCCTCAAATGAATAGTATTAGGCATTTAGACCATCTCATTTGGTACGGTTAAGGGGAAGTTGGATTCCGACTGGCGATGGATCAAAAATAGCAAAAAGGTCAAATCAGAATGCCATTGACCATTCCTGTGTCTGTAGACAACTTGAGACATTTCTGCACAATTGTTTTATTCCAGAAAGTAACCGTTGTGCAATCCCCTTGCAGTAATTTATTTCCCAGCCCTTACATTTTTTCTCACCCATAGACTATCAGAAGTAACTAAACTAGGATCCGGGAGGATTGCATTAATCAACTGTAGGATTTTATTAATTACGCAATACACATCCTCAAACTATTTAGCCCTGATGTCAAGGACTGTAGCCAGGATACTTATCAATGGGTAGCATGAGGTGATAAAAGTAGAATCGGGCATTTAGGCTGGATTAGAGTGCCTCTGCTAACTGATGGATTAACAGTAGTAAAAGGGATTATTTTATTTCATGTTTTGTGTTGTTCCTTAGTGCAAGTAATTTATATTGTGCTTTTTTATAGTGCTACCAAAGCATAGAGGATGGAGATATATTTATGATCTTCTCAGGCTTTGGAAAGATTCAGATTGGTTAAGTGCAAGAGAAGAGGCAGAGTAAAGTAGAGTTTACATGTAAACAACAAGCAGTTCTGTAAAATCTCAGAGACACTTTAGTAAAATGTATAAGTGCATAGGAAGTGGTTCTGTTAACACTGGGATTCCTGTTGCATCAAAAGAATATTTTTCTAGATATACAATTTTGTCCCCTGCCCTAAAGGTTTATTAGGCTGAATTAAATTAGTTGCTTCCCTGAAGGGAGAGGGTGCATTGTATGAGCCAGGGGAGAGGCAACTGCATAAGAAGTCTGCGTCGGAGAATACAGGAGCATAGTGCTAGAGGACGCATTCTTAAGGAGGACATAGGGAATTGACGAATAAGATACAACGTTCAGATTATTTGTTAAGATATTGATATCTAAATCTGGTTACATTTTGGTGTAATAGGTGACCGTTAACAACATTAGAGGCAGACACCGTCAGCAAAGGACCACTTAGTACAGCGGCAGCCAACGATCACACAACAAATTCCACTGCTGGTGCAGGATTTTACGTACCAGTAGTCTTCTTGAGTAACTTGACATGTGCTTCTTACAGATGGTCCATAATACAGAGCTTAATAAAGGATTTAAATAATCTTTTGTGGACAACCAGAAATTCAATTATTTGCCTTGGGGCAGACACCTATTCACGGCTATACTTTTTAAGGATAAGCAGAGAACAGGGTTTTACACATTGACAATTTTTTTATGGCTTCGGCTCTGCACCACCAATTCTGAGGTTTGTGGGAAAGATCAGAAATAGCCACACGAGTGCCATCCTTACAACCCCCAACTAGAATCTCATGATCTAGTGAAAGGTAACCTGATTTCACTGGAGGTTTCTATGTGAATGCTGTATTTGCATAATGGAGACATGATTTAGCCAACATTTTTGAATTATGCACCTAATTCTTCAAAGTTTAGCGTCTGAAGTCAATGACCTATAGAAGGACTGATACGACCCAGTCAAAGAGTAAAGGGAACCAAACCCCTTCTGGACAAACATGTGGAAAAATTATAATTTGTCTAGACTATGCTCATAAACCCCAAAAAATCGAAAAATATAGTCAGGTTTTCATCACGATCTAAAATATATTCACATAATCGCTAATGAGCATTTATACAATACATACATATTTCTTGTAGTCTTAATGTGTATTAATTGCACCGAGCCATAGCACCTATCTGGATATTACTATTCAGTAAATTGTCTAGGACATCCTCACTGCTGAATTAAAAACAACTTTCTGGGGCACAGTTTAAAAAAAAAGTTAATTGCCTATGTTTAGACTTCGTTCCCCTCCATGAAATTTACATCATTTGTATTGCAAAGTTCTTACATTTCTTTTTAAAACAAGTGAAATCTCCTTACTTTCTAATGTAAACATCGTAAAGGCCGCCTGCTGCTGATGCATTGGCAGACAGTCTTTACAATGGATTCCTGTGGAATAGTCCTTCTTTTAGCATTGCCTTAAAACAGGTGTATTCCACAAGAAATTAATCCACTTATGCCAGCATGAAAAAGGAACACATGTCAAAAACCATCTTCCCGTTTCGTGCCCAGGCTCTGCCTCCAAAATTCCTCTGAGCATAAAAAGGGTGTTGACAACTTTTTATATGCTCGAGGTTACTCGAAAATAAGCCCCTCTGAATGTAGAATTAGGATTGTCTTGCCGGGCTCTGTGTTTTTTTTTTGCAATGTTTAAGCCTGCCAATGTTACTTTAAGCAATAGCTCTGCAAGGGTGTAGATGAGGTTTCTGTTTTATTTACAGACGTGGTTGACGCAGGCAGTGGCAGCAGACAAAGGGTACACACTTTGTAGAGCAGATCTATTATGCAAGAGGCTTTAGGGATTTCCTGATGCTGAGAGACAATTTGGTTTACACAAAGATCCCCTGTTACACATGCGCGGTGTCTGCCTTGAAACCTTTGTATGGGCATACAGCAAACAGGCCCAGTGAGGGCTTACACTTTGATGAAAGTGCCGTTGGATGTAGAGCCTTAGACCTGTATCAGAAAAGGAGAGGTTTGTTAAATGAGACCAGGTTTCATAAGGTGTCTGAAACCTGGAACAATGGAGTTTGAACATGCCATCCCTAGAGAGGTATGAAGATCTACGTTCAAAATGTGTGGGAGTCAAATGTGGATCATGGACTCACCTCTGAAGTGGGATAGCATCATACTTACTATTGGCTTTTGTATGTAGCATGAACATATATTGATCAACTTGCTAATTGTAGTTGCTATAAAAATAATCACTAGTAGACGAAAAGTGATTAAGAAGATCTTATGTATATTGTGGTGTTATTCGATCCATAGTTTGGAAAGTTCTGTCATAAAGTATGTGATAGGTACTCTGCTTAGGCCCTGTTTTAAGGTTTCCTTGAGCACTAAAGCAAAGCACCAACAGCACGGAAATGTCTAAGAACTGTAGGTAGGCTTAATATTCTGCTGGTGACAGACCTTATTGATGGCATCATTATAATGGCTAGCTACTGCTTTCGAGCTGGGTCCTGACCACCACACCCAATGATGTTTCTCTCTCCTCCTTCCCTCACTCCATCTCTGCGATTTTTCTGAAGGTTTCTGATAACGCTATATTATTAAAATTGTTCTTTAACTTTCTTACGCTATGGCCCGATAAATCTAGTGCCAGAATGCTTGTGCATCTCTATTTTTGTAAACTATTTTGGTTGCTTCTCAGTTATTTACTAATATTTCAGAACACCTACTAAAGGTATCGGGTAGTAAACAAAATTTCTCTTTTGCGCAGCCCTTTAAATGAATTATTCATGAATGGAGTCTGAATGAAGACCTTTAGGTTTCAATGAAGCCTTCTTTTAAGCTCACCTTTCTCCTCTACAATGCTTTACTTTAAAACTGTGTTTTTGAATGCTGTTACCTCTACCAGAAGAGTCATTCAGAGACAGTGCTCTGCTGAGCCCTCTTTCGCACATTCCCTTTGAATATAATGATAATTAATCCTAATAGTCTTTCAAAGGCTACACTTTAATCAAATAGTGCCAGAATGTGTATTGTTTAACAGGTGGCACACCGCTACTGAACAATGTGATTCATGAAAAGGGGTTCAATTTCTGCCTTGAAATGACCAACTATGGAGCACATCCAACCAATGTTTTGTGACTTTTGGTCAGAATTCAGTTGATCATTTAGTCAACATCAGTTCCATTTACAGGCAAATGGTGCATGGTTTGTCTTTTGCTGCAAGATAACCAAAGTTCTTATGGGTAAGCAGAAAAGTTGACTTACGCTGATTACAACTACTGTGGGTTATACAAACCATCTGAATTGTAAGAGGAAAACTATAAAGTTACTGGCAAGCATGAGGCATGCCAACATTGTGGCCACGGCCCGTTTGAATTGATGCATGACACACACATCATCTTCTTCTATTCTTTGGCCCCAGAGTTATCTCTCATGATCACTGAGTACGCTCCACCATATGCGACAGGATGCCGCTGCACTCTCGATGCTTAACTGCTCCAAACCTGAGCTTATCCACCGCCTGCCTTCTAACACCTCAACCATCCCTCCCCATCCCTTATCCTTTAAAATGTGCCCTCACCCTATCCCCCAAATCCTGCAACCTAGGAGATTTCTTTGACACCAACTCAAACAATTCCTTACCTCCAACACAACCCCTGGCAATCCTAACCTACTAAGCAGCCAAAAGATCAAGCTTCTCCCTCCCAGGAGACTGCATCGTAGAGGTCATCAGAGACATGGCCCGGTAATGTGTGCTGATTTAATGATCTTTGTTGTTTGAGGGAATGTCGATTACTAATAGGTAGTGTGGATGTGAGATGCAAAAAATCCCTACTATGTATTGTTAGGGCTCACGGTTCCTGCAGATAAAAATATCAAGACTAGCTGGGATTTAGGAGCTGCAAAGAATGATATATTCATTTGCATTTATTTAATTATTGACTATTTCATAGTTGGTAAAAGTAAACTGCCTGAGATCATTGACCACAAGAGTGTTGGGAGTAGTCAGGTCAGGCTACACTTAGGGCTCATTAAGAGTTTGGCAGTGTGGTAGAAATGTGGTGTTAAAACCATTAGCGCAATCGATAATTAGTGATCCTCATTGAGTCAGATGAGACTCAAAAATGGGGAATAACTGAATAACTGCAAGACTCTGAATCTTGCGGACCCTTCCTGTTACCTCATGCACTGCATGCAGTAACAGTAATCAAGTGTAATCAAATTTCCACAGAAAATACTGCCATACTCTGAATGAGACCCTAAGAGCCTGTGACATCAGTGGATGGCTTTGGAAGAGACAGCAACATTTCCAATCAGAGGAGTTGTTGTTAAGGTAGTGTCTTAAAGTTGCTCGGCACAGGGGTACCTCTTATTTCCAGGTCAAGGTATTTATGTGAAGTGGTGCTAGGAGGGAAATTATCTAAATCTTAGTATATTTGTATTTTGAGGCAAAAAGTTGGTGCAGGGTTTGTGATCACAGGGAGTAGCTAGGGGTGTAGATGGAGATGGTCAGTCCATGCTAGGGCAGTGTGACTACATAGATGGATTTGAACAACAGGACCCAAAATGTGTATGGGGACCTGTGGAATGCCGTAAGCCGTGCACTCATCTGGAAGTGGGTGTGGAGTTAAATGTGGGAAAGTTAAGCAGCATGTAGGCAGCTAAATCCTTTCTCGTGGCCAAGGAGGAGGTTGTGGTTGCCCTTTGTCTTCCTACGGAATAGTTAAGTCAAGAGGGATGCAATATGGTTTAGGGGTGAATTTTACAGATGTTTATGCAATGGTAAAGGTCAGACCATTACTGTATTGTGTCATTAAGGGAGAGAGTGGAGAATAACATTAGTGTGTCTTCAGCAAATATGTAGTAGGTGAAGTCAGTGGAGGAAAGGACGTTAGTAGAGGAGTCAGTGTCTTCAGTGATAAGGATGAGAAATGAGGAGATGACCTTGGGGGATATCCACTTTGACACAGGATTTCAGTGATTAGTAGTTGAGTCATATCAGAGCACCTTAAAACACTCCTTTCTAATGATAAATATTTCTCCTAATGTTGTTCCCACTATATGGAGTGTGATTGTTTAAGTTGGGTTGTATTTCATTTAGACCCTAACCAACTACATCCTCCCCATCATGGTTCTATGAGTATCATTAACCTTATGGGTTATAAAGGTCGTGAAGAATGCCAGAATGGAAATCTGTGCTATTTTATTTCCTTTCTCCGTATCAGCAAATGATGGATTCCACATGAGATATAAAATGCTATGAAGTGTGTAGTTATGAAAGAGGTCAAAGGTGCATGAGTATACCTTAATTGGAGCCAGAACATCCTGTATCAACGGCATAGCAAATAATTTCATACACAATATTGGTTAGTGGGGAATTGATTTTCAGGCCAGGTATGGACATTTCCAGGTGACCTAATGAACATCAGATGTCATTTGCATAAATGCCTCCTCCAGGAGGACATGGACGGTCATCATTAACTATACCTGAAAATTATTTTCTCTTACGTATATACTATAGTCAAGGTCATTTGACCGGACAGGTGCATTCTTGTTAAATATTTGACACATTACATGGCAGCAACCAGAGGGAACACAGCTCTTTAGCAGTGGCTAATGACTTCTGATCATGTTTCGTTATAAGTATAATTGTAATAATTACATTTAGGTCATGTCTCTAGCAATTTTCCAAGCACTCGCCTGAATAGTGTGATTATGACCTAAAGCCCCTCAAAACAACCAGACTATGGGCCTCATTACGACCCAGGCGGTAAGTTACCGCCTGGGCCGTGACTTTACCACCATGGCGTAAACTACGTTTACGCCATGGTGGTTGGCGGACTTACCGCCCCATTCCGACCTTGGCGGGGCGGTAAGTCCCCAATCCCCATTTACCCTTCCCCATTCCCATTTTTGCCCCATAGGGCATAATGGGAGTGGGGAAGGCGTTAATTACGCCACCGTAAATTACGGTGGCGTAATTTACTCCATGGTCCCTTAGCGCCATGGATTTTAACACCTGCTAAAAGCAGGTGTTAAAAGCGCCATGGCGCTAAGGGACCTCGTACTCAGGCGGTAAGGGTCGGCGCTGTTAACTCTGCCGTAAACCCCTTACCGCCTGGGTCGTAATGAGGCCCAATGTTTCAAAATCTACATCCACCCTATCACGTGTGCTTGTCAAAAGATGCAGGAAGCAGTGTGATTCGCCTAGAATAATCATAGATGAAAATGTCTCATATCAATTTGAAAACATGCTGTTTTCAGGCGGCTGTCAGGTGTGGGGGGGTGGTGGGGATTGGGGCTTTTTCAATGTCCATTACACTTGTCAAGAAAAAAGTATCCACTTTTTAATATGTTCACATTTTTAGAAGAGCTCTTAAGAACATCTTTCCATTCACAATAGGTTTCTGAGTTACAGAAAATGATAACCTTGCCTTTATCCTCAGCTGGTCAAGAACAAAAAGCGACATGTTCTCAGACAGATGATATAAGCCTTGCTTGGGAATTGGCTTCCAAGTGTTCCATGATTGAGTAAGCATGACAATACTAGGAATTTACCATTTTTGTCACCGCTCACTCTGCCTTCTATAGTAAAGGTTTGAATTGTACTTTCGTTTCACCTGCTGCTACCATTTTGTTGAGTCTTCAATCTGCTTCATATTTTGTATTGCTTTGACTGGATTGAAAATGTCAACAATATTGGGGAGGCATAAGATTTTCCCAACCCAAGAATTTCATTATTCACAAAGCAGATATCTATATATATCAACCCTTCAAGTTCTGAAGCAGGACTGTGATCTTGAACATCTTTGAGGAGAGTCCATGTTTGCCTGAGAAAGTCACGTTTAGCGTAGTACTGTCTTCCGAGTATGACATACATTGACGTTATTTTTTTATTAATGAACATTTTCATACCCACAGCCTCTGGTTAGACCTTGACTGTGCGAACAAATCCATTGAGGGAAGGTGGTGGGGGGCTGCATTGTCTGGAGAACAATGGGGAAAGTTTATTTTCTAATTCAGTTTTTAATTGGAATGTGTAGGTTTTGAAATCACTCTGTTATCTGAGTAAGGAATATGGAGACCTGCTGTAGATACTGACTAAAGGTTTAGTAGTAGTAGGGATTAGCAATCAGGACATGCATAGATAGGTCATAGGATCACATAGGACATTAATAGTGGGTAGAAGCCAGGCTGATATAAGGGGGGTCGGGATTAGTAGAGTGGGGTGACATTTTGATTTGCTAGCAGGATTGTTTTTAGGTAAAGAGCATTTGTTCATGACTAATGCATATGTGAGCACACATAAAGTAGGGACATGCAAGCTTGTTCAGAACCTCATGGCCAATGTTGCTCTATCAAAAGGGGGCATTTGAACACATCATAAGAAAACTACTTGAAATGATGTATTTAATTGCTGTATACTGTGCTGTACCCTTAGCACTGTTGTGGATCACTGTGTCATATACTTGTATGGGTCAAGGAGCATCAGTGTGGTCAGATAGCTACACTCAATAGCTTTGAGGATTTCCTCCCTAATATGATTGAAGGTCGTTTTAGTCCCTTTCAGATATTTGAACCCGTGGTGGGAGTTGTGGAATAGGTAATTTGTTTAACAGCATTTTTGAAGTTTTGACGTGAAAAACATTTCAAGTATTTTCACTTCAAACAGTAGTCTGGCAATTGTGTGGATACTGGATAGACCATTTGGAACTACCTGATGTGTTTTTAGTATGGGAGGAATTGCGTGGGCCTTTTTTAAGAATACAGGGAATTACCCTGTAGCAAGAGATGAGGTTTAGAGGGTGGAAAGATCGAAGGGGACAAAGTGAGTCTTTTTGGCTAGGATGTGCTTAATTCAAATCAGTCCTTCCGTCTGCAGTACAGAAGGTCCATTGTTGTACTTTAAAGGCACAAGAGCCTGCTGAAATGGACTTCTAGTCCTTACCATCGACCATTGAGTACTGCAAACGTCTTCTGCTTGTGCAACTTCCTGTCAGGTCAATGACCTGTGCAGAAGGGGCCAGGAAGGCAGGCAACCAATTATAGATGACTTCATAGAAAGGCTCAAGTTTATTCGGTTACCCTTCAGGAACAGAAGTGTTTTTATTGCTTTAATGAAGCAAAGGGGACTCTCTGGGACTGTGTTGTTCTCTAAAAGCCACTCCAGAGTTTTGATCTGACCACCCTCAGTCTTTTGCCTCCCATGCAAAATCTTTGAAATAAGCATCCAGCGTTTGAGGGCCTGAGGCTCTTCATAAGTTCATTCCATTTCAATTAATTGTGAGACATTCTGCTCCTATGTGACAGACTGCAACTTTTGACAGTGTATGATGCGCAACTCATGTCTCAGGACCGCACGCAGCCAGTGAAGAACTTTCAGACCAAGTGTTATGTGGTTCAGGCTTTTAAGGTAACGGACCATATGCACTGATCTATTTTGGACCACTTGAAGATGAGAGTGCTTTTAGGTACCCCAATGTGCATACAGTTGCAGTAGTCCACTCTCGACAGGAAACAATGTATGAAACATAACCACTTTATGCCGTAAATCTAGCAATGTGACATTTTTTCACAGCAATTGTAATTGGTAGTGGGCATTCTGAGAGACAGAATTAATTCTGAATATAAAGTGAATATTACACGTGAAGGTGACCTCCAGGTTCCCAACCAACCACAGCGGTGATGGTGGGTACGCACCCAAGCCGGCTATCACAATTGCAGTCTATTACCTCTGAGTATGCTGCAAAGTAAAACCTGTTCAGTCTTAGATCCGTTGTAGGTACCAGTGACGTTGCTGTGGTAACCTTTATTATTCTGAAATCTGATTAAGATCTGTGAGTTATCTGCAAAATGTTGTTTTTACTTTAAGTAATTGAGACTTGTGGAATGATTCTGTCTGTGTGAAATTCTATGGTAGGTGCATCAGTGAGATCAAATGATTAAAATCCATGGCTTTGAGGATTTACTCCCTAATATTATTCCGCGTGGAATGCTTCAACCATGACTGATGGAATTGTAACCGTCATTTGGTTCACTGTATTTCTGAAGTTGCGTCGTGACAATCTTTTCAAATGTTTTCACCTAAAATAGTAGGTGTGCAATCCGGTGGAAGGTAGATTGATCATTTGAGTGTTATATTTTTTGAGAAACACAGAGTTACATTGTCCTTTCAAACATTGGTGACCCCGGACTGCTTTCGGTTTGGTAACAAGTTCTCCTGATGCTGTTTACTGACTGAAAGTCAACACACATGAAAGAAGCAGAAGTGGATGGCTCTTGGAGGATAGGAGCCTTGTTATGCTGTATATTTTGTAATAAAACGAGATGCAATATCTTCTGCGGCTTCACGGGTCAGTCACCACATTGTATGCTTGAGATGCTTGCATGTAAAAATCTCCAGCTCAAAAGGCTAAGTATCTCAAGATCATTTTGAACCCTCTCTAAATCTTGCTCTAATAATTGGTAAATTACCACCACCTTTCCATTTATACTGCACACTCTTTTCCACCCAAACACTCACTTGACCTTCCAGTCATGTGTTGCCAGAACTCCTTTCCCTGGCTCTATCTGCTCAAGATTTTGACTGTAGATGTTTGATAGTTTGGCTCGTTCATTTACCATCTTGAAGATCTATGCCTGCATATCAGTGGCTTCAACAACTTGACTGTGAAGTTCTTTGTTTTTTGTCCTGCACCCAATGACTTTTTGTTATCCGCTTGCATGGATATAGGAATATTTTCTCCCTTATTTGATTTCCATCACACTGTGCTCTGGTTTTTGTACCCCCTTTCTTCAAATCAGCCAATTCATTTGTTTTACCTTCCTTAGCTGCTGATCCTTCCCCTTTGTGGACTTTGAGGTCTGCGGTGTCTAGTGCATTTTAGATCCACATGTGAAAAAGTATAAGCCAGGTTTCTGGGTCAGTCTCTGAGTTTCTGGTGGGAAACAGTGATTGGAAAAATCAATACCCTGGTAGAGGTAGATTGCTTACATGTCACCCCACTGCCCTGTTTGTTACTAAGGGCTACATGCAAGATGGGTTTGGCTGGGAAGACCAGACTTCCAGTGACGGGGTGATGATCTGTCCAGAATTGTTTAATGGACATGATAGTGGTGATTTTCACATTCATGGTAAAGATGGCGCCCAGTGTATGTTAATTTTAATTGACATACATATTAACAGTATATGTTAATGTGTATGTGTGGAGGCCCTTGATACATTTTTTGTTAAGCAGCTTCATTACTCTGGAAAAGATAGCACCATGCTGCAGCCCAACCTTGGTGTCCTGCCCTATGCCATAATTAGATACATTGTGGGTAGAATTTAACCCAGAGGCTTTATTTAACAGTGTTCAAGCTGGCTGGCTGTTAGGACATTAATCAACCTGACTGCAAGGGGGCCATCCTCAGGGATGTTATCAGGGACATGCTCCCGCCGGCCCCACCGCCCATGCCCATAGTCACTCCTCCTATGGCTCTAGTGCCAGAGGCCCCGGTGCAGCCCCGCTGCCCATGCCGGTCCCTTCGATTCCAGCTCCCCTGCCTCCCACAGTTCAGACGGTTCCATTTCAGCCTCCGCTGCAGCCTCTGGCTCTGGTCTCCACACCTCATCCCTCAGCGCCCAGCACCCATCCACCCACGCCGGACCAGCCAGATGAACAGGTGGACACAGACGAGGAAGAAGACCCCGACACACCATGGTCAGCCAAGGCCTTCCACAAATGACTTGCAGGTGGCTCAACCCCCACTCGGTCCAGCCGGTCAATCGACACCTGGATGCCAAATATAGGCAAATGGAGGGGATACACTCTTGCTGTCGGCCCACCCTCAACCACATTCTTCGGTGATTGCTGTGGCATCACTCTACTCAAAGCCTCAGTCATCCTCGGCCACCTCATCCTTGGTGCTGATAGGCAAGGAGGAGAAGATCTTGGAGACGTATGGGAAGAAGCTTTATTCCAATGCTTTGCTGCATCTTCGTCAAGCCAACGTGGATGCCATGCTGGCAGCAGTTAAACAGAGGCGTTGGTGAGAAATAGCCAACTTCCTTCCAGAACCTCCGGTGTAGAACTAGTAACGCTTCAAGACGGGACAGGCAGAGGTTAAAATGGTGGCGCAAGACATCATGGAGTCCCCCGTGCCCACATCGACACCTCTGGCCGGGCCATATACATCGCCACAGACATGAGAAGGACTGTCTGGCTTCAGGCTACTAAATTCAACCCAGATGTCCAGGAATGCATATTGGACCTTCCATTTGAAGGTGGCAACCTCTTTCACTCCACCACCAATGAGGAGCTGATAAAAAGAAAAACAGTTCACAAACTGTGAAGTCGTTATCCTTACCAAGGCCACAACCAAGGCGTACATCCAGTCACATCAGTGCTCCGACAAGGGGCAGACGTTCGGAGGGTTTCGTGGCTTCCAAGAATGGAGGTCCAGGCAGCCTGACCATTCACCGAGTCAGCACAGGTGTAAACAACAAAAGGAGGGGAGTAAGGGCTTTTTTCAGTCCCCCTCCACTGGAACAGCCTCAGATGGAAAGAATGCATGATGCGCCCCTTTGGGTCCACGTGTCTCCGATGGGGGCAGGCTTGCCCTTCATGCACAGTTTTGGCATCAGAGGTTCACGGACCCCTGGATCCTCTCTGTAGTATCTACGGGGTACCGCTTACCGATCCCTTCTTCTCCTCTCTACTCTCCTCCACTCTCACAGATTGGGACAGCAACTCTGTTGGTGGAGATTTGGTTGCTCTTCGAGAGCCAGGAAGTGGAAGAAGTTCCAGCCTCCCAGCGAGGCTTGGGCTTCTACTCCAGTATTTATGCCATACAGAAGGAGTACCAGGCTGGCCTGAGAGTTGTGTTGGACCTTTCCACCCTCAACCTCGCTCTCCCTCTTCAAAAATGTAAGATGGTTATGCCAGCACTCATAGCAGAGACATTGTGCAGTGGAGACTGGATGTGCTCCCTGGATCTGAAGGACGCTTATCTACACGTCCCGATTTGGAAGCCGCATTGTTCCTTCCTGCGGTTCAGGATCATTGGCTGCCATTTCCAAAACAAGGTGCTACCCTTCTGCCTCAACTCGGCTCCCAGGGTGTTTACCAGACTCATGAATGCAGTGGCAGCCCTCCTCAGGGCCACCTTCTATACCCGTACCTGGGCGACTGGCTCGCCAGAGTGAAATCTCCGAACGCGGCGCAGCACACTTCCTCTGACCTTATGAGCACACTCCACGACCTCAGATTTTTGCTCAACCTCAAGAAGTCTCAGCTGCAGCCTATGCAGAGACTGACCTTCGTGGGCCTCATCTGGGACACAAGCTCCGAGAGAGTGTTCCCCTTGGAGGACAAGATCACGGCTATCAAGCGGGCCACTACTCACGTTCTCACCCAAGAAGTGACATCGGTCTGGTGGTACCAGCATTTATTAGGTCTCATGGCAGCGGTCCTGCTGGCCATACCCCACACAAGACTCAAGATGAGGAAATTAAAGCTGCACTTTGCAGCATCATAGAATCAGGAGCGAGGTTCCCAAGCGGAGCTGGCCAGCATTCCTCCCCCTCTCCACTCGGACCTCACATGGTCACATGGTGGCCCAGGGACTGCAACCTGCGGACGGCCAAGCTCTTCCAACAGCCGGCCCTGCAGGTCACCATCACTACGGACTCCTCGCTCGAGGGTGGGGGGGGCACTCTGGGAATCCACAGTGTCTATGGAGTCTGGACCCGGCAGGAGCAGGAGTCCCATATCAACTGGCTAGAGCTGAGGGCCACCTGGCTAGCACTCAGAGCTTTCCTCCCACCCATTGGGGGCAAGGTCGTCCTTATCCAGATTGACAACTCCACCAGCATGTACTATGTCAACAAGCAGGGGGGTACCAGGTCCCCTCCACTGTGCAGCCTAGCAGTCAGCATGTGGGAATGGGCCCTGGAGAACCACATCTACCTCACGGCCACCCACCTTCCAGGGGAGTCCAACTTGGAGGCGGACAGGCTCAGTAGAGAGGGAGTGGACAATTACGTGTGGCAATTGAATGACCAGTTGCTGCTGGAGATCTTCAGCAGAGGGGGTCTTCCTCAGGTGGACCTTTTTGCCTGCTGGGACAACAAGAAGTGCCAGCAGTTTGTGTCCTGGCAGGGACAGGGCCCCAGCTCCCTGGGCGACGCATTACAGATACAGTGGAATGGTATGACAGTGTGTGTCTTCCCTCCCATGCCCCTGGTCCACAGGGTGATCTGCAAGATAAAGGAATCTTGTCACCTCAGCATCATTCTGATAGCTCTGCGGTGGCCGGCGAGACCATGGTTCTCGGAGCTCCTCAGCCTCTCGGACAGGCCACCAATTCACCTTCCGACGGGTCCAGCTGATCTCCTGGTGCAGCAGGGGGGCAGGGTCCTCCACCCTGCAGCATAGAAATTAGCCCTCGCAGAGTGGTTCCTTAGTCGGTCAGGCTGAGACACCTCAGCCTATCACAGGATAACCTAGAGATCATTCAAGTGGCTAGGAGCAAGGCTACCAGGAGCCAGTACATGAGTAAGTGGACTAGGTTCTGTCACTGGGCGGACTCTAAGGACATCGACCCCCTTACGTGCACGTTGGATGATGTGCTCTGCTTCTCTGCTCACCTGGCTCACTCAGGCGTGCAGGTGGACACGTGCTGCACGTATTTGGGGCCATTGGGGCCTACAGAAATTCGGAGGAGAAGGTCTTCTCCTATTTCAACCTGATAGTCAAGAGACATTTGACGGGCCTCTCC
Organism: Ambystoma mexicanum; assembly: GCF_040938575.1. NCBI lineage: Eukaryota > Metazoa > Chordata > Amphibia > Caudata > Ambystomatidae > Ambystoma > Ambystoma mexicanum. The sequence goes on along the minus strand of NC_090929.1, from coordinate 584,211,299 downwards.
ACACTCTACCCACCTATCAAAAAACCACAGCCTGTGTCGGACCTCAATGCAGTGGCGCACAAGCTGTTTGAGCCAATGGCGTCTGCGGACATCAGGCTGGTCACCATTAAAACAGCCCTGTTAGTTGGTCTCACCTCTGCTCGCAGAGTCAGCGAGATCCAGGCTCTGGTGGCTTCAGAGCCCTATACTACTTTTCACAAGGATAAGGTGGTCCTGAGGACACACCTAGCGTTCCTACCTAAAGAACACTCTGCATTCGATCTAAACGAGGAAATAATCTTACCCACTTTTTTTGCCGACCCTAAGGATGAGGCTCAGAGGGTTTTGCAATGTCTGGATGTCAGACGTGCTCTGAAATTCTATCTGGACAGGACCAAGGGCTTCCGCAAGTCCGACACACTGTTTGTCACCTTCGGCGGGCCAATGCCCGGGCATCAGGCATCCAAGGCATAGCACAGTGGATGGTTTCGGCCATCAAGGAGGCCTATGAGGGGCAACACAAGCCACTCCCAGTTAACATGCTTGCCCACTCTGTCAAAGCCAAGGCCACTGCATTCCAACGGCATACCCCGTGGCAGTTCATCAGCATGGCGGCCACCTGAGCCACCCCTTCAGCTTTCTGTAAGCATTACTGTTTGGACGCCGGATCTAAGACAGACATGGCTTTCGGACAGGGTGTTGTAAGCAATCTGTTTACTTAAGGAGGGTCGCCTCTCCACCCTATGGCTACATTCAGTTGCAATTGCCCATGCAGTGTGGAGGAAAGGGGACGGGACATGAGAGTAATTAATAGTTAACATACTCTTAGTCCATAAACTCCTTTCCTCCATACGTCCCACCATCCTACCCGCCCCTAATAATACTGGTATCATTAGGCAATGTTAAAATATTGTCGACACGTCAATGGGGACTGAGGTGTGGCGCCGATGAGCGGAGTCAGTGGAGCCCAGGCTCCCAGGGCTGCACCTCCACGCGCCTCTAAATTGAAAGGGGAAGACGTTTTTTTTCTGGTGAAAAAGGTTCCCTCTCCCGTCCCTAGCAAGGGACACCCATGCAGTATGGAGGAAAGGGGACTATGGACTAAGAGTACTTTAGTCTCTACGGTGAGTAACTATTCATTGTTTGTCCCATTTCTCCAGGTCATTTGAGATGAGTAATTCTTCTCCAAGATACCATCACCAACCAGGTAGAAATCAGAGGCTGTGTTTTGGGTGGAGGGTTCACATTTAGCGGGAAAATAAGGGGCATGGGAGTACCCAGGCATACTGCTTCCAGTGATGCTTGCTAATTGCTAAAGTCTGTGAGCTTGATTTCTTCAAGGAATATATTAGGTGTAGCTTTAGTGTATTTAAAGTAGCAAGAGTCTAGTAAGTATATGCCAGATCTGGAGTAGTTTACAAATATAATGCAAGTGTTAAATGTATGTTGAAGCTTGGTTACTCTGGGCATGATTCACATATGGCTAGGATGTCAATCAGAAGTAAAATAATTCATGAATTCAGTGAACAGCTGAATAGGACCTTTCTTAGTTCCCATAATTCCCCTTTTGAATTAAAACAAAACCCGGACTGGATGCCCAAAGTGGAATTATGCACCTGCGAGGTGATAAATCATACATAAGTCCTAGTTAAGTCACCTAGGCAAGGAAGAAGGCAGGAAAAAAAACACATCCCTGGGACAGACAGCCCAGACTATGTTAGTTAATCAACAAGAAAGGGACTCTAATAATTTTTTCCCTACAGACGAAAACCCTTACCAGACTAGTAAAACGCACTTACAGATTTGTAATCAGGAATATAAGGGAGAATTCTTGGTAGAGTTGTACCCCTCACCTATTTGATATCCAGTGGCAGAGGGAAACTCAGTCCTCAATCCTATAGTAAATTGACACACAATCAGAGCTCCCCTTTCTTTCCACGCTACCTGGAAAACTAGGGCGAAGAGAATTCATGTCTCCCTCAAAATTGCCAGCACAAGGGACACAGAATCACTTCCTGACACCCCCTCCATTAAAAGCAAGGGAAAGGGAAAGGATAGCAGCTCTGCACTAAACTAAAGAACATGTTTTTGAAACCCCCAGCTGACAGGAGTAATTCTCAATATATACCCTGAGCTGTTTGGCACAGGAGGTCACCAAAACTAAATTCAGAAAAGGAAATCTCTTCAGCTTGATACAGGGGAGCAAACCAAAACGTCCCTTCCAGCCAGCAACAAACATAGACTAAAGTGGAATCCAAAAGGTCTCCTCGCATGAACTCTGGACTACAACACATCCCTGTTATGGAGCATGTCCAGAGCATGCATCTGAGCCCTTTGGCCAATCAGCTGGAACCTAGGCAGTTCAAGCGCTATGTAAGGGCGAGCTCCCATATCAAGAGTTGAGGGGAATTACGTGGAACAGAGAAGGTAAATTGTGGTGGTAAAAGAAAACAAGATTGCTGGAGCATAGGGGAGAATTGCTGGGTGACTAAAACATGGTGTGGAAGCACAGATTGGAAGATCCAGCGAGGAGAGGAAAACTGTTGGGCTGGCCCTCCAACCTAGAATGTAAGGACAGATAGTATGACCCAGAGAGGAGAGTAAAACCGCTTGACTGGCTGTAAGTCCAGGAGTGGAAGGGCAGATTGTAAAACCTGGAGAGGTGTGCCGAATTTTAACTCCTGGAGAAGAGAGGCTGATTTTATGAACCGGAGACAAGAGAGTGTAAAACCTGGAAACTGGAAGTGACTAAACCCTGATAGCCAGAAATACAGAAGAGGAAGGAAATGTAAGCAGAAACCAAAAGACAGGTTGTTGGAGACATGGCCACAGCCCTAAGCAAGAAAAGGACACAAGAAGAAAAGGCAGAGAAGGTGAAGACAAAAGGCCTCATTAAGAGTTTGCCCGTGTGGAATTAACTTGCCAGTGATTCTGTTTACCGGCATTTGGAAGTGGGGTGGCTGGAATTACCTCCAGCCAAGAGCTGGAGGTAATTCCGCCACCCCACCACCAAAATGTGCCTGTATTACCGGCACCGGTGTTACTGGTGCCAGTAAAACTGGCTACTCCCCCCTTGGAGTCCTGCTGGACTCCATGGAATGGGGAGTAACTACCTTTACCAGCACTTGTAATCTGCTGATAATTCTGGCAGACCAAGTGCCGGTAATGGTCATTGAATTTGGTGAAATCCCCAGTCATCAAGCCACTATTAATGTAGCAAACACCTACCCAGTCCTACCAGAGGATTGTCTGACTCCAGATTCACATGTTGAGAGAACAGTGGTACTCAGAATGAAGCAGGTAACAGAAATAAAGGTGATGGGACCCCTCTCCTGACCTACCTCTCCTCCCTGGTTGCTCTAATTCCATCCGTTCCCTTCTGGCTTCAAAGAGACTCCAGTGAGCAGCACCTACTTGTGAGTGTGGCTTTGTTATGTCAGTAATACCTTTTACGCACCAATTCTGAGGAGATCTCCTGGTGAGAGTTCCTGTGCCCTGGGAGTAAACTGTTGCCCTTCTTGCATGGGATGAAGAGGCAGCAGCCTAGCCATTGTCCCACATAACAGCTGTGGAGATAGTCAACCCAGGCACTAATACGCATCAGACCTGTCTTAGCTGGGCTTTGCTCACAGTGCTGAAACTTGTATGATATGAAATTGCTGTGGCAGCATGATTGTGCGACATTAGTAGCCACCATGCCACAACAAAGCTGACATAGGTTACATCATTAACATAAGTTGGATTAGACGTGCAGTCAGTTAAAAAGCTGTCCCTGTCTGCATGAGCTGTCTGTTCCAGCAGCTGTCAGAAATGCATGTATATTTGAACCTTCACTGTGGTACTATTGGGCTATTGCTCTAGATATCAGGAGATGGGTACAGCAAAGTCACCTGTATGTTCTATGCTTTCATCACGGAGCATTATGTAGACGGGTTCTTATCCTTCAAAAGCAGATTACCTGCATTATTTACTATAATAAAAATCAAACATTCTCAGGTTTTCATGCTCTTAGCAAATGGCATTCTGGCACAACCCCACCTTATGAGAATTCTACAATCTCTGGGATAGTGAAGCAGTTAGTTAATAAACACACTCAAATTCTAAAGGCTCCAATGGTTTTATCCCAAAGGTTTTGCCCCAGAGCAGGCCAATTTAGCCTGTCATCCTTTCCAAGTTTGATACAACGAGAACCTATTTTATTGAATGTAAACATTACTGTATTAGGCTGCTCAGAAACAATTCTTGTGACTAGATAACAATTGTTTGTAGGTCAAGCTGTCTTCACATTACTTTTGCTTATCCTTCGTTAGTGTGAGGCAGACAGGTCTCTGTTGACAGTGCCTGGCTCTTAGGCATGTTTTATTAAAGTATGTTTTACTTGGAATTAACTAAACATTTTGAAGATGGCTTATTAGAGATGTTGGGGCAATTTAACTGACTTGTGCCTAAGTGATGCAAAAACAAGATTCACAGAAGCCTACCCATAGAAAGCATACATTGTAAAATACATTTGTCAAGATGCCAGATAATTCATTTAATATATCGTAGCTGCCATCCACACCATAGAAGGATGTTGTTTGTTCATGCACCGCCTGGAGCAGCTGGGTAAAGTTAAAATGCAGATTGTGCACTTCTGGGCAAACTTTCATGAATTGGGCTCATCCTTTGCACCAGTGGATGCTCTAACAACTATATAATGCCTTGAAGATTGGAATATTCCAGCTACACATAAAATGAGGCATACATTCTAATATGCTGTGTCAGGATTGACAGTTTACTGCACAGCCTATTTGGTCGCAGGAGAATTTGTTGCAGATTTTTTGATGAATTTTGCTGTATATATGTGGGGGTGGTGGGTTTGTGAAAATAATTATTGAAGGGAGGGTTACGGATGGGCTGCGGGGGGCTCCTCCTGCATATATAAGTGGTAAAATAAACCTGTACAAAAAAAAAGAATTCAAGCAATTCTCCAACAACCAAATAGATTCAATGTAATCACCCTAAACCTGCTGTCTCAAGGTGCCAACTAATTCAATTACATTTCCTAATGGCGGTTGTGCCTTCAATCCCTGTAAACAAACTGTAACTATCAATGGGCACTGGATTTAGGACTGCCTTTCTTCACTTGGCCTCCAACCAAGTGCTCTGGTGTGATGATGAAACTGTGAACAGTCCCCTTCTGCTAATTTGTTGACTGCAACATATCCCCCTCGAAAGCTGGAGGAACATGGCAGTTAAAACATGTAAACGTTTTGTTACCCACACAGATTGCTGATTTCTCTTGTGCTGCCACAAAAACTTTGCAGCATGAAAGCAAGACTAAAAAAAAATACCTACACCCTTCAAGTGTCCATACCTGGTTTTATTTATTTAAAATGAAAAATACACATTTGTAAAAGAGCCTCTGCAAAATAAGCACTAAGTAGTCTCCTCAAAATGAAACAATAGACACACACAGAACGACATATGAAATTGCTACAAACACTGTAACAAAATATATGATTTTATATAGGAGGAAAAATTAACTAAATCCCATTCAAAAACGTTTATTTCTTGTTAAAATTGTGATATTGACATCCAGAAGAATTGGCAATACACCAAAAATGAATCAAGACATTTAAATACACACAACTACCTCTGTATGAGGTTACTGCAGTTGCCTCAGAGGTACTTAACCCAGCCTATAGCCTTATCCCTCTAAGGATGGTCGTGGACGTCCTCAGTGAATTACAATATCCTTATAACATATGACTAGCAGCACTTTTTTCCATATATTCTAAAGTCTGACACCTGTAACACATTCTACTTAGATACAAAAGTACTGAGAAAGGGGCATGGTACAGTGGCATGACCATAGTGCACAGGAAATCCTTGTGTCATGCCCTTTATGAAATGTCTAAGTAGTGAAAAACACAGAAATATCGCAAAAAATAGAAGCTAATAATTCAAAGTTTTCTATAGTGTTGCAGATACCACTTTCTCAACACTTACATGAATGTGATCCCAGAGTTCGCCCTCCACTTCTTATGCCCAGATTGGGACTAACTGACCACAAAAGTGATGGGTGGAAGGTTTCGAATGAATCTAAACCACTGGCAATTGCTCTGGGCCAACCTTCCACACCACCGTTTTTTAGCCCGTCTGCGCCATTGCAAAAGGGGACCAGCCATATGCAAATCAGTCAGCAGCTGCCGCCACCGAAGGTAGCAGCCCAGCCCGAACTGCTAGGCCAGGTCCCCTCTGCACAGAAAACCAAGCAACCCCAGACATGTTTCGGCCTTGTTGGACCTCCTCAGTGAGGTGCAGCCTGGTTCCCTGTGGCGCAGCGAGCAAGGGACCCACGTCTGGGCATACCCTCTCTCACAAGGAGAAACAAACTGACCACAAAAGTGATGGGTGGAAGGTTTCGAATGAATCTAAACCACTGGCAATTGCTCTGGGCCAACCTTCCACACCACTGTTTTTTAGCCCGTCTGCGCCATTGCAAAAGGGGACCAGCCATATGCAAATCAGTCAGCAGCTGCCGCCACCGAAGGTAGCAGCCCAGCCCGAACTGCTAGGCCAGGTCCCCTCTGCACAGAAAACCAAGCAACCCCAGACATTTTTCGGCCTTGTTGGACCTCCTCATTGAGGTGCAACCTGGTTCCCTGTGGCGCAGCGAGCAAGGGACCCACGTCTGGGCATACCCTCTCTCACAAGGAGAAACAAACTGACCACAAAAGTGATGGGTGGAAGGTTTCGAATGAATCTAAACCACTGGCAATTGCTCTGGGTCAACCTTCCACACCACCGATTTTTAGCCCGTCTGCGCCATTGCAAAAGGGGACCAGCCATATGCAAATCACTCAGCAGCTGCCGCCACCGAAGGTAGCAGCCCAGCCCGAACTGCTAGGCCAGGTCCCCTCTGCACAGAAAACCAAGCAACCCCAGACATGTTTCGGCCTTGTTGGACCTCCTCAGTGAGGTGCAGCCTGGTTCCCTGTGGCGCAGCGAGCAAGGGACCCACGTCTGGGCATACCCTCTCTCACAAGGAGAAACAAACTGACCACAAAAGTGATGGGTGGAAGGTTTCGAATGAATCTAAACCACTGGCAATTGCTCTGGGCCAACCTTCCACACCACCGTTTTTTAGCCCGTCTGCGCCATTGCAAAAGGGGACCAGCCATATGCAAATCAGTCAGCAGCTGCCGCCACCGAAGGTAGCAGCCCAGCCCGAACTGCTAGGCCAGGTCCCCTCTGCACAGAAAACCAAGCAACCCCAGACATGTTTGGGCCTTGTTGGACCTCCTCAGTGAGGTGCAGCCTGGTTCCCTGTGGCGCAGCG